>NW_024543067.1:21560000-22195714 GCF_018167655.1 Microtus oregoni | reverse complement strand
TTATTTTTTAAGATATTGATCAGAGACTGGTGTGGTGATGTACACCTTTAATTCCAATGCTTGAGAGGCAGAGATAGGCAGCTCTCTATGAGTAGACTGGCCTATATAGTGGATTCCAAGCCAGCCAGGGCAACATAATGAGACCTATCAATCTGTGTAAAAAGACAGACACAAGGAACAGTTATTATTTCTTTATGATAGAATTTCATGATTGTGGTTTATATTTCCTATTTAAGAAATAATAGACATATGATACTTTTGTAGTCATAAAATTCACAATAAAGATTTAAAAATGGCATTGATTATCTACTAATTGTGTGAAATAACAGATAGCTTGCTGATGATGCAGAAAAAGGAAAAGCACCTATCACTTCTATAGTTTGTCCTTCATTTAAAATGTTCAAATTTGATGGCATATTGTTTCTGATAATTTACATTTATACAAATATCTTTTCAGACTACCTACATGTCTATTCTATGACATATACAATGGAATCTATATTATTTTGTTCTATTTTGTACTCCAAGAATTTATTGCTGCTTTGCAGAATTAAATATATGGTCTAGTGTTTTATAATATGGAAGTTACTCTGCACAGATTTTATTTCAAATACATTATTGACCTATGTCCAAATTCCTCCAATGTCTTATTAACTGTGCACTTGAAAATAGTATGCACTCACCTTTTTACACACATAGTCACCAGGTAAATAAATAGTGGATTTCAATCTTAGCAGTAGGTCATAAATCATCTGTGTGTCACAGCCCTATATAAGGAGAACAATAATTTTACAGACATGACCAAAAGCAAACATCCTAAGTTATTGTAAAAATAAAATGTAAATAGTTAATAGTCATCCATCTTCCTCGCCAATGCTAACTTACAATATATATGGACTTGCCTTTATCTAAACTCTATAGAGAAAAGATACCAATATCAAGAGATTATACCTTGATAAAGAAATATTACCATAACTCACACTATTTGCTAAACAGCTTTCTTTTGTAAAACAACATTACTAAAATTTTTGATATTATTTAACTCTTTAAGCTTATGTATATGTCTTTCTTCTCCAACATAATGATCTTCTTAAAGATGGGAAGATACTTATGAAAGCAGTATCTGTCACACTTAAAGTATTGGTCGGAACAAGGGAGCCTCCATAAGACTAACCAAAGCCCTCTACATATATGTGACAATTGTATAGCTTGGTATATTTGTGAGACTCATAACAATGGGAGAAGGACTGTCCCTAATGCTTTGACTGGCTCTTGGGAACCTATTCCTCACACTGGGTTGCCTTGCCCAGTCTAAAAAAAGGGAGGGAGCTTAACCTTTCAGAAACTTGGTATGCTATACTTTGTTGATACCCATGGGATGACTGTCCATTTCAAAACAGAAACAGAGGAGCAATGGATTGAGACTGGGGATAGAAGCGAAGAGGAAGGGAATGGGAGGAGAGGAGGGAGGGAAAACTGGTCTGAAAGCAAAATAAATAAATTTTTAAAAGTAAAGTTTTGTTTGGGACTGTCTGTTTCACATAGCCACCTTTTAGTGACCTCTTGCTTATTGGCTAACTATAGAGACAATCTACTTGTCTCACTGAACTAAACTCTATACGCTCTATGGAGTGTGACGTTTTTCTTTTATTGAAGATAGATTCTTAGATTTTTTGCCATACAATATATTCTGACTGTAGTTTCCCCCCCCCCCCATTCCTCCCAGGAGCTCTCCACTTCTTCTCTCCTCCAGATCCACTCCTGTCTCTCATTAGAAAAGGACAAGCTTCTTAGAGATAACAAAATACAGTAAGTTAAGAAAAAAAAAAACTATCACATTGAAATTGGACACAGCAACCCAAAAGGAGAAAAAGGGTTCTAAGAACAGGCACAAGAGTCAGAGACCACTTGTTCTCACAGTCAGGAGTCCACCAAAAATACTAAGCTAATAGTTATAATATATATATGTAGAGAACCTTTTGCAGATCCCTGACAGCCATGTACTTGCTGTTTGAGTCTCTGTGAGCTCATACGTGTCTTGCTTAGTTGATTAAGAGGTCCTGTTCTCCTGGTGTTTTCCATCTTTCCTGGTTCTTAGACTCTTTCCAGTCCCTCCATTTGATTCAATGAACTCTGAGGGGAGGGATTTTATTTAGACCTCCTCTATTTTACACTCTTGATCCACATAATGTCTAGCTGGAGGTCTCTAGATCTGTTCCCTTCTGCTGCTGGAGGAAGCCTCTTTTATGATGAATGGATAAGAGACTGATCTATAAATATAGCAGAATATCTTTAGGAATTGTTTTATTGATTTTTTTTCTTTTTTGTCAAGTTTTGTTTGGTTTTATCCTACGTCTCTGAGCTATCTAGTCTCTGATTCTTGTTACCCAAGCAGTGTTGGGTATGGGCTTCTTCTTATGGAGTGGGCTGTAAGTAAAATCGGACATTGGTTGGCTATTCCCACAAGTTCTGTGCCAACATTGCCCTAGTATATTTTGGAGGGAGAACAGGTTGTAGGTCAAAGGTTTTGTGGCTGGGTTGGTGTCCACATTTCTCCTTCAGTAACTTATATAATGCCTTCCCCTACCAAAGAGATTAGAACCTTGGAATGAAGGCTCCATTTATGTACTAGCTCAACTATTCCACATTCAATGAGTTGTGTGGGTGTTGTCCTTGGCAACGGGACCCACTGTCAGTTTGCAGAGAGCAACCCTCTATCTTAGCATCAGCCTGGATTGTTTGTGAATTTTCATAAGACCCCTTTGGCCAACAACTCAACTGAATGCAGCTCAGTCCCTCTACTAGAAGCCTTGCTTGACTACAAGAGATGACCAGGTGACACTTTGTATCCCTCATTACTAGGAATCCTCATTATATCACCTTCACAAATTGCATGGAGTTTCCACTGCACTAGGTTTCCATGCCACCCTCCAAATGTCCCCAATTCCAGTCATCTCTCCCTGTATTCTATCTCTCCAAGCCATTCCCCCCACACACCAGCTTGCTCCCTCACACTTCAATCCCTGCCATCCCCAGTCTACACATAAAAATCTATTCTATTTCACCTTCCCAAAGAGATCCATAAGCTCTCCCCTGGCCCCTCCTCTTTACCTAACCTCTCTGCATCTAAAGATTTTGGTTGGTTATAATTTACTTAATGCTTAATTACACTTATAAGTGAACATATACCATTTGTCTTTCTGTGTCTGGATTACTTCACTTAGCATGAACTTTTTGAGTACCATCCATTTGGCTGTGATGTCATATTTTTAACAGCTGAATAATACACCATTGCATAAATGTACATGTTTTTTTAAAATTTATTTAGGGTCATCTAGGTCATTTAGTTTCTGGCTATTATGAATAAAGCTACAGTGAGCATGGTTGAACAAGTGTCCTTGTGGTACGATGGAGAGTACTTTGTGTATATGTGTAAGAGTGGTATATCTGGGTCATGAGGTAAACCATTCATTAGTCAGCTGTCTTTCATTACAGTGACCAACTGCATACATTCCTCTATTTTCAACTGCATAGAGATTTGTAAAGCAGATTGAAAAAAATGCTATCCACAGTTTCAACAATTCTGTTGAAATAATAAGTACATACATAATATATTAAAGACATTTACATTTACTTCTCCAGGTCAAAACAGCCATCTGACAGTTTGTTCATCCTTCTTTTTACTTATTGATAACTTCAGTTTAGAGACCAAAGTGTTTCCAATGCTGTAAGGGCCATCACTGAAACCCCAGGACAATTTCAATGGACAGAGGACAGAAGGACCAGGGGGATCCTTCCCGTGGCCTTGAAAATCACAAAGCTTGTTTTCTTATAGCAGGATTTTTCTTCTGTGTAGTTCAGGGCACTGTTTACTTATTTAATGCCTTACAATTTCCATTTGTCTTGCAGTGGATTTATGTATGGGCTTATTTCAGTGCATTATTGAACAGTAAATTGGGGTAAGGCCTCTCTCTCTAAGGCAAACATTCAGTGGAACTGACAGTAAATATCACAGAAGGTTCTTCTGCCATCTACTGAACCCAGGTTTGGAAATGGAATCTGACTGCACTGCTGAGGAATGTCATCGTGTCCTACTTTGCTTTCTATTGCTCTGATAAAAACTACTAGCAAAAGCAAGGTAGGGAGGAAAGAGTTTGTTTGGCTTACATGTTCTAATCACAGTTCATCACTGAGGGAAGCCAGGTCAGGAGCTCAAGTAGAGCAGGAACCAGAGGCAGAAAATGAAGCAGAGATCATGGAGGAATATTGCTTCTTGACTTACTCCTCAAGGCTTGCTTTCTTATGCCACCCAGGACCACCTGCGTAGGTGTCTTAGTCACTATTCTATTACTGTGAAGAGATACAATGACCATGTTACTTTTCTAAGAGAAATTATTTGAGACACCTGCTGACAGTTTGAGAGATTAGTCCATTATCATCATGGTGAGAAGCATGGCAGCTCACATACAGGAATGGTGCTGGAGAAGTAGCTGAGAGTTACATCCTAATGCCCTAGCCAAGAGAGAGACATTGGGCCTGGGATGGACATTTGAGACCTCAAAGTCCACTCCTAGTGATACACTTCCTCCGATAGGCCACACCTCCTAATCCTTTCAAATAGCGCTGCTCCCTAATGACTAAGCTTTCAAATATATGAGCCTATGGGGACCATTCTTATTCAAACCATCATACCAGAGGTGCCACTGCCCCAAGTAGGCTGAACTCCCTCACATCAATCATTAGATAAGAAAATCTCCCATAGATTTTCCTACATGCCCATCTAATGGAGGCATTTGTTCATTGAGGTTCCCTCTTCTCATATGACTCTAGCTTGTGCTAATTTGACAAAAACCTAACAAATACATGTGGTAACTTTATTTTTAAGTCTTATTCTTTGGTCAGGACAAGAAAAGGCTGATGTAGACCCTGGATGGCTGACATTTTATACTCCATGTAACTCAGGGGATGGGTGTAGGCATCCCAACTTTCCCTGAAGGTTCTTTCAGACCCCTTTATCATCTCTTTGAATTTTTTGTCATGCCATGTAAATAAAAGCTCCTAGATTTCCTTGTAGTACCTCCAGAAAGCAATGAATATTTGGGGATCATGAACGATGCTGCTATGTCAGTCACCCTAATACAGAGCTTTTAGATTTGATATCCTATTTTTGTGATTCCACAAGATTTCCAGCATGGCTGCACTGGTTAAACAGGGCAAACCATGCCTACTGGGAAGAGTCCAAGACTACTTGCACCTTTTCTTCATTGACCTGGCCACTGGTGATGAGCAGGTATAGGATGTGGGTCCGATATGCCATTGTTCATGGGAAAAAGCAGAGGAACTGAACTAACCAGAACTAACCTGCCTGCTAGATAGCCATCTGCTCACACTCAAACCCCAGAGAGACATCTCTCTCAGGGATATCAGCAAACCCACCCCAGCAGTGTGTGGGATCTGAGTCACAGATTAACAGTGCACAGATTAACACCAAACACGCATGACTTTTTTCTTTTCTACAATATTGTGAGGATAGAATGCTGATGAAACATTAACATGATGGTTGTATTAATATTAACAATTATATTAAAGTTTACTGCTTTGTTTGTCTTTTTAACTCTTCCAACTCCCCTGTGGGGCTAAGAGTCAATTTTGTGTTTTAGGCAAAGGCTAGGAAGCTGAGGAGGCCTCTTTACTCCCTCTTGTGTCACCCACCCAGCAGGCATTACCTCCTGAGCACTCTAAGGTCAATGGGCCTGGACTATCTGCTCTCTTCTCACCAGAGCTTGGGACATGCTAGACACAGAATGAACAAGGGATGATGTGTGAAATGAAACTGGTGGAAATGATTTTGTTTTAGACAATGAGAAATTCAGTGCTTCCTAAAACCTGTGTTAAATATAAGTGTTAAGATTCTGGAAATGTAAACTGAGGTGTGGGAGATCCCATATTTATTCAAAGTATAACCTAACTGTTGTGTATCAGTTCCAGGAAACTCATTTTTAACATCTACAAATATGGAACATAATTTTTGGAAGCTGACAAAACTTATCTGTAGAATCCCTACATTTTTAGTTTTATGGGGCTCATTCTTTTCTGTTTCTAGGCACCCCACACCCTTTTGTGTGTTTTCTTTGAGATGGACCTTAAAATATTATCAGTGATTTCTAATTAACTCTGAATTTAAGTGACTCCTAAGAACAAGCAATGATCTCTAGGGCTTTTACCAGCTTGGTTTTGCTTACTGTAAAGAGAAATGTGTTGTTTTATCTTACACTTCATTCCCATGGAAAAAAGAAAGGTGAGTCACAAGTTCACAGTTTATCAATACTGAATCTTAAATCCTATCAGATCCAGTCATACACTCAGTGTTTGCAAACACTAATAATAGCTTTCTCCAGCAGCTTCCTTTAAGAACTGTGAATAATTCAATAATTCTAGGAATATAGGTACACGCTTTTCCAGGAACTTTACATGTTCCAAGTGAGAAGTGAAGCTAACTCATCCTTCTAGGATCAGGCAGGGTCATGCCAAGAACTCAACTTTACTAGTCTGAATATTCCACTGAGAGTGTGTCGGTTTTGTTTCTCAGCAACAGTAATAATAATACTTTCCTAAATGTCAAACACTGATATGGATTATATGTTTGAAATTAGCTGATCATCACAACACACACACACACACACACACACACACACACACACTCTCACTCACACATCATCTTATATTTATTTAGAATCTCCTCACCCTACAGCACCCTAAAGAGCAGTCAGTATGAGTCAGCTACAGAAGGTGCCCCCTACTGCTGGGCTTCTGCCTTAGATACCAGGATGTGAAGGACTGGGATTTGTTTAATATAAGAGCTTACTGTTGAAAGGCTTTGAGTAAAGTCTAGAAACAGCACCTCCTGACTGACAGTCCTGCTGTAAAACCGAGGTTGGTGACAATGGTACATGGGTTTCTTGTAGCAGCCCGATTTCAGGCCCTGGTGAGGAGATGCATGATGGGATGTCTGAATAGGCTGCCACTGCTGGGATCTGAGTGTGGAGGCATCACTTTGCCTTTCCCATTCTATTCTGCGTGTGACTGTCACTCACATGCAAATGATTCCTCCTGATATTTCCTACTGAGGAAGCCACAGATTTCCCAGAGGCCATTAGTCATAAGTGAATCACAGGTCACGGTAAAGTGCTCTGTTCAGAATGGGATCTACAGTTTTTCCAGAGTAGCAAATGTCAGACATTTTATGTTTTCTTTGATTGGCAGGCAATAGACATTCATGTTTCAAGTTTAGTGTTTCAAGGTCTCCCAGTTTCCTTCTGTGGGGAGGTGGGGCTCTTATTTTTTATTTTTATTTTATTTTATTATTTTTTTTAAGGTATGTGATTTTAATCCTAGTCACTAGGTGGCATGGCGGAACTTTTTATTAAATTTCCTTCCATTTCTAATAATTTAGTGGCCAAAGCAAAGTGTGATTTACCTTGCTTAATTTAATAAAAATATATACATTTAAAAATCAAAATAGGGATTATAATTCATCACGAAAGGGGGACTATTACCCAATATAATGGAAATGAATAGCTCTTGATAAGCTTAATAATCATGCTTGGGCCTGAAATAAAGAATCTTCAAGGGTCCATTTTAATGGGAAAAATAGTGTGACAATTCATCATTAAGCTATTTCAAAACCAGTAGCACCATGTCAAAGTAACAAACCTCACTGACTAACCTGGATTGATGAAGCAAAGTTTTAGAAACTTCGGTAAGATTTTTTTTCTACCTGCTTTAAGAGGAAAAGAGTGCAGAACATTTTGGGTATCTATCTATCTATCTATCTATCTATCTATCTATCTACCTATCTATTATCTATCTATCTACCTAGCTATTATCTATCTATCTATCTATCTATCTATCTATCTATCTATCTATCTATATATCTATCTATCATCTATCTATTTTTGAGACAGAATCTTGTGTATTCTGGGCCACCCTCAAACTCACTCTGGAGCTGAAGCAAGCTTTGAACTCCCCCGATCCTTCTGCCTTTACCTTCCAACTGCTGGGATTCCAGGTGTGTACTGACCAATAGAAAAGTACAAGTGAGTTTGTCTCTGATTGATACGCTAAGGCCAAGTATGAGAATTGGTGAGGAGGGATCACTTTAATGCTCTCTCTTTCATGACGCTTCTCTTGAATCCTTACTGTTGCAGTTAAATATGAAAGGCATTTAAAGGCTCACATATTAAAAATGGATCCCCAGATGATAATATCCCAGAGAAATGGAAGTTGCTGGACCCTTGAGGATTTAGGGCCTAACAAAAGGAAATTAGACAATTTAGAATGTGTCCTTGAAGGGAATTTGGGACCCAAGCCCTGACTCTTCTCTGACTCTACCTCTCTCTGCTTTCTAGCCACCATGAGCTGATCAACCCTCCCTCCCAAGTGCTCCCACCCTAACATGAGTGACAGTCCAGGAACCTTGGAGCATACTGCATAGCCTTCAGGCATGTGGAGACATTGGAGGGTGTTCTTCCAAGCACTTTGGTGAGTCTCTGTCTAGACCACTCAGCTTGTCTGAGTTCCTTCAGAGTTGCACAGCTTAACAGTCCTCTCTGCTTCTATAAGCTTGAGGAATGAGGGGCCTAGAGCATCTGGTCAATTTAGAAGAATTCTTGAAGCGTTTCAGTTTTTACTTTGTGAGTACTAAGAAACCTCATTTAGGTCACCCTGGGCCTTAAACAGTTACCCTGAATGATCCAAGGTTTCATCTCCATTTAGAATATCTTGGGTCTTAATGATCCTCCTTCTAAGATGACAAGGTTTATTTTGGAGGAAATTGCTGCATAATACTGCTCTCTATTTCTATTTGTCCTAAAAGTACAGCTCAAGAGAAACAATCCCATGGATATCTGTGAGTATGAGGCCAGCCTGGTCTATATATTGAGTTCCAGACCAGAAGGGTTATATAGTGGGAGGTTAGTCCCAAAACAACAATAAACCAATAGCAACAGCAGCAACATCAACAACCCAACAGCAGCAGCAGCAGCAGCAGCACCACCACCACCACCACCACTACCACCACTACCACCACCACCACCATCACAACCACCACCACCATTACCACCAACACTACCACCACCACCACCACTACCACCATCACCACCTCCTCCACCACCACCACAACAACAACCCCACTCTTATCCAGAATTTAATCGTGCTACTTAGGGTAGCAATAGTTGAGTTGTTACATAGAGTCAACTATATCAACTCTGAGTTGCCTTCCTCCCTACTCCAACAGTTAACTGCTTAAACACTATGGGAGAGAGGTCTCCCAGCTGTTCTCTGTCAGAAATTGTGCTGTGTACTATAGACATTCCTGTTTGATAGCTGCATCCCTACTTTCCTTCTAGAAGCAATTGCTGACCAATCCCTGATCTCACAGATGAAAAATATTCAAATTCAGTGTCACTCATAAAACTTATTATTCATGAGTTGATATGTTAGACTTAAAGTAGTTTAAGTAATCAACAAAACCTATGTAGGTAAAAATTTAGGAAACCTCATCTATAACTCTGTGATTCAAACAGAGATCGAAGTCAGTACTGGTCTAAAAAGAATTCTTAAAGAACTAATGTTCTTCTTAACACTAGTGTTCTTTTCAATTTGATTTGTAAGTTCTCAATTTTACTTTCATACTTGTTGCTGCTAATTTTGGCTTGTTCATTGTTTAAAAATGTTTAATTTAAAAAATTATAATTTACAATCAGCACAATTAAGATTATTCTTTTTTGTTTTGTGTCATATGGCAACTTAAATATCATCTAGATATTAGATGGAAATCTAGATCTGACCATGGTCAAGAGTCCTTGGATACTGTCCTGCTTCCAGTATCATACAGAGCCAGCCATGATTGGCCCAGTCTTTGAAGTAACTCTGCCTAGCAATCTCACCACACAGTTCTGTTCTTTCCTCTTCTGGCCAGAGGTAGTGATTATGGATTTCAAGGCATGTGCTTCAGCATGGATTACATTTTCTTTTCGGTTTTTGTTGAAATTCGGTGTTTACACTGATACCATGCTTAAAAGACATCAATATATGGGTAGATCTAAATTATTGTTCTAACTTGAACCTCTCCCAGGAACACAAGATTAGGAAATCAAATTAGTTACATGACATTTCCACGTGGGAGTTTATCACTCCAAAGTAACAGATCTTAGTCTGTGCACTCATAGTCAGGAGACATGTTGTTATTTCCTCTAAATTCCAACAGTCAATCTTTTAGAGAAGGAAATACTCATAAGAAGGTAATGAAACTTATGGGGCTCACAGAACTTGTAAGAGCCAGGAAGCTCAGAAAGACCTGTCTGCAAGGATCTATAAGCAGTGAGCAGTTAATAGAGAAGAGGGGCTGCTCTGAAGTTGAGCGGAAACTTCAGAGATTCAGATTTTGTGAGTCATCACTGATGCTAGGATGAGCTTTCCTGTCATTCAGCTGCCTATGAGTGACCCACACTTCTCCAGGTAACTCCTTAACTATGATTCTGCAAGAAATCCTCCAAACCCACTGTTTTCTTAAGCTATACTTGGGCAGAATTATTTTGTCCATCATCATTGCCCTGTGTGGAGTGAATAAACATTCACGCTAGGAAAAGACATATAGCAAGAAGACAGACTTCTTATGACTCAGACACTAGCCCAAGGCTATACCTCTTAATTTTGGAGTTGAATTTCAGCATGAATTTTGGTGATGGCATCATCATTCAAACCATACTAAAATTTGTTTATTTTTATTAATGCAGATTTTAAGCTGACTAGTGCTATATTACAAGACTTTTCCTTAAAGAAAAAAAAAGCTAAGTCTAAAACATTAGTAATAGTTACATGAGAAGGCCAATGCAGAGCTGATCTGGGAACTCGATTCATCTTGCATTGCTAAGGCACATTCATAAGCGGAAGGTGATGCACGTGTTAGCAAAGACAGAACAGTGAAGTTTAATTAAATTTAAATTTATGCAAGAAGAGTCTGAAGAACTTGTCTGAAGAACTCCTTTTCCTTGACACTAATTAGAACAGAGAGGCTTCTAAAGAGCAAGTTGTCTGTTGAACAGGGACCCATAATTTTTTTGATTTTTGTAAATGGTCCAGGTTATTTTGACTTTGTTAAAAAACATAAGTCAGGAACAGTGAGATGGTTCAGCAGGAAAAGGTACCTGCTGCCAAGTCTATTCACCTCAGTTTGACTCCTGAGATCCACTGACTCTTGTAAATTTCCCTCTGATTGCCACATGCATACCACGGCATATGTGTGTTCCTCCACATCGTTTACGTGCACACAAAACAAATACATTAATAAAATGTAATAAAAATAGGAAGAAACTCATAAATTTCATATAAAGTAAGAACTTAGAATTTATGAAGAAATTAATATTTCATTCTTCTATCAATTATAAACATACTTGCCTTGAACAACTCTACTTGGTTGATG
The DNA here is from genome assembly GCF_018167655.1 of Microtus oregoni. Taxonomy (NCBI): domain Eukaryota; kingdom Metazoa; phylum Chordata; class Mammalia; order Rodentia; family Cricetidae; genus Microtus; species Microtus oregoni. The sequence continues at coordinate 22,184,232 of NW_024543067.1, read as the reverse complement.
ATGTTGAAATTTGTGTCAATGGCGAGAGATAACTGCATTGTCGTTGGTAGGTTCTCAAGCAAGCTGGACTCATCTTTGTAAAAATAAATACAACAACCCCAAAATAGGATTAGTTAAGCAACTCACCAAAGAATAAACAAAAGAATAATGAAAATGAAGATAACAAAATGCAAATATTTTATAAAAATATCTTAAATACAGTGTCTTTATTATGAATAGTAGATCTACATATTTTTCATCAAGGTTGTGTGTGTATGTGCTCATGCACACATGTGTGTGTTTAATTCATGTGTGTGCATGTGCCATGTGTGTTTGTTTAGAGACTAGATGTGGACATTGGTGTCTTCTTTAATTACTTTCCATTCTGATTTTGAGATAGGGACTCTCATTGGCTTTGGAACTTACTGTCTAGACTGGTTGACCAATTGATTCCAGTGATTCTCCTTCTTTATCTTTATTGCATTGGGTTTTCAGATATGTCCCTTTCTTGCTTTGAGAGACAAAGCCTTGTAGTGTAGCCCATATTGGACTTGAATTTACAACAAACTTTTTTTTTTTTTTTTTTTTTTGGTTTTTCGAGACCGGGTTTCTCTGTAGCTTTGGTGCCTGTCCTGGAACTAGCTCTTGTAGACAAGGCTGGCCTCGAACTCCCAGAGATCCGTCTGCCTCTGCCTCCCGAGTGCTGGGATTAAAGGTGTGCGCCATCACCGCCCGGCTTACAATAAACTTCTTACTGGGCCATCCCAAGTGCTGGAATTACTACAGGCAATTCTACTATACCCAGCCCTTCATACATCACAACGGTGCTATTTTGCTCATGAAAGCAATGAAGCATAAAGATTTATTTATTTTATGTATATGAGTGCTCTATTTGTATGTACAACTTTATGCCGGAAGAGGGCATCAAATCCCACTATAGACAATTGTGAGCCACCATGTGGTTGCTAGGAATTGAACTCAGGACCTCTGGAAGAGTAACCAGTGCTTTTAACCATTGAGCCATCTCTTCAGTCTGAGAGCAATAAAGTATTTTAACTATAATAATGAATATTGTATAACATTAGTTTTGAAACTTTAAAGTTATTAAACGTAATGGTCATAGGACTGCAAACTATGCTGTACAATGAAAACGGCTCAAAAGCTTGTGCTGCTCCCAAGGAGAGGAGCTGTCACACACAGAACAGACCCAGGGCTCAGTTCCAGTTATGAGTTCTTGGCCAAATTTTGCACTTAAGGCCTCTGTTATTTTCTTGTCTCTGAAAAGGGGTGAATGACACCCAATTCCCCAAATTTGTATATGTGTGTGTATGTATGTGATGTGAGGCAAACATGTAATTCCTAGCATCTGGTAGGCACTGAGTATAATTTAACCTTTCTCTTCCAATATTTACCTTGGAATATGGTTCTACATTTAAGAAAAAAGTTCATAGTAATTTAATGTCTGAGAGATCAATTATTTTTCAACCTGCTATTCAAATCCAAATTCTTCTTTTTTATCTCATATAATTTTTATTATGTGATAAGGTTTACAGTTTTGTAAGCCATCATTTGTTATGCTCACCTAGTATCCTCTGAGAGGTCCATGTGTATTCCAGCCAAGTCCTAACTCGATGCTGCACACTCTGAGTAATAGAGTATTTGTTCATGTAGGCAACGATATGGTCCATGCAGACAAAGAAGTTGTTCCGATTGGCTGTTGCTGCTCCAATTACATCACGCATCTAAAACCATAAGCATCGTCATTCACACCCAGGAGAGAAATTTCATCTGAATTGCTCATCCTTATACAACATCCCTGTTTAGTGCCCTCACTGTCTGATTTTAACACTCTGACATATCAGGTCCTAATAAAACGTTGGAGATCAGATTATCTCACCGACACTAATAAAGCACGTTATATAAATCGAGTGAGATTTTTTTGTGAGGCTTTGGTCTCATGATGCAGGTGAATTCACATAATCTTCACATATTTATGTATTACCGTGAAAATGCTAGTTGACATTTTAAAGCAACTATAATCTCTGCACAGATGCAAGGGAAGTGTACTGAGAGTTTGTCAATTATCCTGCAGTATGGCTGGTTGATCTTGATGAGTCTTTCCATGAAAGTACCCTTCACAGACAGCCAGGGCGGCTGGCTCTACAGGCTCAACTTATCATGCAGTTTCAGCCTCTGGTCTTCCTTTTGTGTTGTTTAGACAGATAAAATCAAATCTTATAATGCTCAAGGCACGGTATTCAGCAGAAGTTGAAATGTGCTGAAATTACTGAAGCGCTGTCTGCCGCTTTGACAATCCTTAAGGAACTGTCAGGTTTAGTTCTCGAATGTTTATAACTCAGCCATAAAAACCCACTCTAGGTTAAAAGCTGATCTTTAAGGTCTCAGCACAAAAAAAAGATATATTGCTTGGCTCTTTCTCTCACATGGAGAGAAGCAAGTGGTTGTAAATTTGCTTTGACTGTGGGTTTATTATTATAGGAGGAAAGTCAGGCCTCACTTTCCCAGGAATACTTAGCTCATTCATTTTAGCAGCTATGGAGACTTTTCTGCTTATGGAAAAGCTACTGCCTCTTTTTGTTGTATTTTTTTAAGTATAGTTCAAATACCTTTCATTGTGATGGCTTCCTCAATTTAAAGTTTTAGAGTTAATAGAATCTACTTCTTAAAAGTATTTGCTAATAGCTGTACAAACTCCATTTACATCCACTCTTTGCTGTGGAATAATTCTCTTGTACACTGTAAAGATTTGTCATTTGAATTTGTTTAATAAAACACTGATTGACCCATAGCCAGGCAGGAAGCATAGGCGAGGCGATCAATCTAAGGATGATGGAAAAGGTGTAGTCAGAAAGGTGTTGGCAGATGCAGAGAGAGCAACATAGGCACACTATACTAAGAAAAGTTACCAAGTAAAATATGGATAAGAATTATTGATTAATTTAAGTGTAAGAGTTAGCTAATAACAAGCCAGAGCTATCAGCCAAGTATTTATAAACAATATTAAGCATCTGTGTCAGTTCTTTTGGAGCAGGTGGTTTGACACAGGAAATGTTCTTTTACAACCATTATTCTTCAATGACTCTCCAAATATTTTTCTACAGCCTCAACTCCTAGACCTTCTCTCTCCATGTTCACGTGCCGCAAGCAGCATCATCCAGTTCTCTAAAGCTGTCAGACGTGATAAATTACAGGTTGGGTTGAGAGATTTAACGAGAGTGTTAACTGAAATCAAGGAAAAAGTTAGGTAGTTTTAAATAGTATTGAGGGCCCAAGGATTTGTAGTGTGTTCCTCTGAACTTCTTATGTCCTATCCTTCAGCAGTGTTGGGTTTCACTGATGTAGGAACTGAGGACAATATGTATTCCATCACAAGTTTCAATCTAGAGAAGCAGATTATGGCTGGAGAGTTAGACAATGCCAGGATTTGTGAGCTGTACTAGAGAGTAGAATTCAGGAGTGAGGAATGATGGTTAATTTTGAGGCATAGTCACGGTTATGACTGTATGCATGAACTTTGAATACACGGAGTTTTGTTTCAAGCTCTCTTACTTTTGTTTCTGTTTCCTTTCTAGCATCTTTTATTCCTTAATTTTATTCCTTAAGGCACAAGTCTTTATCTCCAGCTTTAATCTCTTGTGCACCTCAGCACGATTTTCAGGTGGTTCTTGCTCTAGTTAAATCTTCAATACAATTGAAAGGCAGGTTTCTGCACTTATTAGATTTTTACATGCATAAGAATCACCACAAGAGCTTTTGAAATGCATGTTGAGGGTCCATTGGTCTAAAGTAGAATCTGAGTCCAGACTTTCTCAAGGGATGCATTCAGTGGTGAAGGACTCACACTGCACTGGGCAGTCTTTCCCTTTTTCTCTTTATTGATATTTGACACAGATTCTAGCAATACAATCCTGGCTGAGCTCCATAGATTGGGTGACTTTGAACTTTCCCTCTCCTTTTGCTTCTGCTTCCCAAGTGCTGAGATTAGAGTACAGAAACATCAATTTCTAGTCTTTTGAAAATGTCTTTGCACACACCAAGGGGTCAATGTGTATTAGATTTTACTTCAACTGTCCATTTAAGACAGTATGAATTGCCATGCCTCTTAGTCTCTCTCTCCTTTCTGAGATAGGGCCTTACCATGTAGCTGTAGCTGTCCTGGACAGACCTTGAACTCATAAAAATTTTCCTGACTCAGCCTTCCATATCCTGGGATTAAAGGTGTGTGACACTACACCCTGCCCAACTTCATAATCTCTTCAAACTAGAGTCTCCCTACCTGTAAAAATGATATAGTATAGAGGGCCTTGGACCTTCCCCATAGCAATGTGCCTTACCCTATCTGAGGAGTGGATGAGGGGGTGAAGTGGGGAAGTAGGTGGAGTGAGGAAGCAGAAACTGATATTGATATGTAAAATAAAAAAGATAGTTTGTTTTCTTTTTTCAATAAAATAAATGAAAAAATGTGAAAACAATGAATGCACCCCATATTGATTGTATATATTATGAAAAATTGTGTTATTTCATTTCATTTAAACTTAAATTAATTTTTTTCCAAATAGTTTTATATTTCAACCATAATGAATTTCCCCATTCATTACTATGATAGTTTACACTTAAAATTTTTAACTTATTGATGTTCCAAGGTTTCAGTATTCCAAATATTTCAATATTTCCAATACCTAAATGGAGTTATCTTTCCAGCTTCCCTATATAGTCCATTAACATGTCTAAGCTGAAGTTGACATGCCCCTATGCATTGACATTAACCACCTATCTATTTTCTGTATTTTTATGTATTTGTATTCAGAGGTTTGCTGTCCAAAACCTTGATTGCTCTTCCTAGCTATAGCTAACTTCTGAGAGACAGTGACTAACTCTCCTGAGAACACTTTTTATAATTCAAATAAACCAATCCTTAGTTCTTATTCTTTCTATAGCCCTCTTACAGTCTCCCACATTTAATACACCACCTGTTGTACATGACAGTAGTAGGCACCAGACCAATAGATCAACATCTCAAAGCCTGATAAAATTTTTCAAATTAGCTTACACTAATGTTTACTCAGTTGAAACCCCCAGCCCAGTAATTACTTATTTTGCTCAGCATCCTCATTTTCATGGGTGGCATGCTCCCTCCTTTTAAGGTCTTTGAGTGTAACAAATTAATCCTTTCAATTGTCTTTGATCTGCTAGACTTACCACACCTAAGAATTATAATACATATATTTAAAAACACTGGTTCTTCTGGTTCACATTATAATTAACTTTGAATCTCCATGTTCAATATCCTCCCTAGACTGCTTTTCATTACTATCAAGGTAAAACTCAAACTTACCATTCAGAATCCTTAAAATATTTTATTCTTGCATTTGTTTTTTATTTTCAAAGATTGTTTGCCCCATCACTGTCATTTGTATCTCAAACACATTTCATGTTTTGCCACTGACATCTTTTCATAACTGATTCTGATTAACTGACCTGCCTATTGATGATGACTGAATGCTACCTGGCTGTTGAGAATGCTTCACCTGCATCTGCTCCATGTAACTTGAGAAGCTTCCCTTTTCTGGACAATAGAGGATTTTTAAGCTCCTCTGACATTTGCCATGTTTAGCAGACACTTAACATTAATAGATGTATTATTTGAGTTGTGACGATTTTGATCAGTATCAAGCATCATGGTAAGTAGTTCTTATTGTTACAGAATGAATTTTATCCATACTACTGTGAGTGTGTTAAGAATCAATAGTTTTTCTAGTGGTTGTATTGATTTTGTGATGCAGTAATCAGTTTCTTAAATCATGTATTATAACCTTATATGGCGTTGCACATAGTTGTACTGCATAACTGCACTGCAGTCGTGTTCCCGACACATCACAGGCCCACTATGCATTGTGCACTTTGCAACATGCTATGCAAAAATATGTTTCATGAAACACTTGACTCAGATTCTAGAATCTGCTATGTATTATGAATTACAATGTCTTTACTGTAAATTCAAAGGGTATATATCCTAACAAACTTGGCCAGCAGGTCTTCTGAAAGATTTAATGACTAAAAGGGAAGAACATTTGTGTATGGTGGCATGGATATGTAGTTCCAGCACTTAGAATGTGAAATAATTCTCCAGTGAAAGGAAAGAGGGCCATGAGTTCAAGGCTAGCCTAGACTATGTATCAAGACTGTCTGAAAAAAAGTCAATATTGTAATGTTGGTCTAAGCACATTTCATTAAATCTGTGACAAAGAGTAAAAGAAGGAAGAGAACAGAGAAAGAGAAAAATAACTACAGATTTCAATATTTCTTCCATAAAATTTATAAATATTTATTAGCCTTTTAAAAAATGAACAAAATTTGCAGATTCACTGTCTGCTTACCTGACCGATTAAGCTGGAGAACACAAAAACTCCAGAAAAAAAATTCAAGAGTTGAAAAGCAATTTCAAATGAAGTCTGTGGCTCTGGAAGGCCCCCAATAGTAATTAAAGTTCGAACTGCCCAATAATAACATCTCAGATACCTGTAATAAAGATACATAGATTTTCCTGTACATATTATTGTAACACCATTTAGCTCACACACAAAAACTGTGTGCAAGAACTGGCAAACAGTGTGTGTGCTACTGTAAACATCTTAATAAACAATAGGACTTGACTAAACATTTAAATCCAAGGAGGATATTTACTGTTTCCAAATTTCGGTGGTCTACTTTACCAGACTTCTAATTTGGGGGTGAGAGACTTGTACAAAACTTATCACAGATGTGCCGTCTGTGCTCCACTGTGAATGGTCTTTTGGATGGAATGATTGCGATGGTTGGAGACATCTGGAAATATGTGTTTGAGGTCAGCTGCCTTGTCCCTTGAATCTTAATGTTGCTGGGTTTCTATGTTCTCCATATGATCTCTTCTTGTAATGCCCAAGGAAACTTCTTCTCCTACATGTCTAAGCTTATGCTGGTCTGACTGAGGATGGCAAGAAAACTTTCTACTTATCTTCCTCATGTGACTAGATTGAATTTCCTCATATTCTGTCTGTCTCAAGGTACATGGACCTCTTTTTTTAAAATTGTTTTTTTTATTGAGCTCTACATTTTTCTCTGCTCTCCTCCTTGCTTCTCCCTTCCCCTTCAGCCCTCTTCCAAGATCTCCATGCTCCCAATTTACTTAGGAGATCGTCTCATTTTCTACTTCCCATGTAGATTAGATCTATGTAAGTCTCTCTTAGTGACCCATTGTTGTCTAAGTTCTCTGGGATTGTGATTTGTAGGCTGGTTTTCTTTGCTTTATGTTTAAAAACTACTTATGAGTGAGTACATGTGATAATTGTCTTTCTGTGTCTGGGTTACCTCACTCAAAATGATGTTTTCTAGCTCCATCCATTTTTCTGCAAAATTCAAGATGTCATTATTTATTTCTGCTGTGTAGTACTCTCCATTGTGTAAATGTCACATTTTCCTTATCCATTCTTCGGTCAAGGGGCATTTAGGTTGTTTCCAGGTTCTGGCTATGACAAACAATGCTGCTATGAACATAGTTGAGCACATTTCCTTGTGTCGTGTTTGAGCATCCTTTGGATATATACCCAAAGTGGTATTACTGGGTCTCGAGGAAGGTTGTTTCCTAATTTTCTGAGAAATCATCACACTGATATCCAAAGGGGATGTACCAGCTTGCATTCCCACCAGCAATGCACGACCTCTTTTTTTAATTGAAAATATTTTTTTTCTTACATTTTCCCCTCATATCCTCAGAGATCGTCCCTACATCACCACCCATTCAATCCCATACCTTTTCTCTCTTTGTTTTTGGAAAACAGTCTATCACATACAATAACAAACCAGAATAAAATAAAGAAAATAGACAAACCAAGAAAAAAAACACAACACTCATGTAGACACATGCATACCTGCAAGCATACACACACACACACACACACACACACACAGCCCATAAGAGCATAAAATCAGAAACTATAATAGATAAATTAGTAGATTTCTTAATGGCAGCTGCTTCTCCTAGAATGATTATAGCTCAAGAAGAAAATAAAAGAGATTTTATAATCCAGAAATCCCACAACATCTTAATTTCTTGTACTGGTGTTATTTGTCAAGCAAATTCCTAGTCTGAATTGATTGGAAGATAAGGGACTCCAACTCTCACTGAGAGGGACGGCAAAGAATTTGAGGCTATCTTTAAATTGCCAAACCAGAACTGATGAGATGGCTCAACAGGTAAAGATAATTGCCAACAAACCTACCAAACCTGAGTTGAGTCACTTTTAATTAACATAGGAGAAGGAGAACTCCACATGCACATTGTGGTAACCTCCGTCTCACTAAAGCAAATAAATTAATGAAAATTTTAGTTACCAAACTAACAACATGTTGAAAATATTATATAGATCATGCAGGTTTATGTTGACGAGGTAACTCTTAATAATTTAGATATACTTGTTTACACAAATGAAAAACAGAACAGATAATTTTTTTCACTTTTTTCTACACATTTTTATTATGTTAATAAATATGCAAATGTGAGAAGAGATGAGAACTCTTTCCTTAGTAAGGAAACAACTCTTGGATGGAATAGTTATTTATTTAGAACTTCAGAACTGTAGAACAACAAATAAAATTACTTATCTCTGATAACACAGCCTGGATCAGGTATTCCTAACGTATCCTTAAACAATTTCTTGCATATGGAAGAGAGGAAAGAAAAATTATAAGAACCAGAGGTTGGAGGTCCAGAGAGAAACAGTGTCTTCTGAATATGGCAGAACTGCTGAGCTCTTGAGCTCCCATGAATTGTGGTTGCCTTCATAAGATCAAGCCAGTTAACATTCTAGCAAGGAGTGAGAAGGCGTTCATGATCTCCACTACTAACTCAGGAGCTGTGGACAGTGGATGGTTTCTTGGGGAAAGATAGTCCCTTTTGTTTAAGGGTGTGGGTCTTGGTTGGTAGATCATGGTTCTGTGGATGGTCCTACGCCTGGGAATATACAGACAATACAGATTGGAGTTCATGTTTATATTTTTGACAGAAGACATTAAGTTGGGGGTGGCAGGGAGGTCAGATGGATATGTGAGGAGTTAGAGAGAGTAGTAACAAATGAATTATGATCACAATAATTGTATAAAATTCTCAAATAACTAAAAAATAAATTTAAAATCCAAATATTTTATAGATAGGCATTCAACTCAGTGGGTCTCTATTAGGTTTTTTCCCTGGTATTCATGGCAGGTTAGAACCTCTTACAGTATTTTGTCTTAGTTAAGTTTTATGTTTTTAAAATAGGACTAAATTATCCAGTTGTATTAATCCTGGGTATATTCCCAAAGGACTCTGTATTCTACCCCAGAGACATTTACATATCCATGCTCACTGATGTTCTATTTGAAACAGACAGGAAATAGGATACGGTTGGATTTTGACTAGCATATGAATTAATAGTGAAAATGTATATCAGAAAGTTAAATTTTGAATATAAATAAAAATGAATTATGAAATTTTCAGAAAAAAAATGTGTGGAATTGGAAAACATTGAAATGAGGGAACTCAAGCTCAGAAAAGATATGCTGTTTGTTCACTCTCATATGCAGATCCTGGCTTCTAAGTGATAAATACGTGTATCAAGGTGGTGTTATTGTTAATAAACATCACGATACTAGAAAAGGGTCCACAAGATGAAAAAGAGTCTTTAAGGAGAGGGTCGAGGAAGCCAATAGAATATGTGAAATATTAAAGTGGGAGAGGAATAATGATGACAAAAGGATACAGTGAGGAAGATGGGACGTAGAGGTGGAGAGGAGGAGGGTGGTTGTAAAACCAACCAAAATGGAGTATGCTCAAAAGTCTCATAAGGAAAACTGCCTCTCTATAGGCAATTAAAATATTAAGTTAAAGCATCAGGGATGGGGGCTCAGGAGATTTCTCAGCACAAATAGTTCTCATCCACAAGTTTGACAACTTCAGGACAGTCCTTGAATTTCATGTAAAGGTAAAAGTAGATAAATGACTTCATAAAATTCTGCTCTGACCCCCATACGTGTGCATGCATGCCTCCTAATAGCAATCAATAATACATCAATAACAGACTCTATTTCTTGTACTAGTGAGTTACACAGAGAAGGAACACTTTAGTACTTTATGACTGTGTTAGTCTTTGAACAAAGGTAATCATTTTCAAATTCTAAGAAGAGTAGTTTTATAAAGAATTAAATAAACTGGTGCTAAAATTAATACTTAAAAAATCAAATCTATAAGTAAACTATTTTCAAATCCAATACATTTTAAAGGACATGGAATATTTTTAACCTGATGGATATAAGAATAACCACCCCAACCAGAACAGTAAAAAAATCCCACAAACATTTTTGGAGAAGAGTTTAGATATTTTAGACAATAAAAATATCATGGAGTGAATGCCCAGAAGGCCTCAACTCACTAACCGTGGACTAGATGTCAAAGAGACAAAGTACAAAAATAAATTTACAGGTTGTATTTCGATGTTCTATCACCCAAAGGACACAGGTCCTCAATCTGTGTGTTTCTTTAAGCTGAGAAAATTTATTAAACTTAATACTTCCCAAGAGTGGGAAAGGACTAGATCTTTTTCCTATATGGTCAGGAATTTTACATCATTTTAGTGTTATATTTTACATCATTTTAATATATTTTACATCATTTAATAGATCATTTATATATTTTACATCATTTAATAGATTTTACATCATTTGTTAATAGGAACAAACACAGTATTATCTACCTTCACCTTCTTGTTTATAGATGTTAAAAGTGATAGTTAAATATGAAACGTTGGCATTGATTTTCCAAGTCTCAAGGGTTAGCCTTGAACTTTTAAAATATTAAATAGTATGCTATGTTAATTGGATTTTTTTTTGCCCTGATGCTTTGCGGTTTATTTTTGGATTCTTTTCTCAGACATGTCTTGCATACCCAGACATGCCCAACCAAAGGTAAGATTTGTAATTTAATTAGATGGCATCATATTGATTTTCTAGGATTAGCTTAATTAGTCAAGGGTGTCCATCTCTAATATCTACAGTCCAGGCAGATAAATCTTTTCAAGGAGATTCCATCTGGAGAATTTAATACACAGACTCTCTATAAATTTTTAATGCATGACAACACACAGCTCCAAGTTAAAACAATGAGAGAATTTAAGATTGAACCTAAAGAAAAGTTGAAAACAGGAATTATGCCTCTGTGAACATATAAGGAACTCTAGAAACAACCTGATTAAAAATTGGACAAATAATCTAAACAAATATTTTTGGAAAGATGTTCAAGTAACCAAAATGCATATGAAAAAAAGCCCAGTGTCATTAATTATCAAAAAAGTGCAAATCAAACTTACACTGAGGTACTATCTTACTTATTAAGAGTGTCAATCATTAAAAAAGACTGTTTTTTTCATTTTTGAGATGACTTCATTCTGTTTTCTATACTAATTTACAATCCTTTGATAGTATATGGAGGTTCTTTTTCTGCCTCCTTTTCTTTGTTTCTCATGATACCTCTTTTCCCTTTTTTATCATTCTAGGAGGGGAAATACGGTGCTCCATTGTAGTTTTGATATTTATTTCCTGATGATTAATGATATAGAGCATCCCTCACATCCTTATCAGCCATCCCTCTGTATGCCTTCATTCAAGAATGTCCTTTAGATTTTTGCTTATTGAAAGTTTTTGCTATCAAACTGTAGAAATTTTTCATATTTGGGTCTTTAACCCATTATCATGTATATGATTTGTAAATATTTTCTCCAGTTTCACAGGTTGAATTTGTATTTTGTTGATTGTTTTGTGTTTCGTGTGGACTGTTAGTAGTGTGATGGAAACCTGCGAGTCCACCTTTGCTTTGCTTGTGTTTGAGGGGCCATATTAAGCACATTATCCAGCTCTGCTGTCTTCTAATAGTTTCAGAGCCAACTTTCCCACACTTACACCATCAGGACCAGCTCTCCTGTGCTGCCCCAGCAAGGTACAGGGACCACTTGCCCAACTGCTATTGCTGGTGAGGAGTTGGGACAGTCCTTCTGCTCTGAGGTCACCATGGCCATCTCCTCTACCTGTCTCAGGTGTTAATGGACCTAGAGGACTGGGGATGGTATCTCTTCTCTGCCCATGCTGCCACACGTCAGATGAGTAGTGGGGACCACTCTGCCATGCTTATTTATGGTTTTCAGGCTGACTCACTCACAACTCTGCAACAGGGGTGGCTTTATTGTGTTACCAAGGTGAGGTGCTGGTCCTGTTCTCCCAAGTGTTGCAGCTGTTGGGAGCAGGGACAGTTCTGCTCTTATGACCCAGGGCCAGTTCTCCCATCTGCCTTGGGTGTTGATGGCAGGGGGTGGGCAACTCTCCCTTGCTCACGCTGCCACAAGACAGATGAGTAGTGAGGATAGCTCTTCCATGCTCATAACTTCAGAACTGGCTCACCCACACCTCTGCTAAGAGGGTTGGTTTTATTGTGCTGCCCTGGTAAGGTGTAGAGTCTGCTCTCCCAAGTGTTGCAGCTGATGCGGGTTAGAGACAACTTTCATGCTCGGATGCCCACAAGGCCAGTTCTTGCATCTGCATTGATGAGTGAGTGTGTGGGGGGCATCTCTTCTCAGTACATGAGGCCATATAGCAGATGAGAGTTGGTGGGGCTAGGTCTCCCATGCTCACTATTTTGGGGCCTGCTCTTCTGAGTGGTGCAGCTGGTGGGGCCCAGGGACAGGTCTCTTGTTATGCCCGCAGGGTCAGCTCTCCCATTTGCCTCAAGCAATGATGAGCATGTGTGTGTGTGTGTGTGTGTGTGTGTGTGTGTGTGTGTGTGTGTGTTTGAGAGAGAGGGAGGAGAGGGAGGGAGGGAGGGAGGGAAGGAGGGAAGAAGGGAGGGAGAGAGAGAGAGAGAGAGAGAGAGAGAGAGAGAGAGAGAAGGGCAATTCTCCCCTGCTCATGCTGCCAAAAGAAAATGGATGATAGGGACAGTCTTCCATGCTCACCACTTCAGGACTGGGTCACTCACACCTCCACCAACAGAGTTGGCTTTTATTGTGTTGCCCAGGCAATGTTCAGGACCTGTTCTCCCAAGTGTTGCAGTTTGTGAAAGGGCCAGTTATCCCACTATTTTTACTTACCTGCCTTAGACATTGATGGGTGGGAGTGGGAGAAGAGCATCTCTCTCCAGCCCATGCTGCCATAAGCCAGAAGAGAGGTGGGATTCAGTCTCCTACCCCCGTGATCTCAGGATTGGCTCACCTGTGCTCTCATCAATAGGGTCAGCTCTTCTGTGCTGCCTAGAGGAAGGACACGGCTCACTTTCCCTTGATGCAGTGTGTCAAGGGATCAGTTCCATCACCATCTCTGCTCATCCTATAATGCCCATCTGGGCTGGCTCATGTTTCAAGGTGCCAGATGGGCCCGTGTTTTTTCCTCGGAGACAGGGAGGACAGACCCAGACCAGCGAATGGGTGTCCTTGACCTATTCAGTTAGTTAATCACGATGCTGGGATAGGCCATGCTTCCTCATCAAAGATATCGTTATAGTGCTCAGCTGTCCAGCACTATAAACTGAATTCCTCTAACCCCAGCCAGACGGCGTGGGGTAGGGGCACGGCTGGAGTCCAATGGTGGACCTGGATTGGCTGAGTTCCTATAGTTGGTATCTTAATTTTCTATAATATTATTCAAATCAAAGTAAAACATGAATCAATTCACATTCTAAATCCATTTTGTTTATACAGGATTGATCTTCCAGCTTCCTAGGGCCATGTTCTCTCTCTCTCTCTCTTTTTCTCTCTGTGTGCGTGTGTTTGTGTGTGCATGTGTGTGTTTCACAATCAGTGGGCCTTTTGACTATAAAGATTTAAAAAATAATCACTTCTAACAATTAATGAAAAATGAGGCCATGATGTGAATGAGATCAAGGAGAAGTATATGGGATGGTTTTTATGGAGAAAAAGGAAAGGGGAAATGATGTAACTGTAATAATAAAAGTATTTAGAAAAGAAGTTCAGATTAAAAGTAAAAAAAACATTTATATCTCTGTATATGTAACTGACTTGCTTTGAATAGTAAATATTTTTTTTTACTTTTTTTTTTATTGAGAAATGGAGAAAAAAAAACAAGTTTCCACCTCCTCCCAGCCTCCCATTTCCCTCCCCCTCCTCCCCCGCTACGCCCCTTCCTCCCACCCTTCTCCCCCTCCCCCCACTCCTTTCCCCCTCCCTCTCCAGTCCAAAGAGCAGTCAGGGTTTTCTGCCCTGTGGTAAGACCTAGGACCTCCCACCTCCGTCCATATCTAGGAAGGTGAACATCCAAACTGGCTGGGCTCCCACAAAGCCATCACATTACGTAGGATCAAACCCCCGTGCCATTGTCCTTTGCGTCTCATCAGCCCTCATAGTTCGCCATGTTCAGAGAGTCCAGTTTTTTCCCATGCTTTTTCAGTCACAGTCCAGCTGGTCTTGGTGAGCTCTCAATAGATCAGCTCCACTGTCTCAGTGGGTGGGTGCATCCCTCGTGGTCCCGACTTCTTTGCTCATGTTCTCCCTCCTTCTGCTCCTCATTGGGACTTTGGGAGCTCAGTCCAGTGCTCCAGTGTGGGTCTCTGTCTCTATTTCCATCCATCACCAGATGAAGGTTCTATGATGATATGCAAGATATTCGTCAGTATTGCTCAAGGATAGGGTCATTTCAGGTTCCCTATTCTCAACTGCCCAAGGAACTAACTGGGGACCTCAGCTTGGGCACCTGGGAGCCCCTCTAGGGTCAGGTCTCTTGCCAACCCTAAAGTGGTTCCCTTAACTAAGAACTGTGGTTCCGTGCTCCCCTGTCCAACCTTCCTTTATCCCAATCCTCCTGCTTTCCCAAGGCCCGACCTCCTTCCCTTCTAACTTTTCTCTCCCCATCTCCCCTTACCCCCAACCCACCCCACCCCAAGATCCGAATTTTCTCCCCGGCAATTTTGTCTACTTCCCTTAGCCAAGAGGATAACTATATGTTTTTCCTTGGGTTCCCCTTCTTACTTAGCTTCTTTAGATTCACCTATTGTAGACTCCGTGACCCTTATTTATGGCTAGAAACCAATTATGAGTGAGTACATCCCATGTTCATCTTTTTGGGTCTGGGATACCTCACTCAGGATAGTGTTTTCTATTTCCATCCATTTGCATGCAAAATTCGAGAAGTCATTGTTTTTTTACCGCTGAGTAGTACTCTAATGTGTAGATATTCCATACTTTCTTCATCCATTCTTCCGTTGAAGGGCATCTAGGTTGTTTCCAGGTTCTGGCTATTACAAATAATACTGCTATGAACATAGTTGAACAAATGCTTTTGTCATATGATAGGGCATTTCTTGGGTATATTCCCAAGAGTGGTATTGCTGGGTCCAGGGGTAGGTTGATCCCGAATTTCCTAAGAAACCGAAACACTGACTTCCATAGTGGTTGCACAAGATTGCATTCCCACCAGCAATGGATGAGGGTACCCCTTCCTCCACAACCTCTCCAGCAAAGGTTATTGTTGGTGTTTTTGACTTTAGCCATTCTCACAGGTGTAAGATGATATCTCAAAGTTGTTTTGATTTGCATTTCCCTGATCGCTAAGGAAGTTGAGCATGACCTTAAGTGTCTTTTGGCCATTTGAACTTCTTCTGTTGAGAATTCTCTGTTCAGATCAGTGCCCCATTTTTTAATTGGGTTAATTAGCATTTTAAAGTCTAGTTTCTTGAGTTCTCTATATATTTTGGAGATCAGACCTTTGTCTGTTGCAGGGTTGGTGAAGATCTTCTCCCAGTCAGTAGGTTGCCTTTGTGTCTTAGTGACAGTGTCCTTTGCTTTGCAGAAGCTTCTCAGTTTTAGTAGGTCCCATTTATTCAATGTTGCCCTTAATGTCTGTGCTTCTGGAGTTATACATAGGAAGCGATCTCCAATGCCCATCTGTTGTAGGGTATTTCCCACTTTCTCTTCTATCCTTTTCAGTGTGTTCGGGCTGATATTGAGGTCTTTAATCCATTTGGACTTGAGTTTTGTGCACGGTGAAAGATGTGGGTCTATTTTCATTCTTCTACAGGTTGACATCCAGTTGTGCCAGCACCATTTGTTGAAGATGCTTTCTTTCTTCCATTGTATACTTTTAGCTCCTTTATCAAAAATGAGGTGTTCATAGGTTTGTGGGTTAAAATCCGGGTCTTCTATACGATTCCATTGGTCGACTTCTCTGTTTTTATGCCAGTACCACACTGTTTTCATTACTGTAGCTCTGTAATAGAGTTTGAAGTCAGGGATGGTAATGCCTCCAGAAGATCCTTTATTGTATAGGATTGTTTTGGCTATCCTGGGTTTTTTGTTTTTCCATATAAAGTTGATTATTGTCCTCTCCAGATCTGTGAAGAATTTTGATGGGATCTTGATGGGGATTGCATTGAATCTATAAATTGCCTTTGGTAGAATTGCCATTTTTACTATGTTGATCCTCCCAATCCAAGAGCAAGGTAGATCCATCCATTTTTTGGTATCCTCTTCAATTTCTTTCTTCAATGCCTAAAGTTCTTGTCAAATAGATCTTTCACTTTCTTGGTTAGATTTACCCCAAGATATTTTATGCTGTTTGTGGCTATCGTGAATGGTGAAGCTTCTCTGATTTCCCTCTCTGCTTCCCTATCCTTTGTGTATAAGAGGGCGACTGATTTTTTGGAGTTGATCTTGTATCCTGCCACATTACTAAAGCTGTTTATCAGCTGTAAAAGTTCTTTGGTGGAGTTTTGGGGGTCGCTTAAGTACACTATCATATCATCTGCGAATAACGAAAGTTTAACTTCTTCCTTTCCAATTCGAATCCCCTTGATCCCATTATGTTGTCTTATTGCTATTGCTAGAACTTCAAGTACTATATTGAAGAGGTATGGAGAGAGTGGACATCCTTGTCGTGTTCCTGAGTTAAGCGGGATGGCTTTGAGTTTCTCTCCGTTTAATTTGATGTTAGCTGTCGGCTTGCTGTATATAGCTTTTATTATATTTAGGTATGACCCTTGTATCCCTAATTTCTCCAAGAGTTTTAACATAAATGGATGTTGAATTTTGTCGAATGCTTTTTCAGCATCTAATGAGATGATCATATGGTTATTTTCCTTCAGTTTATTTATATGCTGGATTACATTGATAGATTTTCGTATGTTGAACCAGCCCTGCATCTGAGGAATGAAGCCTACTTGATCATAATGGATAATTTTCCTAATGTGTTCTTGGATTCGGTTTGCCAGTATTTTGTTGAGGATTTTTGCGTCGATGTTCATGAGTGAGATTGGCCTGTAATTCTCTTTCCTGGTTGAGTCTTTGTGTGGTTTTGGTATCAGAGTAACTGTAGCTTCATAAAAGGAATTAGGTAATGACCCTTCTGTTTCTATATTGTGGAATACATTAAGGAGTATGGGTATTAGCTCTTCTTGGAAGTTCTGGTAGAATTCCGCATTGAAACCATCTGGTCCTGGGCTTTTTTTGGTAGGGAGGTTTTTGATAACAGCTTCTAATTCTTCGCGACCAACAGGTCTGTTTAGATTGTTCACCTGGTCCTGGTGTAACTTTGGTATATGGTATTTATCTAAAAAAGCGTCCATTTCTTTTACATTTTCCAGTTTTGTGTTATACAGGCTTTTGTAATATGATCTGATGATTCTCTGAATTTCCTCTGTGTCTGTGGTTATGTCCCCCTTTTCATTTCTGATCTTATTAATTCGCGTATTCTCTCTCTGCCGTTTGATTAGTTTGGATAGGGGTTTATCAATCTTGTTGATTTTCTCCAGGAACCAGCTTTTTGTTTCATTGATTCTTTGGATTGTTTTCTGTGTTTCTATTTTGTTGATTTCAGCCCTCAGTTTGATTCTTTCCAATCTTCTACTCCTCCTAGGTGAGTCTGCTTCTTTTTTTTTCTAGAGCTTTCAGGTGGGCTGTTAAGTCTTCAATATGTGCTTTCTCTGTTTTCTTTAAGTGGGCACTTAGTGCGATGAACTTTCCTCTTAGCACTGCTTTCATAGTGTCCCATAAGTTCGAGTATGTTGTTTCTTTATTTTCATTGAATTCAAGGAAGAGTTTAATTTCTTTCTTTATTTCTTCCTTAATCCAGGTATGGTTCAGAAGTTGACTGTTCAGTTTCCATGAGTTTGTAGGCTTTCTGGGGGTAGCATTGTTGTTGAATTCTAACTTTAATCCATGGTGATCTGATAAGACACAGGTGGTTACTAATATTTTTTTGTAACTGTGTAAGTTAGCTTTGTTACCGAGTATGTGGTCAATTTTCGAGAAGGTTCCATGAGCTGCAGAGAAGAAGGTATATTCTTTCCTCTTCGGGTGGAATAATCTATAGATGTCTGTTAAGTCCATTTGCTTCATTACCTCCATTAATTCTCTAATTTCTCTGTTAGGTTTCTGTTTGATTGACCTGTGCATTGGTGAGAGAGGAGTGTTGAAGTCTCCTACTATTAGTGTGTGTGGTTTGATGGCTGCCTTGAGTTTTAGTAATGTTTCTTTTACATACGTGGGTGCTTTTATATTCGGGGCATAGATATTCAGGATTGAGACTTCATCCTGATGAATTGTTCCTGTTATGAGTATAAAATGTCCCTCTCCATCTCTTCTGATTGATTTAAGTTTGAAGTCAACTTTGTTAGAAATTAGTATGGCCACACCTGCTTATTCCTTAGGACCATTTGCTTGATAAGCCTTTTCCCAGCCCTTTACTCTGAGTAGGTGCCTGTCTTTGTGTTTGAGGTGTGTTTCTTGTAGACAGCAGAACGTTGGATCCTGTTTTCGTATCCAATCACTTAGCCTGTGCCTTTTTATAGGTGAGTTGAGCCCATTGACATTAAGTGATATTAATGACCAGTGGTTGTTAACTCCGGTCACTTTTTTAGTAGTAGGGTTTGTGTGTTTCCCTTCTTTGAGTTGCGCTGGTGAAAGGTCTCTAGATGACTGAGTTATTGTGGGCATTGTTGGACTCCTTGGTTAGTGATTTTCCTTCTATAATTTTCTGTAAGGCTAGATTTGTGGCTATGTATTGTTTGAATTTGTTTTTATCCTGGAAAATTTTGTTTTCTCCATTTATAGTGAACGAAAGCTTGGCTGGATATAGTAGTCTGGGCTTGCATCCATGGTCTCTTAGTTTTTGCAGTACATCTATCCAGGACCTTCTGGCTTTCATGGTTTCCATAGAGAAGTCAGGTGTAAGTCTGATAGGTTTACCTTTATAAGTAACTTGGCCTTTTTCCTTTGCGGCTCTTAATATTCTTTCTTTATTCTGTGTATTTTGTGTTTTGATTATTATATGGCGAGGGGATGTTTTTTTTTGATCCAGCCTATTTGGTGTTCTGTATGCTTCTTGAACCTTCATAGGTACCTCTTTCTTCAGGTTGGGAAAGTTTTCTTCTATAATTTTATTAAGTATATTTTCTGTACCGTTGAGCTGCACTTCTTCTCCTTCTTCTACTCCAATTATTCTTAGGTTTGGTCTTTTTATTGTGTCCCAAATTTCCTGAATGTTTTGTGATGAGAATTTGTTGGTTTTGCTGTTTTCTTTGATCAGTGTGTTTATTTGTTCTATGGTATCTTCAGTGTCTGATATTCTCTCTTCTACCTCTTGTAATCTGTTGTTAGTACTTGTTTCTGTCATTCCTGTTCGTTTACCCAGATTTTCCATCTCCATTCTTCCCTCGGTTTGTGCTTTCTTCATTGCTTCCATTTCATTCTTCATGTCTTGAACCGCTTCCCTAAGCTGGTTGATTGCTTTTTCTTGTTTCTCTTGGTTTTCTTGCGTGTCTTTGAGCGATTTATTTATTTCCTCTACCTTTTTGTTTGTAATCTCTAATTGTTTATGGCAGTTTTTCACCTCCTGTTTAAGGTCCTCTATTATTTTCATATAGTTCACTTTTGAGTCGATTTCTTCTATTTCTTCAGGAGTAGGGTGTACAATTCTTCTTATTTCCGGGATCCCTGGTTTCTGGTGGTGTCATGTTGCCTTTCAGATTGTTGGAGGAATTCTTGTATTGGCGCCTTCCCATCTCTTCCTTCAAATGGAGCCAGGCGAGGCCTGGTCTCTTGGTCCAGACTTTGCTGTGATTGACTCTCAGGGTATATCTCTTCAGTGTAGAAGCAGGAACCGTTCCCGTCCAGATGGGATTCCTCCGCAACCGTCCTGATGGGATTCCTCAGCAACTAAACAGGGCCGCCGGTAGCCCAATGAACCAGGGCCAACAGGATGAATGGAGCAAGTGGGGGGGGGGTATCCAGGAGCGCGCAGGAAGCCTGGCTCCGGAGCTGAAGGTGCCCAGCTCCCTTACAGGGGACCCTGAGGCCTGCCCGGCTGGCAGGCACTCACCGCTCTGGTTGGGTCGCCTTAGTTTAGGAGCTTAAGACTGTAGTTGAGCACTGGTCCTAGCATACAGCGGGGCAGGGTTGGGGAGGGGTGCTGGGTCGTGCGAAAGAAAGACAGCCCTGCAGAAGGAGCTGGGGGAGGGGGTTTGTGCTCTCTTCCGGGACAGTCCGCCCGCCCCTGGGTAGCACACACTCACCCGTCCTGATGGGATTCCTCAGCAACTAAACAGGGCCGCCGGTAGCCCAATGAACCAGGGCCAACAGGATGAATGGAGCAGGGGGGGGGGGGGAGGGGTGGTATCCAGGAGCGCGCAGGAAGCCTGGCGCTGGAGCTGAAGGTGCCCGGCTCCCTTACAGGGGACCCTGAGGCCTGCCAGGCTGGCAGGCACTCACCGCTCTGGGTGGGTCGCCTTAGTTTAGGAGCTTAAGACTGTAGTTGAGCACTGGTCCTAGCATACAGCAGGGCAGGGTTGGGGAGGGGTGCTGGGTCGTGCGAAAGAAAGACAGCCCTGCAGAAGGCAGTAGTAAATATTTTTGTGAGATATTTTCATTTTCTTTGCTCTCCATCCCTAGGTTGCTATGTGTTGCCCTTCAGAGGTATTCTGTGATGTACTCTTTCTTTCTAGTGAATACGTTGTCTTTTAATGTGTCCAGTGTCAGAAAGTTAGTGTAGTTTACTTTATTCTAGGTCTTGTATTGACGTAAAGGAACATTTTGCTATTAAATAACTCTATTGTCATGATTGAACCCTGATTCTTTTGCATTAGAAATTTCAAGTGACCTGTTTAATTCATGAGGTACTTGCTGCTTAATTGTCAAATTTTATTTATGAGTATTATTATTCTTTATTCAATCTAGTTAGTGGATATAGCAGACTCATAAATCCATGAAACTTTTCAGTGATCAATTAATTAGCTACTATTGCACCTTCCCCTAAATAATTAACATTAATCACTACTAACAACCCTCATTAAAGTTATTAAGTTAACTTATTGCTAAGTTACCTAAAGCAGAGTCTTACAAACCTTTTGATTATGGTTCAGAGTAAGAATCACATTTTGCAAAACAATCTTGAATACACATACATAAACACACACACACACATGCATACACACTCAACCCTGCTGTGTGTATCAGATAACCTCTTATAGTTTCTATTCTATTTTATGCTTTTTTACTTGACAGCATACTAATACACAAGAGAAGTGTTACTGCCTATGCTACGTAGTGATTAACAGTTGTCTTTAGTGGCATAGTTATTGGTAAGCTGCCTAAGTGTCTATAATCTTTTATCCATGCTTCAGTAAATAATCCAAATTAAATTCATAAACACACACACAAATGCTTGGGCATGTACACACAGGTGAACACACGCACACGCTTATGCTTGCATGTGCACACACACAGGAAAACACACACACACGTGCATATGCGATCACACATAACCTGAAAGTAGAAGAGGAACTAGCTGGGAAGAGGACAACAGGACCAATGGGAGTGGGGAGAGGGTAAGCAAGGGTACTGAGAAGTGTGGATATGGCTAACATATATTATATACCCTCTTGAAGAGATGCCATAAGTAAATTCATTATTATTTAAAATTAATATATGCTTATAAAAACTCAGAAAAATTTTGGCTTATAAAAATTCATATACCCAAACTGAAAATTAAGAAGAACACAAAATTATTACTCACTTGTTTCCTTCACCATTATAGACCCATTTGGTTGTGCCAATTCCTTCATAGTCTGAGGCCCAGTAATAAACACAGGCATTAATGTGCAGAACAAACAGCAAGTAGCCAGTTGTTCGAATGATTCTGTCAGAAAGAATAAACAGAAAGTAAGGGTTGGCATTGTTTCTGGAAAGCGGCTGACTTCAACATTTTTGTTTGCTCTATGTCTCCAATGAGCCATCTTGCTTTACATTTGCCAAGTGTCAACTCTCATTTGAGCAGTAGAAAGAGAAGGTGACATCACATGTTGTCTGCTGTAGAGTCTTGAATGGGCTTGACAGAGTGTAAAAAAGTCTTCATTTCTTTGCACAGATGGTGTGAGTCAACTCTGTGAAAGACATGCCTCAAGGGTCACCTCTTCATCTGATTCCCATAAACTGTGCCACACGGATTTACCTGGGTATCTGGAAGGCTCAGAGGACTTCAGGCTGTGATGAACTGTGACTGAAGGTCTCTGTGCTCATGTAGTTCAGAATGACAAATGAGTGAAATTTAGACTAAGCATGAATCGTCATGAGGGATGGAGAGCTGACTTGTAAGAGCGGGCTTGTCTTTACTGTTTAAGTGGAAACACAATAGATCCTCATTCCTACTCTGGCTTCCTTACTTTAATCTGACTTGAAATAGCCCAATTTACTTTGTATAATGCATTTTTTATAGCAAAATACAAAATGTTCTATGTTTTTGAGCAGTATGGTTATTGTCTTCTAAATGCTGTCTAAAATGTTCTGCTATCATTTTCTCTACTTGCTCCAAATTTACCAATGATACTCACCTATAGACATATGCTTTGTCCATTATAAACTCCAGGCGATTATTAAACTCAAAGAATGAAGTGTACTGTAAAAGAAATAAGCAGAAAATGAAAAAGTAATTCAACTGCATGTTTATTTGCATAAATATATTAGCATTTTATTCATTGAAAGTAATTTTATTCATTTCCTTAAAGACATCGCATATTTAATGATATTTTCTCTTAAAGATGCACTTTAACACTTTGCCAAACTACAGAGATTAATGCTTTATTTTATTTCTATCCTTTTGTTTCAGTCTTATTTATAATGCTTGTTGAAAATCAATGGTTTTTTCTAATGCATATAATAAAATTCCATTTTGCCATGATTAAAATCATACTTCCAAAACATAAATGAAAGAATAAAAATATATCATTGCCAACAGTAACTTTATTTTAGGAAGAGATGGCAAATTGTATATATTTTTTCTCAAAATATAAAGTCCACTAAGCATTAGCAAAGGCTTGTTGTGTTCTATTAGAAGGTTCAACAGCTTCATGTGATCGAATGCAAAGAGAGTTGCTGTTTCCCTTAAGGCTCTTTCTTAAATGTGGCACATGTACACCAAGGGTACTCAGCTGTTAGGAAAGATGAAATGATGACATTTTCAGGTAAAAGGATGGAACTAGAAAAAATTATACTGAGTGAGGTAACTCAGGCCCAGAATTACAAATGCTGTATTTCTCTTTTATTACTACTTTTATATCAGCTCCCACTTCCCTTAGAAACTCTTATCCCAGCCTCTCCTCCCTCCTTCATTTCTATAGGAAATAGGGTATGGAATAAAACCACGGAATCACCATGAATCCTTGAGCTAAATGCCAGCCCTTCTGGTGATATGTATTTATCATCATGTGACTCTACTTTGTACCTTGCCTCCATGGCTACAAAAGGACATAATAGCCCTGAAAAGAGTGTATGGAGGTCTTCATTGATATGCTGAATGAGCTTGGGAGGGGAAATCTTATAAACAGGGTCCTCAGAGAGTACTTCTTTCAAATATCCCCCAATTTACGTGTTACTTCTGTACCTCTGGAGTAAAAACATCATATTTTTTAATGGTAATAAGTCTTTTTATGGTAATAATTCTTTAAATTAGAAATATACACAAATTATTTGCTTTTTTCCCTGCAGAATTCCTAAAAATATCCCTCAAAAGCTCCGATTGTGATTATTTCAATGTTTGATAACTGTTTATTGGGCTTTTACTAGAAGTTTGCTTAAAGGACATTGTTGAGAACTAATATGTTAATAGAAGAGAAAATTTGTGTTCGTAGCATGTTTTTCATTTCTATCTGGAGACAGGTACATGACAATATTTACCCAAGAGAATTGTCCATTCAAATAACGGCTTTATAAATAACTGAAAGATAGGAATATGCAACTAGGAAAACATCAGTATTGATTTATGTAACATCCTACATTAAAATGCTGTCTGTGGAAGGCTCCCTAACGTGATTCAGCGATGTGCTATGAACAATCATTATTTTATAAACATTCATTAAAAAGCCACGTGAACTCCAAAGTCCACAGAAATCTTTTTAAAAATTGGTTATTTTTCAATACGTGCCACCTGAACTTCCTTGTGAGATTCCAAGTTTGACAGGATGGTGATCTGGTGCTAGACTTCTTGGGATTATGTTCTGCCTCGATTAATACTCATATTACAAAGTCACACCAGCAGCTTCTAGAGTTTTCTTGGGAATATGGGATCTAGGCAGGACTCTTTAAACTTAGAAAAATCATAGGCATAGAAGGAAAGCTTTCTGTGCCTGATCTCTATCTACCAATATTATACCAGATTATCTGGAGTAAGATGAATAATGCCTACATTATCAGTGTGGATGAGCAGGCTTTCCACTCTGCTGATTCTTATCTACCTCACTGATAACATAAATGTGTTGGGAAGACTAAAACAAAGTGTGTACTTTGAGTTAGACATAGCAATTGCTATTGTTGTAGGATCCATCACTGTTGCTAGGTTACGCTAGAAAGATAATCAACCTGCTTTCCCAGGATCCATCACTGTTGCTAGGTTACGCTAGAAAGATAATCAACCTGCTTTCCCAGGATGCAAGAAAATAAGCAATTAAATCAATTTATCAAATTAGTAAAATCTTTTGTGTTCCTTTAAAGGAAGATGACTTTTGAGGTACAAGTTATCATTAATATTCATTTTTAAAAAATGAGATACCAAACATTGTTAGCTGGTGTGTGGGTGCTGGGAATTAAACCTAAATCCTCTGCAAGAGCAATCCGTACTCTTTAACAACTGTTATTCTTAAGTATTTATATAAAAGTCATTCAGATTTTCCTCTAAATAGTATAAGTTACTCAACAAAGCTGAGTTTATGAAACATGTATGTCTTAGAATATTTTTGAATAGAAAATACATATAAGTATTTCAAATAAACGCTACATATGACCCTTAAAAATTGTATTCTTTTTGCCTTTATGCATCCTGATTTTCCTTCTCATATTAGGCAGCTGCTTTAATTAGTTTCTGAAAAATAGTATGTAGGAGTTCATGTAAATTTAGAAAAATTTTTTTCTTTCTAGTTTACATAAACTAGTTTTGTTCTGTAAATTACTCTCTAGGTAGCTTTTTCCTTTTTTTAGGAATTTATTAACTTATATCTATATTAATACATAGAAAATTTTACCTTATTTTCCTAAAGCTAGTTAAACTGTAATATAGACACATCTCTGGGCCTCAAAAATTTAACTGCTTTGTGATGTATTGTTTGTTTGAGACAGAATCTATTCTGTAGCTCAGGCTAGCTTGAAAATTATTATTCAGTCCAGACTGGCTTCAAACTCAAGGAAATCCTCAGCCCCTCAAGATTATAGAGATTATAGATTGCTACCACATCTTGATGAACATTTTAGTTGTAGACAAGGCTCTAAAACTATGGTTGCACTGTTTCTATTATTCTATTATATTATAGAATCTCAGGTGAATAAAAACTTAGAGGTGACCCCATTTACCCCTTTTATTTTACAGTCTAATATTTCAAATATTCAAGAATTCTCTGATAAGACAGGATACAGGAAAAAATTAAAATTATAAAATATTTATTTGGAATAGCAGGCAGTGCTTCCACGTGGAAGAGAGCACCCAGGCAACAAGGATTGCAGACGAAAAGAACATCGTGTGAAAGTGTGATATCCTGAAATAGAGAAGACTTAAGAGAGGCGCAGCGGCGGCGGCGCCAGACGCACAGAGGCGCAGCGGCGGCGGCGCCAGACGCGGCGCGGCGGCCAGACCCAAGCGGCTGGGACAGGCATGCAATAAGAAGAGCAGATCGCCCTACTACAATTGAATCAAAGAGGTAGGCCTTTGGTTGGCCAGGTCACTGGCACAAGGGGAGCCTGGTCCTGTCCTGAAGATCCTTCGGAGGGGTGAGAGGGTTCTTGGCCTGCAGCAGGAACCACGAAAGAGAGTGAGGGCATTTTGTAAGCGGAGCCCTTGGCCAGCAGGGAAACCTGATCCGGTTTCTAAAGGATCCATTGGATAGGATCAATAGGAGGAGATGGGCAGGCGCCAAGGCAAGAACTCACCCAATAATCCGAAAAACAACATGAAAACATCAGAACCCAATGATCTTACAACAGAAGTATTTGAACAACCTAACACAGAAGAAGTGGAAAAAATCGACTTTATGAAGATAATAGAGTCCCTTAAACAACATGTAAAAAATGCCCTTATAGAAATGGATGAGAAGTATAACAAAAAGTTTGAAGAAATGAGTAAATACGTACATGATACCCTGGGAAACCAAGAAAAAACCATCAAACAGGTAATGGAAACAGTTCAAGAATTGAAAACTGAAATGAAGGCAAAGAAGAAAATAGAAACTGAGGACCAGCTGGATATGGAAAATCTAGGCCAACGAGCAGAGTCTACAGAAACAAGCATAATCAATAGAATACAAGAGCTAGAAGAAAGACTCTCAGATGCTGAGGACACCATAGAGAAAATAAACGAACAGATCAAAGAAAACAGCAAAGCCAACAAATTCTCAACACAAAACATTCAGGAACTATGGGACACAATAAAAAAACCAAACCTAAGAATAATAGGAATAGAAGAAGGAGAAGAGTCACAGCTCAAAGGCTCAGAAAATATTTTCAACAAAATTATGGAAGAAAACTTTCCCAACTTAAAGAAAGATATTCATTTAAATATTCAAGAAGCATACAGAACACCAAACAGACTGGATCAAAGAAAAACATCTCCTCGCCATATAATAATCAAAACACAAAATATACAGGTTAAAGAAAGAATATTAAGAGCTGCAAAAGAAAAAGGGCAAGTAACTTATAAAGGTAAACCGATCAGACTTACACCTGACTTCTCGATGGAAACTATGAAAGCCAGAAGGTCCTGGATAGAGGTTCTGCAGAAGCTAAGAGACCATGGATGCAAACACAAACTACTATACCCAGCCAAGCTATCGTTCACTATCAACGGAGAAAACAAGACATTCCAGGATAAGAACAAATTTAAACAATACGTAGCCACAAATCCAGCCCTACAGAAAGTAATAGAAGGAAAATCGCAAACCAAGGAATCCAACACTGCCAACACTGCCTACAATAACCCAGGCATCTAATGACCCTTCACGAGCACATCTCAAAGAAAGGAGACACACAATCTCTACTACCAAAAGCAATAAGAATAACCGGAGTAAACAACCACTGGTCATTAATATCACTTAATATTAATGGGCTCAATTCACCTATAAAAAGACACAGGCTAAAAGATTGGATACGAAAACAGGATCCAACATTCTGCTGTTTGCAAGAAACACATCTCAACCACAAAGACAGGCACCTACTCAGAGTAAAGGGTTGGGAAAAGGTGTTTCAAGCAAATGGTCCTAAGAAAAAAGCAGGTGTGGCCATACTAATTTCTAACAAAACTGACTTCAAACTAAAATCAATCAGAAGAGACCGAGACGGTCACTTTATACTCATAACAGGAACAATTCATCAGGAGGACGTCTCAATCCTGAATATATACGCCCCCAATATAAAAGCACCTACTTATGTAAAAGAAATATTACTAGAACTCAAGGCAGACATCAAACCACACACACTAGTAGTAGGAGACTTCAACACACCTCTCTCTCCAAGGGACAGGTCAATCAGACAGAAACCTAATAGAGAATTAAGAGAATTATTGGAGGTAATGAAGCAAATGAACTTAACAGACATCTATAGAACATTCCACCCAAATAGGAAAGAATATACCTTCTTCTCTGCAGCTCATGGAACCTTCTCAAAAATTGACCACATACTCGGAAACAAAGGAAACCTCCACAGATACAAAAAAATATCAGTGTCCACCTGTGTCTTATCAGATCATCACGGATTAAAGTTAGAAGGCAACAACCACGCTGCCCCCAAAAAACCGACAAACTCATGGAAACTGAACAGTCAACTACTGAACCACACCTGGGTCAAGGAAGAAATCAAGAAAGAAATTAAAGTCTTCCTTGAATTTAATGAAAATAAAGGGACAACATACTCAAACCTATGGGACACAATGAAAGCAGTGCTAAGAGGAAAGTTCATAGCACTAAGTGCCCACTTAAAGATAACGGAGAATGCATACATTGGGGACTTAAAAACACACCTGAAAGCTCTAGAAAAAAAAGAAGCAGACGCGCCCAGGAGAAGTAGAAGACTGGAAATAATAAAACTGAGGGCTGAAATCAACAAAATAGAAACACATAAAACAGTCCAAAGAATCAATGAAACAAAAAGCTGGTTCTTGGAGAAAATCAACAAGATCGACAA
Source organism: Microtus oregoni (assembly GCF_018167655.1). Classification (NCBI taxonomy): domain Eukaryota; kingdom Metazoa; phylum Chordata; class Mammalia; order Rodentia; family Cricetidae; genus Microtus; species Microtus oregoni. Next base: position 22,155,520 of record NW_024543067.1, on the reverse strand, counting down.
ACCCCTATCCAAACTAATTAAACGACAGAGAGAGAACACGCAAATAAATAAGATCAGAAATGAAAAGGGGGACATAACCACAGACACAGAGGAAATTCAGAGAATCATTAGATCTTAATACAAAAGCCTGTATGCCACAAAACTGGAAAATACAAAAGAAATGGACATTTTTTTAAATAAGTATCATATACCAAAGCTAAACCAAGACCAGGTGAATGATCTAAATAGACCGGTTTCTCGCGAAGAATTAGAAATGGTTATCAAAAATCTCCCTTCGAAAAAAAGCCCAGGACCAGATGGATTCAATGCAGAATTCTACCAGAACTTCCAAGAAGAATTAATACCTATACTCCTTAAGGTATTTCACAATATAGAATCAGAAGAGTCATTGCCAAATTCCTTTTATGAAGCTACAGTGACCCTGATACCAAAACCACAAAAAGACCCAACCAAGAAAGAGAATTACAGACCGATCTCACTCATGAACATCGACGCAAAAATCTTCAATAAAATACTGGCAAACCGAATCCAAGAACACATAAGAAAAATTATCCATTATGATCAAGTAGGCTTCATCCCAGAGATGCAGGGCTGGTTCAACATACGCAAATCTATCAATGTAATCCACCATATAAATAAACTGAAAGAAAAAAACCATATGATCATTTCACTAGATGCGGAAAAAGCATTCGACAAAATTCAACACCCCTTTATGATAAAGGTCTTGGAGAGAATAGGGATACAAGGGTCCTACCTAAATATAATAAAAGCTATTTACAGCAAGCCAACAGCTAACATTAAATTAAACGGAGAAAAACTCAAAGCCATCCCACTAAAATCAGGAACACGACAAGGATGTCCACTCTCGCCATACCTCTTCAATATAGTGCTTGAAATTCTAGCAATAGCAATAAGACAACATAAGGAGATCAAGGGGATTCGTATTGGAAAGGAAGAAGTTAAGCTTTCGTTATTTGCAGATGATATGATAGTGTACATAAGCGACCCCAAAAATTCTACCAAAGAACTCCTACAGCTGATAAACAGCTTTAGTAACGTGGCAGGATACAAGATCAACTCCAAAAAATCAGTTGCCTTCCTATACACCAAGGATAAGGAAGCAGAGAGGGAAATCAGAGAAGCATCACCTTTCACGATAGCCACAAATAGCATAAAATACCTTGGGGTAACCCTGACCAAGGAAGTGAAAGATCTACTTGACAAGAACTATAAGTCTTTGAAGAAAGAAATTGAAGAAGACACCAGAAAATGGAAAGACCTCCCTTGCTCTTGGATTGGGAGGACCAACATAGTAAAAATGGCAATTCTACCAAAAGCAATCTATAGATTAAATGCAATCCCCATCAAAATCCCATCAAAATTCTTCACAGATCTGGAGAAGACAATAATCAACTTTATATGGAAAAACAAAAAACCCAGGATAGCCAAAACAATCTTATACAATAAAGGTTTGTCTGGAGGCATTACCATCCCTGACTTCAAACTCTATTACAGAGCTACAGTATTGAAAACAGCTTGGTATTGGCATAAAAACAGAGAAGTCGACCAATGGAATCGAATAGAAGACCCTGACATTAACCCACAAACCTATGAACACCTGATCTTCGATAAAGGAGCTAAAAGTATACAATGGAAAAAAGAGAGCATCTTCAACAAATGGTGCTGGCAAAACTGGATGTCAATCTGTAGAAGAATGAAAATTGATCCATATCTATCACCATGCACAAAACTCAAATCCAAATGGATTAAAGACCTCAGTATCAGTCCGAACACACTGAACCTGATAGAAGAGAAAGTGGGAAGTACTCTACAGCACATGGGCACAGGAGACCACTTCCTATGTATAACCCCAGCAGCACAGACACTAAGGGCATCATTGAATAAATGGGACTTCCTGAGGCTGAGAAGCTTCTGTAAAGCAAAGGACACTGTCACTAAGACAAAAAGACAACCCACTGACTGGGAGAAGATCTTCACCAACCCTGCAACTGACAAAGGTTTGATCTCCAAAATATATAAAGAACTCAAGAAACTAGACCGTAAAAGGCTAATCAACCCAATTATAAAATGGGGCACTGATCTGAACAGAGAATTCTCAACAGAAGAACTTCAAATGGCCAAAAGACACTTAAGGTCATGCTCAACTTCCTTAGCGATCAGGTAAATGCAAATCAAGACAACTTTAAGATACCACCTTACACCTGTCAGAATGGCTAAAATAAAAAACACCAATGATAGCCTTTGCTGGAGAGGTTGTGGAGAAAGGGGTACACTCACCCATTGCTGGTGGGAATGCAAACTTGTGCAACCACTCTGGAAAGCAGTGTTTTGGTTTCTCAGGAAATTCGGGATCAACCTACCCCTGGATCCAGCAATACCACTCTTGGGAATATACCCAAGATAGGCCCTATCATACAACAAAAGTATATGCTCAACTATGTTCATGGCAGCATTGTTTGTAATAGCCAGAACCTGGAAACAACCTAGATGCCCTTCAACGGAAGAATGGATGAAGAAAGTATGGAATATATACATATTAGAGTATTACTCAGCAGTAAAAAACAAGGACTTCTTGAATTTTGCATACAAATGGATGGAAATAGAAAACACTATCCTGAGTGAGGTAAGCCAGACCCAAAAAGAGGAACATGGGATGTACTCACTCATATTTGGTTTCTAGCCATAAATAAAGGACATTGAGCCTTAAATTCATGTTCCTAGAGAAGCTAAATAAGGTGAATCCAAAGACAAACACATAGGCATCCTCAGGAATATTAACCTTCATCAGGCGATGAAAGGAGACAGAGACAGAGACCCACACGGGAGCACCGGACAGAAATCTCAAGGTCCAAATCAGGAGCAGAAGGAGACGGAGCACGAGCAAGGAACTCAGGACCACGAGGGGTGCACCCACACACTAAGACAATGGGGATGTTCTATTGGGAACTCACCAAGGCCAGCTGGACTAGGTCTGAAAAAGCATGGGATAAATCCGGACTAGCTGAACATAGCGGACAATGAGGAATACTGAGAATTCAAGAACAATTGCAGTGGATTTTTGATCCTACTGCACGTGCTGGCTTTGTGGGAGCCTAGGCAGTTTGAATGCTCACCTTACGAGACCTGGATAGAGGTGGGCAGTCCTTGGGCTTCCCACAGGTCAGGGAACCCTGATTGCTCTTCGAGCAGATGAGGGTGGGGGGGGGGACTTGATTGGGGGAGGGGGAGGGAAATGGGAAGCGGTTGTGGGGACGAGGCAGAAATCCTTAATAAATAAATAAATTAAAATAAAAAAAAATAAAATAAAATATTTATTTGTAATTATAGTAATCTTAAGAAGTACAAAACACTCTTATTTTTGGTTTTAAAAATATCTGTTGTAAAGAAATGGAGGATCCATGGGATAGGGGTGGAAATGAGAGGAAGTGGGGAAGAGGGACTGGGAGGAGAGGAGGGAGGAGAAGCTGTAGCTAGGATGTTAAAAAATACTTGTAAGATAAATTAGAAGCAATTAGAAGTCACTTCCATCAGTAGAAGCAATGACATTCTTCTATTATTTATTTAAAAATTCATAATAGTGATGAATACTAAGAAATAGGCCATTCAGAAAAAGTTAAGAGTACTGTAAATTTTAGCATATATAAACTTGCTTCAAGACTTCATTTAGGAGAAGGAGAAGGCAGCTGAATATAGTTTCTTTACCTTTAGTATTCGATTTGTTCTAAATATTGGATTGAACCCAAAGAAGATGTAGAGAACTTCAAATGGCATTATGGATATGACATCCATCTGTTGAAAGACCATACATAGTCATATAATTATGTATACAAGCTACTTCTCTGCTGCTATGATAAAATATTCTGCAAAGTAACCTAAGGACGAAAATGTTCCTTTTAGCTTATGGATCTAGAGGGTTACAGTCCATCACAGTAAAGAGGACATGGCCTAGACAGAAAGGCATGGGGGTGGGGGAGGGAAGAGAAAGGTGGCTGACCTCAATACATCCTAACTCGGGAAGCAGAGAGTTAACAGGAAGTAGAGTCCCAGAGAGCTATCACACTCAAATTGGCCTCCAGTGTGGTGATTCTTCTAGCAAGGCTTCACCTTTTAAAGCTCTACAACCTTCTCCACCTGACCCAGTTCTAGGGACCAAGTGTGAATTTACAGGAAACTACAATACTATGTAAAAGTTGACAATCCATAATGAATTATTTACTATTTAATCCAAAAATTGCTTTCAGTTAAATATGCATGATACCATTTATAGACATTAATACCATGAGAACAAGGAAACTAGTTTGTAGACTGCCAGTATATTTTATTTTCCCCTACATGTATTGGAACTATCCTTAGACATCATCTTTGCTCAGATTTTTCTTATCTCATATAGTTCAGTGATGACACAGATGCTAATGTTAAAACACATTTTTATAGTCTTTGAAACATGAGATTCTAGAATACAAATCAAATCTATTTTTGATTTTGTTTGAAACTCTTATAAATTCATTGAAATGAAACTGTTTTATGGTCCATTCATTCCTCCAGTGCTCAGAGTGGATTTTGTCAGTCTGGTTCATCTATGTTTCTTAGTGATTTCCATCACTGTCTTCTTTGGGTTGCTTTACTACCAACTACCTGGTAGGAAAGTTTCTATCACAGACTACACAAGTTAAAGAGAGATAGAAATCTTCACTGTTTACAATCAATCAGCAAAGCAAATGAGAGAAAGTATTGGAAAGCACTGTGATACTGTAGCTAAAATACTCATTTTAAAACTATTCAAGCCTTCTTATACCTTGGTAATCTTATGACGCTCCTTAATAATCAACATAATTTTGTCTACTTTTTAAAAAATATTTTTAAAAATCTTGTGTGTGTGTGAGAGAGAGAGAGACAGAGATAGATAGATAGATAGATAGATAGATAGATAGATAGATAGACAGATACCTAGTTTAACAATACTGAGTGCTTGCTCAGGTAGTACATTTGCTAACAGACTTTAAAGAGCTAAATTACTGTCCTTGGTGGAGGAGGCTGGAGTCATGAAATGGCTTAGGCAACCTTGGGTTACCCCATGTGTGCCTGTTTTCAATTAGAAGACAGGTTAAGAGATAACTATAAGGCATAATATCATGTTTTTATCTAAGAGTAAGAGATGCTGTGTCATCTAAATAACTGCTTCTTTTGTTTATTCTGCTCATAGGCAGAACAGGTAGGAATAGATAAAATTTTGTAGACTTTTAACACCACATCACATGAACAGCAAACTAGAATTTTGTGGACTATAAAAGATACACCCCACTTTCCCCAGTTGCAATTTAACTTGGAATTTAAATATGGGCCCCCTACTTACTTTGACTTGTACATATTTAAGCCCCCATTTTCAGATAGAGGGAAATGCACGCAGAATAAAATATGGAGTGAAAATGGTTCTGCATAAGCGGTTCTGGGCCTATTTGTGAGTAACCTACCTGAAACTTTGTAGAACTTCTGTAGTGTCTCTTCAGCTCATTTGGATCTACCTGTAATATATTTATATCATGATTATGTTAATCAGATTTCATTTATTAGTCTTTTTACAGTTATTTCCTTCTCCTATTTTTCTTCAATCTTAGCTTATAATTATGTTATCATTATACAGCCTTTTGCATTTTTAAAACAAACAGCTATTCATGGTGCTTGTTTTCTTTTTATTAATTTCACATAAATTTTTAGCTAAACATTTTTATATGGTATATTTTGATCATATTCTTTCCTTTCCTCCAATTCTTCCAAGATCCAAGATCCTCCTCACCCCCATAGACACCTAACTTCATGGCCTTTCTCTCAAAAAAAAAGAAAAGAAACAAAAAACAAAACACAAAAATCAAGGCAAAAGCAAACCAAGGCAAATCAAAAATGCACACATACAAAAAGAAACACAGAATCTGTTTTGTTTCCTTTTTGTTATTGTCCTCCAGTTTACCATAGGAATGCCAGGAGAGTCAGTCGTATTGCTTTAATACATTCTTTTCTCATATCCACCCCTAACCTGCAGGAGTTGGGTCATAATTTGTTTTCCTACTTTTTTCATAACAAAATAAACAGTGCAAAGGCCACACAGGAACACTTAACATTTATGTTGTGGAAATCAGGATATTTTGAAACAATAAATTTTTGGATCTTTGTAAAATTTTATTCATCATTATGTACGTATTTGTAATGTGTGTGTGTGTGTGTGTGTGTGTGTGTGTGTGTGTGCGCGTGTGTGTGTGCGCGCACGCATGTGTGTGTGTGTAGATCATAGGACATCTTTGTGGGGTTAGTTCTTCCCTTCCGTCTTTACCTGGGTTTGAGAGTCAAACTCAGATCACCAGACTGTGTAGCAAACACCTTTTACTTGTTGAGCAATTTTGCCATTTCCTTGGATAATTTATTTAAAACCAGGCTACCTGGCTGAATTATAATCTCCTTGAGGACAGGATTGACTTTGCCAGTTGGGTAAAGCAATGCCTGGAATGTTCCCAGAACTCAGTAAATATTTTGTGCATGAAGAGATAGAGGAATAAAGAAAGGGATACAAGTTTTGTAGTGCTTGGCATTTTCTGGAATAATTTTTTTTTTTTTAGACTTCTCTTTCAAGGAAGCAGAAATGCCACTCGGTTTGCTTGCACGAGTTGATCAGCATTTTGGTGTCTTTCTTGGACTTACTCTAACATTACATCCAGGAGCTGTAGTCAGTAAAGCTAGACTCAACATTATTCTGCAATCTCTTCAAGCCTGACTGTGAGTTCCTTGTGCTTTCTCCAAGCATGCCTATCCATATCCATGGATGGTCAGCCTAGGCTACACTCTCTGCCTCTCCTGTTCAGTCTCTCTCTTGGCAGTGGTCTCCCTGACTTAAGTGGTGCACCTCCTTATTCATTACAAAATGGCAGACAAAGGTCTCCCTAACTAAAATACTTAATCCCTATTCATGTCTAATTCTATGACTCTACATGATTTTTGGGGAAAAAAATTCTCAAATTTCCTTTTATAGTTAGCCAGGCTCTGCTCTTCTTGTCTCAGCAACATTTTGAAGTTCCTTATCCTTCTCTATCTCTCAGTTTCTCAAATGTATCAGTTTCTCACTTGAATGCGTTTGCTGGGGTTATTCCTGGAGCCCAGATCATGTTTGCTGTTATTGCAAAGGTGGAAGGGTATCGATAGTACCAGCTATTGCTCAGGATCAGATGACCTCTGTTAACACAGCATAGAAGTTCACCGTATTTCATTTGTTTGTTTCTCCTTCAATCCTGAGCTACATAAAAAAGTCAGACATACTCTTTTGTTTGTTTGATTGCGGGGGAGAAAGGGTTTATTTGGTTTAAATTTTCACATCATAACCCATCACTGAAGGAAATCAAGACAAGAATTCAAACTGGACAGGAACCTGGAGGTAGGAGCTGATGCAGAGAACATGGAGGGGTTTTATTCAATAGCTCGCTCCACCTGGCTTGCTCAGCCTGCTTTCTTATAGAATTAAGGACCACCAGCTCAGGGTTTTCTCAGTTCCTGACAGGTCTAGCCTCAGTAAGTGACTGATAAATGTATACTATATATCACAGGAGTACAAAGGCTATTAATATAAACATTGAGACTTAGATTCAATTTCAGTTATGTGTAGGAAGAAATCTCTTATAAACTCTTAATTAATTGCATTATTAGAACTTGGGCATATAGTAGCAGCGGCATCGAACAATTATCATTCATGTTATTTAATATGGGCATTTTTAATCTTCTCCTAATAATGTTTAAGATCAGTTAGTTGGGGCTGGGTAAATGGCTCATTAGGTAAAATGCCTGCCACATAAGCATGAAAACCCGAGTTTGATGGTCATGGTAGCATGTATCTACAGACTCTGTGCTATGTGTGTATTTGTAGGAAGAGACAGGCAAATCCCTGAGGCTCAGTGGCTAACCAGTTTAGCCAAATCTATGATCTTCCTGTTCAGTGGGAGACTGTCTCAAAAAATAAAGGTGGAAAATAACTGAGGAAAGACACCTGATGTTAACCTCTGGCCTCCATACACTTGTTCAGAGAGACACAGACACACACATCACACACACACACACACACACACACACACACACACACACACACTCACAGCGGTTGACAGGGGTTTTCTGTCCCACCTGATCCCTATCTCGGTTCATGAAGTCCTTAAGTCCCAAAGAAATCACACAGAGATCTACATTAATTTTAAACTGATTGGTCCAGTAGCTCAGGCCTCTTATTAATTAATTTTTATAACTTATATTAGCCCATAATTTTTGTCTATGTTAGCCACTTGGCTTGGTAACTTTTTCGGCAAGGCAGTCAGAAACTTCCCTCTTCCCAGAAACTTCCCTCTTCCCAGAAACTTCCCTCTCCCCAGGATTCTGGTTGTCCCACCTCAACTTGCTGCCTGGCTACTGGCCAATCAGCATTTATTTAAAATACAAGTGATAGGGTACAGGCTATTGTCCCATAGTGTGTGCACGCACACACACACAGATACACACATATAGACACATACATGTGCATAATATGTGCACATATGCAGACACGCAAACATACACATGCATATAAACACATGGACACACACAGACACACATGGACATCACACATGTGTCATATTACTCATCCCAATTTGCCAGGCAACTCTGTACCTAGCTCCTCTCCCCCTATTATGGTTATACTTTTTACCCACATACATGCGGTAAACTTTTACAGAAATATATTAAAAATCTATATAAGCTGTGTTCATGCAATGACTATGGGAAAAAAGACTATTGAGCCACAGGTAGTTAGGCATAAACAGGTTTCATTGGTAACCATAAATTTTGTTTCAAGAAAGATTGAGTAAAATGAGACAGCTCCATCATGGATTCTCTGATACAGATATACAGACAGACACAACTCAAGTGCCAAGCAGCCATGTTAAAATATTGCATTCCCCCACCAACTAGAAAGCTTTTTTTAAAATCACATTTACACCTTCCCTTTCAGATTATGATTCCATGTCTTAATAAATGTAAACACAACTAAAAATGCTTGATTAAAGGAAAGTGGCATTTAGCAATTTTAAAATCCCTGTTCTTTTGAGCACTAAATAAATTTGGCACCATTAGCCTTAAGAGGATCAGTCTGTTTACTAGTGACAATTAGGCACTTACTTTTAAAATGTCACCCTATTTAATTCCTTCTCTCTTTTAAGCCTGCTTATTATGCAGACAGCATTTCTTCAGGGGAGGCTTACTTGAGGAAGGGTATGCTGATTACTCCCAATCGTCCTAGCTGATAGTCTTAGAGGGTGCTCTACTCAGATGTTATTATGTTTACTCATTATTTACCTCCTCTGATTAACAATTCTGCAGTTTAAAACAGAACAGAGAGAAACACTTAAAGAAGAATATTATGTGAGGCTGCAATTGAAGAATTACTTAAAGGAAGAAAATCCTTGAGACAGCTTTATCACACATTTCCTCCTACAAAAATGTCCTGAATATCTTTGAATTCCAAGGTTAGATAGAAAAATGGACAGAGCACTGTTCCCATCTTTCAGGAACTCACTATCAGGTAAGAAAGACAGCTAAAGAGACATGGAGGACATGCTGAAAGTGTGGATGTTTATTCATTGTAGTCCTCTGACAATTTACATCTACCAGTTATATCTTGGGGTATGTGTACATATCATCTTATTCAATCTTTATCATAGATTTATAAAATAGGAACTATTTTCATCTTACAAGTAGAAGAGATTGTTCAATAAAAGAGTTAATTTAATTTCTTCAAATAATACCATTAGTAATTTTAGTAGTGAAATTGGAGCCTGGTCTGTTTATTTATAGTGTATAATAGTTAACCTATGTTTTGTTTATCAAAATTAAATAAAAGAAATATCAAAATATCTAGAGTACAATGAAATGAGTAATTCTTTTCAGTAATTCTGAATATATGTTATTCTTGACAGGGTTTCTCTGTGTAACTTTTGGAACTTGTCCTGGAAATTGCTCTGTAGACCAGGCTGGCCTTGAACTCACAGAGATCTGCCTGCCTCTGCCTCCAGAGTGCTAGAATTAAAGGTGTGCACAATCACCACCTGGCTATAAACAGTAATTGTGAGGTTTGAGTGTTCAAAGTTGTCTCCTATAACAGAAGACCTAACAGATGTGATCGTTAGCGGGCATTAATCATTTCATAGATCCTTCATTACTATTGGGTTTGTCAATCAAAAGCTATAGCTGTGTGTTTTATCCAGCAACCAGTGCTGGCCTGTGAGCTTGCTCAGTAGGAAGGGCCCACCCACTAAGTCCCCAAAGCTGAGTTTGATTCCAGAATCTACATGATGGAAGGATAGATCCATCCTTCCTGCAAGTTGTCCTTTCACCTTCACACATACACCAAGGTACCCATGTGAGAGGCACACACAATATATATAATGAATAAGTAAAATGATATTCACTACTAACTTGACTTCTCCTACATAGAAGGGAATTTTTATAATGAGGTATTTTTGTTGTTGGTGTTTGGACCTCTATGTAGCACCATTTTCAGAAAACATTGTGAGTAATGAACGTACACAGATCTCCTGGTTTCTTTCACTGTGACTGTTTGCACCTCGATCTGTTTTCCCTAAAAATACTTGCAGAACTAATATTACCATATTCTAGCCCTGGTACAGCATATATTATAGTTAATACAATGTATGTACAGAAGGTAGGTAGGTGTATCTACCTAGTATATGTAGGCATTTAAATGTTTGTTGAGTAAATCAATGAACACTTCTGTAGAATACCTTAAAGACAGCACATAAAGATGAACACAGTGAGATTTTCAGGCTGGGAACTCAGTGTACATAGATGTTGTACCAAATGTAATCAACTTTCAAAGGTTAAGACTATGTACTCTAAATTAACAGAACCACTAAACTTCTTTTGAGCAAACAAAGCAATTAGTTCCTGCTCTGTATTTGCAGCTTGGCTAATGCATTTTGAATAGAGACCATTGAACTTGTTTTTAATGATTATTTTTCAGGGTTTTAACTCTCTATTGTGTGCAAAGATCTCTTAGAAAATCGAAAATAAAAGTCTCCCCTTAGTGATTTTGCCATTTTGCATTTGTCAAACATTGATTTTTGTGCATCTAATGGAGGCTTAAATTAGTGATTTTTTCCTTCCTTCCTTTTCTTTTCTTTTTTTTCTCTTTATTTTTAGTGTTGTTTACTTCTCATTTGTATACCACCATTATCAGTTTTCAAGCTGTCACTGAGCTCTGGGATTGAGGTATGAGTGAACTCACTCTCTAAAGTCTGCAATGGGAATATAATGAGCAGGTATTGGCTACTGGATTGGCTATTATTGCCCTTAGAACTTTTTCAATGAAAAAAGTTCAATATAGGATACAAGTCCCAGTAAATACAATCTTTTTGTTTTTGTTTTTGTTTTTTTTTTTGTTTTTTAGAGACAGGGTTTCTCTGTAGCTTTAGTGCTCGGCCCGGAACTAGTTCGAGGCTGGCCTCGAACTCCCAGAGATCTGCCTGCCTCCACCACCGGGCTCCCAGTAAATAAAATCTTAATATAAGACACAAGGAGACAGGACCTCAGGCCATTCAATCTGAGAATTCATGGAGACAGGATCTTGCCTCCCTTGGTCTGAGGATTCAGGCTGAGGATTTTGTAGAGGTAAGAACTAGTGGCTCTGGTCTTTCAGCTTTCACCCCACTAATATCTGACTCGGGGTTTTTATTATTAAGGCCAATTAGAATTCGAGCTACAAAGAAAATATTAGAAGGTATTCATTTCAAAGTAAGACAACAAGGGACTTATGATTTGCGAACGGCAAGGCACATGGTTTTCCCCTGTGGCCATGCTCCTAAAGGATATCCTGAAGCATGTCAGTGTCTTACATGTTTCTACCAGCATAATTTGCAACTGGCGGTAATCTGTGCAATACAATATAGTAGCTACATGCTGTTGAGCACCAGAAATATGGATAAAGTATGGTTGGGAATTTTGAATTTTCATGTTAATTTTAAAATATATATACTCAGAAGCTACCCATATGGTCAGTAGAGTGAAGGTACAGTTATTAAATGGGGAGTGCATGACTGCACTCATCCTACTGTGTATTGTCTGCTATCCTTCCTACAGATATTATGTTTTCCTCCTTCATCTCTGCTTGCTCTGTTCACATGTCCTCATTTTACTTTATTAATTTGAACCTTTTATAATTTTACTAATATTTAAACTCCGTGGATCCTAAGAGTACTCTAACTCCCCTCTTGCATCTATTTTCCTTCTGCTTTTCCTCAATTAATCTAATACTAATCTCTATTCTTGCCATATTTCCCTCCCAAGTCTAACCTTATCTTACTACTTATATTACTCTACCCTTCTTCCTCTATCTCCTTATAGTTATTGAAGATAAAGAGATGACTTTTTTTAAAGCCAGCCATGAGGATGTTTGCATGAGGCACCATCTAACATTGTGGTAGCTGCAGTGAATATTTTACACTTATTGTTTTAAAGGGCACTATACTAGTGCTTTAAGCAGATTGGTCTAATTTAGATATTGGACTACATTTTTAGTTCACTGGAGATAAACATATTTCAAAATTATCACAACCTAGTATCACTTGAACATTGAACCCTTCAACTGGAAGAAAAGATAGTAAAACTCAACCAATAAAATAACCTCAGACTCACATGTCACAGCCTAGAGGTATAAAGAAGGCAATGTAAATCCTGTAAAAAATAACAACTCCATAGATGAGGATTCCAATGAAAGGGAATGAGATAACATTTTAAACAAAAATTAAAAGGATAATCATCAAAAGTACAGTTAAATCAAAGGTAAAACAAACAAACCCCTTGTTAATTAATTTAAAGAGAATACAAAGAAACAGTTGAATGAATAGAGAAATCGATATAGGATATGAAAAGAATTTAGTAAGGAGAAATCCTTTAAAAAATTTAAAAAATATAAAGTTCATTTAGTCATATAGAAATCCAGTAGAATGCTTTAGCAATAGAATGGATCAAGTGGAAGAAAGAGAACCAGGGAGAGATGACAAGAAAGATGAATTAGAATATTCAGACATCAAAAAAGCTTTATCCACAGAGATACAAACATTAAATAAAACAATCTTGTAAATTTAATTTTGGTAGTCCAATTAGACATTGCTCATTTGTCAATTTCTTCTCTCAAACTCCACTTACAATAATTTCTCCTCCTCTTACAAACTGGAGTCTTGGCTGGATCAATAATATATCACCAAGGTAGATGATATCACATATGATGTCAGTAATAATCCAGTAGTGCGTGTTGCCTGGTGTTTGGTATGGGAAGGCGAGGCGTGCTGGTAGCAGCCAACAGTTCCAGTGATAGGCGATGGTGACAAGAAGGAGCCATAGGAGATAGGTCCGATCTAGGAAAACACAACATAAGTCATCCCAACAGCATCACAGACACAACTAACAAGTTTCTTTCTCAGTTTAATCAAACGGAAGCACTATCTTTATGCATATGTGTGGTGTGTTTGTGTGTGGACATGTGCATGTGAAGGCATGGAGTGCGTATGCACTTGTATGTAGGTAACAGAAGCTGACTGTAGGTGTCTTCGCTCTGCCATTTCTCACATTTTTTTTTTTTTTGAGGTATAGCCTCTCAGTTTACCTACTGACGAGACTGGCTAGCTAGCAAACTTTGGCGATCTGTCTACTCAGTTATTAGGATTATACATGCACTACCAAGACCAGCTTTTGCATGGATGCTACTAATCCAAATTTATGTTCTTTTTTTTTTTTTTGAGACAGGGTTTCTCTGTGGCTTTGGAGCCTGTCCTCTTGTGCTTGCACAGTAGGCTCCTTATAGACTGAGACATCTCCCAGAACTGATGATTGTGAGATACAGAATTTGTAGTAAGAACTTCTATGATATATTCAGCACAGTTCTTGACCTAGAAGGCGCTGTGCTGCATAAAAAGAAGCAAAATGATAGTATCACTTTCCCCCAAAAAGGACAGTGTCTATTTTGTACTTTGACCAGACTGAATCTATTTGAGGGGGTAACTTTACTGTTTGGATTCAGGAAAGTAGAATCCTGGAAAATTTAGATGTATCATTGCTAAGAAGCAAAGCATCTTTGGTACTCATAATTAAGGCTTGCCCATGACAAGTAGGAGAAAGACCTTCACCCTGCCAGAAGAGGGCTGGCTCTGAGTGGGGAGAATGGAGAGCTGGCTCGCTTTCATTTGCTTCTGGGAGGATGTAGTAGAGAATCTGCTTGATTAGAGTAATTAGCTTAGTGAAGCCATGGAAGAAGACAGGATATATATTTATGATATAAACATATATTTATATATATGTGTGTATGCATATTTCCAAGTTCCTTAGGGCTTTCTTTTCAAAGGTTATTTGGGTCAGGAAATGCCCTGGCCTAGGTTGTAAAACAGGCAGGAGTATTTTGAATCTTGTCTTCAATAGAGAAAGGAAAACAAACCTTTTAAGATCTCATAGTTTATATTATGCTTTCAAGATACAGAACAGTATGCAAAAACTGAAGCTCTCTGTACTTCTGTGTCAAAGGGGTTCTGGTGACTGCCAGCCCTCCCTGGGGTTTCCATTACTGGTACCTGTGTATGGATCTATGCTTCTAGGAAGTCCCATTCTTTTAAGGTACTCTTTTGCAGGTACCCTCTGGAGTTTGCAAGACAACATGCCGTGGTGATGTTCTTCTAGTTTAGAATTCTGGTCTTGTGTTGGTGATACCTCTGTAGACTTCACTTTATAGAAAAAAAGAGGAAATATTTTAATAAGTTAACATGGGTTAGCTTGATGAGAAAAACATTTGGTTTTGATGAAATTAGTATTTTTGAAAATCTCTGTGTAGGCAAGCAAAGCAAAACTCTCCTGTTTAAACTAATGGCCTTTATTTTTATGTGTATTATAAGATATCATATTGTACACCCTAAATATATAAAAAAATGAAAGAAAACTGTGAAATATATGAAAAATGCAGAATAAAATTAATTTAAGCTAAAAGTTTGGAAATACCAGTTTAAAATTTAAAGGCATCACAGATCAAATCTTTCCCATCCCACATGCTTTGCTTTGAAGTTACAACACATCTTTCATACATAGCTTTTGAGTTATGGGTAAACAAAGTTCAAAATATTGTTTTCAATATACATTTATCAAACTGTGATTTACTTCAATCTTACTCTTCAAACATTAACTACTGTATAATGCATAGTATGCTTTGAAAAGAGTTTCCCTCAAGTCTACACCATTTCATTATAATTAGATTTGAAGATGTTTATCTGTTCTTAACACTTATTTTTCTTCTTTCTCTCTTTAAATATTGGGCAAATATCAATCATAATATATATTATTTTGTACTATGTTGTTGTTATTCTTTTCTCATACCCACATTTCAGTAATTACTAAGAATGTTGATAATTCTCCCTCCCTCATGTATCTATTTTTATCTCCCTTTTCTCCATTAATTATTTCTGTATTATGTAATATGTATTTTGTATAATATGGGTATTGGTTAATACTAACACTAGTACTCGTAGCAGTCATTGCTGGTGGCTTCTGCACATTTTCTGGGCCTAGAGATCACCCTATGTGAATGCCCTATGCTTTTCTCCCTCAAAATTTTCTTGAGTAGTTATGACAAGTTCAAGGGAGTCAAGAACATGCTCCAGGAGCAATCAGACCTTGTCATTTGTCCCTCCTCCTTCTGTCTTTGTTGTGTGTCATCTGTGTCTGATGTGTGTGAGCACTGGTGTGCACCTGTAAGAAGGTGTGTATAGAAGTCAGGCCAAGTTTCAAGAGTCAGCTCTCACTTTCTACTTTGTTTTGAGGCAGTGTCTCTCTTGTTTCTGCTGCTTAGCCTTCTAGGCTAGCTGGCCTGCGAACTTCTGGATGATTTTTCTGTCTATGTTTCCCACGTTGCTGTATGACGGCTGGGATTACAGATGCCTGCTACTACCTCCAGCTTTTCACACAGGTTCTGGGAGTCTGAATTCTGGTTGTTGGGTTGTGCAGTAAGTCGATTTTTACTCACTAAGTCATCTCCTATTACCTTTTGTTCTTCTGTTTTATTTTGAGACAGAATCTCTTATGTTTTAGGCTGCCTTCAGACTGGCTATGTAGTTGAGGATAGCTACTGATTTTCTTGCCCCTGTCTCCCCTCCCAAGTACTGTAATTATACACCTGGTTTACACAGTGGTAGTGATCAAACCCTCAGTGCACAAAGGGCTTTGTGAATTACAGGCAAGACTTTGCTAGCCTGGTGCTATCTTTTCATGATCGTCACTTTATCTATTTTCCTTTTATTCCTTGTGCTTTTTTTTATTGCCTTTATTTTTGGTGTTGGGGATTGAGCTTGTGTCCTTGCACAAGCTAGGCTTGTGTTCTACTACTGAGCTATGTGTACATCTCCACCCACTTTTGTGCAAAGTGTGTGAGTATTCGCTTGTATGTGGTTGCACATGTATATATGAATGTGCATGACACGTATGAATGTGGAGGCCAGATGACAAAGTTAGGTGCCAGTTTTCAAGCACATTTTGCATTTCTTTTTGAGATAGCATCTTTCACTGGCGTAAAACTCACCCAGCAGGTAAGGCTTGCTGGTTAATTAACACCAGGGACCTACTTGTCTCCGTCTCTTTGGTACTCAAACGAAGAGTTCAACACTGTGTGTGTGTGTGTGTGTGTGTGTGTGTGTGTAATGTGGGTTCTACTGACTGAACTCCAGTTCTCATTCTTGCAAAGCAAGAACTTAGCTGCTGGCTAATCCCTAACTCCTTTTTCTTCTTTTCTTGGAGTAACTCTTATTTTTCTGCTATATCCAACCCTGAGGGATACACTAATGCACCATCACATTAATTTCCTTCTTAGTCTCCTTTTGCTACTCTCAGATCTCTGAATAACTCTCAAAATAAACAAATATATATATTTGTCTCAGGAATTGCTTTTCTGGGATCTAAGCTGAATAATTGTCCAAATATATGTTCTCACACAACTTCCTTCTCACTGGTACTTTGAAGGAATAATGCTTACCAGTCTGAGGGCTAGCTTCAGGTGAGGATGAATTCTCATCCTCTGTCAGTTTTCTCTTGTAGAAAGCAGTCCTTTCACGCATCCTTTTCACCAGGTTGTGTAGCTGGGCATCAGCATATCCATTTATAGTTGAGCCTTCAAACAGTTTGTTCTTAAAGCTAAATGAAAAACAAATTGAAATAAGTCCCTGAGGAGATTCATACAGTTTTTCCCTTATGTATTCAAGATTATTAATTTCTCATTTTTGCCATTGAATAATAAAATGAAAACACTGACATAAAAGGGGAACAATTCTGATGGAAGATAGATTGCCATTGAAAAATTGGATGCTAGGCACTTGTTTTAGCAGCACATATGCTATTAGAAAATGATAGTTCTACAAACAGCAAATGGTCATTCTTGACAACATGGGACCTGAGGACCATGGTTCTATCATTAAAATCTGTCTCCAGAAGAAAAAAGCTGGTAAGGAAGGCAGGACCTAAGATGACACCATCATTTCATAACCCCAGAGATGATGAACATGTGGGCTTTGCTCCTAGAGTTAGCACTTGGTACATGGCGTGATTTACTTCAAGATGAGGAGGTGGTACAGCAGGCTGATAGAATCATGTGAACCCTTTGAAAGATGAGTTTCTTTGACTGGCAACAGAACAGGCAGTCAGAGATTCAAAGTGTGAAGGGGAGGTTACTGGATAGAAATTCCCCACCACATGGGAGTTTTTGAAGAAGGGGGTCACTGATAAGAATTTTAGATCTCCATTGACAGTGACTTTTGAATAGCTGATAGTAAGAAAACAGGACTTTAGTCCTATAACTTCAAGGATCTGAGGCTTTTTTTTTAGTGTTTTCAAAATTCTAGTTTTTTGCATTTCCATATACATGTTAGAATATATTTTAAAATTCTTTGTGTCTTTCACATCATGCATCTCGATCCCATTTATCTCTTTGTCACTTTGTATCTGCCCTCTTTCCTTACAACTCCCCCATTCCAAAATAAAATAAAATTTAAGAGAAAAAAAGAAAGGAGAGATAATAAAGAGAATCTTATCATGGAAGCTGTAGTGTGACACAATAAGTCACACAGTTAACTCTTTTATCCACCCATATTTACCCCCAAGTGTTCATTGCAAAGAGTCACTGATCTGGCTTGAGGCTTCTAGTTTCTGCTACACTATGATGCTAGGCCCTCACTGGGACTCCTCTTGGATATCCTACTGTTGCCCTGTGTCATGGACATCCTGCAGCCATAGGTAGCCAGACTGGCCCGTTCACTTGCTCCAACAGATCATAGATGAGGTGAATGTTGGGCCTGGGTAGTTTCAGGGTTGGTCAGCTCTTCAGGTCTTCTTCATCCTCATGACCAAGGTAAGCTCTGTGGCATTGCTCTGGCTAGTTCAACCCTTGCAGCAGTGAGCAAGGGAGGGACTGGTTCCTATACTTTTATACCATCAGTGTAAGTTCTCCCACACCTACACCAGCAGGGCCAGTTCTACTATGTTGCCCAGGCAAGGTGTTGGGACCACTCTTCAGAGTTCTGCAGCTGATGAAAGTCAGGGACAGCTCTCCTACACTTATGATCTCCAGGCAAGCTCTCACACCTACCACAGGTATCGAGGGGGGCATCTCTCCCCACCTCCCATGCCACCATGTGGTAGATGACAAGGGGTGGGGCCATATTTCCCAAGCTCACATTCTAGGTACTGGTTCACCTGTACTCAGGAACTTTTATCCCTACCTTCTCTCTCAATGTGTGTATCTATAAAGACTTCTAGATCTCCAGGCTATTGCTTTTCTATTCCTTCCTTTCTTTCTTCCTTCCTCCTTCCCTCCTTCCTCTCCTCCTCATCTTCCTCCTCCTCCTTTTTCTTTCTTGGTGTTTTTGAGAAGACAGGATCTTTCTATGTACGCCTGGATGCCCTGGAATTCATTAGTTCAAGCTAGCCTTAACTAACAGAGATATGCCAGCCTCTGCCTCCTGAGTCCTAGGATTAAAGGCAAGTGCCACTATACCCAGCTTGTCGTTTCTTAAAATTATCATTCATGCTTCTTTCAGAGGTCAAAACTTGTGGCTACTTTTTCAAATGGCTCGAACCAAGGGAAAGCAAATATCCACTGTAACAAAGGGTAAGTATAAATTTCAAGACCCATGCCTAATGACCTAATTCTACCAGTTAGGTTCAATATCCTAAATGTTTCACAACTTCCTAAAACCGGTGCCACCAGCTGGAAACAAGGTTTTCACACAAGAACCTATACAGTGGTATGTATCTCTGCTACGGTTTCTATTGATGTAAAAAGACACATGATCATGGCAACTTTTTTTTGATTTTTTTAAAATTGATTTTTATTGAGCTCTACATTTTTCTCTGCTCCCCTACCTGCCTCTCCCCTCTCCACTTAAACCCTCCCCCAAGGAACCCATGCTCCCAATTTACTCAGGACATCTTGTCTTTTTCTACTTTCTACTTCCCATGTAGATTAGATCTATGTAAGTCTCTCTTAGTGTCCCCATTGTTGGCTAAGTTCTCTGGGATTGTGGTTTGTAGGCTGGTTTTCTTTGCTTTATGTTTAAATACCACCTATGAGTGAGTACATGTGATAATTGTCTTTCTGTGTCTGGGTTACCTCAATCAAAATAATGTTTTCTAGCTTCAAAACATGGCAACTTTTATAAAGGAAAATATTTAAATGGGGCTGGCTTACAGTTTCAGAGGTTTAGTCCATTACTGTCATGGTGGGAAACAAGGTGGCATGCAGGAAGATATGGTGCTAGAGAAGTCAAGATTTCTACATCTAGGTTGGCAGATAGCAGGAATAGAGAGACATTGGGCCTGGCTTAAATATTTGAAACCCCAAAGTCCACACTCAATACATCATCCAAGAAGGCCATACCCACTCTTACAAGGCCACATTTTCTAATAGCATCACTCCCTATGAACCTATGGAGACCATTTTCATTAATCCACCACAGGGCCATTAAGACTTAAATCATAATATAGGTATTTGTCTGTAGTGAGTGCATGGAAAATAAATGAGGTCTTATGTTGCTATGTTTATTTAGTTAAAAGTGTCCACTGGACCTTGAGTAATAAGGTCATGCGTGTGTTACCCAGGAGGCATTAAAAATATAGTTCTGAAGGCAATAACTTGCTGGTCATCAGTCCAAGGGATACTGGAGCAAACTTATGTGGATAGAATCATCCCAGACTGTTCAATCTCAAGGTCAAGGGCAGCATCTTTTTTAAGGTCTGGGAGACTTAGGACAAGATAGATTTTTAATGATTACTTATTCAATAAACCTGCTACTTCTTACTTGTTGTTTGACCTTATTTGATTTGCTCCAATGGTTCAAAATTCTATAAAAAGCATAGTTGAGTGCTGTTGGATCATTAATTATAAAGTCAGGTACTAAAACTGTCAAAATGTCTAATTCATGCAAGACCTGAGATCTGAGGAGAATATTTTTCCTTTCCTGAAGTATCTATAAGCCCCAGCTGACTGTGGAATTGCCACATAATCACACCAGTTTATATTGTGTGAATGTACCTTATGGGCAACCATGGAAATAGAGTTAGAAAGTATGCTAGTGTTTCACACATGTCAAATATATTTCCACTGTTACATATTTTTGGGAGTGTTGACTGCAACATCAATGTGTCAGCCCATTTTCTTTTCTTTTTCCTCTGCTTCTTTTCCAGAGGATGTAATGCCCTTATTCTCTGCCTAGGTACAGATAAGAACTATAGACTTGCTTTTCTTTAGGTTATTTCGTGACTTAATAAAAAAGGCAAATGGAGATGAGGAGACACATGTTTCACGAAGATGCTTGGGGGTAAAGGAGGAGCAATGACAGTGTTGAGAGCTCCCGTCTGTATGTCTTATTATACACTGAACATCCATCCTCGTGAGTATGTAACGGCGGCTTTGGTATATGGAAAATGTTTTAACACATTTTGATATATAAACACAGAAGGGAAGTGTTCTTGGATAACTAGTGGGAGTTGGTTCACTATCTTACATCGTGTGGGTCTCTGTGATGCCACTTAGGTCATCAGGCTTGGCCATATCACCTGTACCAGGTGAATCGTCTCGACTTTTTAAAAATAAAGATGCAAAGAAAAATCACTTTAAGAAGTTGATGAAAAAAAGGTCAAATTATAATTCCTTATTTCTTCAATTCAATCAGAAGTGTCCTTATAACTTAAAGTTGAACAAATGACAGAACTCAGGGTTTGCAGAGACTTTTGCCTTCCAGGAAGTGGATCTTAGCAAGACCTGGGTGCATGGGATTCAGGTCCTCAGTACTGAAATGTGGCAATGAGGCCGCCTGGAAGCTCAGACCCCAAATAATCACACAGAAACCATATTATTTGCAATACTGTTTGGCCAATAGCTTAAGCGTATTTCTGGCTAACTCATATCCTAAACTAAGCCATCTCTATTAATCTGTGTATTGCCATGTGGCTGTGGCTTACTGGGTAAAGTTCCAGTGTCTGTGTCCAGTGGGGCTACATGGCTTCTCCCTGACTCTGCCTTTCTTTCTCCCACCACTCAGTTTAGTTTTCCTTGCCTACTTCTATTCCCTGCACAGACCCAAGACAGTTTCTTTATTAACTAATAGTATTCACAGCATACAGAATGGAATCCCACATCACTGAAATGTAGGAAATAGCTAACTGTAGAAGATGAGATAGGAAAGAAAAGCTTGTCATTTACATGTGGGTACTGATGTATCAGATTTAAGATGACCTGGGGACATGGCTCAGCTATTAAGAGTGCAAGCTGTTCTACCAGAGGGGCCAGATTTGGGTTGCTCACAGCCATCTGTAACCCCAACTTCAGGGACTTCAACACTGTATTCTAGCCTCTCAGCATGCATAAATACACAGATGCACAGACATCTACATATAAATAAAGTAAGATCTTAATGAAGACTTCTCGTTTAAGGTTGGATCTTTCAGATTTTATTTTTGTTTCATTTATTTTAATTTTTAACATAAAATCATACATATATGAGGTACACTGGTGATTCGATGTGTATATGTAATTTGTAATGATTAAAATGATAAGTTTTCCTTTTAATTTCTTTAAACACTTTAATTAGGACTTTTTTCTCCTCTATAACTGTGTCTGAGGAGCTGCTGTCCAATTTTTTTCTATCTGTGTGTTCCTTACCCAATGATTACTATTATATTAACTTCTCTTTTTTTTTAAAAAATACTTATTTATTTGAAAAAGCATGGGATAAAACCGGACTCTCTGTACATGGCGAACAATGAGGGATGATGAGAAGCCAAGGACAATGGCACGGGGTTTTGATCCTACTTCATGTTCTGGCTTTGTGGGAGCCTAGACAGTTTGGATGTTCACCTTCCTAGACATGGACGGAGGGGGAAGGACCTTGGACTTTCCACAGGGCAGGGAACCCTGACTGCTCTTTGGACTGGAGAGGGAGGGGGAGAGGAGTGGGGGGAGGGGGAGAAGGGTGGGAGGAGGGGGAGGGAAATGGGAGGCTGGGAGGAGGGGGAAACATTTTTTTTTCCTTTTCTCAATAAAAAAAAAAATACTTATTATGTATCCAGTAGTCTGCCTGCATAAATGCTTGCAGGCCAGAAGAGGGCACCAGATCTCATTACAGATGGTTATGAGCCACCATGTGGCTGCTGGGAATTGAACTCAGGACTTCAGGAAGAGCATAACCATCTCTCCAGGCCTCCTATCTACTTCTTATAAGATGAATTCTTTGGGTATTTACACAAATGAAAACATGTGGCATTTATCCTTACGTATTTCACTTATTTTATTTAACATTATGTTTTTCTGTTCACCTATGTTGACACAAGTGAATATATTTCATTTTAAATGGTAGAACAATATTTCATGGTATACACACATACACATATGTGTATATATTATCTATGCATGCCACATTTTTTTTTAAACTTTATTTAACCTTATTTCATGCACATTGATATAACGACGTCAGATTCTCTGGAACAGGGGTTACAGACAGCTGCGAGCTGCCATGTGGTTGCTGGGAATTGAACCCAGGTCCTCCGGAAGAGCAGTCAGTGCTCTTAGCCACTGAGCCATCTCACCAGCCCCCTGCATGCCACATTTTGATGTGGCATATGATAATCAATTTTTATGGGGGGATGAGATGGGTAGATGCTGTCCTCAGGTAAGTTCTTTTTTAAAAAAAAATATTTACTGTCTATACAGTGTTCTGTCTGCATGCATGCCTGCCCATCGGAAGACAGCATCAGATGTCATTACAGATAGTTTGAAACACCATGTGATTGCTGAGAATTGAAATCAGGACCTCTGAAAGAGCATCCAGTGCTCTTTACCTCTGAGCTATTTCTCCAGTTCCTCAGATAAGTTCTTAAAGGAGATATTTAAAATGTACCTTTAGAGGAAAATTGTGCTTTATTACAAATGGTAGACAAAGAAAATAACATGAGCAAAGAACTATTACTTTTTTTGTGGTCTTTAGAGTGAAATAAAGATTTAAACCTAGGCTCCAAAATTATAGATAACTGAAAGGTCCGTAGACGTGTGGGAAACCACAGCAGAATTCTGAGAGAGGAAATTATTAGCTCTTTTAGGAAATATGTTTTAAAAAAAGAAATTATTTTTTGTGATCAAGAGGAAGTATGATTTGAAGAGCGTCCATGTGTACATGTGGTGATGCGGCAGAAGTTGTAGAGATTCATCTTCAGGCTAAGAAATGACATGGATTGCCAGTAGACGCCACAAGCAGAGAGAGCAAACACACACACACACACACACACACACACACACACACAGAGCAGCCTACAACCTGTTCATCTTCAGGCTTCCAAAAGGATACACCATTTTAGCACCTGCAGTTTGCAACTTCTGGATCCATAGCTGTGAGAGTCAAGTTCTGTTATTTAGAGCCTCTCGATCTGTGCTCATTTGTCATGGCAGGCCTGGAAACTAATTGAGTTAACCACAGGTATGATTGTGACTCCACGTGGACATCTAGGATGGAGTTGTAAGAGAACTCTATTCAGTGTGTGTTAAGCTGGAGGTATGGATTAAGAATGAAGACCTCTTTAAATATATTCCATATGCAAGGCAGCTGGGAATTTGAGTCTGGATATCAGCAGAGAGGGCTGAGCTAGGGATGTTGATGGAAGAACCACAGACCGAGAAGACATCGTGGAAATTATTCTGTGGGTGAGATTACCAGTAAGAGCCTACATGGAACAAGAAAAGATTGGGATTCATCACCCTGGAACTTTTTGACATTTAAACAGTAGCATAAAAAGAAGGAATTTAGAAGCAGCAAGTAGAAAGCTAGGTCTAAGAGAAAGCAATGCCACCAAGTTTGAAAATGAAGGTCACTGATGTCTTAGACTGTACACAAAGCAGGGACAGGAGGACTTTAATTTGTAGCAAGGAAGTTTTTATTGGTGATATTTAAAATAATTGGTAAGGAAAAATTGTAAGGTCACCAAATTTTGTCATTTTCTCCCCCATTTTAAATCATTTTGTTTTTAAAAAATTGCACAGAACATGCATTTGTTCTTTAAATAATATTTTGGATTTGATTCATTATATTTGAAGCTTGTTTAACAGTAGTACTTTTTTCTCTAATGAAATCTTGAATAAACTTTGACTTTTTCAAACTTTCCTTTGATCAAATCCTCTCAAGAAGTAATTCACTTATCAGTGCCGTCTGTAATTTTTTAAATATCCTAGGTGGTTAAATTCCTTTGAAAGATGCTATTTCTATCTTGTTGAGTTGCATATAGGAATTATGCAAACAGAAACATATTCTAACTTGGAATCTTTTGGGGAGAGAGAGGAGCAGGTTTTTTTTTTTAATTTGCCTTATTTGTGAAATAAAGATAAATTTAGATAGCTGTCCTCAAAAGCTATATTTGGTTTAAAAAAAACCCACCTGGTTTGTTATAATTCCAAATTAAAGTAATTAGAAATGACATAAGATTCCGATTTTTACTAAAATATCTTGCTGTTTACCATAAAGCCTCCAAATTTTAAAGAAATTTTGAGAGTACAAATTTAACAGTCAGTCTCTTCTTACATGCATCCCTAAGTGCTGAGGATTCCGACTGTTTATAAGGTTTCATATATGCATATGGCATTGCTTGTACACATTAGTTTATACATATGGTAATGGGCACGCATATATTATGGCATATACTTTCCTAGACTCAATGGTTTTTGATCTAGCTGTAACACACTATGATACTTTAATGTCTTCTAGGCTTGTCTCCTGTCTCCCCAGGAAGGATCTACTATTTAGAGAATTGCTTCTATTACTTCGTAAATGCTGGGCCTTATGGCCATGATGTGATTTTTGTTTGTGAGCCACTAATTAATGACCCATAAATGTGACTAACCCTATTAAAAGTTAGATAATTCTTTCAAAGTAATAAAATAATAAAAACATTGTTACACAGATTGTTAATACTGACATATTTCATTTCAATATTGGTTAAATTTCAGACAGCAGCAAGAAACAAGTATGGTGACTTTTAATTTTAAAAATTACTTCAAAATACTTTTATTTATTTATTACTGTGGAAAATTTTATTCACAAATATAATGTATTTTGATAATATCCCCTCCTACTCCCTCTCTTTGACTTTCCAATATTCCCCAACTAATTTTTCCCTTCATGTCCTCTTTTTAGAAACCCACTGAGGGCCTGGAGAAATGGCGCAGTGGCTTGGAGCACTTGTTGCTCTTGCAGAGGACTCAGATTTTACTCCCAGGACCCATATGGTTGCCCACAATGATCTCTAACTTCAGTTCCTGGGGTTCCAATGTCCTCCAAAGACACCAGATATACAAACTGCACACACAGATGTACATAGGCAAAACATTCACACATATGAAATAAAATAAAATAATCAAACAATCATACCCACTGAGTCCATTTAGGATTGCCTGTATGTGCATGGGTGTAGAGCTACCTACTAGAAAATGGGTAGCCTATTAGGGGCAGCAGACAAGGACTAAATTTTTATCTTTTATTTTTCTGGCCTTAAAGGGTCAAAAGGAATGTATTCACAAGTGTTTCTGAAAAATGTTGTCTTTGCGATGTTCTGATATGCCTTTTTAATATGCCTTTCTTACACATTTGTTAGACAGATCCATTACTATAATTTCTTTGGATCACAAAACACAACATTCTATATTTATTTTGTTATTTCTTTAGTCAATTTTATTCTTTTCTATTTTATATACTCCTATGCTTGTTTTTACTTATACACTTATTAAAAGCACCTTAATGTTTTCATTTTAAAGTAGCTTTAATGACATGTGAATAAAGATGCTATGATGAAACCCTAAGCTTTGCATGCTAACCTAAAAATGAATTGTAAAACTTGTTCTACTAGAATATGTTATGGCCTGAAATTTGTGCCCACAAAATTCATGTGATGAAGCCCTTATCCATAATGTGACTTATTCAGAAATGGGTCCATTAGGGAGCTTAAGTGAAGTCCTATGTGGAGTGCCCCAAGTGTGTCACGATTGGCAATCTTATAAGAAGAGGGGAAATAGCAGAGTGCATTCTCTCTGCACACGAAGAGAAGAACCACGTGATCCACAGAAAGAAGGTGACCTCTCCAAGACAGAGAATAGTCCTCACCAGAAACCAACCCTGATGGCATCTTGCTCATAGCCTTCCTGCCACCTGCACTACAAGAAAATAGATTTTTGTTGCTTAATCCGTTCAATCTGTACCATAAATCTCAGAAGACTAAAATGAAAGAGAAAACCACTAAATCCCCCAAGAAGAGAAAAGGGTGGCTTCTTTCATTGACACTGGGTGTTATGGTATGGATTTTAAATGTCCTTCAAAGGCTTCTTGTCAAAGAGCTGGTCTCCAGCCTCATGCATTATTGGGACCCCGTGAAACCTTCAGACAGAGCAGTTTGAGAGAAAGAGGTTAGATCTTTGGAAGCATGCACTAGAAGGGACTTTGAGACATTAGACCTTCCTTGCTCTGCTCTCTTTGTTTCTTCCCTGCCAGGAATTTGAGGACCTTCTCTGCATGCTGCCCGCAAACCCTGAGCAATGACTCTCCAATCATAGGTCTGCACCCCTGAAACCATCAGTTGAATAAATCTTCTCTCCCCCTTAGTTGATTTTCTTCAAGTGTTTTACGGCAGCAACAAAAAGCTAATGCATCAGGAAGATAATTTAGAAGGCAACGAGGTATGAATGGAGGGGAAAGCAAGTAAAAACATCTGGAGTTTTGTTAGCACAGAGGAGTGCTGGTGGAAGTGATCATCATGAACTCAGGCTGTGGGTCTACTCACCTATTAACCAAGCAAA
The DNA here is from genome assembly GCF_018167655.1 of Microtus oregoni. Lineage (NCBI taxonomy): Eukaryota > Metazoa > Chordata > Mammalia > Rodentia > Cricetidae > Microtus > Microtus oregoni. Next base: position 22,128,078 of record NW_024543067.1, on the reverse strand, counting down.
AATTTCCATGAGAACTAATCTCTATGCAGAAGTGCTTACTACACAGAAGAAATACCCTGAGAGAAAGTGAGGCCCTGTTCCCTGCTGTTAGAGCACAGTAATCGCCATCAGTGCTAAAGCATGGTGGAAGGATGTCTTGCATTGTGACCCAACTCCCTCCATTAAGAATGAATTAGAGTGAGGCAGAGAACATCAAGAAATAGGTCTCATGAGGAGTTTAAAATAACTCCAACTCCTAAAGCAGATGTGAATCGCCTTGATGCGTTTTTGTCTCTGCCTTGGCAGCAGTATGTGTGACTGAGGTCTGGGGAATTAAAGGAGGAGCTGGTGGTGCTGACACTGGCTTCATTCATAGGGTTTCCAGTGGAGATGTATGAAGAGCTTCTGGCAGGGAGGGGACCCATTCAGAGCAATTGAATAATCTAAATGCAAATGAAGGCAATTTGTAGCAAGAAGGAAATCAAGACTGCATGAGTCAATGAAGTAAAATCACATGTGAGCCTCAGAGAAACCAGAAATAGCCCAGAAGGAAATCAGACCAGAGAGAGAGAGAAGTGGGGATGCTGATAATCAGCCATGCAGATAAGGTTATGATGCTGCATACTGGGCACTGGACTGCAGAACAGACCTGGTGGTTGTGGTTGCCTTTTGGGACCCTGGAGAATCAGACTGTTTGTCAGTTCCTGATCAATAGGTGTCAGAGGGATTAGTGTTTATGACAGGTTCTTCTTTAAAAGTGAGTTGGGAGCAAATAGCTTTCATCGATGGACTTTATTGACAGGAAAATATCTGCAGTTTCTTTTCTCTGAAGGTGTAAGTAAGAGACATAATTTATACTCCAGGTAGAGAGTTAATGACACTTGATAAAGAATATAGGATGGATATCCTGCATTACTGAAGTGAGAGAAGTGCATATAGGAGAGCCATTCTTAGTTGCATCTTTTCCTTGTTTAAAATAGAGTTTAGAGGAGAAAGTGAGTCAAAGCGAAGTGTAAGAACCAAACTGCAAACCTTGGTGACTGGCTGGGCATGTAAGTGAAATTTAAGTAACATTTTACTCTGTACTGATGAGAGGATGAAGGGTCTCATGTCTGTTGAAAGGAGGCTGGCAACGAGCAAGACGGAGTCATAAAAGTCACTGCTAAGCGCAGAAACTCAACAGCAGCTGTACTGGAAGTCTGTCCCTCTGTATTGAAACTTGTTAAAGATGAAAGCAGCTGGTAATAACTTCCCTTCTTTTTTTAGCATTCATGTTTTCATGAAGACATCTGCGCTGACGAGGTCACTGCCATACTCTTGATCGCTGTCAGTTGTCTGCTGCTAAGGACAGACTCACAGGTTACTCATGTCACCATTAAAAAGCCACCAGCTGATTTTTTTTTATAAAGGTGCAAAAGCAGTTTAAAGAAGTAAAGATAGCACTTTTGACATATGGTGCCAAAGTAATTGGATATTCATAGGCAAAAGAATGAATTTCATCTTCAACCTCAGCTCTTATATAAAAATTAACGCAAAACAGATCATGGACTTCAAAGTGAAAAGCATAAAACTATGAAAGCTTTAGAAAACCCTGGACTCAGGGCTAGCAAACAGTTCTTAAATTTGGCCCAACAGCTCAATCCATGAAAGGAAAAACTGATAAATTGTAACTTGATCAAAATCAGAAACTGAGCATAAAAGATTGTGTTAAGAGGATGAAAAGGCAAGTTATACAGTGGAATATTTACAGACTATATATCTGATAATGGTCTAGCCATCTAGAACATATGAGGAACTCTCAAGTTCAATGGTAAGAAAGTAAAGCAATCTCATCATCGGATGCGCAAATGATATTTTGTGTTTCACAGAAGAGAACACACACATAACAAAGAAATGCAGGAAAGGTCTCCCAGTATGTTTTAGCCATTAGGAAATGCAAATTAAAAACACACTGAAATATCCTTATGAATTGAATATTCATAGGCAAAAAGGCACCTCTTAGGCTGGCTAAAATCAAAATAGTGACCAAACCAAATGCTATCCAGCCTGTGATTTTGGTCTGTAATCTGCTGCTGAGGCTAGACTGTCAGGAGACTCATATTACCATTAAAAGTCACCAGCTAAATTAAAATAAAAACAATTTAAAAAAGGGAAGACAATAGCCTTTTCAGCCAATACACTACTGTCCAAAATATAAAATGGTATACCCATCTGAAAACCAGCTTGGCATTTCATACAGTAGTAAACATGCAATTGCCATGTGACTATGTAACTAGATTCTTGGACAATTTTTAGCCAAAGAAAAACATGTTCATATCCTATTTCTTTCTAATAACTCTAAACTGAGGATAATGCAGGTGATCTCCACTTGGTGAATGCTTGAACACATTGGTACATCCGTGCCATAGAATACTTTTTAGCCGCAAACAAACAAACAAAATCAACAAACACATATAAGCACGCAAACAAGTAGAAATGAAAAATCTAGAGTCAGTACAAAGATTCAGTGGGTAAAGGTATTTGGTGCTTAGGATGACCTGAATTCCATCCCTGGACCCACATTGTGGAAGAACAGAATAACCCTCAAGTTATTCTCTGCCATTTACACATATGATGGCAACACATGCACCCCCACATGTAACATGCACAAACAAAAATAAATAAGGCATGAAATAGCAATTGAAGCATTTTATAAAAATCACAGTCTAGGTGGGAAGACTATTAATTTCTTCCCTCCCTTGGAATCTTCTGGGGTTTCCTGGTACCATGATGGCTAGTCACTAAGAGGAGGCTTTTAGGTTGGGTTCATATCTGGTCCTCTGAGTTCTCTGAAGTACCTGGTGCCTTCAATAATAGAGACTCACCTTTCACCTCTAGGGGAGTAGCCAATAACAACAGCATTCGTCTCTAAAGATTGTGAGTCTCTTGAACACCCTTAACCAACGACTCAAGAGGGCTTCTCACGCTTGGTGTTGAGGTTTTTGTTAGAGTATATGGCTCTTGAGGGGAGCATTGTCAGCTCGGATGGGACAATTATATATGTACATGTCTATATTGACTTATATTGTAGATATTTTTGATAGAAAGTTAAAAGTATTATTCCTTATGGTTTTTCAGACATCCTTGCTGTTATTTTACTCTCCTCACTCCCTTCTTCTGTATTTATTTCCTTCCACGTCCTTAGTTAAAGTCCCCCCATTTTCTCATTTCCCCTTTCAGATCACTTGTACCCTGATATTCTCCTCTGTATTGTTCATACCTCCCACCTGCTACAACAGTTTCTTCTTACTTTCTTGGTTTCTCTGATTACTCCAGGTTACATATTCACATCTGATGATTTGGAATTAGGAACATCGGATGAGAAAGAACATTCAACATTTGTCTTTCTGGGTCTGGTTACTTCACTCAAAATAATCTCTAGTTTCCTTTATTTATCTGCAAATTTAAAGATTTATTTTTTTCTTTATAACTGAATATTATTCCCTAGTTATACAATCTCAAAAAATTAAAATTATAATTAATAACCCTATTCTAAAGGGTACAAAAAATGCTTCTCTAACTATAAGTGACAAGATTATACTGACTAACTAACTAACTAACTAACTAACTGTATATAAGTTCTTTAAGTAGTATAGATATTGGGTCTGGATAATTTTGATATGATGTTTTTATTTATTTGCAAGTTTTTATAAATAATAAAAGTTATAAAAAGATAAACAAGTAAAGAAAAGAAGAATAAGTGTAGGCTTTAGTCAGGAGTCCTAATTTTCTGTAGGTTGTAGCACTTAAGCTTTTCTTGAAGTCAGAGGTCCTGATTTTACCTTATACCACCTGTGTCAGTGTGATACCTGAGTCTCACAAAGCTCAATGAACTGGGCTTTATTATGGCATTTTCAAAGGGGCTGACTGTCTAGTATAACTGATTAAAAAGCCATATATATGAATAGAGGATAAAAGGTTATAAACAAATGCTAATAGAGAGAAAGAAATAATCAGGGCTCAGTGTTTGCTCATCTTTAAAGAGTATTTTAGTTCCAAGAGTTCAAAACAGTCTTGGAATAAATATCTTCTCATAAAAAAATAGGGAATACTTGAATTTTGTGAAACACTACATAGTTATTCAGGTTCTAAATTAATGAAAGGTGTTGGAGAGTGTGTTAATATTTAAATCAATAGCTTCTACCTTTAGCTTATTTTGCCAACTTGTAAGATACAAGTAATATTTTATAAAGGTGGATACTGCAGTAAGCTGTAGGGAGATACGTTTGGATCGTGAAGAAGAAATTGTTGGGAACTGAGAACACCGTATGGCACTGTACACAAATTTCCAAAGCTTTTTCAGACATGCAGATTGCTTTCTTGATCAATGCTGTTGTCAGATTTTACAGCCAAAATTACTTAAAAAGCCTTGTGCAAATATTTTTTTTATAGTCTGTCACATACTGTAGCATTCTGAATAGTCAATTCTAATGCCCTAATTTCTGAGGGGCATAACAGTCATAGTTGTAGAATTGGCTTATAAATCATGTGGGCATGGCTGAGGGAGCTCACGATTTGATCGACTTCCAGCAGTGCAGATTATGGGCGTGCATCACAGATTTTTATGCAAACGAGGGACATCTATAGTCACACACATTTTCATTTTCATTTTGATTCATCTCAGCTAAAGCGACAGAATCTTCCTCTTGGCCACAAGCAAACTAAAAAGGAGAATAAATGACACAGTATCTTTAAACTGTTGCAGATATGCTCTAGATCTCTTTTTCTTTTCTTTTTTTTAAAGATTTATTTATTTATTATTTATACAGCATTCTGCCTCCTCCATGTGAGCCTGCACGCCAGAGGAGGGCACCAGATCTCATTACAGATGGTTGTGAGCCACCATGTGGTTGCTGGGAATTGAACTCAGGACCTCTGGATTAGCAGCCAGTGCTCTTAACCTATGAGCCATCTCCCCAGCCCCCTAGATCTCATTTTCTAAATTTGATGCTTGAAAAGAAGAGTTGATTATCAACAGAAATAAATTTATGTTTGAGAGGACATGGTAGCACATAGCTACAATCTCAATACTTGGGTGGTGGAGGATCAAGAGTTCAAAGTCAGACACATAGAGAGTTTGAGGCCAGCTTGGGCTACATGTGGCCCTTTCTCAAAAAAAAAAAAAAAACAAATAAGGAGGAATAGATATTTGGCCTTTCTACAGAAATATGAATTCAGGATATTTAGCAACTGATAAGAAGCTTGAGTTATTGTGATTCTTGCAATACTACCTTTAGATACCAATTACTTAAACGCTTCATATTCAGGTTAGACGTTGGTGATATAGTGGCTTTAACAGTGTGTGTGGTGATGTTGGACACTGAAAACCCCGGCACTGGAATTGGAAGCAGGTATAGTGCTCTTACTTTCATGAAAAGGAGACACTTTTTTATTTGCTTGTGGGCAGAGGGAAATTCAAATTTTATATTATGCTGAAAACATAAATTCAAAAAATGGTTAGAAAACCATGAATTCTATTTTCAACCAAGGTCTTCTGTGTTGGGCACTGAAACATGACCTTAATAAGCTTCTCAGTAAATGTTCATCTGGAGTTTGTTAAGTTGTATTTAAAACAGCCTACTATTTTAAAGTTTATTATCTTCTGGTGATATTACAGGTTAACTGGGATGGGCATAATTAAAAGGCATGAAAACTTAGTGTCAGTAAGGAAAAGGAGAAATTGAAGCCCTTGTGCCTTCTCATCCACTGTTAGGATAGAAAGTAATTTAGTCATTGTGAAAAACATTTTAAATTTCTTCCAAAAGATAACAGTAGAATTGCTACTCTTAGGTCTATAGCCCAGAGAATAGACAACAGATACTTACTAATCATATAAGCATATGTGTGTGTGTGTGCTCATAATAGCAGTAGTCATGATATTCAAAAGTTGGAAAACTGGTTGTCCATTTATTAAGAGAAAAGGATAAACAAATTGTAGTATATAGGCACAGTGGAGTTTTATTCACTCATGGAAGAATGAAGAACAGATTAGGCTACAACATGGATGAACCTCTTTGAATGAAATAATGTGTTAAGTAAAAAAAAAGCCAGGTGCACATGTCATATACTATATGCAATAGATGAATATTTTGGATAGGCTTTACATTTTATTCTGTTAATTGGAAATAATTTTACTTTGAATCGAAAGATGCTCTGTGAACTTTACACACTGATCTTCAGTTTATTCATTGAATTTACACAGTGTAAATCTGATCTCTGTTCCAAATAATGGACAGCAATTATCTGAAGATAATCTTTGTTTTTTTACTATTATGAACCTTACATTTACAGGAGTCTATATATTAAAGTTGTTTTTATATGGCCCAATGTTGAGACCCCTTCATTGACATCACAGGTGTTTTCCCTTTCAGCTTTTCTTTCTGTCAGAGAACCTTTTATGAAAAATAACAGCTATACTATATATTCTGAATTTATCATCATCATCATCATCATCATTTGTTTTAGAGGAATTAAGTTCCAATGTTGGTCAATCTTTAGCCACCCAGATGAATCTAGTTTTTTATAATGTGCTCACTATCCTATTACAGTTAAGTGATTGAATATTTTAATTTTTTGTTTCTGTTTTTTGAAATAGGGTTTCTCTGTGTAACAGTCAAGGCTGTACTGGAACTCACTTGGTAGACCAGGTTGGTCATGATATCACTGAGATCTTCCTGCCTCTGTCACCCAAGTGTTGGGATGAAAGGCATGCACCCCTACTGCCTGGTAAATATTTCAAATTTTAATTTAGACTTTTATTCATGGCAAATGGTGAACTCTATTTGAATCATATTTTAAGGCTATTAAAGAGTTATATTTATTTGTTGGTATTTTTCCTTTGCATCTCAGATGATCCCATGAATTGGATGCTCAGACATGATTATTTCCACTTCAGGTGAGGAAACTGAAGTTTTAGTAGATTCACAGATTTCTTTAAGCATATACAGCCAAAGATCAGAGGAGGAAGAAAAAGAGCCAAGTTCTGCAGCCAGTCTGTCTCAATGCACTCTTTCAGTCTGAGTTTTTTACCCTATCAAGTATATACTTGTAGTCCTATCTTATTTTGTTTCACATATGGATTTGAAAATTGTGTCATCTATGAATTTATCCTGATCACTAACAAAGAAATTGAGCCTTCCATTATGAAACATGGAGGCTGTAGTTAGGTTGTTAGATCAGATTAATGTTAATTAATTTATCGAACATACTTCTCCATCTTGCTTGTCATATAGTGACACTGCTTTATTATTTACATTTTCAAAAATAATGCTTGAGAATCCAGTCTAATTTTGTTTCTGGGACCAACATAAACCACATGATCGAGAGCTTCTAGACTTCTCATCATCTCTGTTTTTGAAAATACATTTGTTCATTTTATGCATGAGATTCAAATTTATTTGCAAATGAACTATGTTATTTGCTGCTTAAATCTTCTTTGAAAATCAATATAAATATCATTTTCAGGAGGATGAAATGACACTTGGATCTACCTGTATGTGAGCATTGCTGTGGCTTTTATAGCCTAGTGTAATTATCTTTCAGAAATGAAATAGAAACTACATTTTCAAGCTTGTTCTTGGTGAAGGGTTTGACTGAGGCAATAAAACAGTTTTACAAATAGAGAGGAAATAATTGTTTATGGAGTTTTGTTCCTTTTCTATCCCTTCCAGCACTTTCTGGGGTATTTGGTGACATTTAAATTTTCCTTAGAGAGGAAAAGCCTTTTATTTTATGAATAAAACTAGGACTGCCTTGGTTTGGGGGAGGTAGTAGGTAATTTGTATTAAGATACATATTAACAAGCTTTTATTTCCTGCTGCAGACTGGGGTAAGAAGTGATGTTTGACAGGCAAATGACAGAATGTTAAAGAAATGACAATAAGTTGGGATTTCAATAAAGAGTAGATAAAGGGCTTGAAAAAAATAAAATATTAACAGGGTAAAACCAAGGGCCTCTGTGAGATAAGAAGATTATTTGGGGCTACACATAATTTATTATTTGGGTCATGACTGACCATGGGAAATTTACAGTTTAAGGATATAAAGATAATTAGAGCCAAAGGGTTAAAAAAAAAGCCAGGGAAAGAAACACACTTTGACCCTAAAACCAGAGCCAAATCTGCCTTTGACCAACTCAGCACAAAACCAACCAATGTATGGGCTGGAAAAACAACCAGTCCCTGAACAAAATATCTGGCCAATCTGAGTTTGTCTATGCTCAAGGGGATTGAAATCTGACCAATTTCCTCCCTGAAAATCTTGTCCCTAGAAAACTCTGTGCTTATAAGAAGCCCTATATATATATAAGCCCTGTGCCTGTTCAGTTGGGAGTTGCCCCTTTCGACCCTGGCAGAGGCAACCACTCTTCTTGATTTCTCTTTCCCAAATAGATCTCTTGGAAGAAGTTCGGATGAAGACCTTCTGTTGCCAGAAAGAAGCAGAATCTCTCCTGGGGAACTCTCTTTGCAGAGTGGGGCAGAGATGCAGTCTCTGCTGGGAAACTCCATTAGGGGAGCAGAACAGAAGTAACAGCTTTTTGCTGGAACTGGAACAATTCTGCAGGGGTTACTTCCTTAGTGGACTGAAACAGAGAAATAACAACTTGGACTGGAGCTGAGGAGAAATGGACCTCTCTGCTGAGAAACTCTCTTAGCAAAGTGGAGCAGAGATTAGCTGTAGCAACTCTCTCTTAGATAGGAGCAGGATTGCTACATCCTGTGGGAGACCATCCTCCATGGGAAGCCAGCTTCAGGAATAGCCTGACTTCCCAACAAGTCAGGATATTTTCTCCTCACAACTGTAAGTGTCCAAGAACCTTCCTTTCACTGCTGTAGGTATAGCATGTCTTCTGGACAAGTCAGGATACCTTTCCCTCAATAGCTGTATGTATCCTTTCACAGCTGTAGGTATAGGGTGACTTCTGTCAAGATACCTTTTCTTCGGAGCTGTAACATTTGTACTTTTCCTCTTCTGAATGCTCATGTTCTGCCCAGCTTTCAACTGTTTCTTATTGTTAGCCTCAACATTGTGAAAAGCTAAAAAGCAGAGAGCAAATGCAAGGCCCCTCGTCTATTTGGCCAAATGATGTATTATCCTAGGTTCTATTTTAATTTTTGTTTGATAATAAGGCTTTTCCTATATTGATTAAAGACAGGGAGAGTCACTATTTGAATTCAGGTGAAGTGGAATAGCCCCACAATCCAATTTTTATTCTGAAGGTATAATTCTTATGTTCCACAAATTTGAATCTTTATAAATCCTGTCTATTATAAAAAAGCATTGCATATTGGAAATTATGATAGTATTTTAGAATTAATTTATTATATCCTTATATTACTGCAATGATTAATAATTTAAATGCAAATAAACTTACCTGAATTTTGTAGATAAACAATAGAACCACCATTGTAGGATGTTAGTACACTGTAAACAATGACCATTGTGAATGAACCAACCAATCATTAGTATTTACAGATTACTGTTGAATAAGATGCGTGATCCTGGTTCAAGACAAAATTGTAGACAATCCCAGAAATCAATAGAAGTAAAAAAAAAAAAAAACCAAAAAAACTGCTGAAAACTTTTTTTTTTTTTGCCGGATTACTGTAATTAGTTCGTGTGGAAATTCAATTTCTTGTGTTTTCAATGTGTCAGGTTCTTTTTGTTAAGTTTATAGGATTGTCAGGGTTTTCACCTGAACAGTGCTCATAGGCTTTTGACAACAGCAGGTGGTTAATCCTTAACCTTTCTTCTCAGACTCCCTAAGAGGGGAGTTAATTAAAATAAAAATTCCAGTTATTTTCTTGTATGCTTTTATTCTCCCTCTCTCAACTGGGCCTTCCATTCTATGTCACACTTCACTTTAGTGTAATAAAATACCTGGCAGAAACAATGGCGGGGGGGGGGGGGGATTTATTTTGGCTCAAGATTTCAGGGAATACAGTGCACTCTGGTGGGTTAGGCCTGGTATTGTGGCACTCTCCAAGGTGGTTTCTTCACATTATGGTGGACCAAGAAGCAGACAACTAGACTGGACTTAAGAGGAGGGAGTAACTTCCAAGGCCTGCCATAATGTCCTCTGTCCTTAAGCTAAGTCTACATAACCTCCCAAACAGTGCTAACAGCTGAGGACCGAGTGTTCAGGGTTCCTGCTTTGTGAAAGAGTCTCTAGACATTCTGCAGGACACAGAAAAAAGTGACTGTCAACCTGCCAATATTGGCAGAACTGTCTTTGAAATTTCCTGCTTCATGGAAAAGTCTGCCAGATACTATGGGCCAGTAGGTTGAAGATGGGTGCCCACAACATTGCAAAACTTTGGCTGACTGTCCAGGCAGCTAGATGTCTCTGTCAATTCTAGAGTTTTGGGAGGTGCTTACAATGTACTTCTTGTGAATATAAGTAATATTATATCCTTCTTGAGTCTTTGATGGAGTTGAAGGACAGTTATAATTATAGTTTTGCTTACTTATGATAAAAAATAAAGTAGATACAAATGTTGTGACTGTAATTCTTACTTGACACCTGTTTTATTATATGTAATTTTTTTCTATGTTAAAGTTAAATCCTTTGTTTTTAAACAGAAAAGGGGAAGTGATGTGAGATTCCTCTCTGTATGCTGTGAATACCTTTGGTGAATAAAGAAACTGCCTTAGCCTGTTTATAGGGCAGGGTAGAGCTAGGCGGGGAAAACTAATCTGAATGCTGGAAGAAAGGAGGCAGAGTCAGGGAGAAGCCATGGAGCCACCTCCAGAGACAGATACTCTGGAACCTTGCCAGTAGTCCACGAGCCTCATGGTAAAATACAAAATATTGGAGATGGGTTAATACTAGATGGAAGAGCTAGCTAGCAAAACACTTATGTGATTGGCCAAGCAGTGATTTAAATAATAAATTTCCTGTGTTATTATTTTGGGATTCTGGGCGGCCAGGAAAACAAACAAGTGGCTTCCTACTATGCTTAATTTTTTTCAGTGTTGATGTATTTCCTGAAATATGCAAGGCTCTTACAAAAACAATAATCCATACTTTTTTTGTAAATTGTGCCACATATGGAAATTTTTAGAGCACATCTCATAAATTTCTTAATACAATTTCTCTAGTGTCTGAATCCTCTCTCCATCCTATCTGGATAGACAGCTGTGCAGTCTGTAAAGGTATCTTCTGTGGGCTCTTCGAAGGAGTTCAAAGATTAGGAAACAGGATAACAGCACCTCACAGTTACTGTTCTTTCATTTTATAGTTAATTTTATTACAAAATATAACATAATCACTGGGGAATGACTCCTTCTCCTATAATATCTTTGTACATTTTTGTAGGGATTTTACTATTATAGATCTTATTTTTTTAAAAAAAAATTAAAATGGTGCTTTACTTCTTGTATGTACTATAAAATGTTTCAGAGGCACTCTACCCGGAAGACTGCTGGCTATGCTGGCTGCAGATCAGGTAGGTAATCTTTACTCATCTTCCTGTCCTCCAATTACAGCTCACCTGTCCTATTCCCAGTCCTCCTTAACTCCCTCCAGTAAAGAAGAGAATCTCAGGCATTGAAGACAAGGAAGAAGAAATGGATACCTCAGTTAAAGAAAATGTTAAATCAAAAAAAAAAAAACTTATGGAAAAACATCTAGGAAATCTGGGAAATTATTAAAAAGCCAATCTATGACTAACAGGCATAGAGTAGGTAGAAGAAACCAGGTTCAATGACATGGAAAACATTTTAAAAAAATTCTAGAAGAAAATTTCTTTAACCTAAAGAAAGAGGTATCTATCAAGGTACCATACAGACTGCTCCAGAAAAGAAGTCTCCTTGGCACATAATAATCAAAACACTAAATATACATAACAAAGACTGTATTATAAAAACTGCAAGGCAAAAAAACCAAGTAACATATAAAGGCAAAACTATTAAAATACCACTTTATTTTACAATAGAGACTCTAAAATTCACAAAGGTCTAGATAAATATTCTATAAACTCTGAAAGATTCCAGATGTCAGTGCAGACTACTATCCCTTGCAAAAGTTTCCACCCCAATATATGAAGAAAGACATTACAATTAAATCAAATTTAAGCAGTCTCTATCTATCAGTCCATCCCTACAGAAGGGGCTAGAAGGGAAACTTCAAGCTGAGGAAGTTAATAACACTCAAGAAAATACAAAGAATAAAAAAAAATCAGATCATACAATAAAAAAGTGAAAAAAATCAATACCACCACAACAAAATAATTGGTATCAACATATATTGATAACTCTCATCATCAGAGGTTTCTATTTCTCCAATAAAAAGATACAGGCTAAAAGATAGCTATGAAAACAAGATTCATTTTCCTGCTACATCCAAGAAACATATCTTAATATCAAGGATAGATGTCACCTCATGGTAAAAGGCTAGAACAAGATATTCCAAGCAAATGGACCTAAGAGGCAAGATAACATAACCATTTTAATATCTGACATAATAGACTACAAACCAAAACTAACCAAGAGATAGAGAACGACATTATATACTCAACAAAAGAAAAATTCAATAAGAGAATATTGCAATTCTAAAAGTTTATGCCCCAAACAGAAGGACACACATGTTCGTAAAAGAAATATTACTGAAGTCAAATCATATATTCACCCTCACACAGTGATAACGGGTGACTCCAATACCCTACTCTTGCCGACAGATAGGACATTCAGACAAAAACTAAGCAAGAAATTCTATGATTAAACTGGATGGTGGTACACACCCTTAATCCTAGCACTTGGGAGGCAGATCTCTAGGTTCAAGTACACCCTGGTCTGTACAATGAGTTTCAAGACAGCCAGCACTATACAGGGAAAAACTATGTTTCAAAAAAAAAAAAAAGAAAGAAAGAAACCAAAACAAAAAGCAAACAAACAATAATTCAAGGACTAAATGATATCATAAACCAAATTAAACTAACGTATTTAAAGAACATTTCACCCAACACAGAATATACCTTCTTCTCAGCAACACATGGAACTTTCTCCAAAAACTGGCCATATGACATAGATACAAGAAAACTGAAATAACACCATGGTTTCTATTTGACCACCATGGATTAAACCCAGATCTCAACAACAGAAACAATATGTGAGGATGCAGGTGAGCTGGCAGGCTGACCAACTCTGCTACCACTGGGGTCCAGATTCACCCCTGTATGAACTCCTGCAGCATGTGAAGGGGCCAGGCCTGCAGATCCAAAGCTGCAGGATCTTTATGACACAGGGCAACCACAGGATATCCAGAAGAGTCCCAGTGAGGTTCCAGCATCAATAGTGTAGCAGAAACCAGAGGCCTTGAACCAGACCAATGACTCATTACAATCAACATTTACAAGTAAAGATTATGGATTAAAGACTCACTGTGACACACTGTAGCTTCCATGATGATTTTTTTTTTCAATTTTATTTTATTTTGAGAGGGAGGTTGCAAGTGGAGAGGATGAACAAAAAGGGGTAGAGTGGGATTGGGGTACATGATGTGAAATCTACAAAGAATGAATAAAAAGTTAAAATTAAAAAATAGAGATGAAAACAGGGGACAAAACTGCCGCGCACCGCGCTCCCGAGTATGCGCTCTGTGCTCTGGCACCCAGTTCGCAAGCTTTGGGCAAGGGGGCTGGAGGTTAAAATACACAGACACACACAGACAGACAGCGACACGGGTCATCCTTGAATTCCCCAAGAATTCCCCCTTTATTGTGTTCAGGAGCAGATTATATAGAGATAGCCATACCCCAGCCAAACCCACCAGAAACCACTCTCCTGCCATCAGGAACTCCTGAAGGTCTCGTGCTCAGAGCAGCTGTAGGCACTCAGATCAGGGGATTACAAGAAATTCAAGATCTGGGGTCTCACTGCTCCAACACAAAACAACAGACACCAAGAAAATACAGAGAATTATAAAAACATACTTTAAAAATTATTCCACAAAATAGAAAGAGAAGAAACATTGCCTACTTCCCTTTTCAAGGTCATGATTCCTTTGACATCTAACGGAAATAAAGACTTAACAAAGAAAGAGAATCACAGACCAATTTTCCCTAGGAGCATAGGTACAAGAAGTCGCAATCAAATACTTAAAAACCCAATCCAAGAACACATTAAAATTTGATCCACCACAATTAAATAGGTTTTATCTTAGAGATACAGGGATGATGCAACATATATAAAATGATAAATGCAATCTACCGTATAAACAGAATGAAAGACAAAAGCCACACGATCATCTCATTACATGTAGAAAAAGCCTCTGACAAAAATCTAACACCTCTTCATAATTAAAGTCCCAAGAGATTAAGAATACAAGAGATATACCTCAACACAATAAAGGTGATATCCAGTTATGCCAGGACCACTTGTTAAATATGTTTTCTTTTTTTCCATTTGATATCTTTTGCTTCTTTGTCAAAAATCAGGTGTTCAAAATGTGTGGATTGATATCCGGGTCTTCTATTCGGTTCGACTGGTCTTCCTGTCTGTTCTTATGCCAATACCAGTCTGTTTTCAATACTGGAGCTCTGTAGTAGAGTCTGAAGTCAGGGATTGTGATGCCTTTTCTTACAATAACTTTATTGTGAAGAGTCAAGTTCTTTTATTGTACAGGATTGTTTTGGATATCCTGGGATTTTCGTTTTTCCATATGAAGTTGAGTACCATTCTTTCGAGGTCTTTGAAAAATTTTGCTGGGCATTAAATTGAATCTGTAGATTGCTTTTGGTGAATTACCTGTCTTTAAGTTGAGCTGGTACAGTAGTGGCACATAGCTTTTGGTAATATCCAACCAAAATCTGACTGAATTTAAGGCCCATTCCATGAGATGGAACCCATCACTGACATGAGTGTAGTGGCCCTGAGACTAGAACAGGGATTTAGGATGTCTTAGGGTTTTTATTGCTGCTATGAAACATAGTCACCAAAAGGCAAGTTGTGGAACAAAGGGTTTATTTGTCTTACACTTCCATATTCTCGAAGCGAGTCAGGACAGGAACTCAAGCAGGGTAAGAACCTGGAATCAGGAGCTGATGCAGAAGCCATGGAGAGGTGCTGCTTACTGGCTTGCTCAATGTGGTTTGCTCAGCCTGCAAATTGTGCTGGGCCTCTTCTATCAACCACTAATTAAGAAAATGCCAAACAGGCTTGCCTATATCCCAGTCTTATGGAGGTATTTTCTTAATTGAGATTCCTTCCTCTCAAATGACTTTAAACTGTGCAGGTATGGAGAACACCAAGGAAACAAAACAAGTAAGCACACCAGAGTCTACACAAATATGAGTTCACAGAGACTGTGGCAGTATGGGTCTGAGACAGATGGGGTCCCGTTGTTGAGAGAAGTGAACACAAGCCTCCAACCCTACCCAGAAACTATCTGATTGATAATTGCTCAAAAAGGAAAAACTAGCTTTTTTTCAGTGGGGTCTTACTGGGTAAAATAAACACATTTTAAAGTATGCTCAATGCCCAGCAGTAGACTGCCAACCCAAAACAAGTATTTTTTTTTTGAGGTTTTGTGTCTTAAAACACTTTGTCAGAGGGTTTCCTTCGTCCCTCCCTCCCTCCCTCCCTCCCTCCCTCCCTCCCTCCCTCCCTCCTTCGCTTCCTCCCTTTTTTCCTTTATCTTGCAGGATTTTTGTTTATATGTAATGGTTTCCGATCTGTGTTTTTATTGGATTTCTGTGGGGGGAATGTGTGTGTCTCTGCATCTACAAGTGTTTCTTGTATATTTCTTTGGTTCTTTTGTCTCCCAGTTGTTTATTTTGTCCTATTCCAATTTGATTGTTCCTGTTTTATGTTTATTTTGTCCTATTCCAATTTGATTGTTCCTGTTTTATCTTATTTTATTTCATTATTATTTTCAGATACCTGTCTCTTTGGTAACAAAGGGTGTGGATTTGGGTAGGAGGGGAAGTGATGAAGATCCAGAAGGTATTGATAGATGGAAAACCATTATCAAGATCAATTGTATGAAAAGAAAGTCCATTTTCAGTAAAAGAAAACATCAATGCCATTCCAAAAAAAAAGTTTCTTTCCCTTTTACTTTATGGATTTTAGTAAGTAACTATTTTTAAGGTACTTTGGAAGTGAATAAAAAAGGTGCTTGAGGCCAGAGGCAAATGTCCTAAGGCTCTGTCTGCACAAACAGATCCTATTATCACCATTGAAGGTTGAGAGGATCATGGGTCCTTCTATCTGCTTCACAATGAGGCGGAGTCCCCAGTGTGTGTGTGTGTGTGTGTGTGTGTGTGTGTGTGTGTGTACCGGCTCTGCTACATTGTTCTATTATCGGCATTTGAAATGCTTACATATCATACAAACACATTAACTGAGATATTGAAACACCTTTATAATGAGCACTTTATACATCTCAGAATATTCTCTTAGGATATATTTTGCATAAAAATATTGACTATTTTTGGATATGGACATTTCCTTTTTTATTAGATTTTTTAATTTGTTTACATACCGAGCATAGCTCTGTGGTGGATATGGCTATTTCTAGGAATTTTGGTATTATCTGATATTTTAAAAGAGAAATACCATTAACATATGAGAACATTGGCTCCACAGCTTCTTTTTCCAGCATTGTATATTCTGTTAATATGATCTGGACCAAGCATGGTGCTCTGTTGATGAGCAGTGCTGGGTTACTTCTGAGGCAGGGGAGTGCATGGTTACTCATAAGGTAGTTTTCTCACTTATTAATTGCTGGTTTTGAAGTTATCTTCTTGTTTTCATCTGTTCGCACGTTTTTATGTGTCAAGAAGGTGTTAAGCAGTATTGTTCTGAGATAAGCTAGTTACTCAGATTCGTTCTTGTCATTTCTTTGGGGCTTAGAAACTTTGTCAGGTATTTGATAAAAGTTCACTTTGATTTTAATATAATCCAAATGGTTTTAATTTTGGTTTCTTCTGAGATCTATTCAACTCTTCTGTATGAGGTGAGAAGGCAAGACAGTGGTGCAAAATTTCTCCACTGAACTTTTGTTCTTTTAATAATCTCCCTTATAATTTGTGATGTGATGCCATTTTTTGTCTTTCCTTAACGAGTTTCTCTCTTTAGATTTTTATTTCACATTAGACCATTTAACCATTTTCACAATTCCAGATAGTGAAAGCAAATGTGTGATTGTTTATTCCTAGCTTTTTCCTTTCTAGGTAAAATCAGGGTCAGAGTGAAATGACGGTATTCTGTTGATCAAGAAATTTGGAGCTGGGGGGGAGGAAAAGAAAGCAACGGTCTTAGGATAATTTACTTATTTGTTTTTGCAGAATAGGAATTCTCTGTGGTCACAGAATTTAATTTCTGCTGCGATCTTTCTCTTCCGCCCCCTAGTCATTGTTTTCCTTTGATCCCCGGCTTTTCCGGTTTGGCCTGGGAGTGCGCGGAACCGACACTAGAGGGCAGTGCAAGCGCATTTATGGACATGAGACTGTTAGCTGTGCTGAGATGGTTCTGAGCCAAACTCAGGCTTAGTTGCGACTGATTTCTATTGTGCCTGGTTCTTAGCCTAATCCACGCTTTGGTTCCGCAGCCCACTGTGCAGTGGGGGCACTGCTGGGCAGGTGACTGAATACTGCCTGGCAGGACCTACAAGCAAGTTAAGCTTTGTTTGGGTCTTGTAGTAGGAACTTGTATTTTTCAACAAAGAATGAGAGCTATTTGGATTATGAGCCATTTTTACTTTCATTTTGTGGGATTTTTCAAACTTTCTGTGACAGTGTACATAAGCAAAATTATACCACAAAAAGTATAAAAATTAAAAATTGTATTGCTCTTTTGATAGGGGCTGGTTTTCATGAATCTATTTAAATGTGGTAATATGAAAGAGTGGGAAACAGGAGAGTCATGGTGGTCCACAGTCATCTCTTTAAAACTCAGTTATCCTAATATCTTACTTAATTGTTGACACTGAGGGCCTCACTCAGACCATGTGTCCCAGGTATGTATGCAGTGACAGGCGCCAACAGGAAATTGACATCTTCACAGCCTGTGGCTCCCTCCACTCTTTGTTCAATCTCAACATATTGAAATCAATAGTCGTGAAGTGTGCCAGGAAAGGTATTTTTATTGTCTAGAACTTATGTAGGATTATATCAACTAGTTATCTAAAACTCGACCAGTACTATGGCTAAATTGGGTCTAATTTTTTCTCTTTTTTATTTATTTATTAAAGATTTCTGTCTCTTCCCCACCACCGCCTCCCATTTCCCTCCCCCTCCCCCAATCAAGTCCCCCTCCCTCATCAGCCCAAAGAGCAGTTAGGGTTCCCTGCCCTGTGGGAAGTCCAAGGACCACCCACCTCCATCCAGGTCTAGTAAGGTGAGCATCCAAACTGCCTAGGCTCCCACAAAGCCAGTACATGCAGTAGGATCAAAAAATTGGGTCTAATTTTATTGCTTCCAAGCAGTCAAATTTACAGAAAATTATTTTAAAAAGTAAGCTCATGATAGGGATGACAGGAAAGAAAAGCAAAGCATCGGACTGTATTTTCTTACAGTGTTAATTAGGGATGGTGAATGACGATCTGCAACAGAAATGGAGCTATTACAAGTGTCTGCAGAGAGGAAGAGGGCATAAGAATCCCCAGGGCCAGGGTTCGACGTTGATTCCTAGGAGGAAAGTTCTGCCTGATGTAGTCTACACTCAGAGAAGCCTTGTGGACTTTGACATTTTTCTAAACCAGACTCTGAAGGATTTTCTGCCTGGGCTTAGGGAGCTGCATCCCAGATCAGGAGCTTTCTCCACTGACTGTTCCAGGAAGGGGTGAGCTCAGTAAGACAAGGAACTCTATACCTGGGGTTTGGCAGCATGATCTACCGGCTAGCACTTGACATGTTTTCTCACCCATTAATTCTATAGGCCTTCTTGTGCAACACGGGTCTTAAGGAAATTCTTATCCAAATTGACTTTTGCAGTTGACTTTGGCATCTGTCACTTGTAAAATGCTTAAATATGAAAACAAGTGCATTAGGCGTTCCAAAGAACTGATGACTTTCACAACACATCCGTTTGCCCGTGCCCCCCTCCATCCCCATCTCTTTATAGTATCATCTGTATGCACCCGCTGGGGAAGTACTAGTGTGCTTCTTTCATTTAGGAGAGTTAGAAGTGTGGAACTGGAAATGTCGTTTAAGAAACAGATTGGGGATAAATATTGGACTTGAAATCAGTGTAAACTAGCTCACATCCAAGCATTTAAAACTGTCCACAGACAATAAGCTGTTCCCTATGATTTCCCAAAACTGCCTTGGAAGAATTGCATTGTCTAGTCTTTCTAATTATCTGCTCAAGTCCTTTGCCAATATTTCGGAGCAAGTACAACTCTCCTATGTATTTCTGTTAGTGACGAGGCAGCCTTTCTCTTTGGCTAATTAAACCTTCAGTCCTGGAAAGTTTTTGTTGTTCAAGTTTTGTGTTCAGTCTTTCTCCATGTTCACCTGCCCACGTTATAATATGGGTCAGCAAACTAAATTATTAACAGCAACTAACTCTGGGATATGAAGAGAATTAGGCACTGGCAGGACGCTCCCCAGGACCAAAGTTCATATCTTCACTCCTGTAGTCTGTGAATACATAGCAGTAGCAACCTGTGGGGTCACAGTGTTCCAAAGGGGGGATTATCCTGGATTATCTGGCTGGGTCTAAGCCATTAACGTAAGCCTCTAAAAGTTGCAAACCTCTGGCTGCAAGCAGAAGAGATATTGCATATAGGTTTTGTTTGTTTGCTTGCTTGTTTTTGTTTTTCCTAAACTGAGCACCAAGGGCAGAGGTGATTTAGAGATAGAAAGACGAGGATTGGAGAGCAGTCTCATTGTTCCTGAGTGCGCTACAGATGCCTTAATATATGACCTTGGTGGTCAGTGAGTTGGAGTATTGATAGGTGTACTGAATTTGGGTCTGCCCCAACAGACGAAGCTCATCCAAATGGTTTGGGTCCTAGTGAGACACAGAATAGGGATCGTAGGTTGGGAGACTCGGATACTGAATGGACGAAACAAAGAGAGATATTTTTAGTTACTGATGTTTATCTGGTTAGATTTTACCAGGTTGGAGATTATAAGGATTTGTTAGCTCAGTGCCTTTTCTTTTCTTTCTTTTTTTATAAAATTGGTGCCGCCTAATTAAGAAGTGAAGTACATTTTCACATCCTGCTGAAACGAACTATCTGATTCTAAGCAGAAAATATTGATGATTGAATAAAGATTGCATTGCCTAAGGGGGTAGATGAGATGCACAGGCCTCTTCTCTACCAGGTAACGGGGCCTGTTTAAGTCTACGTGAACCATATGCTCCCTTTTCAGTTCCTTTCAAAACACATGTTGGTATGGTTCAGACAAAACATTCATTACTTTAAGAAGTACCCTCTGCTTCTAATTTTAAAAGCCTGTGAGCAAAGGCCTTGCCAGTCAGTGTGAGAAAAACACTGCACTGAGTTCCCAAACAGGTAGAAGCACTCTTTCATGTGGCCACACTTATTTCTTAATCTTGGGGGAAGCAAAATCTTTCTCCAATTAGCTTTGCCCTGAATAGAAGGTTCACTGTTTCGCACCACCTGGTGTCCTTGTGGTGTGTAATGATGCTTACTTACACCACTGGTTTCCTTTCATGCGAGTTTTAAATCCTGTCCTAGATTTTGGAGGAGAATACCTCCTGTGATCACCAATGATTACAGTGCTGTTTCCGTATCTGACTGTCACGCAAATCATTAAAATAACTGCAGCTGAAGCCAACAGTTGCAGAGAGGAAATCAAATGCATATCTTCTTTTTGTTCTGGTGCAGTCAGTTAAAACATGAGAGTCCAATTTGGTTTTTGACCCTAAATGGCTTAAAAGTACATTAAATTGTGAATGTGGTATGATCTATTAGGGAATATTTAGTGATATTTATGAACAAAATGTTATGAAATCAGATATGCAGCTTGATTAGATTATATTCATGGATACTTAGAGAGTTATTTAAGGGGAATTAGTATAATGAATTTCAATGGAAAGATTTAAGAATATTCACAAATTTATAGAAAACATGTTATTTTCCTTCCAAAATTATACTATTTGAAGATTTCATTCATTCATCTGTATATTCATTTAGCATTTATTTATCATAGGCTTGGAACTAAGACTATAGAAATAAACATAACACTATCTTATCCTCAAATATTTTACTGTCCTAGTTTTAGTAGGTCCCATTTATTCAATGTTGCCCTTAAAGTCTGTGCTGTTGGGGTTACACATAGGAAGCGATCTCCTGTGCCCATCTCCTGTAGGGTACTTCCCACTTTCTCTTCTATCAGCAGGGAAATCTGACTGCTCTTTGGGCTGGAGAGGGAGGGGGAGAGGAGTGGGGGGGAGGGGGAGAAGGGTGGGAGGAGGGGGAGGGAAATGGGAGGCTGGGAGGAGGAGGAAATTTGTTTTTTTTTCTTTTCTCAATAAAAAAAAAAGTTAAAAAATATTTTACTGTCTAGTGGGGAGAGAAAGATGACGTACACCTTTACAGAAACATAATATATGGTGATCACACATGCTAAGATGAGAAGCAAAGCAGAAAGAGGAGAAGGAGAGTGAGCTACTGCTATTTATTTTCCATGCAGTGGTCACAGAAGGCTCTTTCAACAAGATGGTATTCTAGCAGACCTTGAAAGAAGCAAGACAACTCAGGAAGACTGTTCTAATGTGTCTGGGTCAGAGAAAAGGGGGGGGGAGAGGAGGGAGCTTAGGATGAAGAAACAGTGAAAGTTGAGAGTTGATAGGCAGATAGCATGGATCTCTGGGGGACATCATAAAGACTTTAGATTTTACTTAGCTTGAGACGAGAGGCCACTGAAGAATCTGGAGTGGAAATGGATGACTTGCAGATTTTCTCTCTGACAGACCTATACATCTATTCTGTTATAGATAGCCTGTTCGAGGGTGAACAATGAAAGCTAAAAGACCAGTTACTATGTTAGAACAATAGCTTTGCGACAAAGGATAGGCCAGGGTAATAACAGTGATAAAGCTGAGTAGCACGTGGCAAGCTATGGATATATCCTAAGCAAATAACATAGTTTGGCTATAGAGTGTGAGATAAAGAAGTAGCCTATTTCTCATATTGGGATTTAATTAATTAATTTATTTTTTTTCATTTTAGATACCAACCCCAGTTCCCCTCCTTCTCCTTTCCCAGTCCTCCCACCAAGTCTGCCCCAACCACTACTCAGAGTTTCTAAGGCCTCCCTTGAGGAGTCATCAAAGTCTGGAATATCAAGCTGAGGTAGGACTAAGGCCCTCACTCCTACATTAAGACTGAGCAAGGTATCCCACCTTTTTAGAATGGGTTCTAAAAAGTCAGTTCATGCACCTGGGATAGGTCCTGGTCCCACTGCCAGGGGTCCCCCAAACAGATCAAGCCACATAACTGTCACCTACATTCAGAGAACCTAGTTTGGTACCAAGAAGGTTTCCTAGTACCGGGGTTTTTAAATTGCTAGCAAAACACATATTTTTAATGAGTCATACAAGAAGTTTGACAATACATCCTTGGAGTAGTATATAATCAACTTCTGCATACGTTTTATAATAAACTCTAAATAACTATGTATTATATTTGATTGGGGGCTCTACTGCCCTTTGATTACAAGCTATTAATTTTACTGTCCAACATATTGCATACTTTTTTGTCTTAAAATAGAAACTGTTATTTATAAGCAAGGAGAAGTATTTTATAATCACTCATTCTAGGAGAGTGGAATTGCCAGCTTCTTTTTGTAGTTAATAGAACTTCATGCTCTTTCTCTCATCTACTGTCTCATAAACTTACCATGTGGAGGATAAAAATTTCATTTGAGTGTTTACCAAAATGTTTTAACATGCAGATTAAATAAAACTTAATTAATTAAGAAAACTTAAAATTATTCAACTTCTCAAAACTTTTAGATGCCAATCATTCTTACTTAGGTTATACATTTAAAATATAATTTGATCATTTGGGACTCACAGCAAACCTGAATTGAAAGTGTCACTGCTTTGTCTATATTCTCCCCTTAGGCATGATAACCTCCTTATCACAGACAATTTCCAGCAGT
Organism: Microtus oregoni; assembly: GCF_018167655.1. Classification (NCBI taxonomy): domain Eukaryota; kingdom Metazoa; phylum Chordata; class Mammalia; order Rodentia; family Cricetidae; genus Microtus; species Microtus oregoni. Next base: position 22,104,982 of record NW_024543067.1, on the reverse strand, counting down.
GTTCCTGATAACTGATGAACATGCCTTGACATACCATTATCACCCAAATTCCCTAAACCATATTCGAAGACAAGGAGCAACTTTGCAATCATGACAACCATGACACAGGAACACAGATATAGGTTGCTCCAATTCCATGTTCCAACACTGAAAATGTTGAATGAATTTTTTATAGTTTTTGCAGAACAAAGAAAAGTCCTAAAAAGTCTAAAATGCATCAAAGAGGTAGGCACAACAAAAAGGAGGAGGAGGAAGCTTTTCTGTAGTTCCAGGATGCTATCCTATGGCATTCTGCACTTGTGGGTTGGTGGAAACTAGTTGTCTACTAACTTAATGGAGTCCACTCATTACATGGCCTTAGTTCACACAGAGAGGCGGGCAACGAAGGGCAGTGCTGTTCTGCTTTGCGGGAACTAGCACTAGAGACGTGGTAATTAGCCGGTGGCCTTGGAGATATTGCCAATATCCCCATAGTCTGTTGTTCTAATTGGTTAACTAGTCTCTGCAACACAGGTTCTTTTCAGGAGTTTTTACTCACAGTTCATGTTGGCCAAACTTCTCCTTATTTTTGAAAACTAATTTCCCCAGGTGTTCAATTTTAGCTTGACAGTTACTTCTGGAATCAGGACTGTGTCATTCTCCTGTCTGCCGGTGGGTGTTCATTGTTTTTACTGAGAATCAAATACTTGTTTATTTCTATTTTATACTTCCTGGATAGTTTAAAGATCTTATTTTTGTCGTTTGTACATTCAAGTTTCACTAGAATACATTTAAGGTAAGTTCATTTTCATTGATTTGCATTTGTTTGAGGTTCTAAGTGTCATAATTCCTTTCATCAGATGAGTTATTTTTCTGTCATGGCATTTGTCTTCAGAAGGCCTGATTGTACTGTGCCTTCTCTCATCACACATCATGGATTCGTCAGCTGTGTAATTTTATCCATTACTAGTTTAACAACTGCATTTCTCATTACAGAAATTCGGCTGCATTCTATTGTGGAACAGAGTATACTTATTAGTTTTGTACATTTTTATTTTCAAGTATCTCTTGACTTCTTTAAATATACTTAATGTATTTACTTTATATACTGCCTGATAATTTTATCATTTTCATTAGGTATCAGATTCTGTTTCTCCTGTTGTTTGCAGAAGTTTATGTTGCTTATGTACTTGTGTGTGTGTATGTGTGAGTCAGTGCTATATGAGGTCAGGAGAGAGCACTGGATTCCCCAGGGTTGAAGTTCTATAAGGCTGTGAGTCACTCATTGTGGGTCCAGTGTAGGAGTACTATGTGTTCCTAACTGCTGAGCCACCATTTAGTAATTTTTGATTATGAATCACAATATTCATTGAGAATTTTATCTGTGGGGATATTTTGAAAATTGGTTTCAAAGTTTGATTTCTCCCCCCAAATGGAGACAATGTCTGCACATTCACACTGAGTAATTCTAAATACTGTTTTTAACTAGACTAGATTTTTTTTTTGATATAGGTGTTAGGAATTTTTATTGTAGGCCTGCTTGAATACTGACTCACAGTTTATAATCTCCAGGGAAATAATTTTTTCCTTTGTCATTTTCTTGCCCTTCTATGCCCATCTTTTCTTTTTTTTTTCTTTCTCATTTTGTCTAGCCCCATCTTGTCTCATTTCTTCCCTCTTCTTCAAGGTCCCTCCCATGACTTAGGGCCAGCACAAATGAAAGTTTTATTTTGACTTTGTGTTTTGGCGGATAGTTTACATGCCAATGGTTTACTATTTGGGATCCTAGTTTGTGGAAAAGTTCCAAGTTTACCCTTTTGTTCAGTTTAGACTCTGGTGCTATGTCTCACTCATAATGCATTTTAATTCAGATCCAGGCTATAAGAATGTGGACAAAATCTCAAGAACAAACACCAATTCTTAAAATTTTTATAAATCTCATTTATTTACTACCAGCTAGGCTATGCACTTAAAGTATGATTTTATGTTTTAACTAGTATTTTAAATTATATTCTCTCTGAAGAATTTTTTTTACAGGTATTTAGTCTGTCATATGGCTAGAGAAATCAGTAGTCATTATTCAGAATGGATTGACAGTCTGCTGTTCACTGTAATTTTAGTGTTTTAGTTTTTATTTCTTTTCTGAGACAGAATCTTATGTAATCTAAACTGGCCTTCAACTTGCTATGTAGCAAAGGCTATTTATTTATTCTTCAACTCCTGATCCTTCTGCCTCTGCTTCCACAGTGCTGGGATCACAGGCATGTGCTACCACACCCAGTTCTAAGTGTTTTCAATGACGAATTACAAAGGCAGTGTTTACCATAGAGGTAAGTTTTAATTGAGGATTATAAGTGATAGCATCATTTTCACAATACTTCATACAAAACTAGCAAAGGCATGGATGCTTTCCCTGTTTGTTTGTTTGCTTGTTTATTTTTTGAAAATTCAAAAGCTTCAAATCATTGCAGTAAGAGTTTCATTTTATTTTTGTAAACTTGATAGCTGACATCCCTTTCCTATTTCAGCTGTGAAGTCACATATGGGTTTTAAAGCATCTTTTCCTGCAGCGAGTCTTGCTTTTGCTAGTTACAGAACAATAAACATCCGTGTTTATGAGTGCTGATGAGATTCTGAATTCTGCTCTCCTCTCATTGTTCCTGCTGTGAAATGATTGCCTAGTTTAAAGCCACCCAAATAGAGACTGATTGCTGTTATGAACAGAGCAGGCTATTCATAGAAATAACCTTCTGTCTCAGCAACCCGGGCAGCATGGAAACTGCATCCTCTACCGCAGAAGTCAGTCTCGCAGCTCCCCCACCCCGTCCCGGGCGCTGAGTCTTTTACTCACTTGTTTGTCATTTAACCACTTAACCTCTCAGCCACTCAGCTCTGTCTCCTCTTTCAGATGTAGCTGTTTGACATTTCCAGGCAAAACACATCTTTTTCTTGGTATTCATTAGTGTCCATCAAACTGTATCTTTTTTATATTAAAAAATAAGGATGTGCTGAGGTAGAGTGCTAGAAACAGACCTTTATTTTCTTAGTAATGGACAAATGGCATAAATGGGTCTTCCTAGGGTGAACCCTGCGTCTTTCGGAAGCTAAATGATTTTCTGACAGGATAAAAAATTGGTTGATTTTTTTTTTTTGAAGGGAGATTTACAGAGAATTTCTTTTCTCAGATGAACAATTCAGAAAATGTTGTGAAAGGATAAAAAAATGAGAGAGATCTGAAAGTTACTTTAATATAAATGGATTCCACTCAGAAACGTGGACATGCAGTACTGAGATATCTTTAAAATATCTCCCCCTTGGCTGACACATATTTAAGATAAGTGTTATTACTTTATATAAGAAAATAGTTTTAGGCTGCCTTTAGAGTCATGTGTATGACAAGTTAAAAATATTACAGATATGTTTTGTTTTATGAAATTCAAATCTATATAATAAACATTTTCATTTCATTTTGTTTTTAAATAAATAACAAAGTAGTCATACTGCACTTAAATTCATACTCACTTTTTTATTTGTATAAGACAATATTTGAGGTCAAGGCATTAAGGATTATTTTGTTAACTGAATGCTTAATATTTTGAGTAGTTAACTTTTCAGGTCACTCTATGACAGAATGAAGATCATTAGTCTCTGTGCTCAGATGAATGTGAATTTATGTTCAAGGGTTTTGAGTAAGCATGAGTTTAGCAAGACAAGAAGAATGTGAAGTGGTGAGGAGATCCTTATGTTAGAACTATAAAATCAGCATCTGCATAGCTTCAATTTCTGTATGTGTATAATGGAATGGAAACAGAGAGATAATTCACATCATATATCACCTTGATACAGCACATTATTGGTGTGTTTTAGATGGAAAGTACAAGGGCATTATAAAAGCAAGCAAAGAAGATTGCCTTTCTCAATGCCAGTGGGTCACAGAGCCAGCAGAAGGTCTCCAGAGCCCAACTTTTTGAGCTTCAATATTTCTCTTTTTCTGTCTTCACATAACAAATTGAAAACTGACTACTTTGAGTCTTGTGTTTGCTGCGTATAGACCAGAACTTTCCTGGTTCTCCCTTGACTTAGAGCTTCATGGTTGCTTTCCTGTGTATCTGGTTGCTGACTATAAAGACAAGTTGATCAATGGAATTAAATCAAAGACACATATTAATACAAACACTTATGAATTCCTGATTTTTGATAATGAAGCTAAAATTATATAATGGAAAAAAAGAAAGCATCTTTAACAAATGGTGCTGGCATAACTGGATGTCAACATGTAGTATAATGCAAATAGATCCATATCTTTCACCATGCACAAAACTCAAGTCCAAATGGATCAAAGATCTCAATATAAATTTGACCATACTGAACCTGACAGAGCAGAAAGTGAGAAGTAGCTTTCAATGCATGGACACAGGAGACCACTTCCTAAATATAACACCAGTAGCACAGACACTGAGAAAAACAATTAATAAATGGTACTTCCTGAAACTGAGAAGCTTCTGTAAAGCAAAGAATACAGTCAATATGACAAAAAGGCAGAATACTAAATGGGAAAAGATCTTCACCAACCCCACATCAGTCAGAGGACTGATCTCTAAAATATATAAAGAACTAAAGAAATTAGACATCAAAATACCAAATAATTTAATTAAAAATGGGGTACAGATCTAAACAGAGAATTTTCAATGGAAGACCCTTGAATGGTTGAAAGACACTTAAGGAAATATTTAACATCCTGAGCCATCAGGAAACTGCAAATCAAAACAACTCTGAAATACTATCTTACACCAGTCTGAATGGTTAAGATAAAAAACACCAATGACAGCTTATGCTGGAAAGATTGTGTAGCAAGGAGAACACCTCTTCATTGCTGGTGGGAACGCAAACTTGTATAACCACTTTGGAAACCAGTATAGAGGTTCCTCAGAAACTTGGAAATCAACCCATTCAAGACCCAGCAATACCACTCCTGGGCATATATGCAAAGGATGCTCAATCACACTACCAGGACATTTGTTCAACTATGTTCATAGCAGCATTATTTGTAATAGCCAGAACCTGGAAACAACCTAGATGTCCCTCAAACGAAGAATGGATAAAGAAAATTTTATCATTTTACATTTACACAATGGAGTACTACCCAGAGAAAAAAAAAAACAATGACATCTTGAAATTTGCGTGCAAATAGATAGAAAAACGATCCTGAGTGAGATAACCCAGACCTAGAAAGATGAGAATGGTATGTACTCACTAACTGTAAAGAAAAGGATAATGAGCCTATAGTCCATGACCCCAGAGAAGCTAAGTAACAAGGTGAACCCTAAGAGAAACATATATAGATCTCCCTGGGAAGAGGAAATAGACAAGATCTCTTGAGAAAATTGGGAGCATGAGAGTGAAGGGATAAGGGAGGGAGGAAGGGGAGGAGGAGAGAAGAAGGGGAAGGGGAGGAGAACTTGATACTTGAGATGGGAGGAAGGCCAGAGATGGAGAGCAAGGAAAGAGATATCTTGATTGAAAGAGCCATTGTGGGCCTAGCACGAAACTTGACACTAGAGAAATTCCCAGGAATCTACAAAAATGACCCCAGCTAAGACCCTAAGCAATATTGGAGAGGGTGCTCCATCTGACCTTGCTCTGTAGTCAGATTGATGAGTATCTTAATGTCACCATAGAACCTTCTTCCAGCAACTGATGGAAGCAGACACAGAGATTCATCCACAGTGGATCACTGGGCTGAGCTCCCAAAGTCCAGTTGAAGAGAGGGAGAAGTGAGAATACAAGCAAAGAGGTCAAGACCATGATGGGGACACCCACTGAAACAGCTCACCTGAGCTAATGGGAGCTCATCAACTCCAGCCTGACAGAAAAGGAACCAGCATAGGACCAAACTAGGCCCGTTGAATGTGGGTTGTATGGCTGGAGTAGACTGTGGGGCCACTGGCAGTGAGGCTAGGATTTATCCCTACTACTTGTACTGGCTTTTTGGAACCCAGCCTAGATATAGAGATGAGTATGACCTAATTAGGAAGGTCAGGGAAAGCCTTCCAAAGAAGCAAGGATGTGTTGATACCTGAGGGATTTGTTAGGGTTAACAGAGCAGAAGACAGTTGTACAAGCAGAGGAAATAGTGGATTCCACTTCAGCCATCTGAGAAGCTGTTACCACAGCTTATTGCAAAAGCTTAAATATGTCAAAATAAATGCTAAAAAGGAAAGTTAGTTCAGAGGTTAAGCAGCTGATTAAAGAAGATTGTGTTGTTGGGAAGGAAGAAAAAGTACCACTCAGGAATTCAGATTTCTGCAATGTAATTTTATCTGAGCTGACCCTGTTACTATAGGAAACTAATTAACCTTTCTGTGCCCTGGTTGCTTTTCTGCCGGGTGAAGATAATAGAGACCCACTAATAGCAATGAAAAGTCTCCTGTAAACATCAACAATTATATAACTAATATGAACACTTGTATATTCTGTTGTTAAATCTATCTCTTAACTCAGAATTTAGCATCTTTTTCCTGCATAAATGTTATTTAGATTTTACTTATTGTCAAATATTGTTTTGTGTATGAGAAAATACTCGTGTTTATCTTCACGTATAGTCAAGTTTGTGTTCATTGACAATGTGTTCTCTAACATACACTGTTTAGTCAGCAGGACCCTGGCTCCTAGATAATCATAAAGATTTCCAAGTAGATGGTTTAACAAAGTCCAGGGACAACGAACACAGAAGAAAAGTAATGAGTGGAATGAGATGGGTTGGGAGGATAGATTATTTTAACTGCCTTTTAAACAACAATTCTTCTTGCCTGTTACAAAAGAAGTTTACGTTTTTAATGTTCCATACACTCATTGCAATTACCTTAACTGTAGCTAAGCAATTCAGATTGACTCAGCAGGCACACAACACCATGCCAAGTAGCAAAAAGACAGGTCCCCTAGCTTGTTTTCTTTGAATTCCCCCTCGTGTGTGTGAATTCATAGATTCACATGTAAACTGACATCTCTTTGTGATATTTCAAGTCATTTTATACACAGTATTTATAAAACTATTCCTTCATTGTCAGACAGATCACCCGTTTCATAATTGTCTTTGGTTGTCATGTTGTTCTTTCTCTAGCAAAGAAAATCATAATCAGTCTTCTGGAATATTAAAATGTTTACAGAATCAAAATAGTGATTTCTTCATGCATTTGGGAAATATTTTTAAAACCTACATGTCTAATAAATATGCCGGCTGTTTCCATGATGGTAAAATGAGCCACACATGTGGCTGCAGAGTTTGTGTGGGTGGAGTTTGGCATACAGCCAAATGACGCCTAAGCATTGGTTAGGAGTCATGGATGGTCAGCAAGGCAAGATGAACTGCTGGATGGAGTTAACTGTTCATTTCTTATCCAGTTTCCTGGCAAAGATTCTGGTGTAGTTTGCTTAATCTTTGGCTTAACTGAAACAGGGAATAGAAACCCAGCCTTTTCCTGGCTGTCTGAACAACATCTCCGGTCTGTGCTAGGTACTTCATGAGGTTCTTACCTTTCCGGCCTTTCTTTCCTAGTCCTGGTTTGTTCCATCTCCGACATTGCTCCAGTCAGTTCTGCTGGACACTCAGAATCAGGATTTGTGGTAAAATCTGTGAGGGAATGTTCCTCAGTGATGTTGCCTATGGCAAAAAAATTACATGAAATAGAAGAACACACACCACTCTTTTGACACAGTTTTATATGGCAACATAATCTACAGCGATGTGGATTCTCTTCCAGAAAAAAATTTCAGGAGGACTCTTCTCACAGGAGGGCTAGCCTGAAGATACTGTCAGGCCAATGAAAAGTACAATGAAAATTTGTTCATTACATGATAAAAGTTTCAAATGATAGATGCCTTGTAATCGTAAGAGTAGAAAATGAGCTCTCAAAACCCAAAAGGCACTGTTGGTTCTGTTAAAGCACTTATGATTCATGACTAAAATTAACACATGATAAATTCATTAAAGTGAAAAGTGCAGACATTTTATGTCCTTGGCATTAGTTTAGAATTCACACTCTAATTTTTATGAAATTAAATTTCTAAATTTGATTTGTTTATCTGTAGTTTTGGAATTCTTTCTATAGAAATAACATCAACTAGTATATAATAGATCTAATTTAAATTCAGAAATAGTTTTTCAAAACTGTTTTACCAAAGAACGTTCAACTCATTGGTAAATACTTGAATTATAGGGATTTTAAAGATTTAAAGAAAGTAAATAGTTGAATATTAAAAGAAATTATAGGGGGCTGGAGAGATGGCTCAGTGGTTAAGAGCATTGCCTGCTCTTCCAAAGGTCCTGAGTTCAATTCCCAGCAACCACATGGTGGCTCACAACCATCTGTAATGAGGTCTGGTGCCCTCTTCTGGCCTGCAGGCATAGACACAGAACATTGTACACATAATAAATAAATATTAAAAAAATTAAAAAAAAAATTATAAAAGGTAAAAATAATAAAAACACATTTGAGTAGCTATTCATTATCCACAGTGTCTAATTTATTTTAAGCAAATGTGCTATATTTGGGAAATTGTAAACAAGACCCAATCATCAATGTTATTGTACTTTAGTGGATCAGGTGGCAAGGGGGAAGGAAGATAGGGCTGAGGAACTTGCTGGCAGACATCTTTTGACCTGCCAGCTCCCAAACAATGATTTGGAGATCTATTATTAATTATGAAATCTTGGTCGTTACCAACTAGCTCTTATAACTTAAACCAACCTGTTTTTATTAGTCTACATTCTGCCACATGGTTCATTACCTTTCCTCCATAATGTATATATGCTTCCTTCCATGCCTTTCTGGCATCTCCTGTGTGCCTAAATTCATCCAAGAGTCCTTCTTTCTCCAAAGAAGTCCCACCTATTCTCTCCGCCTAGGTATTGTCCATTCAGCTCTTTATTAAACCAATCAGAAGGTGCCTTGGCAAAGATACATCTCCATAGTATACTGTATATAAAAGATTATCTTACAACAGGGAAGTATTGTGGGGGACAGTTATAACTGAGGGGCATTTGAGTGGTGTATGGAAACCCAGTGCAGTGGAATCTTACTAAAATTAGGAAAGTGATCTAAATGAACTGTACAAATAATGGGGGAAATGGAGTCCCAGCTGGTCATCTCTTGTCACCAAACAAAGCTTCTAGCACCAGGACTAGGTTATATCCAACTGAGTTCTTGACCAAAGTTGTCCTTTGGAAATCCTAAACAAACCCATACTGTTGTCAAGACAATAGGTTGCTCTCCACAAACCGATAACATGGCTCCATTGCTGAATACAACACCCACACAAGCCATTGAACATGTAGAGACAGAGCTGGTCCTTGAATAGAACGTTTACCCCTATATCATAGAGTCTTTGGTACAGGAAGGCACTCTACAGGCTACCAAAAGGGAAATGTAAACACCAACCTAGGCACAGACCCTTTGGTATACAGAGGCATCATCCCTGCAGGTTATACTGGGGTAATGGTGGCAAGAAAGATTATAGGAATAACCAACCAACATCTGATTTGACTTAAGGCCCACTCCATGAGATAGAATCCATACTCAACACTGGGTGACCAAGAACCAGAGCCAATAGATCTAAGGTAAAACCAAATACTACTGCTCTTAAAAAGTAGTAATAAAGGATAGTCTGCTATACTAATTGATTAGTACCTTATTCAGTCATCATTAGAGAAGTTTCCTTCTGCAACAGATGGCAACAAATACAGACACCCATAGCCAGACAAGAGAGAAGGGGGGGGGGGGGAGAATGGGAGAGGAGAAGAGAGGGAAAGAGGGAGAGGGAGAGAGAGAGAGAGGGGAGAGATCTTGGAATAAATGGGGTGTCTCCATCAGATTCTCCTCCCCTCAGAGCTCAGGTAATCTTTTGGAAGATGAGGCAAAGTACAAGACCCAGAGGGGATAAATGACACCAAGAAAACAAGGACCTCTAATCAGCATGAACAAAGCTCACACCTACTCACAGAAACTGAAGCAGTAAACACATGTCTTTACCAGGTCCTCTCTGTATATATTACAGCTTTCAGTTAACATTTTTATGGGATTCCTAAGTGTGGGAATGTGTGGGTCTCTGATTCTCACACCGTATCCTGAGATTTTTTTTCCTTTTGCTGGTTTGCCTTGTCCAACTTTGATGTGACAGCTTTTGTTTTATCTTAATCATATTTTATGTTGTGTTTTTTTTTTATCTCTTAGAACCTGCTCTTGGGAATAGATCATGTTGGGAGTAGATGTGGGGAAGAACTGGGAGGAGTAGAGGTAGAAGAAACTGTAATCAGGATATAGTAGAGCAGGAAAGGACCTATTTTCAATAAAAGGTAAAACAAAAAAGCATAAAGCAACCTAAAATTAGACATTTAGAGGTATAAAATTAATAAATCAGGAATGATCACATTGTAAAAGTTTTCATTATATAAAACCTTTAACATAAAATTTTCAAAGAGTCCTTAAAATCTTTCAGTGCAATAAGCCCTCAGAAGTATTTTATTCAGGGATAAATAAATGAGTCACTGCTTACTGTTTCTAAAAAGTTTGTGACTAAGAAAGCTTGAGCTCCTCACTTTCCCAGGGGACTACTTTTATCCTGGATTTATAGTACTTTTTTTACAAGATAGAAAGCACACTACTAAATATATTCTCATTATGTTTAAATGGACTCTCCCAAGTGTTTACACTATTTTGAGTGCTAAGGAGCACTAGTGTAATTACAACATTAAGGTCCGTGTTAGAACTATCTTCTAGAAGAAACACTGAAATGTGTTTGAATTCTTCCCCCCAAAGTGCAGTGCAGCATGTTCTCTGCCCTGGCACTTATGTATGGAATGTTAATTAGTCCATCAGTAGCCAATAGCTTTCAGAGTGAAAGAACACTTTCCGTGGTAAGGAATGGTGTTTGATGAAATGCAGGAGAAGTATCTGTGCTCCATATTTGTTTGTGTCAAGGCACCTTTGGTTTTACTGTTTTTCTTTATACAACAAAAGAATTACTTTTTCCTCGTACCTCCAACATCATGCTGTATTACTCTTGTTGTCTAAAATGTGCAGACTATCTTTTCTCATATCCATACACACTGAGACAATTACCGTATCTTTCAAAGTAGAGTTCTTAGCCTCCATCTGTGGATGTCTAGTACATTTATGGACCAGAAACCTGGAGACTGAGCACACACAAACACATGCATACACACACGCATACACACATACACACACACACACACACACACACACACACACAAAGAGAGAGAGAGAGAGAGAGAGAGAGAGAGAGAGAGAGAGAGAGAAGACCTAGACATCATGTGCTTCTCATGCTTGTCTAAATGAAATAGTGGTTATAGATCACTGAGTTCTCATATCTTTGTGGTTGTGGGAACACCTCTTTTGAAAGAGAAATGTGTTTAAAATAGACTGTGAAATATGTTGTGAATATTTAGACCAGGCAGAAAGCAGTGTGACTGTTACTACTTCTTTTCTAATTAAGGGTTTATTTTTATTATGTGTATGTATGTGTGTGTTTGTGAGACTATGCCACAAGTGTGAAGGTTCCTATGGAGACAGAAGAGGACTTTGGATCTCTCGGAGCTAGAGTTATAGGTGGTTATGAGTCTGACATATGTTTTGGGAGTTGAACTTACACCCTTTGAAAGAGTAGTAAACATTCTTAACCATGAGATTATCTCTGTCGCTACTAACTCATGATTGCACAGCCATATATGTATCTACTGTACCATTTATAGCACATGCACATCTTCATGGTGGTTTTTTCTTTCACTAAGATCTTATTCAGCAGCACATTTTGAATTACTACCAAGCAGATCTTAGCACCTTGGCATATCTTCCAGGGCCCTTACTACACCCTTCTAAAGAGACACAGATTCTATAAAACTTCTAAGAGGAATTAATTAAAACACATTTCAACTTGTGGATATACCAATAATTATGAAACAGTACTTAATAGTTTGTTAATGAAGATGAGAAGCCAGTATTGCCTGTTCTTGAATTCAAAGTAGAACAACTTAAATAAAATAAAACAAAAAGATTAACACACACAAAAGGATACTCATCAACTGTGGTTCAGTGAGGGTGTCTTTTCATCCACACAGTAAGTTCCATGTGGCAACAGATGGTCAGAGTGTTTTTATCATCCTCATGAAAGAGAAATATAAAATATAAGCCAAATCTTGCTCTCAAATCTGTGTCAGCTACACAGTGAGCTGGTCCTCAGCTTCACACGTGGACAACAGGGTTATATGGATAGGGTAAGTCTTCCTGTTACGGAACATGACATTACTATTGCCAGATCTCATCAGTGCAATTGTTCAAAATCTGACCTAGGGTGTATGTCCATAGTATATACTGAAATGCAGAATCAAATTGATGTGACATGGTTGCCTTTACCGAATGCTTAAAAATCAGTGCTATTGAGTTTACCTTCTACACACCTGTCTCCAGACTGGCAGCATGTCACCCTATGCTTGTGTAATATACTTCCAGTTTGCCTGGGCTTGATGCAGCGATGCATCATGAAGATCTGAGCAGATGTGAAACATCTGTCTGTCTTTTCAAGTCAGGAAACAAATGATGTGAAACACATTAACTTTCTGCATTTTTTTCAGTAGCGCTAACTAAACGTTAGAAGAGAAAGGATCCAAGGGAAAATCTATTTTGGAATAAGATTTCAGTGAGAAAAGTACTCAACTGTTTGTTTTTCTTTGGATGCATATTAAAACAGAAAATTTAAAATGCTTTCATTGTTGGAAGGTTTATTATAAGGGATGATTTTTCTTGGTTGAATTGTAGGATACCAAGTACATTGTGGATTCTGTTTCAAAGACAAATTTTTCATTGAGAAACTAAAATAGGGTCTGGAGAGATTCTTTAGAAGTTAAGAGTGCTTGCTGCTCTTGCAGAAGACTTAAGTTTTGTTCTCAGCATCCATTTCAGGATCTGATAACTTCCTATCATCCTACCTGCTGGCAGAGATGCAGGTATAGATTCTTCATTCTCTCTTGTGTGATTCTGTTCTGCCATTTTTTCTTTCCAGTTTCATGAGTTTACTTTTTAAAAGTATCTTCCCAAAAGACTTTCTTTGTTGTTGTTTCAGAGCTACTGAAGGCTCTGCTGACTTTTTTTCCACAGCCACAACACCCTTAGACTCCATGGAGCTTGGTAGCAGGTAGTGTTGGCTGATGTCATGTTTATTTTTGCTGAAGTTTTTAAATTTTTATTACATGCATATTTATTTTGGAAATTTGGAATTACTATAATGATAAATATAGTTTTAGAAATTGCATACTTAATTTTAAATAAATATTGTTTTAAGAAGTGGCATAATCTCATGGCACCCATGACTGTTTTACTCACTATGTATTAAATTCATTGAAGATGCTCAACCGTATCACATTCTTAGAATAATTTCTCACTTTGCCTATGCTTAAAATTATGTTATATAGCTACAACTTCTCACATGAGAGGAAAGAAGATGACAAACATGACAACATGGTACTTTATTCTAAAATATTGTTCTCAAGAAGAGAAAAGAGCCAGGTCTGATATTCATAAATGTACAAGCAAAATACAAAATCTAGAGGAGGTAATCTTGAAAACCCAAAGGGTTTTCAGTAAGAATTCTGGAAATCAGCGTCTTAAGAAGTGTTTAAAGCAACTTAGTTAAAATCTGAGGTAACTTAGTGGGTAAAGTGCCTGGGGCCCAAGTGTAAGGACCTGAGCTGAGATCTCCAGCATTTAGCTGAGAGTTAGGCATGAAGTTTGTATCTGTACTCACAGACTCAGAGTACTGTGGGGCTGGACCAGTGACCACAACTTCACACACACACACACACACACACACACACACGAGTGCAGTACACACATGTGCCCCCAATATGGACTGTGAATCCTCCTTACATATGAATGATCTAAGAGTCATTGCAAATTCATTTAGTTTTTTTACAAAGAGAAAAAATACAGATTCAGTTCTTAAGGAGTTAAAATATGGATCTTTCTATGGAATTTCACAGCATTCTAGTACCTATTCTGAGAGCATAGCATATTGCTTTGGGAGTCAGTATTCCTCCTCAGCTGGAGGCATTCAGGAGGAAGTTAGACACCAGGCTATAGAAAGTAATGTGGGGCAGAGTACTTACATCCTGATTAATCTTAAAGTGATATAAAGCCTTGAAGGGTTTTTTAAGTTGTTTTTTAACCATGGAATATATTGTCCCAAGTATAAAAATCATCAAATCAAGCATAAAGAATGTGACTCTATTTAATGTGATGCTATAATGTAAAGATTGTAGGATCCTGTCTCAATGCTACACTTGGTTTTAAGGGCCTTTTTCTTGAAATTAATTCATCTTGAAACACATTTTATGGGCAGATATTAAGGAATATTGTGAGTTGCTAGTACCAGGTATTGAATAAAGCGCTCTAATCCTTACGTCACAAATTCTCTGACTGATGCTGGGCAAGTAATTTTTTTCTGTAGCCGTTTCTTCATCTATAAAATGAGAAATATTTTTGTCTTGGGGATTTCTGTGAGGATTAGATAAAGACTCCATTTGAGAAAAATTCAATATAAACACAAAGTGTTCCACCAGTCAGACTGGATAATTGCCTTTAAAAAAAGTTTATATTAACTTTTTCAGGCCTGCTCAGCAGTTTTATATATGGATTTTACATGAGCTTCCATTTACTTAATATTATCCCATATTCATGTAAACATAATGTAATTTCTTATGAGTCAGATGCATTCCTTAGCAGAAAAAATACAAAAAGCAATTCAATTGAATTGCAAGTATATTTAAATCATGTGATATATAAAAAATAACAAAAGGCAAAACCCATCATCTCTTTGTTAATTAGACTGTCTTAATTTATGAGATTAGTAGAGGCAGTCATTTCATAACTTAGTGTGAGGGAGCTTCTATTGGATATTTCTAACGGTGTGCTTCCTAAGCATAATTTCTCCTTGTTTGAGTGTCTCTCTTTGGTGAAGCAACTCCTTTTGCATCTGATGTGGAAATGCTCACTGGTGATGCATACGGTGATACCTATGACAGTGTGAAGGGCTCTGTGTTGTCCCAAACTGAGCAGACTCATACTATAATTTGGACTTGAAGATAAGTACATGGAAATTAAAGACGCACAGAATGAATAGTAAGAGGAATCTACCCACTAGAAATGAGGCTAGGTTCATGTGAGTGAGGGGCAAAGATGCACTTGGCTCCCGGTGCTGCCTCTCTGCTCACTATGTGTCTCCTCGATTCCAGTTATTCATACATTTCTTATGAGGACCTACCGACACTGGGTTCCTCCGTGTCATTAAAAACCAGAAGAATTACTTATATTTACTTTTTGCTAAATGTTTTCAGAAATCTCACATGCCAAATTAATTGTTTTTCAATTAGTTTATCATTGTAGCTGAAAGCATATTTAAGTTCTGTAAATGGAATTGTTTACTATCTAAGACTGGATTTTGCTTGGATAAGGCAGAGAAATGCTGGAATAGTTTGAATAAAAAACTCATAATTAAAATACACTCACATATTATGATTTAATTGATAAATATAATTGATAGTAGAGGTGGACATACTTCTAAAATTAACCAAAATGTTTTCCCTGAGTTCCAGGAAAACTGGTTCGTCTTCTATAGAGAAGCTTTTCACAGTAGTGAATTTTAGTAAGTCTGTTCATTTTCATATTACCCACAGGGGAAATTAAATCATACGTGTTGATTATTACTGCCAAGAATGAAGATTTCTTTCTTTTTTTTTTAAAGCATTTTTCCCTTTTATTGAAAATAGACGAATTTCTCACATAATATATCCAGATTCAGGCTTTGCTTCCCTTTACTCCTCTCAGTTTTATTTTATCTTATTATTACCCTTGCAAGCCTGTTTGGTTCCTGAGAGACAGAAAGGGAGTGGATCAGGATGGGGGGGGGATGGCTGGTGAAAAACTGGGAAGCATTTAAGGAGGGAAACATAATCAGGTTATGTAATGTGAGACAAGAACAGCAAAAACTATTCTTAATTAAGGGGAAGAGCAAAACAAAATTAAAATAAAATGTGTTTCACAGAAAAACAAAACAAAGGACCAGTCGTGGGAAGCATTACTAGCTTTACTAGTATTAGGAGGAAGGAAAGAATAAGAGGCTCCCTGAAACACTGCCAGACTCAGTTTTCCCTGGCATGAACAACACTGGGCACATGCCATGTCTTGTTTGGAGCTCACTCTTTTGTACCAACTGGGATAAGATCTCAGAGTTTTCATTCAGGGACTAAAAAAAAAAAAGAAAGAAAGAAAATAAACATTTGAGCATTAAAAAATTAACATTGGCTTTATTGGGACTTTCCCCCTTATTGGCCTTTTGCTTGTATATTATATTTCACAGTCTCAATTTGTGTGTGTGTGTGTGTGTGTGTGTGTGTGTATGCACGTGTTGCTTGTTGTTATTAATTTTTCTTTTTGTTTGTGTGCTTATTTTGTTTTAGTCTTGTTTATTTGTTTTTATTATTTGCCTATTGGCATGGGGTTTGAAGGTAGAGAGGAGGAGGATTTGGGAATAGAAGAGAGGGGGAACCATAGTCAGAATATATAGTATAAAAATGACTTTATTTTCAATAAAAAGTAAAATTAAAAAGAGTAAAAAAACCCCACACAACATCTTTCTCCCACTGCCAACTGCCAGCTGCACATCCATAAACCTTATCAAGACCTGGCTGTGAACCCTCTTTGCTTTTGAACCATTTTTTTTAAAGGAAGTTGCAATTCCTTCTCCTATCACGTGTCCTGTGGCCTCCTCTCCTTCCACGGCCATCTCTACATCTACAGGCCTAACTTCCTCTCCTATCACGTGTCCTGTGGCCTTCTCTCCTCCCATTGCCATTTCTACATCCACAAGCCTAACTTCAAATCCCTCAGCTCACATATGAGCCACCTGTGACTGGTGAGAATCTCCCTTCTTCTGTCTTCCTCTCTATCCACTGCCAGCTCTACACCCACAGGCCTTTGCTCTGCACCTGTGCTTTGGGGGCCATCTTTGTCAGGTCAAATTTAACAGCTAACCCACCAGATTTATCTGCTCTAGCTCCAGTCATACAGCTCCTACACTGGTTTAACCTAAGGTATGACAGACTTTCATGCCAGACACACAACCAAAGAAAGATAGCCTAGGCCAAATCATGAAAAGGAGAGCAACATGGATGGCTAAAATAGAATATTTTCCACCAAACCCACTAGTTCTATGGAGGTGTTCTCTAACAAGAATTACCTAGGTGAACGCAAGAGTACAGAATTTAAGAGAACAGCAATAATTTTTATCTAAGTAATTTAAAGGAAACATGAACAAACCCTTCATTGAACTTCAAGAGGCTGACAATAAATGCCTGAGTTATTTCCAAGACAGTAAAAATATGTGGCTGAATGAAATGACTAAGTTAATTTAGGATTTGAAGACTGAAATCAATAATGAGAGAGAAACATTGAAGAGAACACAAATTGGAAGGAAGATGGAATTAAAAAAAGATGACTATCTGTATTAGGAAACTCAGGGGAAGCTTGCAAATATAATGAACCAAGCACAAGGCAGAATATCAGGTTTTCAAAGAATAAACAGGAGATTGAGACCAAATAAGCATACTTCCCTTACTTTTCATGATTGACTGAAATACAATTGAATTTTGCCTTTTGATTTCTTTCTTTTGCTATCCAAACTGGAGTGCTTAAGCTGTATGCATGAGAATTCTATGGATGTGGTAACAACTACCACAGATTCAAAGGCTTGAAAGAACCCTTAAGCTCTGCAAGCCAGGCATTTTTGAAAGGACAGATTGTTTGGGGGCAGGGGACTCCAGGAAAGGCTCCCTTCCTTTTTCCCTAACCTAGAAGCTACCTCTGTTCCTTTGTAGTCCTTTTCTCCACTTCCAGAATCTATCCATCCAATTATGCTTTTCATGTCCCATATTGTTTTTGTCCTTCTCATTGTCCTCTCACAGTGAATCCTTGGTCCTATTGAGAACATCAGATTAGCAAATGTAATCATCCCATCTCAAAATTTTAACAACCCAAGAAGCAAAATTCAATGCATAAAATTAGATTAATAGATTTAGGACATTACAATGTTATCATCTTTGAGTAGCCATTACCCAGCCTACCACATCATACCCATTTATATCAGATTTTGATCTATTTCCACACAATAAAGTTCCATGAAAGCATATATAATATATAAATAATAATGATTACAAATGATTATATATAAGTCATGTACATATTTTATGGGTCGTTGTATTTTTTAAAAAGCATTTAATCTAATATAAGTGAGATAGAAGCCTAAAATAGATATTTGTACTCAAGATGGCATTAGTAAGCTATATTTATTTGATTCCAAATGTGTTACATTCTTAATTTCCGTGGTAAATATAAACTTAACCACTCTCTGCAGAAGATAAGAATTCTAAAATCAGAAATCAACACCTGCAGATTTTGTAACATTGCACCTGTGTATTTTGAATGAAAAAAATCAACACTATATAACATGCTATCTTTAAACACTAATAATTTTTATTTTTAAAAATAAAATACCTTAAATATAACTTAGTCCTAATTGAAAAATTTGAAGCTATGCTAAGTTTGCATAGTTAAGAGCAATAGTTTTCCTTAGTTAAATAGCTTCTGTGTCAATGAAACTCCACCAAAGAGTTTTTATTACCAGCTATGAAAGACTTCTCCTTATAAATATACATATAATGAGGTTAAGGATAATTATGTTATTCTAAAGTTGTGATTCTTAGTTTATATTACTAAGGATTTGTGTGTGTGTGTGTGTGTGTGTGTGTGTGTGTGTGTGTGAACAGCCCTAGTGTAAAACCATCTATATCCTCAAATAACTCATCATAAAACAGGCATAGTTTGAATTGTCTTGCTAATTATCTAGTGTAGGCTTTATTTTCCTGGCTTCCTTTGGCTCCTGTAGATTTGCAGTGTTTTTTCCTTCCTCAGTAACCATACTTGCTAATCACATTTTTGTTTGGTATTATTATGAGTATTATCTAAGTGAACCTGGCTTGTGGTTTTTGCCTATATATGTCACCCCAAATGAGGAGTGGGAGTTCTCCCTTCTGCACTGCGTTGTATGTAATGGACATCTCCCAGCAAGCTGGTAAAAGAACCTTGCTTTTGCATTCTGGACTTGACTGGATTCCGGTGGTCTCTCTGGGGTCTCAACTTGGGCACAACAAAACCAAGAGATGTCCTTGAAAAATAAGTGAGTAAATAAGTATGTTCGGGAGCCTTGAGAGATTTTCTCCTTACTTTTAAAAAAATACATGATGAAAGTAGAGAAGAACGCAAAAACAAAAATCCAAGACTGATGCAGCAGAGAAATCGGTATCTTTATTATGTTGTCCTTTTGACTGGGAACATCTTATTTCCTTTAAATTATTCATGTCTCCTGCATATCTATCTGCTCAGGTCAGTTACTTTTTTTTTCCACATATGTTCTTTCAGAGTCCTTAACTAATGAGAATGGGGCCATGTTCAGAGGAATGCTTCTGAAAGCAGCAGTATTCATTGATCGGAATTTATTCACTTATGACTTTACTTTTTTCTTTTTTCTTTAAATTAACTTCTTTCCCTCATGGCTAAGGATTGAATCCAGGATATTTAGCACGTTACCCAAGTCCTGTACTACTCAGCTGTGCACCTAGCCTGCAAATCTTTTCTTTATTTGCAGACCTCCCTGTGATTTTCATCTATTTCTTATTTTTTCTTTCTTAGAGATAGGAAGTTTAGGGTAATAGAAACTGAATGTACCTCAGTTTATTAAGCAATACTGTATTCTGCTCTAAAGATCCCCTTCCATTGCTTTTTCTTAGTTCTAATGAAGATTTCATAAAGGGAGAAGCAAGTGAGATGTGCTGGCAAAAGAAACTAAGAATAGAATGCATTGGGTGCTGGAAAGCCAGGTGAAGGTATTTATGTTTTGTCCTGAAGGCAGTATCAAGGCACTCACAGTTCTTGAGCTGAGCTGTGGGGTCAAAGTGGTAGTTACAGGAAAACAACACAACCATAGTACTCATGCTTGAGAAAAAGAGAGAAACTGAGTGAAACGGACTCCTAAATAGAAGATACTCCTAAATAGATACCACTTAGTGCCTGAGTGCAGTATAGGTATGACTTTCCCACAAAGGCCTGGCTCAGGATGATGTACCTGAGAGTGTAAGGAAGTCAGTCAGCTTCTGCAGTATCACTAAGGCAGATGAGGTACAGACCTTATGGAGCTTATGGTAGAGAAATAAAACATGAGTGAGGTTTTGAGTTGAGGGGAGACTTTTAAGAATTGATAGTCGCAAAGACAGTGAAGAGAAGGAGCTTATTGGAAGAAGAAGATAGAGAGTAACGAAATTGTTTTAATCACAATATTTTTGAAACACACACATATGTATATGCAGTGCTAATTGGAAAATCCTGGATTGAGTTTCACAGAGTAATTGTCCTGATATGGTTTTGGAGTTATCCATGTAGAACGGAGTTTGCAGCCTTGGGAAGACAGGCTTTCCAGATGAGCGAGTACAGAGGAGAGGGGCGATGAAGCTTGAAACATGTGCTGCCACATCCGCTTTACTGTCTTAATAACAACACTGCCTGAAATTCCACTGCTCATGATCTGTTTGATTTTCTCTGTAGCATAACTTCTTTATGAACAAAGATTTAGCTATTGTTGTAGAACACCGTACCTGTACTTCAAGGCGACAGCGTGGTACGTAGCACATGGTAAGTAATAAGAAATATCCAGTGAGGGCCTGGGAATATGACTGGGTGGGTAAAGTGCTGGCTCTGGAAGCTTGTGGACCCCAGCACCTATATAAAAGCTGCATGTTTAAGTCTGTAATCACCAATTAGGGGATAATGGATTCATCCCTAGGACCTGTGGTTCAGCAAGTATAGCTAAAAGTGGTGAGTTACAGGTCCTGTGAGGGACCCTGTCTCAAAATGTAAGATGGAGACCAGTTGAGGAAGACACTTGATGGTAACCTCTGACTTTCACATGTACTTCACAGTCAAGTGCACTCCATCAAGCACATGCAACTCTGTCTCTCTCAATATCACATACACACACACACACACACACACACACACACACACACACACATGCATGGGTGCCTGTGTATGCCTCTTCCCAAGCACAGTATCTAGAAAATGTACTAAATGAATGAATAAGTAACTGGATGAAAATGTAATATTTTTACAAATAATTCAGTTCTTCAAACTGTCTATAACATTAAATAATTTGCTTGGCCAAGGACAAATATTTGATTTAATAATACATTTAAACAAAGACATATTTTATCCCCCGCCCCCAACAGGTACCATTCTGACCTTGTTCTTTGATGTGTGACTTTTCACATGTGACTGATGTCCTTCTGGTCCTTAGAGATTCTTTTTCACTTTTGTTCTCTCCCTTTGAGAAACAAAATAGATATTGTAGTTACTCTAAAATAAAGTTGAATGTGAAATGTCACTGTTCTCACTCAGTTATGTAATTATTAAGACTGAACATCTATCTGTAATTTCCTACAAATTATTATTTTTGCCCCAAATAGATATTCTTGGCCTTGCTACTGAAAAAAATTACTATTGAATCAGCTTTGACAATCTTTTCCCCACAATTAACAAGACATTTTTTGTCAACGTTTCCCTGGCTCATAGTCCTCCCAGTTTTGGTCTTCACATTACCCTAGGGTTTTCCCATGTTTTTAGTGGTAAAATTTTAAACAATGGGAGAAGGTAGCAGTTTCATCCCATCATCACTAACTTTGTTCTCTTCATGGTTTTGCCTTTGTCTGAATATGTTTTTCTAGTCTTCCAAGTTCAAATATAACTCCCAAACACCATTATCCTCTCTCTAAATATGTATACACAGAATATATAAATTAATAAGAACATGGCTTAAACAGTACTCAACCTTGAGTTACCATGTAAAACTGTTGGGCAATCTTCACACGGCAGCATTTATTAGCTGCCACTAGTAAACAAAGGATGAGACTCAAGGCTGACTTAGGAACATAAAGAACATACCTGTGCTGTGGATGGCCAAGACTGACTACTCAGGTGAGGGCAGTGCTCCTTCTCCGTCCTCCCTTCCATAGGCTTCACTTTGTTGAATTTTATTGTCAGTGATTTAAACATCTTCTCTGTGGCAGTTCTGAAAGACCTCTGAATTTGTGACCCTGTATCTTGAAGAGGAGAGATGTACTTTGTTTTTCTTTCCATTAGAAGACAAGCCAATTAGTTGTTTAATCAGGATTTTGTTTTGGTTAATTCCTACAGGCGACTCCCAAGCTAGGCAGGGCTTTGGCTTAAAAGCAGTAAATTACTTCTGCTTGGGTAATTTGTGCTCTGTTTATGAACTTTGGAGAATCAAAATGCTCCTGTGAATAATTTAAGATGAGAAGATTAAACAAGTGGATTTGAATTGTTTAAATATGATCACACTGCCCATTGACTTGTTTTCTTCATTTCTAATTGTTCACCTTCCTATCTGTACCTAATTTTAACAAAGGAATATATGTGAATGATTAACAAATGAAACACGCATGAAGGCTCTAATATAAAGCATATAATTTGCTTTGCCAAAGTGCCCATTTCTGGTCATGAAACATGACTTTACTAATAAGCTTTCTTTAGTCTGTTCATTTAGTGGGTTGAAAAGCCAGTGTAATCTAGTCTTTGTGTGAAGATCCAGTTCTCAAGTCTTTTGGGAGTCAGAGGTGTATGATCAAGAATTGATAGAGAATCTTCTTTCTCTGTCCAGAACCCAAGTTTCTTTGATGTTCTGCGCTATCAAGTGCTTTCTTTGGGATATCAGGTTATAAAGTTGTACAATTGTGTGAGTTTTTTTTTTTTTGTAGTTATCACTGATGTGTGTGTGTGTGTGGCCTGCAGGTCAGAGTCATGGTTTCTCACTGAACTTGGCACTCATAGATTCAGCTTTAATGACTGCAAGCAAGCCACAGGAGCCATTTTGTCTCCACCTCCCACACACTGAGATTTTAGGGCAGGTGAGGGCTAATGTGTCTAGATATTTCTAGCGTGTGTGGGGGAGTCTAAACTAGGATCCTTATTCTTGTACAGTGGGCACTTTACGGGCTGAAACATCATCTTTGTTTTTATAGTCCACAGATTCCAATTTCTGATGACCACATATTCATGAATGTGAGGTCATCCACTGGGGAGCGGGCAGCCTACCAGTGACTTAAGTCATTAAAGAAAGCAGGCTTTCTCTTTCCCAGAAGCTATCAACTGCCAATAGCTTCTAAACTAGGGGTGGGTGATTCATGAGTCCACCCTGTCCATGCTGGACTGTAGACTGGCTTGATCTTTGCAGAACTTGTTCTGGCAGTGTTAACTGGACCCAGCAAAGAGGGGATTATAGATATTTCATTTACCATTGAGCACTCCTTGAATTCAGAAAGGCTCTAGCAGGCCTATTCATACCAAACATGGTGCCAATAAGTTTTGCCTTTTACCTTTCTCCTCCTTGCTAAACCATTAGATTACATTTAAAAAGCTAACCACCATGGTTTATTCCCTTATTTGGCTACCTACTCATTCCTGAAATTGATTACTGAGGTTCAACTATAAAAGGACATCAAGTTTCGGCAATAAAAATATAAATTTTGACTAACCTAGTTAAAATACCAATCTGAATTTACCAATATATCCTAGCTCATTCTAACATAGACCACCATTCTTCTTTCCTCTTAACATTAATATTTGCTACTGTTTCTGCCCAAGGCATATTCAGCTACCTTGTCTCTGCCTTGCTTAATAAAGGGTATCTTTGAATTTGGCTTGTGCTTGAAAATTGATGTTTGGTTATGGTCTGTGCCTATATTGGGATCCAGAGGGGAGCTCTCCTAGGTACATAGATTACCTTCATTTACTCTTTGGATTTTGACCAACGGTGAATTTCTGTGTAAAATCTTGTCTTCTGCACACACAAGCACAAAATATTTTCTGATGAGGTTTGAGATGAGGGGCATAGATTTTGATCATTGGGACTGTGTATGTGAATCAAGGTAAGCCTTTTTCCCCCAACAAGATATTTAAGTTTTCTTTCAAGTTTAAATTTTGTGTCCTCCCTACCTTCAGAGGATCTTTCCAATGAGCAAGGTGAAGACAAGGGGAAGGACAAGGGTTTGGAAGGATTGGAAGTCAATGTGAGTATAAGCAATTGTCCTTCAATATAAATCTGACCATTTGTCTAATTCCATCAGCTTGGCAACTCTTCAATTCTAAATTACAGTGTCCATATTTCTTGCCAAGACACTCTGGCCAGCTATCATTGCCTGTTGCCTAACTCTCTTGTTTCATCTGTGGCCTCCGCTTTTTGCTCTCAACACCTGCCATAATAAATTATTTTGAATTACTCTGCTTTTAGTTCTGTTCTTGACTGTTGTGGTTTAAAAGTGAAATTTCACCCATAGGCTCATGTTTTGAGCACTTGTTTCCCATCTGGTGGCACTATTGGAGGAGACCATTTCTAGAAGGTACATGTCCCAGCATGTAGAGGTAGGTGCTGGGACAGACCTTTGAAGGCTACTAACTTTGTGCTTCCTGGGCTGTTGTTGGGATAAGCTTAACTACATCTCACTCTTACTACTACAGATAAGGCTGTTCTCCACCCCCCACGATGAACTGAAAACCTTGAGCTGTGGTAATCTTACTCATTTCATGTGTTTTGGTCAGTTGTCACAGGTGTAACAGTAACCCTTATAATGTCTTGCTTGGCTCATATGGCTATTTTCTATTTCTGTTGTTTCTCTTGTTTATCCTACTGTAGCTGGCTGTTTTCTTCTTTCAGCTCTCTTTCCTCTCCTCTCCTTTACCATGGGCAAATGGGTAGATGGTCTTTCTTTCCTCTCCTCTCCTTTACCCTGGGCGAATGGGTAGACAGTCTCTCTTTTGCTGTTACAGTCACACCTTGTGTCACACATAGATATCGTTATCAATTCTCATTTTAAAACCATTTCTGGGTCCTCTTTTTGCTATCACACTACTCACTTCCTCCGGTGATGCTTTGGCCTCTTTTAGCTCTTTGTGTTTAGCTCTGTCTTTGGGATAAAGTGGATACTCTCAGAATGTTTCTTGAATGAATGATGGACACTGATCCAGATCATCTTTCAACTGTGGAGTAAGAATAACGGAATTTCCATAGCTGATGAAGAACAGAAGAACCAGAGAGATGTCTTTGAAACTGAGCAATTGCTGTGGTCCCGTTTCAGCTTTCCAATGCACCCAGGGCAAGTTTCATGTATGACCAACTGTATATTTCCACCTGAGCACTTGAAACAACAGGATCTCAAATGCTTATTATACAATAAGGTTATATGATTCAGTAAATGAAAGCCTTAAACTTTAATGTTTCCAGAAAACATCTTGTTCTCATCTCTGACAGAAAAGCTGAAAGTCTCAACCTACCACTGGCAAGGAGACAAAACTAACTTGTAAGAGGCAAATTAGCTCCCAGTGGAAACATCTGAAATCCTATCACTGATGAGTCCTTATAGGAAAGGTAACATTTTTCAAACAAGACTCCTAGTAAGTAAAAACAGTGTGGTGGGTCCTCCAGCATTGGTCCAGATAATATCATATAAGTGGTACTTAAGTATGTTAATACTACCAATATAAATGTCACCATTTTATTAATCTTTTTTCTTTCATTTTGAAGAAGCAAGAAATTCCTGTTTATTTTTAATGTAAAGAAAACTTAATGCAACTAAAACGTCACGATGGTCAAGCATGGCTGATACTAAATTACTGGTTACAGTAAACGTAGCACTTCCTTACCATCTGATTTATACTTTCCCATTATATCACTGTGTGTCCTTTGCTTACCATCTCTGGTGTCTACGACATCACTTGTAAGACAGATCACTATTTAATTAAGCTTCTTTTAGCCCATCTTCTGTAGGAGGAAGGGAGTTGACCGGTTTCAACCGGTTCTGTAACCCAAGGGGAAATCCTCTGGGGCTAGTTAGCATGAGCATGCACACTGCTAACTTTCCCTTCAGCCAACCTAGAGTCAGTCTCTGCACGTGGTGACTGGAGGTATCAGGAGACCAGATGACAAGAACCAAAGAGGAGCGGACAAAACAGCTTTCCTGACTACCCCCCCCCCACTCCCTTGGGCCTTGGCAGGAGGATACAAAGGCCACCCCTGCATCCTCAATGAGTCTACTTTAGCTTCCCACCTAGCTCGTGGAGTCCCTTACCCCAAGGGGTGGCCCAGAGGGACAGTCACTGCAACACCGGTGGGGGGCTACCCGGTTGGCAGGCCTTAGGGTGACTCAGGGAGGAAGTACCTGCCACACAGGCTCATGTGGGCTGGTTTGGGCAGGGCGACTGCATTTTAAGTAGGCTGGTCTACAGTTTATTCTACATCTCCCAAATCAAGCAGAAGACTGCCTTACCTGGAATGACTGGTAATAAAAAGAAAATTAAATCACCAAAGCTGTGTTCCTTCAAAGAAATGCAATAAGAACACACAAGCGCTAAATAAAGCTGAATGCTTCAGTAAATACAGTATCTTAAATGTCACTAAAACAACTGAAGTTCTGTTTTGATATATGACTTTTAGGAAGATTTAAGCAATTCTCTGAGATTCCTCTCAGTAAAACTCAAATATCCTAGCTATAGTTTCTTTTTTTAAATATATTTATTTATTATTATGTATACAATATTCTGTCTGTGTGTATGTCTGCAGGCCAGAAGAGGGCATCAGACGTCATTACAGATGGTTGTGAGCCACCATGTGGTTGTCGGGAATTGAACTCAGGACCTTTGGAAGAGCAGGCAATGCTCTTAACCACTGAGCCATCTCTCCAGCCCCTAGCTATAGTTTCTAAAGAGAAGAATAACCACAGAGTATAAAGGAAATAACCAGTTAATAGTCCATAACCCCCCAAATGACTGACAAGAAACAAACAAGTCTGTTTATTGGAGTGGTATCTATTTTTAGGAAAAGCAAAAAAACTAATAATAATTCTGAACATTGAGTCATGAAAATTCATTGTACTGAGGACATACTCTTAGTAAGGCAGGAAAGGAAGTGATTAAATTGTGAGTGCTTTTTTTCAGGAATAAGTATTCAGAGGAAAACAGCATTCAATTCTATTTCAACTTCATATGTGATCCAAGTTTAGGGAAGAGTATACATGATAGTATATATGGTAATTAGATATATTATTTTGTATAAATTGAGTACTTAATAAATATTTTTCAATTTGTTAAACAATATTGACCAAGACAGAAAGAGAGAGGGGGGCTGTCATCACAACTTTCACGGTAGAGGCATGTGAGCACTTTTGTATGAGCCTATATGAACAGTAACCTGGTCTGTCTTTGTGTGAGTGTTTTATTAAACAGAGACTGGAGCTTTGCTGAGGAGATCTTGTTTATGACTGGTTTTGAAGATAGGGAATTCTCCTAGCAGTTGGGACAGAATGCTTCAGACAAAAATAGCATCCAGTCAATTGAGGTATCATTGTAAGAAGCAATTTGGTGAGGCCAGCAAAATATACCCACAGCACAGATTTGTTAAATTGCAGCTCAGTATCAGTAACAAGTAAGAAACACACACACACACACACACACACACACACACACACACAACTTTGCTTATATTATATATAATTACAAATCAGATCACTTTCCAAAGGGGACCAAAGACACTTATTTTAGGTTCTTTTTGTTTTATGGGGTTAATAACTGCTAATTTTAGATGAAAAAGTAAGTGCTCAAATAAAACTTCTTACTACATTAAGATTTTTCTTGACTTGATGACATCGAATATTTAATGAAACTTAAATCCATCAAGTGGAGTTATAGAAACTGATAGTCAAAAAAACATTTACATACATCATAAAATATGTATAACTGTATTTAAAGTGTTTGTCATGGTAATTTTTGTGTAATAATAAATTTAGCATATTAGATTTTTTTCTTCAGTCACCTACAGATACATGTGACTACATGTGAAATAATTCAGTAGACATGGGGAATTTAGAACACTAACATGATTTTAAATCTAGTACTTCAGCAACTAGAAGTGCTTTCTGTTTTTTATTACAATATTTGAAGTTTTAAATTTATAATTAAAAAGTATGATCAGCAAGTGTAACAGATATTAAAGATAAAAATGCCTTCAGGAAATTAATAGCTAGTGGCATCTGTGACTAATGAATACTATATTGGTTTAAGCTGTGACTAATAAAATAAATGTTTAGAAAAAAATCCGTTTGTCAGTATATTATGAACAGTAATCATGTTGTGATGGATTTGTTCCATGAATAAGAATGTTCATTGTTTAATAAAGTTGATGATTAGCCTGTTTTAATATTTACTACCAAGTGGAAACTATCATTGTCTTTTTGTTTTCATCCAGTGAGCTAACTAAAAACATTTCAGTTAATTGAACATCATGATCTACGGTTATGCAAGGAGATTAAAAGTTCAATTCCCAAAGAAGATTGCGTATCTACAATTAGCTTCCCAGTTAAGCTGCTTTTAATGGCGCCTTTTCTTTTCTATGTTCTAAATTTATGAATAAGCTGCTCTAATGTTTTAGGAATTTCTGGGCTCAATTAGCGTATTATTTATTCCAATAAAATATGAATCCAACTACTATTGAAATAGTTGCTAGTTTATGAGTTTAGTGATTTTTAATGATAAAAGCTCATATATTTGTTAATGTTTGACCTAGTGTGAGTGGATTATTTCTCAGCATTCAAATTTACCAGATGTAAAACATCTTTGTTAGATTAGGATTCTTAGAACTGAAGGATATTTACAATGTGCATCAATTTGAGATATCACTAAGAATGACTACTAGTTCTTTATTCAGAAGCCAGAGTTTACCTCATTCCAGGTTTCATGGATCTACAGTCTGCCGAGGTCTCCTAATCACTTCATGACCAACCCCCTACAAAGCAAATTTACCATTTTTAAAAACCACCAATCCAGAAGCTTCTTCTGCATCTGTATGTTGCTGACAGTTCTCTTACTCATTAGATTTCCCCCCTCTGTTTATTATATAAAGTAATTACTTGTTTCTTTGATTTATCCTCTGTAAAAATTGTACTTTTTGTCTCTTCTTCACTTGCATTTTTTTTTTTTTTTGCCACCACATCTAAGTACTTGGAAACTGTTCTTCTGCTGCAATAACTCAAGGTTGGCCAGAGAAAGCCCTAAGTAGTGCATGTCAAGTTGAGATCACAGCCTGTGTGTTAGAAGAGGTGGAAACACACTTGGGAGATGGGGCTTAGGCAGAGCCCATGTGAGCAATGGTAGCATTTTTTTCTGTAGCAGAAATGCTGTACATTTTTCTTTAATATCAAAGAGTTCACTTATTTCATTGTGTACAATATCTGGATTTTTAAAAAATATCCCTAATGTTTAATCTACCCATGTATTCATCAGAACTTTGGAAAATATATTTTGAAATATATTAATATTTACCATAAAGTAATGAACACTATACTACAAGACAATAAAGTATGTTTTATGGTGATGCTCTATTTGAATGTTTTGTGTTTTAGTTGGAGTTGTGCTCTACTTATTAGTATATACTAATTATAATTAATTTTTTTCTTAAATATTTGAAACCAAACTGTAGCTATGTATTACATCAGTATTCGTTTTTAAAAACATGGCCCATGATGGGTTTTCCATGCTCAACATATATGCATATGTGGGGAACACTAACTGGATTTAGTGGGCATATTGGGAGGCGTGAGAAAAGTTGTAGGGAGGAAATGGGAAGGTATATATGGTAATACATCTATGAATTTTCAAAAATAAAGCCTTAAAAACCAGGAAGGAAAACTAAAGTCTTAAGAGGAAAAAAATCAACAAACTAAATAAACATTAATGTAAATTCTCATACCAATTTTGTAAACATAATTCATATGTACACATGCCAGAGTTTTAGACCTGAAAGAATGTACATTAACAAACCCAGAATAACTGTTTAGAGCAATGACATTGGTGATGAGCCTGGGAAGAATTTGAGAGACAGTTTGTATTTATTTGATGTATCTCCTTCCTGAATTTCTTACTTTTTTAATGAACAAAAGCAAGGTTTCCAAAACATTTTTTAAAAACACTTCACAGTGTAGTTTATTGTACATAGTATCTGTTCCATAAGGGCACTTTCCTAAAGTATATAATGTATACTTTGTTCTTTTCTTTCTTTTTTAAAGTTCATTAGCCTCCTCTCTTCTCCTAGGAAGTTTCACTGACTCTCTTATATATGTGTGTGCATGTGCATGTGTGTTTGTGTAATTTTATGAATTAATATATAAGCAAGAAGAACTTCAGATGGTATTTGTCTTTCTGACACTGTCATAGTCTTTCTTAATATGACTATTCCCAGTTGCTTCCTTATTTCTTTAAACAACATAACTTCATCATTTTCTTGCTGAAAATTCCATTCTGCATACCACAATTTTTTTAATCATTTGTCTGGTTTTAGAAACCTAGGTTTCTTTAATATTTTAAATACTGTGAACAGTCTTGTAAAAATCATTGATGTTCAAACATACTGTGATATATTGATTTGGAATTGTTGGTAGACATACATGAGTGGTATAGCTGTGTTATATTGTACTTTTTAAAAATTGTTTTTGAGAAATCTACACAATGATGTCTTTTTTGAGACAGTGTCTCACTTTGTAGGATTGGCTGGCCTGTAAACTCACTATGTAGACCAGGCTGGCCTAAAACTCATAGAGATTCACCTATCTACCTGTCAAGTTAAAGGGGTATGCCCCTGTGCCCAGGGGCATAATGATTTTTATAGTGCTTGAATGACATATGTTTTTATTAGCAGTGTATAAAGTTTCCGTTTTGTTCACACCTAACAACAGTAGCAACAAAGTAACAGGAATTAAAAATAATTGTTAATATCCCATTAATATCCCTCAATATCAATGGACTCAATATCAATATCCCTCAATATCAATATCAATTTGCCAATAAAAAGATACATGCTAGACTGGTTATGAAAACAGGATTTATTATTCTGCTGCATACATGAAACTAATCTCAACATCAAAGATAGACATTGCCTATAGTAAAGGGTTGGACAAAGATTCTCTAATTAAATGGACCTAAAAAGGTAGCTGGTGTAGCTATTCTAATATCTAACAAAATAGACTTCCAACGAAAATTAATCAAAAGAGATGGAGAAGGGCATTTCATATTCAACAAAGGAAAATCCACCTTGATCAATTCTGAACATATCTACCCCATATATAAGGACACCACATTTGTAAAAGAAACATTACTAAGGCTTAAATCACAAATAGAACCCCACACTAGAAGGAAGATGTTAATACCCCATTCTTACTAATGGATAGTTCATCCAGACAGAAACTGAACAGAGAAATAATGGAACTAGCAGCATTATTATCAAATGGACCTAACAAATACTTACAGAGCATTTTACCCAAGCACAAAAGAATATATCTTCTTCTCAGCACTTCATTGGACTGTCTCCCAAATTAGCCATGTACTGGGCTATAAAACACGTCTCAGATACAAAAAAATTGAAATAATCCCTTGTATCTTGTCAGACTACCATGGATTAAAGCTGGATTTCAGCAACAGCAGAAACAACAGAAACATACAAACTCAAGGGAACGGAACAACTTTCTACTGAGTTACCACTGGGTCAAGGAAGAAATAAGAAAGACATTGGAGAATACCTAGAATTCAATGAAAATGAATGCACACTATACCTAGACTTACAGGACACAATAAAAATGGTGCTAAAAGGAAAGTCCATAGCACTAAGTGCCTTCATATGATTCTAAA
Organism: Microtus oregoni; assembly: GCF_018167655.1. NCBI lineage: Eukaryota > Metazoa > Chordata > Mammalia > Rodentia > Cricetidae > Microtus > Microtus oregoni. The sequence goes on along the minus strand of NW_024543067.1, from coordinate 22,073,090 downwards.
GAGATCTCATACTAGGGACTTAACAGCACACCTGAAAGCTCTAGAACAAAAGTAGCAGACACACCTAAGAGGAGTAGATGGCAGGAAATAATCAAACTGAGAGGTGAAATATAATTTTATTATTAAAGAACAAAAGAAAGATGCACACTGTCACTTTTGAATTTGAAATGCTTGATGTTTTCTTATTTCTCATTTGCTTAGTTGTTATTGTAGTGTGGATTGTTCTTTTGTGTTGCCGTGGATGGTTTATTTTTCTGTTTAGTCGAAGGATTTCGTCACATATCGTCTGGAGCAATCACTTAGATATCATAGCTCAATTCCCAATAATTTTGAAAAATGCTATTTTGAAATAAATCCATATCAAAGAGAGGGCATAATATGAAAATCAAATAGTCAAATAAAAAATACAATCACCTCTAATGTGCCAACTCTTTTATGAAGTAAAGAAACTCTGATATTTCTGCGTGCACTAATATATTTGCTATTGTTAGAGATAAAGTATATAAAAGAATGAAACAGTAGGGATGTGGGGAAGCAGAAAATAGGCAGTTTTGATTAAAGGATAGAATGAAGAGCGGTATAGAAAAGCAATAAGATAATCAAAAACCATTCCAACTCTCAGGAGGTAAAAACTTAAAGTGGGTCATTCTATGGTTTTTCTTTTTGATAATCTATCAGAAGGAAATTTATAAAGGGAAGAAGGAATAAAGAAAAGGAAAATTGAAGAGAGAGAAGAGTATAAAGCAGGGCTAGCAATTATCTAGCCTGCTAACTAAACGTGTATTAAATAAAGGTAGAATAAAAATGAAGGGGAGAAAGTTTATTGGGTTTATGGAATCTGAGAGTAGTCATGCTTTCTTGCTGGTTCCAGTCTTGACTATTAACATTCCTCTCTGGGTTCCAACCTAGCACACCTCTAGGTTGTTCTTTTGTAGGTGTGGTCACACAATGGGGATGCTTAGAGGGTCAGGATGAGGGTGTGGTTCTTGCCTCTGCGTAGACCTTTGGAAAACTGGGTCTCAGATATTGGATGTTGTTCCAGTTCATGAGAGGTCCTTTATTGTTAGATCACAGTTGCTCCTCATATACCTGAGCAGGCCTCATACAGTTGTCAGTTCTGGCCTCTATACCTGGGTGCTTCCTCCTACGAGTGGCTGAGGAACCTTTGTCTAAATTTCCCTACAGACTCTAGCCCTGACTGAGCTTCTCCCTCACTGAATGCTATCTGTGGAAGTTTATTCTCTTCAATCTACAGGTATTTTGCTGTCTAGAGTGTAGCATACAATCTTGTGACCCCCTATGCTCCTTGGGAAAGGGGTTCACTAAAGGTCTGGGACTGCTTAACTATTTACTTAGTATTCTTGACTCTGCTTTGGGCATGTATGTACGTCTGTATTTAAATCTGAGTATCTCTGGAGTCATCTTGATACTGTATTGAATGAGATACAAAGTTATTTCAGCTCCTTTTTGTTTTTAAAGATTTACTCTGTGATCTGCAATGTGATCTTTTTGTTCTCTGTGATGCTGAGAAGGTGAATTGTGTTTTTTTTTTTTTTCAGAAAGAATATCCTGTAAATACCTCATTTGATCTATGCTGTACTTTGGCTTTGAATGTATTTGTTGATTTTTAGTTTGGATGACCTCCTTGAAGATGAGAATGTAGTACTGAAATCATCCACTATATTATTTTACCGAAACCTATCAAATATTTTATTCCCAATACTGCTTAAAAAAAACCGAACTGGGACCCTCAAAACATTTGGGTGCACATGTTTTATAATGTTTTATCTTCTTGTTGTGTTCTTCTTTCCACTAATCTGCAGTGCCCTTCTAATATATTTCTTATAATTTTGCTTTGAATTAGATTTTATCAGACATCAGAATGTCTACCCCAGCTTATTTTGGTTTCCATTTACTTGAACTGACATTCATTCTCTGACTCTCGGTTTATTAACCAGTGAGGTGTGTTTCTTAAATACAACAGATACTTTGTTCCACTTTTTTAATTCAGTAAGTGACTTAGGGTTTCTATTGTTTTAACAAAACACCATGACCAAAAAGCAAGTTGGGGAGAAAAGGGTTTATTTATTCAGCTTACACCTCCACATTGCTGTTCATCACCAATGGAAGTCAGGGTAGGAACTCAAGAAGGGCAGGAACCTAGAGGCCATGGAGGACTGCTTACTGGCTTGTTTAGCCTGCTTTCTTACAAACTCAGAACCATCTGCCCAGGGATAGCACCACCATGGGCTGGGCCTTCCCCCATTGATCACTAATTGAGAAAATGCCTTACAGCCGGATCTCATGGAGGTATTTTCTCAACTGAGGCTCCTTTTTTTCTGGTGACTCTAGCTTGTGTCAAGATGACACACAAAACCAGCCAGTACGGTAAGCTAACCTACATGCCTTTGCTGGTGATTTGAGGCCTTTAATTTTTATGGTTATTACTAGAGATTTTTCTAATTTCTGTAATTTTGTTGATTGTTTTCCTGGTTGTTGTTTTTTTCTCTTTCTCCCTTAGTTTAAGGGTTTATTGATTTTCTCTATCTAATGTATTTCTTCCTTTTTAAATTTATTTATCTAATTAATGAATTCTCTATGTTTTCATGGTTGAAACTGATTTTCTTTCTCCTCTGTGTAAAGTATTTCTTTGAGTTTATCTGTGGTGTTGACATGGTTGGCATGAACTATCCTCATCTGTGATTTCTTGAATTGTCTTCCCTCTCCAATTTTCTTGTATCTTACCTTTGTAAAGTTCTCATAGTTTTCTCTTTCTCTTGACAGTCTATTTTTCCTTATTTTAGACTCTTCTCCTTCATGCAGTTATTGAAATAGCCTCCCTTCTTTCTTTTTTCCCTCTTTCCTCTCTCTATTTCTCTTCCTTCCCTCCTCCTTTTCATCTTTTTCCTCTCCCCACTGTACCCACCCATTCCCGGACTTCCACCACATTGAACTGCCTTGAACTCATTATGTAGCTCATGATGGTATTGAACTTGTGGGGACCCTCTTGCCTCATCCTTCTGAGTGCTGGGGTTACAGGAATGTGCTATCATGCCTACCTTCCTTTACCTTTATCTCCTGGCAAATTCTCATGTTTTGGGGCTGTTTGTAACTATAACATTAAAAGCTTGTAACAATAGGATCAGACTACTCAAGCTCATTACTATGAAAACTTCTTGACTGCAAGTAGTCCCATATTAATTTTTCATATAATAGTTTTATGTGTTTTGAAACATATGAAACATTTTATGAGTACCTTGCTCATTGACATTCTGCAATATTTCTGAGCATACGACCTCTAGGTCATGCATTGATGGAAAGGATTATTTTGAAAGTGAGTATGCCTTTAAAAAAATCTTTGGTGTTGAAAAAAAAGCTATATACTCTATCCTAGACTCAATTTTCCTAAATTATAATGTATATTTCTAGGCCACTTGTGTTTTCTTTTCATATACATTTTATATTTAGATGAATCAATTAGTGAGGATGTCACTGGGAGGCAAACATATGTTTTGAACAAGGTCTTGTTAATCTAAGAATTTATACATATCAGAGAAGGAAAAAATGTTATTCTCTCTCTCTCTCTCTCTCTCTCTCTCTCTCTCACACACACACACACACACACACACACACACACACACACACCAATGCTTGCATTTTCATTTGGTAACCCAGGACTCTTTGAGAGCTGTATCAAAAGTCTGAATTCCCGAAGCTTCTTCCTTCTCCAAGGCTTCTTAACAGTACATTGGCTCTGCCACTTCTTTTCCTTCCCCATGAAAATTTATAGCTTCGCTCCATAAAAACCATGTTAGCTAGTTCCAAATGGAACTAGAATATCAAATATTTTAGAAAGAAAACTGGAATCATTAAAAATGAAGTCCAAAACAAAAATCTTTAATCAGGCATCATTTTACACATGTGAGGTACCTGTTGACAGTCTGAGGAACTATTTATTGTTGATCGCATGTGTCAATTTGACTAAGGCAAGGCACCTCGATAGATGAAAAAGTAATATTTCTGGATATTTCTGTAAGGGCATTTTTGAAGTATGATAGTGTTGGCAGAGGCCGCTTATTCGTTCCCAGCTGCCTAGACTACAAAATAATCAATACTGTTTGGCCAATAGCTCAAGCATATTTCTGGCTAACTCATATCTTAAATTAACCAGTTTTTATGAATCTGTGTATTGCCATGTAACTGTGGCTCACTGGGTAAAGTTCTGTCGGTGTCTTTCTCTGGTATGGCTTCTCTCTGGCTCTGCCTTCTCTCTCTCTCTCTCTCTCTCTCTCTCTCTCTCTCTCTCTCTCTTTGTCTCTCTCTCCCTACACACACACACACACACACACACACACACATCTTCCACGCTAGCTATGTTCTGCTAAGCCATTGGCTGAAAGCAGCTTCTTTATCAGCTATGATAGTATTTAATTCATAGGGCTCAGAGGGATAAAGAGATTCATCCTCACAATTGCAGGATCTGCTGAGGGCCTTACCATAATGACAAGATGAGACAAGGTGGAATAACAATCAGTTCCTCTTTCTACCTAAGCTGAAATACCCATTTTTTTTTTCACATTGAACCTTACCATTCTTGGACTTTTGGACTAGAAGTGGGACTTGACATTACAAACTCCCTTGTTTTGGAGTGGATTTATACCACCCATTCTAATGGACCTTCAGTTTGCAGATGTTAGAGTGTAGGTGTTTTCAGTCTTGGTGATTATATTAGCCAATCCCTCACAACAAATAAAGCACAGACACACAGTCACACAGACACAGACACACAGACACACACACACACACACACACACACACACACACACACACACACCATATCCAGACATCCATACAGCATACTCACAAACACACATACCATTATGCCATTATATATATATATATATGGTTTTGTGTTTATGTATATATATATATATATAATACATATCCTCCAGACAAATACAACACATATCACAAACACTAATACACAAGCAATAAACACGCATAAAAACACACATATTGCGCACACACACACACATATCACATACACAACATACCCACAAGCACACATATACATATACCATATACACTATGCTACACACACACACACACACACACACACACACGTACACACACTAAATTTATTCTATTTTTCTGGGAAATCATGACAAGCACATTATAATTAAACTGCTGGATTAAAATTATTTTAAATTACACTTATAAAATTAATTTTCATATATCTTATATACCTCTACATTTTATTTTTCTATTTTAGTTTTTATTAGGTGAAAAAAAATTTCATTTTATGTATTTTGATTATGCTTTTTCCTCCCCTAATTCTTCCTGGATCCTTTCCACTTACATAAATCAATATACTTTCTTGAATTAGAAATCAAATAGATATCTAAAGAAAAAGATAAATAAAATAAGAATAAAATAAACAAAAACCTTAATAAGATAAAACTAACAATATACAGAAAAGCAAAGAGCAAAAGAGAAATCAAATATAGATATATAGAGACACACATATTGGCATGTACAGGAATCTTCTAGAAGCACAAAATCAGAAATCATAATATATAAACTAAAGACCTGTAGGGTAGGAAAAATGAAAAAATAAAACAAACAAGCAAAAAAGCCCAGAAAAAAACACTATGAGAAAAACAAAACAGAAACAAAACAAAAGCCACCAGAAGCAAAAACAAAAAACCTCCAGAAATACCACTGAGTTTATTTTTTAACTTTATAAATGCAAAATTTTATAAAGCAAATATAATGTTCATACATATATTGATATAGATAATTGATAACATTTTAATATTAGCAAGGTAATAGATGTTAGTTTTCAACCCTCTCCACACTGGTCTTCAAGCCCTGATGAGGCTTCAGGAGACTTAATTTACTTCATGTATTTATGGCTAAATGTTTTGTTTTTTGAATATTTTAGTTTTCTTTAAAAAACATTTGAATTTATGGTTTATTATACATTTGGATTCCAATAAATGTTAAGGCAAAATAATTTCAACTTATTTTGAGCAGGAGTACGAGAAATTATTTTGTCTTAACACTGAGTTCATTTTGTGGTGGCCATCCACTGTCGGGCATGGGATTGGCCTTAAGAGTGGTCTATATATCCAGTGAGACTCCTGTAAAGAAGAACTAACTTTTCTTCTTATCGTGATACTAATTGGCAATAGCTTCTGGGTAAGGGATGGGTCTTGTGTTTACTTCCCCTCTCAGCACAGAGAACCCATCCCTTCGTTATTTGTTGTTGGTTATTTGGTTGGTATTTCCAATTATGATTGAATTTTGTTGAATTCTCTAGAGTTGTTTTTATTTGAATTTCTTAATTGTTGGGGAAGGATGAACACTTTTTGCAATTTTGCTTAGTTACATTTTTTTTCTTCTTTTGAGAACTCTCTGTTCAGGTTGCCGGATCATTTTCAGATGGTTCATTTGTTCATTTTGTTTTTTTTTTAGTTTTTTCTATATATTCTGCATATTAATCCTATGTCAGATTTATAATTGTCAAAAAGCCCCTTCAATCTGTGGCTTTCCCTTCACCCAGGTGTGATTTTTCTTTAGTTGTGCAGAAGCATTTTAGTTTTTGGAAGATCTACTTTTTACTTGTTGGCCTTAATTCTGGGCAAATGAAGTCCTAATCAGAAATTTATTTGCTATACATATGTAATGTAGGGTCTTCTTCTAGAAGTGTCAGTGTTTTGGGTTTTGCATTTATGCCCTTGGTCCATTTGTAGCTAGTTTTTGTGCAAGGTGGTAAATATTGGTCTAATTTCATTCTTCTGCATGTGTACATTCTGTTTTCTAAGCATCATTTGTTGAAGATGCTTTCTTTTCTCCAGCATATAATTTTGGCATTAAATATTAAGTGGACGACATTACGTGTACTCATATTTAAGATTTGATTCCAATGGTATATACATCTGTTTTGTGTCAGTATTATATTTTTATGACGATGGCTCTGTAGTATATTTTATGATATACAATGGTAATCTGTCTAGCACTGTTTTTTATGCTCAGGATTATTTTGGCTATACAAGGTCTTTTGTTGTTATATATGAATTTTATGATAGTTTTTTCATTTTTATGAAGAATAATATGTTTTTTTCTTTTGGATTTTGATTGTTGTTCCAGTGAATCTGTAAACGACTTTTGGTATAATCGTCATTTGACTAATAATAATTCTATCAGTCTATGAGTATGATATTTGTTTCTATTTTCTAGTGTCTTTATCTCTTTCTTCAGAACTTTAGATTTCTTATTGCAGATGATTCTTGCTTTCTTGGTTAGGTATATTTCTAGCTATTATATTGTCTTTGAGACTATTATAAGTGGGAATGTGTCCATGACCTTCTTTTGATTTTGTTGTTGGTGTATAGAAAACCTATTGATTTGTGCAAGTTGATTCTGTGTTCTGCCATATTGCTAAATTTATTTATTTCTAGAAATTTTAGGGTAGAATTTTTGGCCTTCTGATATATAGTATTACATCATTTATAAATGGGAATGGTTTGAGTTTTGTTCCTAATTGTATCTCTTTAATTTCCTTTTCTTGCCTTTTTCCTTCCACTAGTACTTTGAGCACCATATTGAAAAGTAGTGGGGCCAGTGTATATCCCTGTCTCATTCTCAACTTCATCATGATTGCTAAAGTTTTTCTATTAGGATGATGTTAGCTATGGGTTTTTCCTATACATCTTTTATTTTGTTGTGGGCTTTAATTCTTCTAATCCTCAAGTCTGTAGAACATTTTTTTTTATCATGAAGCAAATTTGCTTTTGTCAAAGGTTCTTTTCTGCGTTTATTTACATGATATGATTTTTGTCCTCAAATTGACTTTTGTGATTTATTTATTCAGTTTATTGAATTACATATATTATATTGAACCACTTCTGCATTTCAGAGATAAAGTCCACTTTGTCATAATGTGTGGGGTTGCACATTTTCTTGTGTGTGTGATTAGGTATGCTCATGCATGTGTTGGTGCTAGAGGAGGATGTCAGGTCGTTGCTCTACTACTGTCTTATTTTCTTGAAATAAGATCTCTCATTGAACTCCTAGCTTATCTTTTGGGATAGGCTGGATGTCCAGTGAGCTCCGAGAATCCATATGCTCAGTTTTCTTCTGTGGGTATTGAGAATTTGAACTCGGGTTCCTATGCTTACATAGCAAGTGCTCTCACCTTGAGTCAACTCTTAATCTTTTGCATTTCTTTACCAGAGAAATATCAGGACAATTATGGTTATACTCGGTGTCTCTGAAGATCTGGAACCAGGCTATATATTAGTTGGAGTTACCACAAAAGGGGGTTAGAAGATAAATTTGGGAAGAATAGTCAGAGACTGGAATAAGGTATTACTGATAGGTCCAGTGAGGATCAGAAATCTTCCAACATATTAGTGTTTCCTTTGCCATAGATAGTTGGTTTGGTGTTTAAATACTATCTGCTTGACCTCAGTTTCCTTAGTTATTGTCTTAGTGTTCTTTTGCTGTGAGGAGACACCATGACCACCACAACTATTATAAAAAATAGCATTTAATTGGGTCATGCTTACAGTTTCAGAGGTTGAGTCCATTATCATCTTGGCAGGAAGTATGATGGTACATGGGCAGACATGGTACTGGAGAGGTAACTGAACGTTCTATATCTGGATCTGAAGGTAGCAGTAAGAGAGTCATTGGACCCAGCTTGGGCTTTTGAAACCTCAAAGCCACCCACTGTGACAAACTTATCCCAGTAAGGTCACACACCTCCTAATCCTCTCAAGTATTGCCACTCCCTGGTAACTAAGCACTCAAATATGTTAGCCTATAATCCATTCCTATTCAAACCACCACAGTTATCTTTTAGTTTCCATACAACACATTTGTTGAATACACTTGTTACTGTCTCCATTAGCACCCTAAATGCTAAGCTATTGTAGCTCCGGCAGGTCTTCCTGCTAAATTTCTTGCCAGGATACTGGACTGAATGCCCTTGATGCTTATTTGCAATGGATCAGCCACATTAACTACACGTGTTTTCTCCTCCTGCTGTAATAGATCACAAGAAGCATACCTGAGAAGACTAGCTTTTTATCTTAGGATATTATTATCCATAAGCCAATAGGTGTCTGATCAGGCTAAAAGATCGTGGTGGCAGATATGAGCTTTTCTGTGGAAGTGCTGGGAAGGTGAACTTGTTTCTTTTTCCCAGCTTCTTTGGCTCCTGGTCACTTGTTTGACAGGGAAGTCTAGTAATGTTTTGATAAACACGTTGACTTCTTTTTATGCTTCCTTCTACTAGTTGCAAATGGTTCCATCAGGCATACCCAGTCATCTTGGATAATCTTTCTATTTTAAAGTTAGTTGAATACCAACTGTAATTCTCCTTTATCATGTGAAAAAGACATGTACACTTTCAGAGATGAGGGTGGAGTCCTCATTGGTAGCCATACTCTGTCTTGTTAATTCTTAAAATATCAATTAGTTCATACCAACTTCCGTAATTGCTATCTCAAATTTAATAAACTTCTGAAGTCATAGAATGATTTAAAAGTTTCTCTATTATCTGGCTTTCCTGGTTGCAGGATAAGGACTAGAAAGGTGGGGAGGTACGAAATATAAGCAGACAGTACTCTGAGGTTCATGAACTCAAAAATGCCTCTCATTTCATTCTAGACCCAGGCTTCTACATCATATTCCTGACAGCATCTGCTACACCTGCTTTGTGAGCTCAGCCTGTTGCACACACAGCCTCCCTGGGAGCAGCAGCACATCCTGCCTTTGTAATCACACCTGATTCAGAATTCTGGTCATCCCTCTTGTAGACAGTGGCCTGACTGTGTCTCACTGTCACCAAATCTCTTGTCACTACTTCTGACAGACCCTACTACCAATTTGATGAACAGCTCCAGTAAGTCTTTGTAACGGCGTAAACGAATGCAGACAGATTGTAACAATATATATCTATATATAGTTTAATGTCGAAATAGACTTACAGAACCACCGTTCCCGCGGAGACCAGGAAAGCAGAAGCAAGCACTCGGAGCTTGTTCGCCAAATTTATAGGCAGACATTAGCCCGAGGCGAACACGCCCCCCAAGGGGCGGGACTTATCCCTACAAGTCTTGCTTGACTTTTGACTTCCAATGCTTTTGCTCCTGCTACCATATCAACATTCCTTTGTTTTCTACTGCAATACAAGGCCCATGAAGGCAAGCTCATTGATTAAAAAAAAACTGAAATTAAAAAGTTATTTATTGTTTATTTACATATTGTGGGTGCATGCATGTGTGTGCGTGTGTGTGTCTGCGTGTGCCACAGCACATGTGTGGAGGTCAGAAGATAATTTTCAGGAGTCCATTCTCTCCTTTTCACATGTGCTTCTCAGGGATCCAACTCCGTGGTCAGGCTCCACAGGCACCCTTCCCTGACCTTCCTCTTGCCAGCGATCTTGTCGCTCACTGGCTCAGTAGTACATTTCCACTGGGACCTAAGGTGCTGCTTTGCGGAAAGAAGATGATCATTGAGTACTGTTAAACTGTCCAGTCACAGACAATATTCACCCAGGGCTACCGAAGAGTCAGCACTGTTCTAGAATGCTGTCTTATTTCACCCTGTCAGTGTCTACAGGTGAGAAAGATGAAGCCTGGAAAGGCAAGGCTCACACAGCTGCTGAGTCAGGCCGCTAAGAAGGTAGAAAATGTGACTTGACTCTGGGGGTTAGCACCAGTGTATGTAGAATACTACATTGCAAGTTTAGTTTTATGATTAATTATGATTAAGTGTTACAAACATGTTATTTTTTTTAATTCCATAATTGAATTCCTTTATAACCATTTCACACATATTCATCATTATATTTGTCACTTGTAACCAAAATATATTAATTTTTAAAGTTTGGTGAGCTTTGTGAAAATTGTAACTATTTACTTGGATGAATGCTAGTAATTTTGAAAGATTTTTTTAAAAGGAGTTTCTAAATAAAATTAGGGTTGAGAATTTGTCATTTCAGGGTGTTGATTGAACATTTCTTTCAGTACCTGACTATATTTATAGGCAGTGTGCTTGTAACTTGGCCATGCATTTTCCTAACATAGTCCAGACAGAATGAAAGAAAAGTAGGAAACAAACTACATGCATGAGCTTCCTAGCCTGGCATAGGATGAGAAATAGGGCAAGGGCTAATTTTGTATATCCCTAAAATATGAAGGAAATTATTCTTAATAAGTGAGAGCGTTGAGTTTCAGAGACAGGTGCCAGATGGCCTGATGGAAATTCAGCACCATTTCTTTGCTGCTGTGTTTTCTCCTGGATTCCTGGTAATAACATTTCCCAGTCTGAGCCAGCAGGATTCTGGATTAGATTCTACCCATGAGAGGCTCTTCTGCAAGATTTGGAAAGCAGGAGAGCAACAGAAGCCATTATTGCCCCCGTAGGCAGGTTCATGGGCTTCAACAGATGGGGCTATGTGAAATCCTGCCAGGAGCTTCCCAGCATCCTCTACAGCAACCGTTTGGAGGCTGCAGGCAATTGCAGGCCCACTGGTAGCAGAGGTCTGTGAGCATGCCCAGCCTCCCTTCCTGAACATCAGTAGGGACTTTCTCTGTGCTCTATTGTTCCAACCCTGTAACTGGTTTTCACTGGTTTTATAAACTGTTAAATCATTTTATTAAATTTGTTTTGACCTCAACTAATCAAACTATTTATTTACTACCCAGAATCTGGTTTTAACATATTACTTTTTTCTTGAGGAATACTTTATTTGATGTGTGATTTACAACTTGTTTTCTCTTCCAAAATATTAAATATTTTTAATGAAAATGAGTGGAATCATTGGCATTACTTAATAATTAAATTTTTTCTACTGGAGTTTTAAGGTTTTTGTATTTATTGTGGGTTTTTTTTTTGTGTGTGTGTCTGTACACATGTGCATTGGAGAATAACTTTTATGGGTCAGTTCTCTTCTTCTACCGTGGGCATCCTGGTTTGGAATACAGCTGTCAGTCTTTGTGGCAAGGGCCTCTACATGCTGATCTCTTTTGCTGCCCCCTATCCAAATTTTTAAAGTGGATAAATTATATTTGTTTGTAATTTGAACCTAATGCTTCCTTAATCCTCATTTAACTTCAGAAATAAAATTGAGGTAGGATTCTTAGGCAAATAAATATAAGAAGATTACAACACAAGAAGTGGAAAGCTTCTCAATAATCTGTCCTTCAAAGTAAGACATCTGCATGTTTCCCAGTCCTTCCAGTCACCCACACTTCTATTCTATGTCATTAGACTGAGGATAGAACCACAACAACTCATATTTGTATAGGAGTTTAATTCATAAGCACATCCTAAACAGTAAATCATTGGATTTCTACAGTTTTAAGCTCAGGTCTTCTAAGATTCCACAATTTTCTGTGTGCCTCCGCTTGCGGCACCAATGTATGTGCTGCATTTACATTTTTATGTCTTGTCTATCATCACTAGATTTCAAATTCTCTGAGGACAGCAAATGTATCCTAAATATCATTATTTGCCTGATGTTTGTCTAGGTCAAAGCTCTTAGAATACAGTTACAATAAAGATTATTGTTATTTTGTTTTACAACTATACTTCTAATTCAAAATAAACTTTTGATACAAAAGGATCAGATGAAGTAGTGGACAAAAGCAAGTAAACAGCTAACTGTGCAATGTATTCATTGTATGTTATAGTCAATACAAGTGGAAGGGGGAATCCCTTCTTAGAAGGCTAAAATAAGCTAATGCAGTCTTTCTGTTCTTATGTGGGTAAGAGTGGATCTATATGAAGGTATGATTTTTTTTACCTTCTTAATGTATTTTAAGCTTCATATTCCATAATCATTCAACCTTACTGTCCCCCAACAACTGCAAGGGATATGGAAATAGTTAACCAATTCATGCTCTTTTCCTGGAGGACTTGTCAAATACCCGTATTAGATTGCTTCTGTTAGAAATTCAGAGAAACAGTGCAAAGCAGCAGATAGGATGTTTTATTAAAGCCAAGTTTTAGTCAGTCTTGTGCTGGTGAAGAAGAGTTATTTATTATAGAATACTGTTACGTGAAAAGAGCTGTACTGGCATTGAGGATACCAACATGTAATAGATTTGGCTTGTATCACCAGTACCTAATGATAAATGTGGATATCAAAATAAATAACGGAACCTAACAGCCAATGATGCTCTTGATACCAACATTGTGATGGGATAGATAACCCCTTGTTGCCAAGGCAATAGACACAAGGTCCAGGACTAGAAGGGATTGTGTGGCCTTCACTATTTACCTGTCTCTAAGTATGAAATGCATCTCATTCCAGGGCTCATTTCCCTCGGAGTTGTTTTAGAATTATTGTTATTATTTTAAGCAATAAAAATCCACTACTAAATCCATCTGTGTAGCTATGTTTTAAGGCTAAGATAAACTAATGCAATCTTTCTGTCCTTATGGTGGATAAGAATGGATACATATGAAGCTATGAGTCTTTTACTAAAATGTTTAGTTTGTATGCAAAAGAATGAAAAATAATAAAACAGTAGGTGTTGGGGTGAGTAGGGAATAAAATAAAGGTGAATTAACTTCTGTAGAAGGTAGTTTCTCTATGAAAAATATGCAAAATTGATGGGGAATCTTTGCCAAACAATTATCTTCAAGAGGTGGGACCAAGTTAGGGTGTAGCTTTCTGGGACCAGGAGAAAAATGGCACGGGGTCCAGGTGCCCCCTCTCTGTGTGGTTCCCTCATGGCACAGCTGAGCTTCAACTTTCTCATTCCTGTTTCATGAGTTTTCTCCTTATAATAAATAAAAATATAATTGTTTTATTTTTTAGCTAGTCTGGTTATTTCCTGAATCGAGCTAACTTCTACACAAAGTAATTCCATATTCCTATTTTGCATTGCACTAAATTCATATATATATATATATATATATATATATATATATACACTAACATTATGTATTTTTGGCATGTAAATCTGTAGTTTGGAAATTAAAAAATTAAACATCATCTTAATTATACCAGTCAAAATTTATCTGATTTAATACACTTTTTCCCCTCAAAGCATAGAGTCTTCCTTTGGTAGATGTTTCTTACTAGATAAATCACACGCTCATCAAGAATTGCTTTGATTGCCTAAGAAAAAGAGAGCGAGAAAAAAAACTTACCCTAAATTAAAAATAAGACCCATCTAGTTTAATTATAAAATGGGAATGATTACTACTGCTTACTGATTACTTAAATATTCATGAGATTGAGTTTCCAAATTTAGATGACTGTATAGTCAAAGATAAAGGATGTGTTTATATTTTTTATGGGGTGATAGTGTTAATCCATATCCCCCTGGCAGAGCTCTGGGAAGATGCGTCTACCGGTTTCTGTGCACTTAACAGGTGATAAAGCCAGTTGCCCTCCTGAGACAGATGATCTGGCTCAGCATGGTTTGCTTCAGATGCACAAAAATATCTTTTAGTTTTGATGGGACACAATACTTCTAATATTGAATATATGAAGTAACATGCCTATTTGGACTTTTAACGTATCCTAATAAAGTGTAGTGGGGCATTTCCAGGTGTCCCGGAGAATACACTAGAAAGAGGAACAGAAAGAAACCCCCTTGTCATATCCTCTCTGTTTGTATTATTCTGTTGCCTGAACAATAGAGATGGAATGGACTCTGGAAACAGTTAAAGCTTTTTGAACATGAGTTGAAGTCTCAGGTAAATGGCAAACAACAAAAAGTCAGAGAGAGGAGAAGTGAGACAAAATTTGGAATTTTAGAATTCAAGTTTAATGGTAGTTCTGATATTTTGAAGTCTATATGTTCTCATACTAAATGGACATCTTGTGTAGAGTAGTACCTTTTGTGGGGCAGCAGGCAGAAGTTGGAACTCAAGTAAATAAGCACAATAAGACTCAGGCCTTAACCAAGTCAGCATCCAAGGGCACACACCCACTAACTTGTCTTCCAGTGTATAAAATCTGTTCAGAAGATGTTAGTTGGAAATCTGTGGCATGCATCATACAATGTTTTGTTAGGAACACAATAAAAACCACGAAATGTAGATTAAACACTTAAAATAACAAGAACCAGTGTAGGCAGTTAGAAATTTAGGATGCCAGTGGCAAGACTGAAGGAACAAAAGATAATATTTCCATGTATTTTTAGGTGTTCTAGTATTCGGGATGGCTCTGAAGTCTTAAGATACTGTGGCCGTGTTCATATTTGCCTCCAGAACAGAGTTAATGTGACTCCTAGGAAACCACTCAGAAGCTTATGCAAAATATCCAGTTTCACTAACTAAAACCTACTAGGTTTTCATTTCTTGTCCCCTGCAAAGGAGAAACAATATGATTAGTGCTTAAATCGGCCTCTACACTTGTATGTGAGTGCTGTTGGCCAGCATTTTTTTACTTGAAAGATGTTGAAAGGGATTCTAGGTCCAGAGGATGGGGAAAAGATGCTGTTTTTTCTGAAGATCATCCATTGTAAAACTTTCCATTGCTTATAGTTCCTCTGTTTTCACCAGTTATGTTTTTCTATTAGTAAAAAATCCTGATGATTACTTTGTATATTATTAATTTAATGATTTCAACTTGTATTTCAGATATGTATAATACAGTTCTGAGTCTCCTAAGATGTGAGTTTCAGTAATTATTCATTAAAATGTCCTAAAGGAGTGAACACAAATGTTGGGCTCTGGAAATATGCTTCAGAAAAAAATCACAAATCTATATTCTGGTAAAAATTTACCTCAAGGAGGTGTTTCAGCTGAAGTTTTGTTTTTTGAATATAAAATATGAAGAACAAAAATTAGCTTGTGATAGAGATATGAGACCTTAGGATCAGGGCTTTGAAACAGCTTATAAGTATTCCTTTCAAGAGTGCAAGGTTAGTTTCTCTGTAGTGATGAGAGTTCTTTAACAATGACACATATCTATAAAATCCTTCTGATGAAAAATAAAGAACTTCTGATCCTTGAGGGAAAAGAAAAGTTCCTTTGGTAGGAGCAATGTTTTCTTTTTATTAATTGTTATCTTTCTTTGCACATACTACACATTTACACACTCCCACATTACAGACACATAGACGCTAAACATGCTTTATTTCCCAGATAAAATATCATTTCCCAATGGATTTAGGAGGAGTCATAAATTGGAAAGAGTCTTTTTTAATAACAGTTATAACTACAAGGAGAAAAGAATAAATTTCTCATACTATTGCTCTTGTAGGTAAATTTTTATATGTGTAGGTATGATAGGCTAATGTTTACTGATCACAATCCAAACTCTTACCTTACTGGTAATTCTCAGTAATAGTAAAGACAATGGTATTTGAAAATATTGCTAGGTGGTAGAATAACTCAGTACTGGAAACAAGAAGTTTATTAACAGATTTGGTCTGTATTTTTAATGCCTTTTGAGGGAACATCAGTACAAACTAATATTCATTAACTGATATTACTACTACTTGCCTGTTAGGACAGTTACTTCTTTTGGTGAGATCTTTGTATGAAATGGAACCACATAGGTTCCATTTACCCTATAGTTTGCATGAGGCTTGTGACTGGGCTATCAATAAGGACAGGAGTAAGAGTTGAAAAAAAAAAACATTCAGGGTTGTATTCCAGGGAGCAAAGACCCAGACATGCTGATCTCAGCCTCCAGTTGCACAGGGCTAGCTTGTTGAGTATCTGTTTCCTTTTCTTTTTATTTAATAACTAAAAAGATATTTACCTAAACCCTTTTAAGTCTTGGGCACTCATTCTCATTAAAAATGATAATACACAATTGTGAAGATTATAAATCTTATGTTTATATATAAATTAAGTGAGACATACATTCTTCAGTGTGTAATAAGTGTTTGGTTAATGGTTACTGTCATCATCTCATCACCATCACCTTCATCATCATATTTTAAAACCAAAATAGCTTTTAATCTTTTGAAACTAAAAGAGAAGACAGGTCTTGTACTGCTTTATTATAGTCCTATGGCTTTATATGGTACAGAGAATGGTTTAGTCACAATGGAAGAGACAGTAGAGCCGGGAGAATAAGTGGGCAGAATCATATCATTTGTTGCTACAAAAGTCTTGTGTTGTAGTTGTATTTTTCTATTCATTGAAACTGTATTAGAGATGATGGCCTGAGGAGAGGCATTTGTAGGCTACTGTGTTCTATCACAGAACCAAGTGGCTTCCTACCAATGGATTGGAACTGGTTCAAAATTTGTAGTCACAGAAATGGAAAACTTAATATTACCCTATATATTTATTATTAATTTATTCATTAAAGTAATTAGTTGCTGATGTTTTTAATCTATTTTTGTAAAATTAGTGGCCAAGCCTCAGTGACTCCTGAATATTTTTATAAACTTTACAAACAGCTCATTCAAATCTCTGTCACTGGAGTGGGTAGTTTCAAAGTCTGGGATTTTTTAAACTGCAAAGTTAAACCAAGGACTGAGTTTTTGTGCTAAACATTTGTGTGTGTGCTTTCTTCCTATGAAAGTAAGTGACCATGTTTTGTGAGTCTGTAGATTTAAGACTTGAGAATTTTCAATTTTCTTTAACTAAACCTTTATTTTCTTCTTTCTTTCTTTCTTTCTTTCTTTCTTTCTTTCTTTAAGATTTCTGCCTCCTCCCCACCACCGCCTCCCATTTCCCTCCCCCTCCCCCAATCAAGTCCCCCTCCCTCGTCAGCCCAAAGAACAATCAGGGTTCCCTGCCCTGTGGAAAGTCCAAGGACCATCCACCTCCATCCAGGTCTAGTAAGGTGAGCATCCAGACTGCCTAGGCTCCCACAAAGCCAGTACGTGCAGTAGGATCAAAAACCCATTGCCATTGTTCTTGAGTTCTCAGTAGTCCTCATTGTCCGCTATGTTCAGCGAGTCCGGTTTTATCCCATGCTTTTTCAGACCCAGGCCAGCTGGCCTTGGTGAGTTCCTGATAGAACATCCCCATTGTCTCAGTGTGTGGGTGCACCCTTCGCGGTCCTGAGTTCCTTGCTCATGCTCTCTCTCCTTCTGCTCCTGATATGGACCTTGAGATTTCAGTCCGGTGCTCCAATGTGGGTCTCTGTCTCCTTTCATCACCTGATGAACTAAACCTTTATTTTCATACAGTGGTTTTGTTTTGCATTGATGTCAATTTTGTTTCTGCTGGAATCTTGTTTCTCTTTCATAGACATTATTTTCTTCTTGATCATTTTAGCTCCTCTTTGAAAAAATCCACTGAGGTTCCTTTGTTCAGCTCTACTGTTCAGACACTTAATTGTGACAGTGGCTATATTTGTTCTTTTATTTCTTTATTAGTTGAATTATGCCAGTTGTATTATGGCATTGCTTTCCTCTGACTTTTAGAAGCTCTGCCGTGCTGTGTTTCCTCTTTCTCTGGGTTCTAACTACCTTTCCCAAGACTTCATGCTTTTCTATTTTGAGTTTTTAGTGTTTGAGATTATTTATTCCATTTATGAAATTCATGGTCACACAGCCAGATTTTTCACTTTTTCCTTAGTTATCATTTTTTCTTCAAGTTGCTCACTTTTCCTGTTTATTCACACATTCACTTTCCTTCCCTCTTTCTCCTCTCTCTCTCTCTCCCTTGGAAATGCCTAGTACCTGTGAAGTTCAGAAGAGGGTATTGACTCTCCTAGAACTAGAATTATTGATGGTTTTGAGCAACTATGTGGGTGCTGAGAATTGAACCTGGATCTTCTGCATAAGCAATAAGTTCTCTTAACTGCTAAGTCATCTCTCGGGCCATTCATTTCTTTTATTTTAGTATGTTAGTAAAGGCCTTCTTTGGAGACCTTCATATTAGTCCTCATTTTATTTTGAGAGAGGAGTTTCATCTAGACTACATGAATTCATATGAGAAGAACCAAAGCAGTCTTTTGGTTTCACTGAATTTGCCCTTAAGACTCTGTTGTTAAAGTTGCCGCATACTTGAGTTACAGGCCTATAGAAACTCTCACAATAGCATGTCTCTGGTAACAAAGCATTTTACTCTTTACTTCCTTCCAGACACCTAAGATTGGCAGCTCCGGGGCTGTTGTGATGCAGCCTCTGCTCTCATCCTGTCGCACCAATTGATAGCCTCCTAAAAGTCCAGTCTGCCTCTGAGACTCCTGAAATTCCAATTTACTCTTGGCTTGTCCTTAGTGACAAGCCATTTTGGAGACACTTTCACAGCTGTCTGTGTGCTCTGTGCTTTTTGGTTTCTGCTTACTTCCTACTTTGAACATAGAGGTCTGTCTTTCAGGCTTACATCCTCTTAGGAAGTTCTCTGTTGCCTTGAGAGGGGAGCAAGCCTGGGTTATTCCAAAATCAGCAGCTCTGTGTTCACTCTGAATCTTCCTTACTGGAAGGTCTTGGTACCTTTTGCGATGCTGATACCAGGAGAAGTTGTGGTTATTAGTTCACCAGAATACAGATGTGGGGTGTTTTAATAGAGTGCTCTTTGATTACAGCAGGATGAAGGAGTCATCTGTTTTCTTGTAGACAGTAGTGGAACTTAGAAAAATTATGAATGGCACATGACTAGGAATGTATGCTTTGGGATTCTGTAAAAGTATCATGATGTGCTTCTGCACAGGAGGTCAGGGCTGTATTAAGGACAACTGGATGTAAGCCTGGAAACAAGACGTTTTTCTTCATGGTCACGGCCTGCTTCCTGACTTCCTCCGACTTAAGCACCTGTCCTTACTTCCTTGTGTGATGGACTGTGATTAGGAAATGTAAGACACCCTCTTACCCCCTATTGCTTTTGGTCATGGTGATTATCACAGCAATAGAGAGCAAGCTAACACATTATGTGCTTCCACTTTCTTGTCTGTATGATGACAAAACAGAACATTTCCACCAGAATTGGGGTAGAATGAAGTTACCAAATACATGTACACGGTTATAACTGTGCCTGTAACACGCTGGATAGTTGATAAATGTGCTTGTTATCTCCATTACTACCTCGCCTCCAAAATTTTTCTTATTCTTATGTTTGCTTGATTTATGAAACTAAATCATAATGGGAAGTTGAGAAGGGCATGATCATATTATAAAACTTTCA
Source organism: Microtus oregoni (assembly GCF_018167655.1). Classification (NCBI taxonomy): domain Eukaryota; kingdom Metazoa; phylum Chordata; class Mammalia; order Rodentia; family Cricetidae; genus Microtus; species Microtus oregoni. The sequence goes on along the minus strand of NW_024543067.1, from coordinate 22,053,017 downwards.
AATTTGAAATGGTGAACATTTATGAATATTTTTCATACTTTCTCAAATCTTTGCAACTATAGTTAGAATGAGCAGAAGGCCTGCTACCACAATATTCACCTGGCTTTATTTTGTATCTATTTCTGTGATAGCTAATAAATGCTTATTATTTTCTATATGTTGTTTTTGAAAAGTAATCGGTATACTTAAAAATTTAAGGTGACAAGTGAAAGGAAAGTAATCAAAAAACAAATTACATAAAAGTGTCTTGTTTGAGGGAGCTATTTCATAACTGCAATAGAAGTTAATCTAAAGCTAATCCTTCCTAGGAACTTCACTTCCTTTAAATTAGCTAGCTCAAAGGAGTAGTGCAAGATATAATTGAGAAGTAATTAAAATCAAGTCTTAATTTAAGATTTTGAAGAAATGATGATGAATAGTAATTTGATGCAGAATATGTTGAACATTTGAAAGATGCTTAAGAAAGCCAAATGTTTTAAATTTTCCTTGAATTGATAAATATGGACATGAAATAAATCAACAAAGGAGCTTCTAAGTACAGATTATTGGAAGATGCTAGAAATAAAATGATCAAAGGAAAAACAGTGGTGTGTATCTGCTCAAGCCAATAGAGAGTTTTGCACCATCTCTGTGGAGGGAACATCAATGTTTATTGTTAGTTTCATAATCATATTGCCTATATAAATCATGAATTAAATCCCTGACATTTGAAAGGAATTTTGTAGATTATCCACTGCAATCCTTACAATAAATACTCCAGGAAGGTAGTAATTTAGTTCTTGATTAAATTTCTATCTGAAAAGCAGGTCAATCTCATTTTGTACATTTGGAAAAAGATCATGGAAATTAACTGGGCTTAAATTTGTATCCCTAAATTACTTAAAGTCTTGAGATCGATATTTTCCTTCTCTGACATAATAAGTATAGACATTTTCCATTTCCACATGTGACATAGCAGAGTACTAGAACTGAAATTTGAATCACTCTGTCTTGAGTTGAGATGCTTTCGACAGTTTATTAACATTCTGTATTCATATCAGAATCTGTGGTATCTTTGATTAAAATCTGCTGCCCTTCATATCCAGCAGTGTGGAGGAAGCATTGCTATATTTTATTCACAATTGTATCCCAAGTGGTAAGTGCAGTGTTTGGCAAAACATTAGGGTGCTCATATGGTATCTACCTATAGCTGACGAATAGTTGCCTATTATTAACTATGAGTCATTTGTGGTTGTCTGAGGCAGAAATTGGCTGCACATTCTGTAGCCTTGGCTTAGAGACAATTTCCAATTTTTCTGGATTCAGGTTCACAAGGAGACAACCTTATTTTTACCATTCCCCAACTTGAAATAGACTCTACCTTCTCACTTCTCTGAGATCCTGACTATGCCTCAAGCCCAGTTTACACCCCATCATTTTCATAAGAAATCCTCAAACATACCATCCATGGAGCTCTCTAGAGTTTGTTAGCCCTTTTATGGATTACGAAAATCTACCTAAACTGGTTGCTGATATTTCACATCAGGTATATCTGTTTTCTTCCATTTTTCAAAGGAGAGGTTTTTGTACACAGTGTTGTTTATGTTGCTACAGTGAAGCTGGAGTTAGCACATATTTGGAGCAGGCTAATTACCTGTGGGCATAGCATTGTCCTCTAATGCTGGCTTAATAAGGAGCACTTGAAGAATGGTCAATATAGTTTTTATTTATTTATGTGTAAAGGTATGGCAACACTGACTCTATCCCACTTTAGATGCTGAATTTTTTGAGTTGAGACCATCTTGGTACCTCTCTGAAGATTTTCTTACCTTTGGTTCCAACAGCTGTCAGGGCACCATGAGGACTGGGCATGAGACATAACTAGACCAGATGATTTGATGACTTGTTATGCAATGCTACTCTGTAAGTGAGGCACTGCATGCAAGCAGAGAGAGGTCTCTGTTAGAATTGTGACTGGGTCGTTTTGTCTAGACTGGGAGGGTGATGCAGGAGGTGCCAAGTGAGTGAGCTGCAAGGAGACACCCGGTAAGGACTGAACAATGACAGCTGAGCAATGGTTTCTTTGTTCACCAATTAGGTACCTGTTTGGTTTTTGAAAAGGTGACCTTGGCAAGAGTTATCTGGAAAGAGGAACCTCAACTGAGAAAACACCTCGTTTATATTGACTTGTAGGCAAGTCTCTAGGAGCATTTTCTTGATTAGTGATTGATGTGGGAGGGTCCAGCCCACTGGGGGTTGTTCTATCCCTGGGCAGGTAGTCCTGCTTTGAATAAGGAAAAGGAATGAGCAAACCCTGTGGAGAAAGCCCATAAGCAACCTTTTCTATGGAAAGCCTCTATTTCTGTTCTTGCCTCCAACTTCTTGCCTTGAGTTTCTGCTTTGACTTCTCTCAACAACAGAGTGTGACCTGGGAGTTGTGAGCAGAAATAAATAATTTCTCCCCCAAGTTATTTCTTTCATGTTTTATCACAGCAACAGAATCCATAAGACAGAGACTTTTGGTCTCATGTACTGTTCTTTTTTGAACATCTTTTTTGGCATGAGTTCTGTAGTTACAGAGAACTATGCCACAAATCCCAATAATTACTCCTTTACCCTACAGATTTTACCTTTCAGATCAACTCTACCTTTCTATTTTCACCAAATTCCTCCATCATCCTATTCTTCTTTTATCTTCTCATAGGTATAAGAAATTCATTAAGCTTAAATTACTGCTAGCACATGAAAACTAGATGTCAAGGAGACATGCACTTCCAACTCCATCAGGAGCTAGGGGTATTTGTTGTCCACAATTATTTTATGCAGAAGACAGGAGAAGAAAGTGAAAATTATTTCCTTAATAAAACAAGTTGGTAATATCCTGATATATCCTTGTTAAAATATTTTTAAAAACTTAATTCATAAATATTAAAACTTCTATTATCTATCTATCATCTAATCTATCTGATTCTTGTATGCAGTATACAGAGCTACTTGCACCAGTCTTAGTAACTAGCCTCTGGTGACTAAAAATGCAGTTTATGATACTTAATATCTATTCCTTGGTGATTAAAAATATCAGTTTATGCCATAGGTATTTAAAAAGTAAATTTTAGATTATTTTAGTAGCATATTTTCTTCCTTCTGTTAACCAGAAATTTTGAGAAATTTGAATTAGGAAAATATCTTAACTATTTTTAAAATTATTTATTATTAGAAAGCTTCACAGATTTATACAATATATATTGATCATATTCATTCTCCACTACCCCCTTTCAACCTCCTTAGGACCACACACAAATCTCACATCCATTTTATAGCCTCTTTTGTTAAAATTGTTTTTTATAACCACCTAACCCCGTTAGTGGCTGCTCATATGAACATGGATGTGTGGTCATCACTGTGCACGGACAGCCTACCACAGGAGGTGTCCTCAAAGGAGAGTGATCATTTCTTCCTCAGCAGCCATCCACTGCCAAGAGCTCTCCACCTAGAGTGGTACCCTCAGCATTCCCTACCCAGTCATCCTGGAGTTTTGACTGGTTTGATCTTATATAAGTCTTTTGCAGATTAGCATAAACTTCTGTGAGTTAATGTGGGCAACATTTATTTCACGTCCAGGGATTAGCATTTTACGGCTCTTCTCCTTATTCTTTCACCCACTTCTTCTGCCTAGCCCTTGATCTTTAAGTGGTGGTGGTTAATGTAGGTGACCCATTTACATCTGAACACTCAGAGCTGTTTATCCTCAGCACTTGGACTGGTTATGAGTCTTTCCACTGACCATTATTCAGTGCCCAAAGAAGCTTCTTAGATCAAAGTTGAAAGCAGCACAAACTTATGGGTGTAGACATAAATATGTAAAATGTTTAACAGCACAGTCATCCAATGAAACAACATTACATTCCCTCCTCTGGCCTCAGATGTACTCAGACCTGGGCTTTTGAGCATGTTTACAGCACCAGGCATGAAATTCCTCACGTGGAGCAGGCATTGTAAAGAAACATACTGAAATATATTTTCAAGAACTATTTTTTAACCATTTTCATTATTTTAATTATGTAGATGTGTGTTTATGAGTAGGTGTGTGTATATTGAGTATAGGCACCCACAGCGTCCAGAGGAATTGAAACTCCTGGAGCTGGAACTAAAGATGATTATGAGCTAAATGACCTGAGTGCTGAGAACCAAACTCAGGTCTTCTGCAAGAACAGTATGTCCTCTTAACTGCTGACCCATTTTTCCAGCACAATTTTAAAATGTTTTATATATACAGTTTATATTGGTAACAATTGTTTTATAGGTCATATAGAATGATCTTGATTTTTTTGTATATAACTGTATAAAACAAACATTGTTTTAAAGAATATGTTCTGTTTAGATCTCCTTGGATCATTAAAAATCTATGATGCTTTATAAATGTGACCTAAACTATATTTATCTGTATTTATGTCACACATTTTAAACTCCTAAAGAACTGCTTCTAATAGCTCTATCTATCTATCTATCTATCTATCTATCTATCTATCTCTATCTATCATCTATCTATCATCTACCCATATAATATATTATTTGTTGTATCATTTTAATCTTACCTGATTAAAATCATGTTATTCTGGAGAATTGCATTTTTCTCAATCATTTAAAACTTTTCTCATGTTTTACTACTATATTAAAAATTAAGCTTGGGGGTGGTGAGACATCTCAGTGATGAGTGATTGCTGTTTAAGAACGGGGACTTGAGTTTGTTTCCCAGTACCTAAGTAAAAGTTGGATATGGTCCCAGAATGCCTGAAATGTCAGTGTTTGAAGATAGAGACAGGAAGATCCAAGGGCAGCATTGGCCAGCTCGCCTACCTGAAATAGCAAGCTCTCAGGATTAGTGAGAGGCCCTTTCTCCAGATAATAAGGCAAATATTGACTGAAAAGAATATGAGCTGTCTTCCTCTGGCCTCTGTAGGCAAGTTCTTATGTAGTGCACACACACACACACACACACACACACACACAAAAGTACACACACGTAAATAAAGTTGATAGTTATGCTTAATCAATAGCTTTGATACTAGGCTGGTGGGATGGCTCAGTGGGTAAATGTGCTTGTCACCACAAGTGATGAGCTGTTTTAATCCCCAGGACATACATGCTACGGAGGTCCATGTACAGACAAACAAATATGTTTTGAAAAGCATTTCTAATATTCTCCATATAACATTTGAATAACTGAGCCTAGTCCTTACATTTCTAGAGAAATGATATATAACAATACATAACACTAAAATACTTGGGTAAAGCCAGCAATAACTTCTCAAAGAATGTTTTCTTTCTTTGCCTTTTACAATTGGGGCCAGGTTTTATTACATAAGTTTGATGGGTTTTTGAAGCACAGGACTTAAGAACTTTTTTTTTAGGTAGGGATCAAAGGGCTCGGCTGTTCTGACAACATCAAACTCTAAGAGAGGATTTACAATGCCTCACCAGAACACTTTCCCCCAGAATGTGCACTTACGTGCTTTGTCATACAGCAAATCTCCAAGTGTCTCCTAATGCTCATTGACACACCAGTTCTCTACATCCTGGGCATATCAATCATGTTTCTGAGTAAAACCTTGTTTTGGTAGTGTATCTAAAACCAAATCTATGTCCTATGACAGCTTGCAGTGGCTTTGGTTTAATGGTTGCATTTTTTTCTTGTGGAATATATTCTCTAAATCTTTAGTATTTATGTTCTGTGTTAGCTTTTATTCTTCAAGTCTGATGCACATTTGTAGACAAGAATACTTCACAATTTCCTTAGAGTCATTAGTGAGCACATTTCCAAGGTGTGTATCTACAAGATTTGTTATTACAGTATATTTAAAATCTATTTCAAGAGGAATCTAGGGATAAAATCTGTTTTAGTAATATTTTTCTTGGTTTCAGTCTTTAAAAGTCATTGTGGAATAAGCTGATCACACAAATAAACTGAAAGTTTTTTGGTACTTAACAAAGAGTGAACCGATTTGTTAAATAAACAGGAAGGGTTTATTCTGGCTTTTTATATCACTATGAAAAAGCATTTTACATATTAGAGTACTACTCAGCAGTAAGAAACAAGGACTTCTTGAATTTTGCATACAAATGGATGGAAATAGAAAACACTATCCTGAGTGAGGTAAGCCAGACCCAAAAAGAGGAACATGGGATGTACTCACTCATATTTGGTTTCTAGCCATAAACCAAGGACATTGAGCCTATAATTAGTGATCCTAGAGAAGCTAAATAAGGAGAACCCAAAGAAAAACATATAGGCACCCTCCTGAATATTAACCTTCAGCAAGCGATGAAAGGAGACAGAGACAGAGACCCACATTGGAGCACCGGACTGAAATCTCAAGGTCCAAATCAGGAGCAGAAGGAGAGAGAGCACGAGCAAGGAACTCAGGATCGCGAGGGGTGCACCCACACACTGAGACAATGGGGATGTTCTACTGGGAACTCACCAAGATCAGCTGGCCTGGGTCTGGAAAAGCCTGGGATAAAACTGGACTCTCTGAACATAGCAGACAATGAGGACTACTGAGAACTCAAGAACAATGGCAATGGATTTTTGATCCTACTGCACGCACTGGCTTTGTGGGAGCCTAGGCAGTTTGGATGCTCAACTTACTAGACCTGGATGGAGGTGGGGGTTCCTTGGACTTCCCACAGGACAGGGAACCCTGATTGCTTTTCGGTCTGAGGGGGGAGGGGGCTTAATTGGGGGAGGGGGAGGGAAATGGGAGGCGGTGGTGGGGAAGAGACAGAAATCTTTAATAATTAAATAAATTAAAAAAAATAAAATAAAATACTGGAGCAAATCCCTAAAAAAAGAAAAAGCATTTTATTTCTTCAAAAAGAACAAATCCTCCGTTTTTCATTCTAATATCATCAGTTTTCTTAACTCTGTTTTCACTGATTCTGTTTTTTTCCCCCCCATGGTATTTTTGTAAATTCTGTGAGTCATTAAAAGCTTGGCAGGAATTCTAGTCACTGTCCTCTGTAATCAACATTGTTTGCCATCAAAAGTACTCTTAGCTACTCTTAGTACTCTTGATCCTACTGCACGCACTGGCTTTGTGGGAGCCTAGGCAGTTTGGATGCTCAACTTACTAGACCTGGATGGAGGTGGGGGTTCCTTGGACTTCCCACAGGACAGGGAACCCTGATTGCTTTTCGGTCTGAGGGGGGGGGCTCAATTGGGGGAGGGGGAGGGAAATGGGAGGCGGTGGTGGGGAAGAGACAGAAATCTTTAATAATTAAATAAATTAAAAATTAGCTTAATTACTAAGATTTGCTTGTTCCTGGAGAATAATGCCTCCACCTTTTGTTTCCTAGTTTCTTTAAAATATTCACAATGAAGGTGCAGAGGTGACTCTAGGGTTAAGAACACTGGCTACTTTCGACAAATTCAGTGCCCACCGTCTGTATGGTGTTATGTGTAACTCCAGGTCCAAGAGATCCAATGCCCTCTTTTGGTCTCCAACAAAACCATATTACACATGGTGCACATGCATAATGTATGTAAACATGTACATGCATAATAAAAAATTAATATTAAAATATTTAAAATACCTTGATTGTCAAACTGTTTTGGAGTCCCTACACATTGAATATTCTGTCTATGTGGATAGAGACCAACAGAAGAAGGTGTGGCAGTGTGAGCAAATTGCAAGTTAGAGAAAGAAACTTTTCTTTTTCATTCATCTCACACGGCAGTGGGAAGAAAAGGACAAGCCAATGACTACCATACATTACAATGGAATGGTGCTCGGAAAAGAGCATGGTAAAGTGACCTTCGCCTGGGGAACAGGAGTAGTCTCAGAGACAACAAAGCAGCTTAAAAATATATCATCATCTAGTTGTGAGTCTCTATGTTAACCACCATCTGTTGCAAGAAGCTTCTCTGATGGGGGTTGAGTCACATACTCATCTAAATGGGATGTCTTTATCAAATGTTCTTTCTTGAGATTCAGTGATCTGTGCAGAAGTGGAGGTGGAAAGTTTTCAGAGCTAGATGTGGTGGAAGATACCAAAACAATGTTTTCTAGACCCCAAAGGACATGTGAACTCACAGAGACTGTGGCAGAATGCACAGGCCCTGCAAAGATTCAAACCAGACAAAATCACAACACGAAGAAGGGGAAATGGACACAAAGTCCCACAATTAACCAATAAGCTATATTCATTTGATTTCGGGGAGGGGAACATTAGTTTTCACCAATGGACTGACTGGTATATAAATCACATCAGAAGTAGTTGGCCAATACACAAAAATGATGTGTGTGTGTGTGTGTGTTTTCTTTTGTTTATTTTGGTATTTTAGTCTTACTGTTTTTTTTTGTTTGTTTTGGTTTTAATTTTGGTTCTTTTTCATTTGAAAGTGAGAAGAACTTAAACTTGGGTGGGTTTTGGGAGCAGTGAGGCCCCAGATCCTGAATTTCTTGTAAACAACTTGTTTTCCCCTGATCTGAGTGCCTACAGCTGCTCTGAGCACAAGACCTTCAAGAGTTCCTGATGGCAGGAGAGTGGTTTCTGGTGGTTTTGACTGGGGCGTGGCTATCCCTATATAATCTGCCCTTGAACACAACAAAGGGGCATTCTTGGGGAATTCAAGGATGATCCGTGTCTCTGTCTCTCTGTCTGTGTGTGTCTGTGTATTTTAACCTCCAATCCCTTTCCCGACGCTCGGGAACTGGGTAATAGAGCACTGAGCACAGACACAGGGGCGTGGTGAGCGGCAGGTGGGTGGGGAGGTGAAGATAATCTGGGAAGAGTTGGAAGAGGGGATAAATAATAAAATATTTTATTAAATATTTTATGAAAAAAATTAATAAAAAAGAAGGGAAATGGAATATCAGAAGTTAATTGGGGAGTCAGAGGTGGTTTTTTGCCCATAATCCTAGGATGAGGGAGACTTAAGAAACATGATTTGGAGATTGCAGTCAAGCTGAACTTTCTAGCAAGTTCCAGGCCAGTCTGAAGCACATAGTAAGATCCTGACTCAAAAATCAAATCAAACTGGAAGATAAACTAATTAAAAAGTTTATTGGCATTAAAGGCGTGCGCCACCACCGCCCGGAGCCAGAGGTAGGTGAATCTCTGTGAGTTCAAGGTCAGCCTGGTCTACAAGAGCTAGTTCCAGGACAACCTCTAAAAAAGCTACAGAGAAACCCTGTCTCGAAAAACCAAAAAAGATAAAAATAAAAATAAAAAGTTTATTGGCTCTGCCAGAAGAGACAGAAGTTCTTCCGTATAAACTGAGGCAAGCTTTTGAAGCAGTTATTGAAAGTAAATTCAGAATAGTAGTTTGGAATGTGACAAATTTCTTTTCCGGTAAACTATGATATTTACACATTTTTAACTCTGTTTGTCTATGTCAATACTCATGATTTTATACAGTATAGTTTTTTGAGGACAGACACCGCTCTGATGCCATGAAGTTCATTTAGCACTGGCCAGCATCTAATATATTGTCTCAATAGTTATACTATTTGTTTGTGTTTAATGATGTTTTGTAAAACATTCCCACCTTCGTAGTCTTACAGTACACCGATTTGATGAGTTTTAAGTAATTATTGATAAGAATGGCTTCATTGTACTAAAAAAATTATTTTATTTGGGCAAAAATTATTTTAGTGTCTGTACTAAGGTAAGCATAAAATTGCAACTTCTCCTAACTGATTTTTAAAAAGAGGCAATTAAACTAAGCAATATTTAAAATGAACTCAGATTCTAGATTTGTTTCTTTTGTCAAATTGAAATAAATGTTTTAAAAATTATAGCCAAGCATGATGGTGCATACCTTTAATCCCAGCACTTGAGAGGCACAGGCAGGTGGATCTCTGGAGAGTGAGCAGTAATGTGAATGTAATATAAAGATTTATATTCTGCAATGTTCATACGCAAAAGAGAAATTTGGTTGTTCTTCCTTCAATAACTGATGTCTCTGTGGAATTTTATGAGTTACTTTCGAAAAAGATATTTTATTTGCTTGATAGTGTATATATTAAGTGGAATTTTGAATGTTAGGTAAACTACACAAGTTCTGTTGAAACACATTAGTGGGTTCCTTTCATTAAAAAAGTACTGGTGGCTCAGAAAACTAAACTCTGATGAGCTGATGAATTTGCCCTTTCTGTATTTGTAAACTTCATTATCCTTTTTGATTTCCTTCCACACTTAGAGCTATAAATAGCTTCTAGCTCTTATGGTGACTTCTGAGTGTAGAACCTGCCTTTAATCTAGATGCACTAGCATGCACAATGTCCAGAGACAATGAAACGCTTTCTAGGAATAGATGGCATATTTATACACTTCTGGCATGTCAGCAAGAAATTCTGCTAGCCTGGGTGATTGGATAATGGTGAAGAATCAATTTTGGTAAGATCTAGCTTATTGTCAAGAAGATTACCAATAACAATATTTCCAAAGATTATAAAGCATTTTTCTTATAAAATTCATTTTAACAGATTGTTGGAACATACAGAGATATGACATTCACTACTATAATTTACATTTACATGTTTCAATGCAGATTTGCCTTGATTAAAAAACAACCAAAATACCAAAAATAAAACCCACTTCAATGGTTTAAATCAGCTTCTCACCTGTTCTCTTTATCTCTCTTAAACTTGATTTGACTTAGTCAATTAAAAGAAAAAACACAGGTATGAAGAGTAATGTAGCAAACTCTTTTGCAAAATTTCTTCTTCAAAATTTTTATTTATAAAATCAATGATCTTTTGTTGCCAAATATGTCTCTTTCTTTCATTATGAAGTTGTTGCTTACTGAAACAGAACAGTGAATTATGTACTGCATCTGTTCAAGGAAACAGGGTAACATTTAAACATCTGTTTGGTATGGTCGCACATGTTTGCTTCTGCGCAGAAACTCCCTCTTCCTTTAATCCTGTGCCCTCACTGTAATGGAGTTAATTAAAAGGTTTTTGTTGTTTTTGTTTTTTCCCCAATGTCAGTTCAGCACAGATTTCTCCACACACAACAGTGATTATGGTCTCTGAGCCAATGTAATCCAAGCATTCTCTTACCAATGGTGCAGACACTCCTGGACTTACTTACTTACAATGGAGTTAAATCCTGATAAACCCACTAAGTTAGAAATGAATGTAATATACCAAACAGCAATTCTTTAAAGCATTCCTTCCTTTCCTTTGTGGTCAGGTGATGGTTAGAGCTGCAGCTTGTCCAATATTATGAAAGAGTATAGTGTAACATATTGCTAAGATCCATATTCAATGATTGTTTACTATTTAATTAATGTGTCTTGCTTTTGTACCATCATAAACTAAAATAAAAACCGAGCCACTATAAATCATGGCTCATCTGAGTTTGAATTATTAAGAGAATTGAGGGAACAGAAGCTTAATGGGGCCCATAATAAATACGTGTGTATATATAGATGTGTATTTGAGTTTTGGTTTACTTATTGATGTCATTACCTACTTAAAACATGATTTTTCTGACTTTGAGGTTAAGAAGGTCCTAACACTAGTCTACTCAAAGCATACAGAGCTTTGAGTGATAGAAATATGTGATTGTTTTATAGTCTAATTATTATTGCCTTTTAACAGTGAGCTCATCTTAATCTATATAATAAGGAACTGTTAGAAATGATTAAGTCCAAAAATGAAGATTCTTTGTAGTTTATTGCCAAGAAAATGTATATATGAAAATTCTATACATTAGGTTTTTTCTATTGTATGTAAACTCGGTTTTAATTTCATCATCGCTAGTTTTTAGAATTGAATCACTTTTGTTTCCAAAATGAAACAAGGTTTATGAACGTTGATGCAAACAGTTACATGCATGAGTCAGAATAAGACCAAAAAAACTAGTTAGTACATCCAAGTCAGTTTCCCATGTGGTGTGCATAATTCCAGAATAATGTGCAAAAGCTTATAACACTGTATGTAAGGGAGCTATTAATAACCACTGAGTATAGAAAAATGTTTTCATAAAACACAACTCTTTCAAATATTTGAACCAGAGATGAAGTGTGCATTGAATGATCTTAACAACATAAAAACAACTCTGTCTTGACTCACATAGTATTTCTGTTTAAAAGTCTTATTTTATACAAACAGAAGAGAAACCCCCACAGTATCAATCAGTGCAGAAACAAAACTCTTTATGGCATGTGCTAAGAACTTATTTTAAGTACATCTTTGCAGAATGACCAAGACATCAGATATTGGAATAAAATATGTTTTTCTAGGCACTAGTGCCTAGAGTTTGATCCAGAAAGGGGAGTGAAAATAATTTGAGGGTTTTTTTTCCCAAGAAAATGTGGGCCAGTGTAATTATGACTGAGGGATGCCTTAAGACAGAATCCCCAAATCAAATATCTTTAAGTGGGAGAACCTGAATAAAATGCTTTATCAAAGTGCTGTGGTGCAGCACCAAACCACAGGCAGTGAACCTGAGAGGGCTTGTGGAAGATGCTAACCAGTTTTGAGGACCACATGCTCCAATTGATCACAACACAAATTGTAACCATTATTATCTTTTTAATGTTTAAGGATTTTCTACAGTGATGATGACATGATTCAATAGCTAAGAGTGCTGGCTGGTCTTCTGGAGGACATAGGTTCAATTCCCTGCATCCTCAGAGAGTCTTATAACCATCTGTAACTCCAGTTCTGAGAATCCCACAAACAGTTCTGGCCTCCTTAATTGTTGAATTATGGCATGGTATGTATATATACATGTAGAAAAAAATGACCATAGAATAAAAATCCATTGCTGGTGGGAATGAAAACTTGTGCAACCACTTTGGAAATCAGTGTGGCGGTTTCTCAGAAAATTGGGAGTCAACCTACCTCAGGATCCAGCAATATCACTCTTGGGAATATACCCAAGAAATGCCCAATCATACTAGAAAAGCATTTGATTCAACTATGTTCATAGCAGCATTATTCGTAATAGCCAGAACCTGGAAACAACCTAGATGCCCCTCAATGGAAGAATTGATAAAGAAAGTATGGCAATCTACACATAAGAGTACTACTCAGCAGTAAAAAAAAAACAATGACATCTTGAATTTTGCATGCAAATGGAAGGAAATAGAAAACACTATCCTGAGTGAGGTAACGCAGACCCAAAAATATGAATATGGTATGAACTCACTCATTAGTGGATTCTAGCCATAAACAAAGGGCATCGAGCCTTAGATTCAAGGAATTTGAAAATGCAGAAATGCAGAAGATTTGGCTTACAACAGAAGATAACCAAGAACAAAAACAAAAAACATGATATGTGAAGAACTGTAAAGGTATTTTAGCTGCTGTGTGTGTGATTGTCTTCAGCCTACATCTAGTCTCTTTCTCTTTGCTGTTAAGTTTTATGTGTCTGTTGGAATCACAGGTGTATATTGCACACATAGCTGCTCAGAAAAAGTAAAAATTTCTTGCACATTATTGGAGGCATAAAGTCCTTCCAGGGATGTCTTGTATTTTTATCAGAAGACAAGAGGGAAATCGAATGCTTCTGCTGGCTTAGCCTCTAGTGGTCTGAATGACACAAACAGGACTCAGAGCAGAGGATTTAAAGCTGTGTAAGATGCCGTGGGTTGCATTTCTTTACAAGTCAGCATGAGGAGAGTTAACTCATAAATGATTCAGTGATTTTCACCTAACACTAAATATTTGAAAATTGGATCCAATTTAATATACCCTTGTTGGATATATAAGTGAGGCGCTATGCTGTTCTCCACATCATTTACTGACACAGAGAGAACACATTTCTGTGCTGCAATCAAATTCCAAGCTGTGTATTTTATTATTCAGGAAGAAGATGGAAAATGCAATTATCGATATTAAACCCATCTAATTTTGACAAAATTTTGATGGTCTTTTGAATCAAAGTATATTTACTTTTGACAAAAAAATAATGAAACACAGTCACAAAAGGAAGCATGAAAGAGATATGAAAAATCTCATCAATCACCCTGTTCATATATTGAAAAAAAATGTACTGACAGCATGTATACAGTTCTAAACTACACTTTGTAGAAATTTGTAGAGATATTGGGTATGCAGATTTTGGAGATTTTTAAGCCTTGCCAAGTCATACTTAGCACTCATTTGCCATATATACATACATATATGTTGTACCTTGTATTTAATACTTCATTACTTTTCTGTAAACATTAATGGCTTCTGAAGAGTGTCACATCAAGGTACTTGGAAACAAAAACCATCTTAGTTAAATAAGAAGCTCTCATTACCCTTTTGCTGTTGTTAATTTTCATGAAAACTATTTTTGAATTCAATAACTTTTGATTAAGAATAATTCTAATCAACTATTATCAATGCTAATGTAGAGTTGTTTCAAAGTAGATGAATTAAAATAGAAATTGAATTTCCTTTTCAATTTCCAGGAATATCTATTTTGGTGTGGGACAAATATGTGGAGTATATAATCATCATTCCTGTGATGGTGATCATGGGGTAAGGTGACAAAGGTGGAAAGATTTCTATTTTTCCAGCACTTACTGCAGCAATGGTTTTGTAATTTGCTGTGGATGTCCTTATTTATAGTGGGCTCTGGTGGAAATGGTCTATGTTGCCAGGACAGAACCTATTTGGAAACAACTGAGGTTGGAGAAAAGAAGTCTGCACATCCACAATACAACAGTTGTAGAAACAGACTAGAAATATGTAGGTTTATATTAGATTCCATTGCATTACTTCCTGATTTGTTGAATGCATTTCATATAGTCATGTTTTAAAAACTTGGTTCCAAATTTATATGTTAATAAGACCTAAAGGCAAGTCCTTTGGGAAGCATTGAGTTAGATGAGACATTAAGATGTGGTCCTTGCTATGTGTTGCTGTGCATATGTGGGCACTATGGGTATGTATTCATGCAAGTTTACATGTGTATATGAGGTGAATATGAATGTGAATGTATATGTGATTGTGTAGAGGCCTGAAGTTGATTGTGTGTCACATCCATTATTCTTGACTTGATTTACCGAAGCACGGTCTCTCTAAAAAGCAGATCTTAATGATTCTGGTTTGTGTGGTTAGCCAGCTTTCTGAATGGATTCTCTTTCTCTGTGTTGAATGCTGGGATTACATGTGGCCACCAAACAATGTAAGCAGAAACTGTACTTTCATTTCCTGGCCAACCAGACCCAAATAATCACACAGGAACTATATTAATTATAATACTGTTTGACCAATGGATTAGGCATATTCCTACCTAACGCTTAAATTAACATCTTAAATTAACCGATTTCTATTAATCTGTGTGTTGCTACCTGCCTATGGCTTACTGGTAAGGTTCTGATGTCTTTCTCCTTCACTAACCATATGGCATTTGCTTGACTCACCTTCTTTTGTCCTGCATTCAGTTTAGTTTTCCCAGCTGGCTATATTTGCCCTTCAGCTTTCTTATTAATTTTAAAACATATTCAGAGCATATAGATGGGAATCCCACAGCATCTCTTGTTTTCTGTCCAAATAAAAAAGATTTTAACTTTAACATAGTAAAATTACATATAATAAAACAGGTTTTAAGCAGGAATTACAGTTACAATATTTACTCTATTTGTCTCTGGCTAAATTAAAAAAATATTCTATTATCTATTTTATCTTTGTGAGTTTAAAGTTTAATATCTAATTTATCTTTTGCCATTACCTAGGAAAACTATATCTGTCTTCAACTCCATCAAAGACCCCAGAAGGATGTAATATTACCTAAGTAAACAGGAAGTGCATTGTAAGCAACTTCCAAAGCTCTAGAATGTCACTGTGTGGACAGTCACCCAAAATTCTTCTGTAACATTGGGACATCCATCTTCAGCCTACAGGCTCGTTGTGTCCAACAGACTTTTGCATGAAGCAGGAAATTTGAAAGATTGTTTCACCTATATTGGCAGTTTGTTAGTCACTTTCCTCTGTGGCCCGCAGAATATCTGGCAGACACTTTCATGAAACAGGAACCTTAAAGGACTGTCTTACCTTCTTTTGTCAATTTCAACAGTCATTTTTTTCTGTGAGTTCTGAAAGTTCAGTTTGTATAGCATACCATCAAACAGTCTAGGCAAGAGCAGTTTTTTTTTTTTGTCTAAATGGCTGACCTTGTCAAACTGAAGGCAAATTCCATAGCAAGTTTCTTTAATGCCTGTCAACCTCACTGCCTCCAGAAGTAGGCATGTCTCACTGTCAAGAAAAGTCTAAGTTCTCAAAACATTTTAAATGCCATATTCTGTATATTTTTGAAGTGTTGAAGATTACCTATCTAAATGAAATATATTTCTGTATATCTAGAAACCTAAATAATATAATTAAAAGTTTGATTATTGTAGATGACTAATAATCTGTATTTCTTAATTATACATCACATTTTTCAATGAGCTGCACAAACACAATGCCTTAAACAAGAGCAGAAATACATATATACAATGTAACAAAATCAACCTTAAATTTGTATTAGTAGACCAACATCCACACCAATGCAAAATATTCATCTCTATATCATATCACCCTTAATTTTTTTAGGAATTAACTATAACCATTAATTATTTTTAACAAACCCTTTTAAAATAAGAATAAACATTTATAAACAATTGTTTGGGGAACTTGGCTGTAGTTTTCTCAAAACTTCTTCCTGCCATTTATTGGATGAAGTATTTTTAGGGTTCACAGAGACCTTAAAGGGGCTCTTGTTCCACCAAACAATATTAGCCTGGAAGGAATCCACAGCTTCTCATCTTCTGTAGAAACAAAAGCAGAATCTCTTATCCTTAGACTCAAATTTTGAAGTCAAGATACCTTTAAATTATATATGTTGGCCTAGCTTAACAGCCCCCAGAATCGTTAACAGATTAAGAGTCAAAAAGTACAAAGAAAGCATAATGATTTGCATAATCGAGACTCTCTCTCTCTATTCCATCTTTATGTGTCTGTTTTTTGCTCATGCTGTTAGACTTACCAGATTCTAGAATCATGTATTAAATAATCCTTCCTTCCTTATAAATTGTCATAATTCAGTTAGTTTGTTATAGTGACCTTTATTAATTAATCACATTACGAGCATCATACCTCTATCACAATACTGAAAAACTTCTGATATATAGATTTTGAGGATGATTTATAGAAAAGAAGCAGAGCCATTATTCATCCAGAGCTCTAGGTCCAAATTACAGAACTCCTTACTCTTTCCATGCATTCTTTCATGAGACAAATCCATTTCCAATCATGACCCTATGGAATAGGGCCAAGAAATCAAGGGCAGACTTTTCTATATAAGACAAATCTAGTACTCCGTTCATTTTGCTAACATTTGCTGAACATGCAATATATGCAGATTCTTTGTATAGGATGCTCCTCAGCTGTAGTATAGAGACATAAATACTAATCAGTATGATTGAATGCAGTAAATGTTTTAATGCAAATCTGATTAGATAAGAAAAAATGATGAAGTGGAGAGTGGTTATATGTGCTAAAATGGAAATAGTATTTGTAGGGGAGGGATTTTGAAAAGAAATCTTCATGTGATAGAAGCTTGAACTGAAACTAAATACTCATTTTATTTCTATAGGTATCACTAGCTCACAAGGTGATTAGTAGTTCTTTTGTTCATATATTCGATATATTTTCAGGTACTTTTTTGTCACTTAGGCTGGTTTTTAATTTAGGAAATTTCTGTCTTATCATTTTTTAGACAGGAACTCAAGCAGGGAAGGAACTTGGAGGCAGGAAATGAAGAAAAGAGCATGGGGGAGTGCTCCCTACTGGCTTGTTCCCAAAGGCATGTACAATCTGATTTCTTTTAGAAGCCAGGACAACCTTCTTAGTGGTATTTCTGCCCACAAAGAGCTAGACTTTCATTCATCAATCTTTAATAAAGAAAATGATCCACAGACTTGCCAATCTTATAAGGGTGTTTTTCAAAGGTAGTTCACTCTTCCCAGATGACTGTAGCTTTTGTCATGTTGATAAAGACTAATGAGCACAGCCCTTCACAGACACCCACTGTTTGTAGTTTGACAAGTTGGGAGTTTCTGAATTATCAGCCTTCTACTGAACAAAGTCAAATCTTTTAAAAGGGTTTTACTATGCAACCCTGGCTTGAAATTTTCTCTATAGGATTATGCTAGCTTTGAAGGAATTTGTGGCAATCCTCCTGGCTCTGCTACCTCAGAGCTGGGATTATAGGAACATGTCAGTATGTATGCCTTGAAATGATTCTTGAAAAGTACTTAGCTATTTTCCAGAATCTGATGGACTCAGATATTGGTAATACTTACTATTCAAAAACACAAGTAAGGCTGAGGGAAAGTTCTGACTAAAAAAGTTCACACAGAATATGGAAAAACACAGAGAGCCTTAAAATCTGGGAACTGGGAGTTTTGAACTGTAGAAAGGATAAAAGGAGTTAGTTAAACTGGGGTTGAAAACCAAGTTTTGATTTTATTCTGAATGATAAACAAAGCCAGAAATAAGTTTCAACTCTGAAAAAAATATGGTTAAAATTATTTTCTAGGAAATTCATTGATATACCAAGGATCAGTTTGAATTGCAGGCAATTAGTATAGAAATTTGGCCAACAAGGGAGAAGATATACAGTTGAAAAAAAATCCTCCAAGTATGAAGACAGGTTGGTCTCCTACGCCTGAAACAAGCCATTGCACCATTTCTTAGCTACAGAACTCTAACTGAGTCTACCAAATATTATACATTAGATTTGTCTCAGAATTTTGATCTTGGGAGTAATTTGTAGGATATAAGTAATTGTTTTGTGGAATGAGTTTCAGAATGATATTTAGGGAATAGTGTAAATGTTAATACATTAATGTGAATGATCTTTGTTACAAATGCTGGGAAAACTTTCCATTAAGGCGAAACATTACATAACAAACAAATTGCATTGACTTCCTAAATGTCAGAAAAATACAAATGCCCAATAGGAATCAATAACAAAGAAATTGAGAATAATCTATTTTTGATTTTCTTTTAAAAAATTCCATTTAATGTTGCTTTTTAGTAAATTGTCTTTTATTACCAACCTTTGGGAAATACTGTTTTATATTATAAAATTTCTTTTGAGTCTGAAAGAACAGGTTCAATGTACCTTAGAATTATACTATTAGTAATGTTATCAAGATGTATTTCCATAGGCCTGGAGGGATGGCTAACCCTTTCTAGCACCTACATGGAGACTCATAACCATCTATAACTTCATTTCAAGGATATCTAACATACACACACACACATACACACATTGTACACATACCTGTATATTGGCAAAATATTCATATACATAAAGTCAAATAGATAAATTAAAAAAATATCCCCAGCTATATCAAGTAATTTTCTCTAAGAATAAAAAATCGTTAGGACTTATAATAGCAAATCTCATTAGTTCCCCATTATTAAAATCAGGGTGTCTATTCTTATACTGTAATTATTAAGTAGGGTGGTATTATTTTGTAGAAAAATATTTCTGGTTGCTTAATGAGTTAAGAATATTTAATATATTAATTGATATATTAAAGCAGAATCACAAATTCTGCTTGTGAATGATCATTGCTTGACTGGAACAATTCTCCTAGAATTTGAGCACTGTAGTCTTTCAACACCAAAGACGGTGTGATTAGTTCTTCCTGATGTACATCAGATAAGCAAAACTATGCCTGCTCATGATTCCCAAATTTACCTATAAATTTTGACAAGCCACATCTTGAACTTAATGGAGTATTTAAGCTGTGACATAATTTTAGAGTTTCAGAGAGATTAAAATTTCTCATTCTAAGACCCAGCAATATTTCCAGAGAAAAAGTCAATGTCACTCATATTTTTTACAGTCATCTAACTAGGTTGCAAAATATCCTGATGCTTTTCCACATCAGATTGTCCTTTGCTTTTCCCTTACAATCTTCTGGTAAAATATTTTCATCTTTATTCCTTCTTTTCTGATGCACAAACAGGTGCCTGTGTGTGGTCACAGTTAAGGCTCAGTTAACAACCCTGCAAGCCAGCTAACCTAACAGGTGTTGGTAGAGCAGATAAGGGGATCTAACAATCTGCTCTAATAATTACACCATGAAGAGCAGGAGAATGACCTAAAAATCATCTTCAAATCCTCACAGTAATCTTGTTACATGAGACAGTGAAACACGAGCTAAGATTAGGAGTTTTCATGTTAACACTCCAGGTCACCTTGGTCTGTTCCTCATCTGGAATCACTACATCAGACCGTTATCTCAGGATCTGTCACGTAGAGCTTTTTTGATGCCAAGATTTCTGTTTCTTGGAGTTTAGTTTTGGTTTTTGGTCCTAAGGCACTCGTCAGTTAGGGCTGTTGTTACTGAGATCTCAGATAGTTATTGCAGAGAAATTCTCAGAGGAAAACCTAGACAGAATTGGAAAGAAAATGGGCTCTGTTGTGTCAGTGATTGTGAATAGAAATCAGGAGTTTCTCTATCAGCCTTCAGTCCTGATGGTCCAGGTGGGATGGCACAGATTCCCAAATCTGCAGAAATAGGCTTACATCCTTAGGACTTTGTCACAAAAAAATGTGGCCTTGACAGTATGGTGAAAGAAATGAGTAAATAAACAAGTATTTGGGAGGTGATTTCTCTTTCAGCAGCATTGCAGAATTGGTACACTTATTTCATTGAAAATGACCTAATTACATGGTCACAACTTCAATAGATGATAAGAAATATAATCTCTAACAGTTTTTATTACTGTAGTAGCTAAAACTACTAGTATTTAATAAGAGATAAATTTTATGTAACAATTACCAATTTGCATGTCATTTTTTCTGTTGAGTTTAATAACTTCTGTTAATTTTCATGTGTTTGTATCTTAAATGGATGATTGATTTATAAGATAATATAGAAAATTAATTTTAGTTGTAGAAAAACTAGGCAGTTTCTGTTTTATGAAGAACCAGATACAGATCTTGAACAAGAAAGGGTTAACTGAACAAGTCAAGAAGATCCATAGTGCACATTACCAAGAAAGTTTGTCATGACTGGTCCTGAGTTAGCTATTGAGACATGAGCTTTGAGCCCTAGGAATACTCTTCATGATAAGAATTTTCTTGTGTGCTCGAGGACTCCAGCCACAAAATACCAATGTTGTTAGATAATTTGTAAAACCTCATATGGTTTTCTCTTTCAGGTACTAGAGTCTAGATACCTGAGGTCACTCATGCAAGTACTCACATTACTGATTTGTATAAAATCTCAGAATACCAAGACCTAGGAGAAATTGCTGAACAAATTGTCATGTGTTCTGGCTGGGAAAACTCCTTACATTTGCTGAATTTGAACTTAAAACCCTGATTGTTTTCTGTTCCATACGAGTTTCCCCTTGGTTTATAATTGGTGTCATTTTATTGTAAATAACAGTGACTGTATTGTAGCATTTCTCAGTTCAGTACTCTTTCTGGTGAATCATCTAGCTTGATAGAAGCCTTTAGAACTTGACTCGAACATCAAATTCATCTTTAAGATAATGACAAGGACAAAATCCAATGTTTTATAATGCTTATATGTGAATGTTAAATAAATATATTAAAATTCAGAAAGAAAACTTTGTCCCTGTCTTCTAAAACAACACTGAATATACGAAAAAGTAGTATTAACTGAAGTCATGAGGATATTATAATTTAGTGATAGGATCTGTGTGAAAGCTGAATTTGGGTTCTTGATCTTTTGCACTTTCTTTGGCTTCCATGAATGAGGCAGGAGGAATGTTCTTCCCAGGGCAAATTCCCTTAATATAAACTTCTAGTCTCCAGAATTATAAACTAATAAACTTTTGGTGAACTCAAAGGTATCTTTGGAGATCCTTTTTCTTAATGTCACTTTAGAGTTTTTTCTTTTTAAATTTTTACTTATTTTTACTCTTTATTATAAACCCTACAAGCTTTTGTTTTTCTGTTTTTATGGCTTTCCTGAGTGTACTAACAAGTAGGTACCTACATCTATAGCTCATCTATATTTGATTCTAGTGCCTTTTCTTGGGATTTTTTCCTCTTGTTTGATTTGTCCAGATGTGTTGTTTTCTTTTTCTTATTATCTTTTATATTTTCTAATTACTATATTTAATTTTTTATTGTTTCTTATGAATCTGTTGGTTTTCTAATGGGAGCCAAAAATGGGGTGGATCTGGATGGGAAGGAGAAGAAAGTGTAATCACATTATATGAGAAAATCCATTTTCAATAAAAGACAAAAATAGACCTTGCAAGCTAATAATAGGAAAAGGAAGCTTATTTGGAGGTTATGGAATCACAGTATTTTTGTCTGATAGGGCAGGACTTAGGTAGGCGAAGAAAACAGAACTGAATTCTGGGAGGAAGAATGCAGAGTCAGAGAAGCCATGGATCCTCTGCCTGAGATGGACCCCAGTTAGACTCTCTGGAAAGCCACTG
The DNA here is from genome assembly GCF_018167655.1 of Microtus oregoni. Classification (NCBI taxonomy): domain Eukaryota; kingdom Metazoa; phylum Chordata; class Mammalia; order Rodentia; family Cricetidae; genus Microtus; species Microtus oregoni. The sequence goes on along the minus strand of NW_024543067.1, from coordinate 22,030,602 downwards.
CCACATGGCGATACACAGATTAATGGAGGTGGGTTAAACTAATATGTAAGAGTTAGCCAATAAGAAGTTAGAGTTAATGATCAAGCATTAATACAGTTTCTTTGTAATTATTTCAGATGGAAGCTAGCCAGGTGGCCAGGAAAAACAAGCGACCCACTCCTTGCAACACATTCTTCCTCTCTTAATGACCATTGACTGCTTGTAGGTTTTTATCAAGGAGTGAGGTCTTATGAAAATTTTTCACCCATGTTGACATGTCAACTGGTAGTATCATTATTCAAGTCTTGTTTATGCAACCATATTATTGAGATTTCATTAGTACATATTCTCAGTTATGTCTTGTAGTAAGAGGCTTTTTGTTGGTTTCCGTCCACCCAGCTAGCTTTGACCCAAAATAATCACACAGAAACTGTATTAATTAAATGACTGCTTGGCCCATTAGCTCTAGTTTCTTATTGGCTAACTCTTACATATTAATTTAACCCATTTCTATTAATCTGTGTATCACCACGTGGCTGTGGCTTACCAGCCAAAGTTCCCAGCATCTGTCTCTTGCAGGCTTCATGGCTTCTCTCTGACTCTGCCCTTCTTTCTCCAAGCATTCAATCTGTCTTCTCTGCCTACATAAGTTCTGCCCTGCTATAGGTCCAAAGCAGTTTCTTTATTAAGTAATGGTAATCACAACATACAGAGGAGAATCCTACATCACTGTCTAGATGAAATTACCTCATAGCCCAGGTCTCGGTACCCTGACTCTTACAAACTTTTCATCTCCTCTTCTGTGATGTTCTCTGAGACATCTGTGTAGAGATTGTATCGTATGTACCATCTTCATTGTCCTTAGTCATATCATAAGTATGTGGTATCTTCAGCAATCCTACTTTCAATTTTTAGTAGGCAACCAATAACTATCACCTGTACAATTTTGGGGGAAATCTTTTGAACTCCTCTGACCAACAGTTGAAGAATGTTTTTTAGGCTTGACACTGGGTTTTAGCTAGATAGTCTATGGCTCATTGTGTACATCATCACATCATATGACATAACATAACACAATTAATATATGTATATGTAGGTGTGTATTACACATTTTAAGTTTATAAAATAATGTTTGCCTGTAGCTTTTTCAACCATCATTAGTGTAATTGATGTCTATTTTCACTTTTTATTTATGTAGGTGTTGAGATTTGAACTGCAAATGTGTTACTAAGTGAGACATCATCTTTCCAGTCCAGGAATTTGTTTATAAGGGTTCTTTCCTTCCCTACTGCCAATCCACATGGTTGAATGGTGAGTTTGAGCTGAGGAATCACTTGGTTATGTTACAGAAAGAGCAATGCAAACATATACAATGTAAATAAACACTGTAGTGGAAACAATTCCTGATAACTTTAGGTTCTTTGGAGAAACTTATACTTTTATTTAATGTGAAAATGAAATTATTTTCTAGAAATGATTTTGAATTCAAACACTAAATATATCATGCTCTTTCAAGTTTTTGTCCTAGAAAAATAGTTTTTCAATTTTGTCAGTTTTACCTGTTTTTTCCATTTATCCCTCTCCAGCCCAACTCACAGGGAAAAATTGTTGTATAGTTCATTTTTCTGTACTCAGCTTTGAGTACTTGTGATTTTGAAGTGTGAGGGGAACTAGGAAGCATTGATTGGCAGCTGCTGTTATATTGTCTTCATTTTGCTAATTTTGTGATTCAGCATGTTCTCAAGCAATCAACAGTCTTTTTCCTTAAATGTTTGACTTCTCCTTTATTCATCTCTCATAATTTTTAAGAAGTCTAATGTGACTCTGCATGAGCACATACAACCTAAACCTACTTTCTTTACCCTGTTTCTTCTTCTTTTATTTGATATGAGAGCCTTTTTCAGATTAAATTGCTTATTTCACTGACATTTGAACATACATGTATAATACTTCCACATTTTATAAAAAGACTGAGTTTTTTTTTCCAGAAAGAACTGGAGACTTTGGTTATTATAACTATATGGAGGATAGCTCCTTATTTGAGGAAGGGGGAATTAGATGAGGTAGGGATGAGAAGGACAAGCCCTATCAGAATTTTTCAGAATGCTTGTATTTGTGCTCTAGGGCTATGGAGTGGTTATCTTCTTAATGATGGAAAACATTGGAGAAGTTCGACATTTTAGCACCAGAGTCACTTTTGGAGTAGTTGGCAGCTGTGATTTTTTAGAAGACTTTTTCAGGTCTGGACTAGGATGCAATCCATGTGCCACAAATGTTTAGCTATGAGGTCAAAGTGGAATGAGTTACATCAAGAGTTAGGAGTTAAGGAGAAGAAAATACATTGATGAGTGGCTACTATAAAAGGTATTGATTATATAAGAAGAAACTGTAGTTTGGCTAGATTCATCAGATTTATTTGGTTAACTTCAATAGTATTAGATTATGTTGTTCTGTCTAAGCTATGAAAAAGATTTGTTCTCCTTTATGGGTGTTTCTCAATGTGAAGAGCAGCTTCTGTGAAAATAGTCACAGCAGAGCTTTTGGGATGCAAACCACCCGAGAAGGTATTTAACTATCACATTTCCTACCATGGAGGAGTTCTGTCTATTCATGCTTGCCCAAATTAGTTCCTGCAGAGTTTACAGGATTTAAAAAGGAGTGTTGGAGGAACTGAAGAGAGAAACGTGACTTCATTTCTGGTAGAGATGTTTCTCACCATTCTTCCTCCTAGAATATGTAACGTATTTTCACCAAACATCTTATAGTGATAGAGAAAACTAACTTGAAATGCCATGCTTTTTGTTGATATCCATGGGAGGCATTCCCCTTTCTAAACAGGCCAAGGAAGACTAGATGGGGGAAAAGAGGGGATGTTGGGGAAAGGTTATGGGAGGAGAAAATGTGTTTATGGTGTCAAATAAATAAATATATTTAATAATTAAAATTTGAAAAAAAATTTAAAAAAGAACTATGACTTTAAAACATTATTCAAACAATTCTCTGGAAGCTTTAAATTGATTCTGATGTTTAGATAACTGATTCATTTTGTTTTAAAATTTAGATGATAGTCTTTACATTTTGTTAAGTAAAAAGTGGGAAAGAAAAAAATGTAAATATTTTAAAAATTCCCAAAGCAAATAGTGATATGTGATGCCCCTCTGTATGTGAATATGTTTTATTACCATTGGTTAATAAAAAAGCTAATTTGTCCTATGGCAGGGCAGAATTAGCTAGGTGAGAAATTCAAACAGATACAGGGAAAAACAAGTTAGAGTCATGGAGATGCCAGCAGTTGCTGAATAAGCAAGATGTGAGGTAACAAGCCAAGAGCCTTGTGGTAAATTGTAGAGTAATAGAAAAGGGTTGATTTAAGATATAAAAGTTAGTTAGTAATAAGCCTGAGCCATTGGCCAGTTTGTAATATTAAGCCTCAGACTGAATATTTAGGAACTGAGAATGGGAGAGAAACCTTAAGTTACAAAATAAAATTTGCATTTCCACTTCTATCCCAATTAGTTAAAAGATCATTCCTGAATTTCTTCTGCTTTTGTCATAACGGAAAAGGCCTCTGAAACTCACCAAGTCACTTCCTCATCACACCCACCACCTAGGGATGCATTATCTGAATTTTAGACTAGCAAATAAATGACTTTTTGTTTCCCTTTCTTGCTCTTCTGGAAAACATGTTGTCTTGATCTAGTACGGCTGGTGTGATTAAAACATTATAGACTGGATGGCTTAAACCAAAGCTTCATAAAATTTTACAGCCCATAGCCCCCTTTTGAACAAGGAATTTTTAAGTGACTAGAGTATATAAGCATGTATAATAGGTATATAAACTGCATGTTTACTGATACCTCACAAAGAAAAAGTCAGTTATTTGGCATGTGTTTATAATTTCATTATTTAATAAAAATGAAAGCAGATTTTCATCTAATGGTGTGGTTGTACTTATTTTTAGCTACTTATATTTTGGCTGAACATTTCATACTACAGGATGTGGAACACCTTCAACTCTTTTCAGAATTGATTGCTGTTTTGATTTTTATTATAATTGTCAATGTTGAAAATGCCACTTTACAAAAACATGTATTGCAAAATGTCAGAATAATGTTTGGGGCCCTTTCAGAAATTGTTAGAAATTTTGTCCTAATTCTAAGCCAAAATTCATTTAATGAGTTTTTTAATGACATATCAAGTCATTAAATCAAAGAGCAATTTAAAAAATCAAATGTAACATTCTAGCTCCATGTCATTGAAAGCTGTACTAATTTGAAACTTACATGATAAGAATGATTGTAGGAAAATATTAAAAGCCTGTGTTTTCCATAATTAAACTGATTTTTCTGTGAGAACATAAAACTCTGTATGCATAGTAAAAACATTGCAATTCATAATGTATAATAGTCTCAAAGCTGAGCAAAGACATTTTAGGCAGCATTCACTGATGTTGTAGAGCATGTCAGAATGCACAATGCCCAGTGTTCATGTTGTATTTTCAGAAACTTGGTTGTGGTGAAGTCATGCAATACAGCACAGGTAAATACAGCTGCAAACATATTTGTTCATTATATGTTTGTATTAATTCAGGTATGCAATGTTACTTGGTGTCATGACCCGCAGTTTAACAAGCAATGACTTAAACAGCAGCAATAGATATGGAAGCTGAAAATGCAAGATAAAGTCCAGCAGGATCTACTCTACTGAAGGTCTTGCTTCTTGTTTCTCAATATGATTTGCCTTGCATATGGGTGAAGGAGAGGAGGGTAAGCTTCCATGCTGTCTGCATGAAGATTTGGGCCATATACTTATAACTCATCTTTAATTGTATTCTTATCCCAAATATAGCCAACACTGATTTCAGTAGAGGAATTTGAGCATGTGCAAACTGTATACACATGAAAATTTTAAGAAGTAATCTGTCTTCATGCCTTACTTTTATGTAGTTTAAAAATCTTAATTTCTGACGTTTTTGTACAATATCCCTTTGTTTTGAAATTCAGATATATAATTCACACTTTCTCTTCACTTAACATACCAATATTTCTCTACCTTTTTTGACATTAGACTGAAGGTGTCCTTTATGCTAGAAAAAAAGTAATATCTGTTGAGTGATGATTTTAATTAATGTTTACTGCAAAATGTCAGTAAAGATCCAGTGGAATAATGTGGAGGTTTTTTATAAATCATGAAGTGCTATATCAGTAGAAAACAGGACGCTGTGTTATTTACTAAAGGCTGATTGACAATTTTGAGCATATAAGGTCATAGATGACTGACACCTATATGTGAATTAAATAAAAATATCAAGTACTTATGTGTTAAATATTATTTTATGGACTAAATATGCATCAAGGAAAATGATTTACCATCAAAGAACTTAGGCAGCATGGACTTCACACTGAATGTAAGGAGTTGAAATTATTTTGTTGATCCACAGGCAATCTCAGAAAAAGACTAAACCATTTCATGTAGGTGAAAGCTTCTAGTGGTGGGACTGTACTCTGTCCTCATGTTTTCAGAACAGATACTTTTCAGGAGAACAAACTAACATCAAACATTTTATTGTCATCCTCTTCATTTACTTGACTTCGTTTCTGGGAGTCAATGAAAGCCCATTTTGAGTTTAAACACCAGCTTTTCTACCATATCTTATTAGAGTTTTATTCTGCTTGGTATTAGAAATTTTTACTGACTTGGGCGTTTGATTTTGCAAATATGTCCCATTATAGTTATGTGAGGATCTCTCTTTGTTCCAACCTTTTCTTTTTTAGTCTCCGTTATATTCACATTTTTGATGGCAGTATTGCAAGTGGTCTCAACTCTCTCGATATTGGCATGCGTGGGGGTAAATGAAAGTAATGATAATTCTTATTTCCCAGGATTCTTATGAGTATTAAATGCCCCATCAATGCTGTTGTTGATAATTAAGTGATTAGAAAACACCAGGCTCAAAGCCAGTTATCTAAATGCAGAGAAATTGCAGGAGGATATTTCACAAGAGATTTGGGACAAATTTAGTTCTCAAAATAAGAATCTAACGAATGAAGCCTCACTATACTGATTACCCCACCTTCCTTCAGTGTGGACATGCACTGAGCAAAATATTAGAATTTTTATCATATATCAAGTCACATGCACATTCAATTTTTCTACTTAGCATTTATTGGATTTTAACAAGTCATCAACATCATATATTAGTAGTCAGATAATGTAGCTTTTGTTTATTGAAAGAGAGGGAGAAATTAATGTTCATCAGCTGGAATTTATTTGTCTTTATTGTTTTTTTGTTTGGTCAGTGGGTGAGTTTTGGTTCAGATTTTGGCTTTTTCATTCTACTCCCTGTTTCTAAAAATGTGATTTTAGTTGGGGACCACATCCTTAACAGCTTCTTTCTTTCTTTCTTTCTTTCTTTCTTTTTCTCTTTTTCATCTTTTCTTCTTCCTTCCTTACTTTCTTTCCTCTTTATTTTTTATTGTGAAGAACATTGATTTTTTGTCGCTGTTTTTGAAAATAGATTTTTTTTGTCATATAATCTATCCTAGCTATAGCTTCTTTTCTCTTCTCTTCTCAGTTCCTCTCCACCTTCTTTTCCTTCCACTCTAGATTCACTTCCTTTCTGTCTCCCATTAGAAAAGAACAGGATTCTAAGAGATAACAACCAAATATGACAAAATATAATATAATAAGATAAAGGAAAACTTTCATATTGAACTTGGATGCAGCAATCCAACAAGAGGAAAAGAATCCTAAGAGCAGACACAAGAGTCAATTACCCACTCAATCCCATAGTCAGGAATCTCTTATCAATACTATATTAATAGTTACAATATATATGCAGAGGACCTGGTATTGACCCATGTAAGTCCTGTGCTTGCTGCTTCAGTCTCTGTGAGCTCATATGTGCCTTATTTAGTTGCTTCAGCAAAGAATCATGAAGACAGTCTTTAAAAAACCTGTAATTCACCAAGTTAGAAGGTCTAAAAAAAATAGAAATTTTCATCTCTCCTGCAAGCTCAGTGGAACTCTGAAATACAGGCTGCAAATTCATAGACAGAACCAAGAGGTGAGTGACTAGCCACTCGGTAGAACACCCCATTCTTTAGGCCTTCCATTCTAGAGCAAAACCCAGGGCCCTCCCCACCTGCATCACTTTCTCTAGCCAGTCAGCAGAAAGTAGGTAGGCTGCTCCAATGCCCCAGCACCATCCACTGGACCCTGCAAGCCACGAGTCCCACTGTGCCCCCGAATTCCACTATCCCCCACCACTGTAACCTCAGTGGAACTCTGAAGCACAAGCTGCGACTACACAGAGAGAACCAAGAGAGAAATTCAAGAGAGCAGGCCAAGAGAGAGATCAGTGGCTCCCTGGGGTGCAGACAGCAAAAACAGACCAAGAAGAGTTCCCAAAGACACAGATAGCCACTGCAACGGTTGGACCAAGAGGCAAAGACACTGTAGGCACCAAGTGAAGAGATGGATAAGCGCCAATGCAACAATTTATTCAATAACTTAAATAACAACATGGTAACCCAGAACCCAGTTGTTATATAACAGGAAGATTTGATCATGTTAACCCAGAAGAAACAGAAGAAAATTCTGGATATTAATCTTCTGTCAGATGGATAGCTGGCAAAGACTGTCTCCCATTATATGGACTTCCTCTTCACTCAATTGACTGTAAAACTGGGCAAAAGTTTTTTAGGGTTTTATGAATTCCCATTGTTAATTTTTGGCTTTAATTCTTAAGCAAATGCAGTCCTGTTCAGAAAGTACTTTCCCACACATACATCATATAGGATATTGTCTATAATTGGTATTAGTTTTTTTTCTTTGAAAATTTTGTTTCAGTACTAAGGGTATTAATATGTGTATTTAGGAGGAAACTTTTTGAATACCTACTAAACATTTGGTTTTCCCATTTTGCTGTAAATAAGATGTATTGTTTTTTTTTTTTAACAGAACTTGCCTCAAGTTTATTTGTAAAAACAGCATAAGGTCCTGAACATCTGCAAATACTGTGTAGGTGTTCACACCAGTCCATCTGTCTTCACACTGGCAGACTGCGACCTTTTTTATGGGGCCTTCACAGGGGCCTGGGCACCTTTGGGAGCCTGAGCTGCAGCTGAGGCCTCTGCCTTGGCTTGAACCTTGGGCTTTGTTTTTTGGAGCCTACGACCCCTGGCCATGTAGCTTCTAATCTTCTTCCCAAGCTTGGGGTGAGCAATTAAAGCCAGACGGGTGAGTTTGCGGGTGGGGCCCTTTGGCACCTTGGGCTTCACCACCTGGGACTTCACCAGGGCCTTGATGGCCTCCGCACGTGCGCTCATGGCCTTTGCATTATTTGCCTGCATCTTCTTCAGGCCTTTCTTGTTGTGCTTCTTGGCAAAGCGCATGTTCCTCAGGAACTTGGGGTCAACCCCCTTGAGATATTCGTATCTTTGTGACCAGGGTTTCTTGATGCCGTTTCTGTGCCATTTCCGGGACTGGTTGTGTGTGGTGTGGTTCTTGGACTTGGCCATGGCTGGACGGTAATCAGCGGCTCCCGAAGCGCCTCTGTATTGTTGTTTTTAAGTGATTAATTGTTAGCAACAAAGTATTATTTATGAGAAAATGCCTTTTTACTTTCTTTTATTCAATTGTATTATAAACAGCTTAAATGTTTTTTTTTATATTAATGTTCAGTTGAAAGTAACCTTGTAAGATTTGACTTGAGAAATACTTTCATGGTCCCTTGAAGAATAAAACATACCAAAGCAACACATCATGCTGCCAGCTTTCAAATGTTCAAGTTTATCTCAGAATGTGAAATGCATTTAATCCATCTGTGAGCATTCTCAAAGTTATTAAAAAGTTTATGTTTAAAGTCTCCTGTGAGATTCAAGGCAAGCTCTTAGCTGTGAGATCTGCAAAATAAAAACGTAAATTCAAACCTCTAACATACAATGGTGGGATAATGTCTAATTTCCTATGTAAAAGTGGGGGGCAAGGAATTGAGCCAAAGCAATATAAGAAACAGCTAATAAATTCTGTAGCTTCACATCCCTCATTCAAGCTACAAATAATTTGGGCAGTACTGCCTCTTAAACCCTTCTGGATGAAACAGTCATAGTCCCTCTACTGTTGCCCAAAGCATTCTTTGGTAGACATTTTATGTTACTGAAATTTCTAATGGGGGGGAATCTCCACCGCGTCCTTATGCCCACTCTCACAACTTGACATACATTGCCTTCTTAAGAGTTTCTCATAGTTAAAGATACGTTCCATAACTTTTGTTAACAACTGAATACAGCAGAGCAGACGATTATTTAGATCAACTTGACTCAATTAGAAAAAAAACACCAAAAACAAATGTCAACTACTTTTTCACAAAATAGTCCAATATATTTAAGTTTAATTAATTTTTATTTAATCAAGAATTATATGTACACAGTTGTGTTGGCATTACAGTTATATCCCATCATGCCTTAGGTTGTTCATTATTTTTAAACTCTGCCTCTGTGAAAGTCTAAGAAAACAGATAAAATAATGTTCTTTGCTATAGTGTGACATAAAAAGACTCCAGTCTAATTTGCAATAGAGACCTTATTCCCATTTTATAGGTCATAAACCCAGTGTTTCTTAGTTTCATTCTTGTCAAGATTCTGGTCTCCTGAGCAGAAGCATCCAGAAAACTCTGCTTATAGTATTCTAGATATTTTTCTAGCCTGCTTCTCCAAATCTTTGTAGGAGGTAGGGAGTAGACCCCAGAATCTTGTCAATGGTAGTCATAGCAAAACCCCATTCTTGGCACCAATTTTCTGCCTTAGGTAGGATATTATTGTTGTCATCAGGAAACATTTTACTGTTGTGAGTTAATGTCTGACAAACTACTTAACGGCACCACATCCCATTAGAGATGGTTGTGAGACACCATATTGTTGCTAGGAATTGAACTCAGGACCTCTGGAAGAGAAGACAGTGCTTTCAACCTCTGAAGCATATCTCCAGCCCAAGTGGAAAGTTTGTAATCTAGGTTCACGATTTCATAGACTGTAATCCAATGAGAATTAGTTTGTAAGTTAGTCCTGAAATGATGTAAAGAAATTATATAATGTGCCCTTCTAAGGTGTGTGCCTTACTGCCTTCAACAGCCCCAATCTCCTAGTTTTCATCACTTTCCAATAATGCTGTCAAATTATTAGTCCACCAATGGGTTATGCCATTGCTTAGGTTATAAATCTCAAGATTCAATAACCTTCCATCATTTGGGGTACTCACTGCCAAGGAGCCAAGCCTTCAGCACATGGTATTTTCATGAACATTTATTGCAAAAATCATAACACTATTTTCTGACATTTTCAGCTCATTCTGAATTTTGCTTTTATTGCAATAAGTACAATTCAAGTAGCTCATGAAAGAGGTAAATGCTTTTAGTAAAGAGAAAATGTATAAAATGGCTTTTCTTTGATGAGCAAATTCAAAGACTGAAGTTTATTGGTAGCTTTTTCCGTTTTAAGTTTTCGTGAATAGACAGATATAGCTGGGATGCAGCAGTAAATACAGACAAATTTGACAATTTCCAGGAGACTAAAGAATGACTTTGATGCTTTTGAAACTATAGCTAAGAAGAGCAGACGTCTCAACTAGGGTCATCACCAGTCAACCGCTCAGCTTGACAGTCCTTTTTAAAGTATCTTTTTCCTTTCAAGAACTTTTACGGTATTTTCCCTAGAGTTCCTGCTTTTAGAATTTAAAAATATGCATGACATTCTAAATTTGGCACTCTAAATATGTTGTAGACTTGATTTCATACCAATAAGTATAATATAATATGAAACAAGTATAACTTTGAGAATATGTATAAGGTATTTAAATGATTCATACAGTTTAAATGCATTCTGAAATAGGGTCTCTTGTCCGAGTCCACTTATCACCTCCTTACTGGGTGATTATCAAAATAATTATGTTCATCTTTATCATCAAGAAATGTTAATACCCTAATTACATGCAACTTTATGTAGAAATTTTAAAAGAATGTGATGTCTTTTCTTTGGAGAGTTGAAAATTATAGAAAATGCCATTGTAGATTTTTTTGTAATATATTTCATTGCAATAGGATACCATGATTGTATTTTTGGTGTTGGGAATGAACCCTTTGCTATGATTAATGCTACTTCCCACATTTCTTGGTTTATTCCCTTGTGAAGCCTACAGCTTGGCTAAGAAAGAGGTAGCACTGTTTTTTTTAGTATGCAAATTGTTCTTTCTTGTCTAAGGTAGAAGTACACTCAGTTTAAAATATATATGTTGGTTTAGCTTAGCAGTTGATACAATGACATGTTTGCCTGTACTTAGCTCCTTCACAGTCAAAAAATTTAAAGAAAGCACAATAATATACATAATCCAGACTCTCTATCTATTTTCCTTCCATCTTTGTGGCTTATTTTTCTTTACTCCTTTTAATTTATGACTGTACATACTCTGTCTCATTAAAGATTTTGTTTTATTTTTTAAAGAATGGTTTACTTCTTTTTATAACTCTCTTTAATCTTTTTCTTCTCTCTCCCAAGCCTTTGTACATTTATCCAACACTGCAACCTATTTAGAAGTCTATATCTGTCTGAATTTGTATGTATTGCATATCTGTAATTATTTTCTGACCAGAAGTGCCCCCCCCTTTTAATGCTGAGTGGGCATGTCTAGGTCAACACATCCTTGTATACTTGCTCTGCCCAGTCCAACATGGCAGAGGCCTGTTCACTGCCTCTGAGAACCGTGTACATTGCCCCATTTTTAGGCATACAGCTGGTCTATGCTGCCATTAAGCAAGTTGTTGCACTCTGCTCACAGACCCCATTTAAATGCTCCATGGTGGAACCTCCTGAAAGAGTCAGAGCCATTCACCCTGGCAAACCAGGAAGCCTTGTTAAAGGAGCCCTGCAGTTTTTGCTGCTACTGCTGAGTCAGGAAGCCTTCTCTTAAAAGAATCATACCTCTGCTTGCTTCTAGCCAACAGAGTCCACCCAAGAACACGCTGCTACCAAAAATCCATGCTTACCTCTGTCCTTTTGTGTCTAGAATTCCTTTTTAAGGTTCCTCAGGTTTTATGTGGATATAGTTGACCAATTTGTAGTCTCACTGTGTAAATTGAAATCCCAATAGCAAAATCTCCATCACATATATTTTCTAATGGTTTTGTTTCTCTTGATTAAGTGTATCTAATACCACTGATAGGAGGAGCAGGAAAACAACTAGCAGTTTTGTCTAGGATAGTACGCAGTTTTGAAGAACAATTTTATATTCTATAGAAAATAGATGAAGAATCAGAATAGATATGATCCAACCTGAGTTTTAGTCAGATTTTTTCAGAGAGCTGCATCTCTCTTAATGTTTGTGTAATGAAGTCACTTCATTGTTTCAACTAAGGCATTTTCCCATTACTTGTATAAATATCAGAAATTATGTAATACAATAGTGATTAATAAAAAATTTCTAAGGGATTATCAACTATGTGTTACATATAAACATATGTGCATACATTGTGTTCAAATTCATTAAATATGTTGGTATGAAATAGTTTTAAAGAGGCAATGCCATCAGAAGGGAAAGAAGGAAGGAATGAGGTAGGAAAGAAAGAGAGAAAGAAAGAAAATGCTAACAGAAAATTGTGAACACTAGCATGCTCTATTATGAGCAATAAAATGTGACTGGTAGCTCTCTGGAGGAGAAGCACACAACAGTGGATATTTACCTAAAGAACATTTTTTTACTAAAATAGCACAATAATTTATAACATTACAGACCGTTCAGTAGTTGCTATTGGATACCTTGAACAGATAGTATACAATGTGGCACAAATTATAGTGATTTGTGGAAGTGTAGTGTGGAAGACTAGAGCAATAAAGAAAGAAGAATAATGTTCTTCCTTAAATCATGGGGAAAAACAGAGCTCAGCACATATCTCTAAGCAACTTCAAATAGTATAATGCAACAAAGTTGCAGTCTTCAAAATGTCAAATATAAATGACAACGGTATTATGCTAGGAAAAAAATCAGAGGGACATGACTGGTACTTTTTTAAAAAGTTGTTTATGGTTTTGCAGTATATAGTACAAAAACCCACAACAAGTCAGTCACCTGTATGGAGAATAAGAGTTGATACAGTGCTGAACTCTAAATAGGGTATGTATTATCACAGCCTCTCCCCACAGACTGAGATGTCACAAGAGGGAGTAGAAAGGTCCAAGAGGCAGAAGGAGTCTGTAGGTCACTATTTGCTGAGCAAGAGCTCACAAGGAAGGAATTACACATAATCAAACTTGCACAGGGTCAAGACAGCCATGGTCCCAGGATAGATGGTAGTTGGACTTATCTGAAAAACTATGCGAGGAGCTATTGCCAGCTGTGGTTTGCTGGAGGAATCAGTTCCTTCAGGGATGCAGTCCTTGAGAGGTTGCCTCTGCTCCAGTAGATGGCCCCCTACCCATTTACATACAGGCAGCAAAGTAGACTTGGTTAAAATAAGAGAGCTTGTGAAGTTGGGAGGACATATTGCAAGTGCGAGAGGGAATAATTGGAGGGGATGGAATAGGAATGGGTTCATCCAGATAAATTTTATTCATCTATAAATACTAAAAATATTAAGAGATGATAATAAAGAAAAACTCTCTTAAGGTACAACCTTGGAAGTACTGCAAGAGATCTGGTGAAAATCATATTCACTCATGAAATGTGTGTGAAAAGAGACAACAGCTAGGAAACATGGTTTTTGATTGGGTTTCTGTTATGATTTGAATCAAAAATAATATCTTCTAGATGCTCTCGTGTTAAATAAAGAATTAATTGTTAGTGTTTAGATCAAGAGTGCCTCAATTTTATCACTAGATGAATCCTCTGATTAAGATTAGGTGGACTAATTGGAGATGTGGCCTCTTAGAGGAAGTAGGGACATGCCTTTGTTGTTCAAGGACCCTCCCTCTCTGCCTCTCTCTGCTTCCTAGATGTCATACAGTGAACAGCTTTCTTGCATTTTTGCCATGATGTTACTGCCTTACTACAAGATAAAAGAACTAGCCATTCCTACCTGGGTAACTCTTCCAAGGTACCTCTGCAGGTAGTTGTGAATATGACCAATTGAATCTTCAGGAACATCTTAGTCATAGTAAAGAAAATGCAAGAGGACATGAGAAAAAAGATAATGGACTTTTTTCCCCTCTAATGCCAAGAGACATATCTCATGTTTTTTATTTTACTTTTAAATTTACTTTGTGCTTTTAAATTTTAATGATTTTGAGCACCTGCAGAGCATTTTTTTTTTAATTTAAAGGGTTCTTAAGAAGAAAACAGATTGTGAATCTGAAGATTCAGTGAGAGCCAGTATTTGCAGCATGGTGGAATAACCAGGTAATGTTTTACCATATGAACAGTTTCTTGCTTAAGTAGGGATTTCCTTCCAACTGGGGATGTTACCATTGAAAACACATCTAAGAAAAATGGTGTCTAACATTCTTTTCTTTGCATGAATCAATGCTGAACCAACAGGCTGTGGAGTGAGCCTGGGTTTTATTTATTTATTTGTTTGTTTGTTTATTTATTTATTTATTTTTGTTACTTTTTTTTTATTGAGAAAAGGAAAAAAAAAAAGTTTCCGCCTCCTCCCAGCCTCCATTTTCCCTTCCCCTCCTCCCAGCCTTCTCCTCCTCCCCCCACTCCTCTCCCCCTCCCTCTCCAGTCCAAAGAGCAGTCAGGGTTCCCTGCCCTGTGGAAAGTCCAAGGTCCTCCCCCCTCCATCTATGTCTAGGAAGGTGAACATCCAAACTGGCTAGGCTCCCACAAAGCCAGAACATGTAGAAGGATCAAAACCCTGTGCCATAGTCCTTGGCTTCTCATCAGCCCTCATTGTTCGCCATGTTCTGAGAGTCCGGTTTTATCCCATGCTTTTTCAGTCACAGTCCTGCTGGCCTTGGCGAGCTCCCAATAGATCAGGCCCACTGTCTCAGTGGGTGGGTGCACCCCTCGTGGTCTTGACTTCCTTGCTCATCTCCCTCCTTCTACTCCTCATTGGGACCTTGGGAGCTCAGTCTAGTGCTCCAGTGTGGGTCTCTGTCTCTATCTCCATCCATCACCAGATGAAGGTTCTATGGTGATATGCAAGATATTCGTCAGTATTGCTATAGGATAGGGTCGTTTCAGGTTCCCTATCCTCTGCCCAAGGAACTAACTGGGGACATCGCCTTGGGCTCCTGGGAGCCACTCTAGGTTCAAGTCTCTTACCAACCCTAAGGTGGCTCCCTTAACTAAGAATTGTGCTTCCCTGCTCCCCTATCCAACCTTCCTTTATCCCAATCAACCTGTTTCCCTAAGTTCCCCCCATCCTCCCGTTCTCGCTTTTCTCTCCCCATCTTCCCTAACCCCCATCCCACCCCACACTCAAGATCCCAATTTTCTCCCCGGCAATTTTGTCTACTTCCCATAGCCAAGAGGATAACTATATGTTTTTCCTTGGGTTCACCTTCGTATTTAGCTTCTTTAGGTTCACCTATTGTAGACTCTGTGACCCTTATTTATGGCTAGAAACCAATTATGAGTGAGTACATCCCATATTCATCTTTTTGGGTCTGGGTTACCTCACTCAGGATAGTGTTTTCTATTTCCATCCATTTGCATGCAAAATTCGAGGAGTCATTGTTTTTTACCGCAGCATAATACTCTACTGTGTATATATTCCACACTTTCTTCATCCATTCTTCCATTGAAGGGCATCTAGGTTGTTTCCAGGTTCTGGCTATTACAAAGAATACTGCTATGAACATAGCTGAACAAATGCTTTTGTCATATGATAGGGCATCTCTTGGGTACATTCCCAAGAGTGGTATTGCTGGGTCCAGGGATAGGTTGATCCCGAATTTTCTGAGAAACCGAAACATTGATTTCCACAGTGGTTGCACAAGATTGCATTCCCACCAGCAATGGATGAGGGTACCACTTCCTCCACAGCCTCTCCAGCAAAGGCTATCATTGATGTTTTTGATTTTTGCCATTCTGACAGGTGTAAGATGATATCTCAAAGTTGTTTTGATTTGCATTTCCCTGATTGCTAAGGAGGTTGAGCATGACCTTAAGTGTCTTTTGGCCATTTGAACTTCTGTTGAGAATTCTCTGTTCAGTTCAGTGCCCCATTTTTTAATTTGGTTAATTAGCATTTTAAAGTCTAGTTTCTTGAGTTCTCTATATATTTTGGAGATCAGACCTTTGTCTGTTGCGGGGTTGGTGAAGTGACAGTGTCCTTTGCTTTACAGAAGCTTCTCCGTTTAGGAGGTCCCATTTATTCAATGTTACCCTTAATGTCTGTGCTGCTGGGGTTATACATAGGAAGCGATCTCCTGTGCCCATCTGTTGTAGGGTACTTCCCACTTTCTCTTCTATCAGGTTCAGTGTGTTCAGACTGATATTGAGGTCTTTAATCCATTTGGACTTGAGTTTTGTGCATGGTGATAGATATGGGTCTATTTTCATTTTTCTACAGGTTGACATCCAGTTGTGCCAGCACCATTTGTTAAAGATGCTTTCTTTCTTCCATTGTATACTTTTAGCTCCTTTATCAAAAATGAGGTGTTCATAGGTTTGTGGGTTAAAATCCGGGTCTTCTATACCATTGCATTGGTCAACTTCTCTGTTTTTCTGCCAGTACCACACTGTTTTCATTACTGTAGCTCGGTAATGGAGTTTGAAGTCAGGGATGGTAATGCCTCCAGAAGATCCTTTATTGTATAGGATTGTTTTGGCTATCCTGGGTTTTTTGTTTTCCCATATAAAGTTGATTATTGTCCTCTCAAGATCTGTGAAGAATTTTGATGGGATCTTGATGGGGATTGCATTGAATCTATAAATTGCCTTTGGTAGAATTGCCATTTTTACTATGTTGATCCTCCCAATCCAAGAACAAGTGAGGTCCTTCCATTTTCTAGTATCCTCCTCAATTTCTTTCTTCAATGCCTTAAAGTTCTTGTCAAATAGATCTTTTACTTCCTTGGTTAGGGTTACCCCCAGATATTTTATGCTATTTGTGGCTATCGTGAAAGGTGAAGCTTCTCTGATTTCCCTCTCTGCGTCCACATTCTTTGTGTATAAGAGGGCGACTGATTTTTTGGACTTGATCTTGTATCCTGCCACATTACTAAAGCTGTTTATCAGCTGTAAAACTTCTTTGATGGAGTTTTGGGGGTTGCTTAAGTACACTATCATATCATCTGCAAATAACGAAAGTTTAACTTCTTCCTTTCCAATTCGAATCACCTTGATCCCATTATGTTGTCTTATTGCTATTGCTAGAACTTCAAGCACTATATTGAAGAGGTATGGCGAGAGTGGACAGCCTTGTCGTGTTCCTGAGTTTAGCGGCATGGCTTTGAGTTTCTCTCCATTTAATTTGATGTTAGCTGTCAGCTTGCTGTACGTAGCTTTTATTATATTTATGTATGACCCTTGTATCCCTAATCGCTCCAATACTTTTATCATAAAGGGATGTTGAATTTTGTCAAATGCTTTTTCAGCATCTAATGAAATGATCATATGGTTTTTTTCTTTCAGTTTATTTATATGCTGGATTACATTGATAGATTTTCGTATGTTGAACCAGCCCTGCATCTCAGGAATGAAGCCTACTTGATCATAATGGATAATTTTTCGGATTTGTTCTTGGATTCGGTTTGACAGTATTTTGTTGAGGATTTTTGCGTCGATGTTCATGAGTGAGATTGGCCTGTAATTCTCTTTCCTGGCCTGTAAACCTCTTTGTGTGGTTTTGGTATTAGAGTAACTGTAGCTTCATAAAAGAAATTTCATAATGACTCTTCTGTTTCTATATTGTGAAATACATTAAGGAGTATAGGTATTAGGTCTTCTTGGAAGTTCTGGTAGAATTCCGTATTGAAGCTATCTGGTCCTGGGCTTTTTTATGGTAGGGAGGTTTTTGATAACAGCTTCTAATTCTTTGTGACTAACAGGTCTATGTAGGTCGTTCACCTGGTCCTGGTTTAACTTTGGTATATGGTATTTATCTAAAAAAGTGTCCATTTCATTTACATTATCCAGTTTTGTGGCATACAGTCTTTTGTAATAAGATCTAATGATTCTCTCTAGTAATAAGAGCGGCGGGGCTGCATCCCCAGCACCCCGGCAACCTGGCTAGCTTATGCTCCGAAATAACAACACACAAACTGTATTCATTTAATCACTGCTTGGCCCATTTCTATCTAGCCTCTTCTAGGCTAATTCTCACATATTAATTTAGCCCATTTCTAATCATCTGTGTTGCACCCCTAGGTGCGCTTACCGGGAAGATTCTAGCCTATGTCCATTCTGGGTCGGAGCTTCATAGCGTGCATCTGCCCAGGAGCCAGGAGCATGGCATCTCTCTCAGGCGTCTGCCGAGAGGAGACCTGTCAAGTCTGAGCTCACTTCCTCTTCCTCCCAGTGTTCTGTTCTATTTACTCCTCCCACCTATCTTCCAACCAATGAGAGCCAAGCAGTTACTTTTTATTTAACCAATGACCTTCCTCCATCAATTCTCTGAATTTCCTCTGTGTCTGTGGTTATGTCCCCATTTTCATTTCTTATCTTATTAATTTTCATATTCTCTCTCTGACATTTCATTAGTTTGGATAGGGGTTTATCAATCTTGTTGATTTTCTCCAGGAACCAGCTTTTTGTTTCATTGATTCTTTGGATTGTTTTCTGTGTTTCTATTTTGTTGATTTCAACCCTCAGTTTGATTATATCCAGTCTTCTACTCCTCCTAGGTAAGTCTGCTTCTTTTTTTCTAGAGCTTTCAGGTGGGCTGTTAAGTCTCCAATATGTGCTTTCTGTTTTCTTTAAGTGGGCACTTAGTGCTATGAACCTTCCTCTTAGGACTGCTTTCATAGTGTCCCATAAGTTTGAGTATGTTGTTTCTTTATTTTCATTGAATTCAAGGAAGACTTTAATTTCTTTCTTTATTTCTTCCTTAATCCAGGTATGGTTCAGTAGTTGACTGTTCAGTTTCCATGAGTTTGTAGGCTTTCTGGGGGTAGCCTTGTTGTTGAATTCTAACTTTAATCCATGGTGATCTGATAAGACACAGGTGGTTACTAATATTTTTTTTATTTTATTTTTTAAATTTATTTATTTATTAAGGATTTCTGCCTCATTCCCACAACCGCTTCCCATTTCCCTCCCCCTCCCCCGATCAAGTCCCCCTCCCTCATCTGCTCAAAGAGCAATCAGGGTTCCCTGACCTGTGGGAAGCCCAAGGACTGCCCACCTCTATTCAGGTCTCGTAAGGTGAGCATCCAAACTGCCTAGGCTCCCACAAATCCAGTACGTGCAGTAGGATCAAAAACCAACTGCAATTGTTCTTGAATTCTCAGTATTCCTCATTGTCCGCTATGTTCAGCTAGTCCGGATTTATCCCATGCTTTTTCAGACCTAGGCCAGCTGGCCTTGGTGAGATCCCAATAGAACATCCCCATTGTCTTAGTGTGTGGGTGCACCCCTTGTGGTCCTGAGTTCCTTGCTCGTGCTCCGTCTCCTTCTGCTCCTGATTTGGACCTTGAGATTTGGAAATCAGTGTTTTGGTTTCTCAGGAAATTCGGGATCAACCTACCCCTGGATCCAGCAATACCACTCTTGGGAATAAACCCAAGAGAGGCCCTATCATACAACAAAAGTATATGCTCAACTATGTTCATGGCAGCATTGTTTGTAATAGCCAGAACCTGGAAACAACCTAGATGCCCTTCAACGGAAGAATGGATGAAGAAAGTATGGAATATATACATATTAGAGTATTACTCAGCAGTAAAAAACAAGGACTTCTTGAATTTTGCATACAAATGGATGGAAATAGAAAACACTATCCTGAATGAGGTAAGCCAGACCCAAAAAGAGGAACATGGGATGTACTCACTCATATTTGGTTTCTAGCCATAAATAAAGGACATTGAGCTTATAATTCATGTTCCTAGAGAAGCTAAATAAGAAGGTGAGTCCAAAGACAAACACATAGGCATCCTCATGAATATTAACCTTCATCAGGCGATGAAAGGAGACAGAGACAGAGACCCACATGGGAGCACCGGACTAATATTTTTTTGTAACTGTGTAAGTTTGCTTTGTTACTAAGTATGTGGTCAATTTTCGAGAAGGTTCCATGAGCTGCAGGCAAGAAGGTATATTCTTTCCTATTTGGGTGGAATATTCTATAGATGTCTGTTAAGTCCAATTGATTCATTACCTCCATCAATTCTCTAATTTCTCTGTTAGGTTTCTGTCTGATTGACCTGTCCATTGGTGAGAGAGGAGTGTTGAAGTCTCCTACTATTAGTGTGTGCGGTTTGATGGCTGCCTTGAGTTTTAGTAATGTTTCTTTTATGTACGTGGGTGCTTTTATATTAGGGGCGTAGATATTCAGGATTGAGACTTCATCCTGATGAACTGTTCCTGTTATGAGTATAAAATGTCCCTCTCCATCTCTTCTGATTGATTTAAGGTTGAAGTCAACTTTGTTAGAAATTAGTATGGCCACACCTGCTTGTTTCTTAGGTCCATTTGCTTGATAAGCCTTTTCCCAACCCTTTACTCTGAGTAGGTGCCTGTCTTTGTGGTTGAGGTGTGTTTCTTGTAAACAGCAGAAGGTTGGATCCTGTTTTTGTATCCAATCTCTTAGCCTGTGCCTTTTTATAGGTGAGTTGAGCCCATTGACATTAAGTGATATTAATGACCAGTGGTTGTTAACTCTGGTCACTTTTTTAGTAGTAGAGTTGGTGTGTTTCCCTTCTTTGAGTTGCTCTTGTGAAGAGTCTCTAGATGTCTGAGTTATTGTGGTCATTGTTGGACTCCTTGGTTAGTGATTTTCCTTCTATTACTTTCTGTAAGGCTGGATTTGTGGCTATATATTGTTTTAATTTGTTTTTATCCTGGAAAATTTTGTTTTCTCCATTTATAGTGAACGAAAGCTTGGCCGGGTATAGTAGTCTGGGCTTGCATCCATGGTCTCTTAGTTTTTGCAGTACATCTATCCAGGACCTTCTGGCTTTCATGGTTTCCATAGAGAAGTCAGGTGTAAATCTGATAGGTTTACCTTTATGAGTAACTTGGCCTTTTACCTTTGCGGCTCTTAATATTCTGTCTTTATTCTGTATGCTTTGTGTTTTGATTATTATATGGCGAGGGGATTTTTTTTTTGATCCAGCCTATTCGTTGTTCTGTATGCTTCTTGAACCTTCATAGGTACATCTTTCTTCAGGTTGGGAAAGTTTTCTTCTATAATTTTATTAAATATATTTTCTGGACCGTTGAGCTGCACTTCTTCTCCTTCTTCTACTCCAATTATTCTTAGGTTTGGTCTTTTTATTGTGTCCCATATTTCCTGAATGTTTTGTGATGAGAGTTTGTTGGACTTGCTGTTTTCTTTGAACAGTGTGTTTATTTTCTCTATGTTATCTTCAGAATCTGAGATTCTTTCTTCTATCTCTTGTATTCTGCTGGTTATGCTTGTTTCTGTAGTCTCTATTCGTTTAGATTTTCCATGTCCAGCCGGCCCTCCATTTGTGTTCTCTTCTTTGCCTCCATTTCAGTTTTCAAGTCTTGAACTGTTTCCATTTTCTGCTTGATTGTTTTTCCTTGGTTTTCTAGGGTATCATTCACTGATTTATTCAATTCTTCAAACTTTCTGTTATACTTCTCATCCATTTCTATAAGGGCGTTTTTTACATGCTGTTTAAGGGCCTCTATCACTTTCATGAAGTCAATTTTTTCTACTTCTTCTTGATTAAGGTGTTCTTGTCCTCCTGTTGTGAGGTCGCTGGGTTCTGGTGGTTTCATGTTGTTTTTCAGATTGTTGGGTGAATTCTTGCATTGGCGCCTGCCCATCTCTTCCACCGAATGCTCCCCTATGGATCTTCTTTTACAGGATCAGGTCTCCTTGCCCACTGATGTACCTTCCCAGTGATGTCACTCCCCAGTGATGGTTCTCCTGGTGCCCAGATTGCATCTCCGTGCTGCTTGAGAGCTCGTAAACAAAGGGCCTTCCTTGCTTGCTGCAGGCAGGCTATGGAGACAAAGGAACTACCGGCCTCCCAGTTGGATTCGGATTCGGTCTGGTCCCAGCACCTGAACAGGCTGAGTTGGTGGGGGGAGTCTGGATGCAAGCTGGGTGGGAAAGGAAGAGAGAGGAGGTATCGGGCAGTATAGCCCCAGCCGGATGACCAGGAAGTGCAGGAGGGATGAGGAACCTCTGAGTTCCCTGCTCTGTGCTGCTGCCACACTCACTCACCCCAATGATGGCTCTCCTGGTGCCCAGATCGTAACTGGATCTCTGTGCTGCTTGGGTAGCTCGTAAACAAAGGGCCTACCTTGCTTGCTGTAGGCAGGCTATGGAGACAAAGGAACTACTGCCCTCCCAGTTGGATTCGGATTCGGTCCGGTCCCAGCGCCCACACAGGCTGAGCTGGGATGGGGGGGGGGAGTCTGGATGCAAGCTGGGTGGGATAGGAAGAGAGAGGAGGTATTGGGCAGTATAGCTCCAACAGGATGAGCCTGGGTTTTAATAAGGAGCCGTGGAAAATTTAGAATTTTATTCAATGTAATCCAGACGTTATTTAATTGACAAAATAGGGACACTATCAATTCCTGCTGCAGACTCTTTAATTGATCAAATTAGACAGCAGATGATGCTTAGAAATCACTTGTCTTGGCACGTGGAATACAGCCCGCAGATGTTGTTGGCCACTCTATTATTATTTCCCTGAGAACAAACATTCCTACAGAAATGCTTTAAATTAGTCTTCTCTTGCAATGTTAGCAAGGCCAATTTTGATCAAATAAATTGAAAGAGGTGGATTGTAAGGAGAGTACAAATGGGTTTATGACTTTCATAGTAAATTTTGAACAGACTTTAGTTTAGGACACTGGCATCTAGTGAAACATGATTTAACGTGAAATTCCCTTTAAAAAGCCTACATAATTCAAACATTTAGAGTCTTTATTTTGTTTAGCACAGAGCCAACTTCAATAAGGAGCCTCCATCTGCCTGTGAGTACTTATAAAGAAAAAGAATTTAAAAGTCAGTTAGAGAAGATACTTTAAAAGTTTTGTGATATAATGTAGTAACTGTACTTCAGTTAGTTTATCAGAAAGCTGGCATGGAGCTGCCGTCCTAGCAAAACTGAGCAGACTTTCTGAGCTTAGTAGCTTTTCACAACACTCATTTCATTATTCTCCTGAGCAGCTGTTGTCATGTGGGGTATGATTTTTTTCCTTTACAATCACCTGTCATTGGTAACAGTTGGGTTATTTAGAACAGTCATTTCCCATCATTAAAACACTTTGCTTTTCCCACTCAATAGTTACGTTTCTTATAAAAAGAGCTGGTGCAAAGTATTGTTCTGATGTTGTTGGTCAAGGCTACTAAGAATCATTAAAAATGTAGATTTTAAGAGAGCAGCTGTCTAGATGGAGAGATGGCTCAGTGTTCGAGAATGCACAGAAGTCTCAGTGGCTAAGAGTATACACTGCTCTTCCTGAAGACCCAAGATTAGATCCAAGCACTGACATTAGATGGCTCACAGCTGTTCGTAACTCTAGTTTTAGGGGAGTGAACACCCTCTTCATCGTATGAGATCACTTCACCTTATGTGCACATAACTACACACAGACACACATACACATAATTAAAGATAATCTTAAAAAATGAAAGAGTTGCCTAGTGGTATGTCTTTTGAAAATTAATTTTAGTTTTATAAAATGATGTATCTAATTTATCTTCAAGGGGATTTTTATAACAAAATGGGACTCTTATTTATACAAACTAGAGTCCAAAATTTTTATGTACTTTCTGAAGAATATTATATTGGTTATATTTCTATTGCTGTGATGAAACACCATAACCAATGCAAGCTATAGAAGGAAGGGCTTATTTGGGCTTTACAGACTCAGAGGGATGAGTCAACCACAACCATGGTCTGGAGAATAGCAGTAGGCTGTCAGGTATAGTATCAGATCAGCACCTGGGAGCTCACATCTTCATCCACAAAGAAGAAGCAGGGAGCTAACTAGAAATGGCTGAGTCTTTTTAAATCTCAGTCTGTCTGCATGATATACTTCATTTAACAAGGCCACATTTCCTAATAGTCCCTGAAAGGTCACCAATTGGGGAGCAGGTATTCAAATGCTTAAAACTTATTGGGGATATCTCATTCAAACACGACAAATATAGACAGAGAAAATAATTGTTGAGAGTCATGAACAAAATCGTTCAATTGTTTTGAGAAATGGGAGGAGAAATACATTATATGCCATTTTTTATTAAACCACTCCTAATCTCTTTTCAGGCCCAACCCTTTCCTGTCTTTTCACTAGAGGTCAAAACAAATGAATAAAAACACAAGCAACAACAAAGACCATTTCTGTTCTGTATGATCTCATATTAATTACCAGTATGTACCTTGATTTCTCATCTATAAAATAAAGCTACTGTATTATACCCATCTCTTTGGGTATTGTAGATAAGTTTGTGTAAAGTTTCTAAACCAGTGCATTGCCAAAAAGGGGCCGTAATATTGACTTTGTCCCACCACCACGACCATCACCACCACCACCACCACCATGACTACCAACAGTAAGACCACCACTACTGCCACCACCACCATCACCACTTTAAATAACTATTAATTGAATAACTCAAAGCATTTCACTGTGACATTTCCACATAAGAATGCATCATGCCTAGATCATATCTGTCCCCCTTCAACTTTCTCTTTTCTACTCTTCTTTCCCTCTATCCTCTGCCCAGATTCTTTTTTAAATAAATTTTATTTATTTACTGATTTTGCAGTCCAGCTGTGGTTTCTATTTCCTCCTCTCCTCCAAGTCCCTCTTCTCCATCCTCCCTCTGTTCCCATTCCCCAATCCACTCCTCAGTTTCTGTTTAAGAAAGGGCAGCTCTCCCATGAGTATCAATAAAACATGGCATATCAAGTTGCTACAAGACTAAGCACCTCACTGTGTATTAAGGCTGGGCAAGGCGACCCAGTATGAGGAGTAGGGTTCCAGATATGCACAGACTCTTAATTGTCTCTTTTTCTGCATTTCAGCTTTTGTTTATTTATTTTTAAAATTTCTACATCATAGAGGAAATGTGGTACTTCTTTTTCTGTTTCGGGCATATTTTGCATAAATTGAGTTACTTTAGTTCAATTCATTTTCCTTTGAATAATGTGGTTTCATTCTTTTCACACTTGAACAATAAGCCATTTTCTATGTTAACTATATTTTCCACTTGTATTTATATGCTCATGGTACTCTCATTGATTCCATATTTAGTGTGAATAATGCCACAATAAACATGGGCATCTAAGTATCTCCTTTGCATACTGACTACATTTATTTTGGTTATTTACCTAGCTGCTTATTTTAGTCTCATTATGGTAGTTATAGATTATAATGTTTAATTAATCCCTGGAGTAATTGACTTTGAGAAGTATATGAGTATGTACAGTAATAAGTGTTGAATTCTGAAAATCTTTTTTTCAATTCCCATGAATGCTTAACACTCCTCCTTTTCCTTCTCCAGCACCATGATTTCCTTACAACCTTTTGCCATTGCCTTCATGAGCAACTCTAACGGTTCCTTAATTTGTTCCCCTTTTACCTTCCCTTCTTTCATCTTTATTTCAATCAGTTTCAGAGCACAATTTCTAAAGATGAATAATAACACGATCAAATCTCAGACAGGCACCTTCTCTTTGTGTATATGTAGGCATCTCCATCTTAGACCTGGCCTTCTAATCTGCTAAGTCTGGAATTATGAAAAATTACATTTCAATGAGCAAATCCGTCACTGAGAAATCCTCCTGTATTCTTATTACTGGGATCATCAGGGAGATTATAGACTGAAGAATCAATAGCTGTAGAGTGATGAAGGAGCAATAATATTTTACTTTGCAAAATTTCTACAAATCCTTTCTAGATAATTTCTACTCCTCCCCAAATTTATGCCTTTTTTTTATAACTGTTCACATTTTGTGTCACTTTTATCTTGTTCATACCCATAGGGATCGCTCATGATTTTCCTCAGTATAGTATTGTTAGCATGAATTTAAAGATGAGTCACACATCTAGGGACTGTGTGTCACACCCTTATCTCCACTCTTTTATTTAATCTTTGTATCACTCATGTGAGATACATTATCCCTATTGTATAGAGCAGGTTATTAAGATAAAGGCAGATTAAATGATTTGGCTAAGGTAATTTTGCAAATAACTGGCTGAGAAATGTATAGATTTATGAGGAATATCCAGGAAGTACAACCATGTATTTTAATGCATCTGTATATCAAATATAAACTACATGATTAGGTTATTGTCCTTAGAATGTATTTGAAAAGGATTAAGCAACATTAAGAGGACTAATGAGAAACATTTGGAAGAAGTTGGGTTTGTGAACTGATGGGGTTTTCTAAATAAACACGCAATATCATTATAAAGATATATAGATTTGTATAAAACTAATTACTTTATTTTCAATTTCTCCTTAAAAGATTTTGTTTACTTGTATTTTCATTAAGCATGTTTTATTTTCAATTATTTTTCAGGCTGAGGAAATGGCTCGCTGGATAAAGTATTCTCTGTGTAGGTCGAGGAACTGAGTTCAGATCCCCTGCACCCACACTAAAGTTGGGAGTGTCGGTGAGTACTTCAAAGCTGGAAAATGAAGACAGAAGTCTTAAGGGCCTAGTGGTCAAGCAGTCTGGACAGTCAGTGAACTTTAGGTCAGAGAGTAATCTTGTCTTTAAAAAGTAAATTTGTTAGGCAGTGATATTGGATGCTATTGTTCCCAGCACTGAAGAGACAGAGATCAGCGAATCTCTGAGTTTGAGGCAAGCCTGGTCTACAGAGAGGGTTCCAGGACAGCCAGGGTTACATAGAGAAATGCTGTTTTGAAAACAAACAAACAAGTAAATAAATCAATGAATATTCAGTAAAGGAAGACACCTGGTATTGTTCCTGGCCTTTACACATTTCATGTATAGGTGCATGTATTTGCATATACACATACACCACACACTCACAATACACATAGAATATTAAGTAAATAAGTAAATAGTTTCAAGAAAGATCTTGTTTAATGTGAAGTTTCTATGATCTTATACATCTTTCAATGTATGTGATTTGTTATATAAGAAATAGAGATAAGGTGAAAGTGTGAGGGTTTGCTAGATAGCTCAAGCAAGTAAAGGCTCCAACTGATAAGCCTGATAACATGGGTTCAATCCTTGGGACCCACAGGAGGAGAGAGACAACTCAAATTCTTTATACATATTACCTAAGATAGATGCCACCGTAATATATGATACACAGAATTTAATTACACTAATTCAATTGTATACCCCACAAGTAACATCTGACCAGCTGTTTTGGAGCTGTCAAGATACCTTCTCTTCCAGTAGTTTGCCTTACATGACAACTGTCAACGACTCCACCTCCTCCACTTCTCACACCCACATCCAAATTAGCTTTGGTCACTATGATTAAGAGAAAACAACTGAAATCATGCTACACAACAATGCAATTTGGTCGTGCGTATGCAAGGGTGATTATGGGTCTCTGATAATTAGGATACTGGTTTACCCTTTGTTATAAACAGAGAGTGGACTAATTCTTCTTTGTCTGTTTCTGGGTCTACAAAATGAATTTGTTTTGTTATGACCAAGTGGGAAAGAAAGGAGTTCTAAATCATGAAGACAAACAAAAAAATCCTGACTTAAAACTTATGAGTACTTTAGATTGTGTTTGCCCTGTGACTTAGAGTGTCATTCTTCACTTTCCTTAGCCCTGTAGTTAGTTCACTTCTCTCATTCATCCACTGACCTAGACTAGAGTTCTTACTGATCTAGCCCCCATTCTTACATCAGAACTGTGAACAAGAAGATTCTGTGGACTTGGCCTATCAGAGAGGCCTGGAAGGTTCAGCTTTATGATGATCAGAAGATAAGGATGGTCCTCTACCAGTCAAGCAGTTGCTGCCCATTTCCCTCTAAGCTACCAAAATGCCGATGAACTCTCTTCCAACGGCTATTTTGGCTCACATGGTAGCCGTTAACAACGTGCCTCCTCCTCCGCTTCGCAACATACCAGGCAAGTGACACGTTTATAAAGGTCCCTTGTTTTTGTTACTGTGTTCAGTGGTGCTTGCTTCATTGTGAGAAATCGGGATTTGAAAGTCAGTAGAAATACAGAGACTTGCTCTTACTGTCTGGTAATGGAAGAGCATAGTTTATAGGACTGGCTTATCTATTTGTGGCTATTTCAATAATTTAGGTCTGGAATACTGGGGTATTTTTGTAAAATGAGGGTTTTGATGAGATTTTACAAATTCAACAGTGTGCCCCCTCTATTTAAATATAAAAATACTTTTAAGGAGGAGAGAATAATGGAATCCATTTGAGATTACAGGAAATTGCAGGCATCTGCTTCTGGAAAACCTTGTGTTCTCTACACTGAGTTCTGCTATTCTGAGTACATTTTGCCTAGAGAATTCTCATTTTAAGTTTATAAGGTGATAAAGGTAATTTCCATTCTTCTGACTGGAATATATATCTATTTTACCTTTTGGTTTATCATGTCATAGAATTTATAAATACAGAATTAAATATTTTGAAATTTAGGCTTTGAACAGTATTTATTGTATGCAGTCAATGTATGCTCACGGTGTGGTTCTAAGGTGCTATGTCGGGCTATAGCTGCGCAACTCTTGGATCTGTTGGACACCAGAGTACTTGATAGTAACAGACAATAATGTCTGCCTTGAAATTACAAACAACCTTAGATAACATAGGAAATACTTATGACTCAAAGCTCAATAAGGAGTTATTTTTAGTATTTTCTTCTATCGTCCTCTAAGAGTTAACTTCTAGATAAAGTTTAAAATTTCAGTATCATCATTTCCAAAGAAAAGATATAAAAGCAGAGGCTTATAACTTTTGAAGGTGTATACTATATATATGCATATAAGTATATGTATATCAACACATGTAAAAATATTAAATATATTATATAAAATTCTTACAATTAATTATATAAACATATATATGTTATTTTATATATTTATTCCTAGAGTAAATGTATTCATAGATGGACTCAAAATTTTCTGTGTCTATTTAAGTGGAAGTATGTATTCAAGCAATTTTGTCCCTATCAGGTTTTATTTGTGAAAAAATAAATTGCCCTAAGATTTTTTTTTATCAGCCCAGAAAGCATGATAGTTGTGAGTTAAAAGATCAAATTAATTTAGAATCAAATGGGATGAGATGTTGCTGCCCTCTGCAGTCTCTGCCAAGGACACTTGACTTCTGTGAAGTGATTAAAAGATGAGAAATTGGCAGTAATTTAGATCTCAGAGCTGAATGGAGCATAATGGAGAGCAGCAGACAGCGCAGCACTCCTGGATTTCTCGGTAGAGGTCCTTGGTGGATGCTCTGTGCCTGTGACTGCCCTTTTGAGATGTGTCCTGCTTGCTTAATGGCTCAGGCTTTGTGTGAACTCCAGCAAGTCTACAGTTTTCCTTGGCACATTTTTCCTTGTCACAGCTGAAACAATAATCTCGTGAAACCTGAGAGTGGCAATTCTTTATCTGTAGAGTGACTTAACCTGTTTCACGTGGGAGCTGTAAAAGTACAATGTACATCAATTGGGATGCTTGGTTAAATACCTACAACATCTAGCCACCACACACACCTTTCTTTGTTTGCTTTGAATTTGGTCAGTAAAATTAGACTTGGGGGTGCGTATTTGCTTTCTTATTAAATATGTTCACGTGAATAACATTTACTGAACACTTTCTACAGACAATGCATAAATACTTTCCATGTTATGTTGTTTCATTTATTTCTCACAAAAACCTTGTCATGTCTGTAGTACGCAGAGCAGTACCCAGCAATGATATCCACACCCCGAATTCCAGAAACTTTGAATATGCTAAGATGCTGACAAAGCAAGGGAATTGTTATGTCTGCAGGTAGATTTAAGGCAGTTAAATCAGCTGCTGCTGATTGGAGAGAACCTCAGACACCACAGTGCATATTGAAATCATAAAGACTTATCAGAGAAAGGAGACGTGAAAAAGACTTGACTAGCCATTAGCTTTGAAGATGAGGGAAGACATGAGACAGGGAGGCATCTGGACAGTGTCAAGAAGCTAGAAAGGAGTCATAAATTCTCTCCTATGGTCTCAGGAGCACCATCATCCTGCTGATAACTTGATGCTAGCCCAATTAAATCACTTTAGACTTGTGATTTTTGGAATTTCAACACATCTATGTTTCAAAGATGTTTTTGGTAATCGCTTACAAGGGAAAGGAAAAAGGAATACAAGCTCTCATAACCAAAGGTAAAGAGGCTTACATATCATACAGTCGGAGTCACAATTGGGAAGGGGTGGGGTCTACTCAGAATATCCCCCACGTAAATTAAAGAACACTACTCATAAAAACAGCAGCATAGCCTTTAGAGATATCAATTTCATTTTGTTATTTTGTCTGCTAACATTCTGATGCAAGGGACTCCACATATCACTGCTCTGGTTATCATTGCTTCTGAAATTAGGATTTCCAGACAGTGTACACAGGTCAGGCTCCTGAGTCAGTTTCTGGCTTTCTATAACCTCCTGCTTTGGACTCAGGATTCTTTACAGCTTGGTAACCCCAGGAATGGAATTGAGGTTTTTTGTTGTTGTTCAGAAACAGAGGGGTACTTTTTACATTTTACTCTAGATGAGAGTTATTTCAAAGACCTTGCAGTTAGACGAGCTTAGAGTGGTTTTCCCACATGAGCATAATAATGGATGTTGGGAGGACTCTCACTGACCCACTATTATAACTTGATTTCTTCGAACAATGGAAGGGAGGGAAAGAGGGTTAGTGGAATGTAGGAGTCCACCTTCCCCCTTGCCCTTAGGAGTATGATCTAGTGAGGTTTGTTTCATTAATATGATGTTCCTCTATTTTCCTCACATTTCTTAGGCTTATCTTTCTGAAAAAAATTTTAAAAATAGATTGTACACTTTAACTTTTAGATCGTCCTGGAGGGATTGATGCATGGCACTGAGCTTTGCCGGGTTACAAAGCACTCAAAGTTTGCAAGACATTAGCGGGTGTATATTACTGGTTCTTACTTCTTAGGATATAAAAGAAAAATAAAAGAGTTCAAGAATGCAGACCCTCTAGGGAATTCGGAAGTAAGGTAGAACTCTTAAGTGAATGGTTTTGTCTGTTCCTTTCCATCTTAGAGTGTGCGTTCGCTGAAAGCCTGGAAATAGCATGCTGCCATTCCTAAACTTCAAGGGCATTTTCTGCATTTGAGAGTTCTCTAGTAATTAAATATGAGAGGGGTCTTAAAAACATGTATTTAGAAAAGTGAATGGGGCACCATTTAAATGTCTTAAACTATTCAAACCTCCAGAGGCACTGGGGGGGGGGGGGGGGGGGGGGGGGGGGGGGGGGGAGCAAGTACAATAGAGGAGAAAATCATAGAAGTGTATTGTAATACCTAAAGAAACAACATCAAAAAGATAATTGAATATAAAAGAAGCCAGAATAAGAACAGAAGTTCCAAGAAAATAGAAAAAGAAAAGACATTGAATATTTGAGTGTTTCTCTATACTTGTAGAAACGTAAGTATGGATAATTCCAGGAAAAAACTCTGATTTTTTTTTTATGTCATGTGCAAAAGAACCAACATTTTCTCTTTTTTTCTTCTTCACATGGATATCCATTTTTTGGCACTAACATTTCTTGAAGAGATTATCTTTTCTGCATTTGTGTTTTCAGGACCATCATTGAAAATTAGTTGAAAATCTGGTTCTATTTTGATTATAAACTTTTTATAAGATTTTTCTTTCAAATGATCTCTGATCTTTTCTGTAAAGATTGCTTTGATTGTGCAGTCCTTTGGTTTTGTTCTTTATGAATTTTAAGACTGACTTTCTATACTGGTAAAAAAATAACATTGAGATTACTGTAGGGATGTACTGAATCTGTAAATAATAAGGGATAGTATGGGCATTTAAAAATTATTGATGCTTTCATTGAACATGGGCTATCTTTTTCAAGGTATGTGCGATTATTTTGTTTTGTTTTGTTTTTTATTTTTTTGAGACAGGGTTTCTCTGTAGCTTTGGAGCATGTCCTGGAACTAGCGCTTGTATACTAGACTGGCTTCAAACTCACAGAGATCTGCCTGCCTCTGCCTCCTGAGTGCTGGGATTAAAGGCATGTGCCACCATAGCATAGCTTCAAGATATGTGTTTTAAGATATTTTGTTTTCTTATATGGCATTGTTTTTACTTGTGATACTTCATACAATGATATTATAAAAAGGAGCATCTTTTTTAACATTCATGTATATAATTTATTCATTTTAGTTGTTGTGTTATATTTAATCTTTTTTATTGTAATAAGCATCAGTCTGATTGTGTATACTTTATTAAACTCTTATCTATTTAAACCCATGCTCTGTTCACTGTTCAAATCCATTCATAGTGGTATTAGAGAAATAGTGGAAGACAGTTGAAGCGAAGGGTAAGGAACGTGTTCAGTGTTTTTCTTTCTTTGTTTTTGTTTTTGTTCTGTTCCTTGGCATTGTTTCTCTTTTCCTACCCAAGCAATAAGTATTCAGCAGCCAGAGTTGAATAATTCACCCACTCCTCTCTGCTTTCATTAGGGAGACTGTGGCAGCTGGTTCCTGGGTGTCAATTGATGCTTCTCCTTTGCCTTGTCCATCTGGAACACCTGTCTGACAATGCTCTGCATCTGTTTCTGTTTTTTTTCTTTCTTGTTTTATGTTTTTGTTGTTGTTGTTTTACATTAAAATAACTACTGTTTTTCCTATCTCATGATCACTGGATACCGAACCATAAAATGCAAATTTGCTTCTAGGTAATTTTGTTGTTTAAAATCAGACAAACATACCATGCATAATTTAAATCATATTAGTAATTCAAAATTACTATTGATGGAATGAGTTCATTGTGATGTTTTGGTGCATACTATTTTTTTTTTACCTTCTTTCTTCACTTTTCTTCCCCTGTTCACCTTGGTTAGATTCCTTTTTCCATATTAGCCTTCTGCTTCCTTAGATTCTCTTTTCCTCCCCATCCTTCCTAAAAACTATTCTTTTTCCTCTCATATCGC
The DNA here is from genome assembly GCF_018167655.1 of Microtus oregoni. Lineage (NCBI taxonomy): Eukaryota > Metazoa > Chordata > Mammalia > Rodentia > Cricetidae > Microtus > Microtus oregoni. The sequence goes on along the minus strand of NW_024543067.1, from coordinate 21,997,417 downwards.
TTTGTAGTTTCCTGAATTTTATACTTACACTCATATATGCAAAATATACACATTAAAATCTGGAATCCACATTTAAGAGTATAAGGGAAAGGATTCAGTGTTTGTCTTTCTATTTTATTAGTTTATTTTGTTTATCATGAGACTTTCTAGTTATATCAATTTTCTTAGAGTCGTAGTAACATCACATTTTTTTATGGATGAATAAAATTCCATTGTGTATATGTAGCTTACATTATCCATTCATCTGTTGATGGACATCTCACTATTGTTAATTATGTATCAATAACATGGACATGCAGTTGCCTTTGTGGTGGGGCTTCGAGTCCTTTGAGAGAAGATTTTCAGGAGTGATTAAATCAGCAGTGTTGTACTGAGAAGACACAGCACTACCCTGCCACCCTTGGCAGCTTAAGGAGCTACCCTAGACTTTTAGGAATCCCAATTCAGGCAAAGTAGGGATTTATGATTTGACAATAAAAAGATTATCAGAATTAGCTAGTATAGCTAATTAGAGTTGGGAATTATATTAAAGCTATTTTAACATAGCCTTAAGCATGATGGTTAACAAAAAGTTACTCAGAAGAAAGTATGGTACACCCAAATGTGGTACAGTGCTCTCCTAGAGTCCTGGTTGGTGTTTGTCATGTATACCATTCTGGAGGCTCCATATCGAAAGTTGCTAAGAAACTGGTTTTTTTCTCTCCCTTTTTCTCGTAAGAGAAACATGTCAGGTAGCTCCAGAGATGCACCAGCTGAAATTACAATCTGATAATTTGAAGCCAGAAGCCACTAAATTTGCACCAGGGGTTCAATACATATACTCTCCACATGAGATTTCTTGTGACAATATAGAAAAATTACAGGTCTACAGTGGTGAACGGGAAAGGACCCCAGGCAGGTGTTAATTGTGCAGCAGGTCTTGCTCTACTGATGAAAATGCTTCTACGAGATTACTGAGTAGCTGCCTTCTCTCTCTTCTCATGTTCAAATGTCCTCTGCTTTTCTCTCGTGACTCACTCATAGCAAAATTGTATGATTTAGGTTTTTAAGAAATCTACATGCTGATTTTCACCATGGCTATACCAGTTCATCCATCAGGGGAGATTACAGCTTCCTGTTTTTCCAGATAAACATGCTCACACAGCAGTTGCTGGTGTTTGTGTTATGTTTTCTTCCTTTTTTTCTCTCTTTCTCTAGGGTTTTAAATTTTATTCTTACTTTAAAAATAGTAAAATTTGTTCTTTGGTGCATATTGCTAAATAGACAAATGTATAACCACCACTTTATTTTCTTACCACCACTGTAATCAAGATATGGAAAAATTACATCACTTTCCCAAATACCCACTACCCTCTTCTGTGTCATCAAATATTCTTCCCCCATCCTCAGGCTATGTCACTGACTTGGCCTCTATCATTAGAATTTCATCTATTTAGGATCTTTTGAATCTGTTTCTTCTACTCAACATAATTCATTCGGGATTCATGGACATGTAACTGAATGTGTAAAAAGTTTCTTCCTTTTAATATGCTTTTAGTTGAAATACAATTATATCAGTTTCTTCCCCTCCCTCCCTTTTCCTTCCCCAGCCCCTATTATGCTCTCTAGGACCCCTTCTGTGATCCCTTCTCTCAAGTTGATAGCATCCTTTTCTTTGAATTTTATTGTTACATCCCTATATATGTTCATATATGTAGGTTTATGCACATATATAAAGAAAGACAAACTGCTCAGTTATTTTCTTCTCTCTTTTTTAGACAGTATCTCACTACGTATCCTTGCTGGTCCTGAACTTACATAGGACAAGCTGGCTTGGATTTTCAGAGGTTTGTCTGCCTCTGTTTCCTCAGTGCTGGGATTATAGGCATGCACCACCATGTTGGTTCATTTATTTTCTTGATGTTAGCCATTCTGACTTGGGTGAAATAAAATCTTGGACTAGTTTCAATTTATATTTACTTAAAAATTGAGGATTTTTGTATACTTTAAAACATGTCCATTGGCCATTAGTGTTTTATGTTCTCAGAAATATCTATTCAGTTCACTGGCCCATTTATTGATTGGAAGAATTGGGTTTTAGTTTAATTTTCCAGTTTTTTAATATATTTTGAACATTAACCCCATGAATAAAGTAAAGATGGCAAAGATTTCCTCCCATATATAATGTATCTCTTGATTCTGCTGGTTGTTTGCTTAGCTGTACAGAAGTTCTCTAATTTTATGTAATTTTACTTGTCAATTCTTAGGGTTAATTCCTACGCTATTGGGTAATTTTCAGAAAGCTCTTGCCTGTGTCTATGTTTTGACATAGTTTTTACGTTATGGTCACAGATATATTTTTAATTTATTCTTATACATGTGATATATGAATCAATTCAATTCTTTCCCAGGTGGATATCCAGTGTTCTCAACACCATTTAATAAAAAAATCTGTTTTTGTTTCAAATTAGGTTTTTGACACTTTACCTCAATAATCACCTTTATATCTTTTCTATAGTTTTTTTATTGACATGTACTTTATAAAATATGAGTACAGTTATGCTGTCTTGTTTACAGCTTAGATTCTCTTGGTGTGCTGATTGCTATCAGTTTTGGATGTCTTTGCAACTATCAAATGTTTCACGGAGACAACTCATAGTTGACCCTTGCTTTTTCTTTTTTTCCTTTTTTTCAATTTTATTTTTTTTAAAAGAAAACAAACTATCTTTTTTTCATTTTACACACCAATCCCAGTTCCCACTCCCTCCTCTCCTTCCATTCACTCTACTTTCACCTCCACTCCACCCCATCCACTCCTCAGAGAAGGTGAGGCACATTGTTTTGGGGAAGGACTAAGGCCCTCCCTACTATATCTAGGCTGAGCAACATATCCACCCAAAGAGAATGGGTTCTCAAAAAGCCAATCCTGGTGGGCACCGTAGTCTTCCCCAGTCATACAACTGTCAACTGCATTCAGAGGGTCTAATTTCTTCCTATGCTGGTTCCTTCCCTGTCCAACTGGAGTTGGTGAGATTTTTAGTTATATTTTTATTATAGCTGAATTCTTGTTAATATTTCCAACTCTTTATTCAATTCTGACTTTAAATTTCAAGCTTTCTTTGTCATTTTGCTCCACCATATATTTTTATTTTCTCAGGTACATATTGTTATTCTCTTGAAGTTCATTGTACTGTTTGTGTCTTTTTTATAAAACTCCTTGAATTCTTTAAAAACAGTATGTATTGTTCATTGGATTCAGTGTCCTGCGTTCATATAGGTAAATTTCTCTTAACATTTTTACAGGACTAGTAGATTTGGTGATAGTCTGTCTTCTTCGTCATTCATGTTTTTGTTTTTGCATCTCACTTGTGCATGTGAGCTTGTTTTTTATGATTGTATTTCTCATGTAAGAAGCTGGCCTGCATTAGTGCTGGAGTGAGGCCAGGTAAAGCTGGAACATTAGCTGTTTAATTCCACCATTAAAAGATGCCTCCTGAAACACAGATATGTTGGAAGTAGACTTATGGGTGAGGAGAAGGAAGCAGGCAGAGGTGGAAATAGGTGACGAAGGTGGTATTTATTTGACAAAGGTCACTTGTCAACAAAACTGTGCCTCTAGGTGTGGAGATGAATGGAGTCAAAGAAAGAAATAGGAGAGGAACAAAGCTATTTTCCAGGCAAAGGAGGCTCAGAAACAAAGCTTGCTTGCAGATCACCATTCTGGAGCTAGCGTTAACTAAGGTAGGTAGCAAACAAATATGATTCAAGGTTCATGGTTTGAAAGTAGGCCCATCTTAATGGTTTATTTAGTTGTATCAAGTGCTATGTTTATTCAATATTATTTGAAAGATTAAGTTCAGAATTTTATGAAACAATAAAAATCAGATAAAAAGATGTAAATAAGTTTCTTATTGACCATTAGCACAAGTAGTCTGAATGAACTCTTAACATATTATAGACTTTTCCAAGATTTGGACCACTTATCCAAGTATATAAAAATACTTAGTCATGCTTACAATCCTTTAATTTTCTTCTGTTCAGCTTCTTCTTAATACTCCAGTCTTGTGCTAGAGTTCAACATTTTCTTACTACAATATAAAGTCTGCAAAAGTTTGTTGTTAACCTTTATGTTAGTATGGCTACCAAACTCATATTTGTGCACTGATAATTATAGAAAGAAAGGTTTTACTTGCTGTTGGTTTAATTATTAGTGTGCACAGAAACCCATTGAAGAGGTCTCAGCCTTCTGTTTTTCAAGTGACTGTACTTGGACATTTCCACAGGGTCATTGTGACATTTCTTCAACAGCTATACTATTCTGGGAATTCTTTTTACTGAGAGTTAAAGATTTGATTAAAATTGCTCTTATGATAAGAAACAAAATTAGTAGTTGTATTCTGTTAGGGATTTTGTTAAATTTGTATGTGTTGGCTTCTCTATTGGCAAAATAAAAGTATGTTCAGATAATCAGCTTCACTATGATAGCCTTTTTACTGCCTACCTGCCCGGTAGCATCATGCGGTTATCTCCAATATGTACAATATAATTGTTTAAGAATTTTTAAATATAAACTATTTTTCTGAAAATTTTTATTTGAGTGTTGGGTAAAGATATTTTTAGCAAATAAAAATGGAGAGAAAGCAATTAAATATGTAAATCTTGATAAATACTGTGTGTGTCTGATCACTTTTTATTAAAAGAACAATCCATGGATACTTACTTTATTATATGACAGAAAAATGAAAATAAATTAACTTGGAACAAATATATTAACATACAACAGTAGAATTTTTCCATTTTAATAATATCCAGTAGACTAATGCCCAATTTGACTGTATACAATTGAATTTTTAATTGTGTGGTGGGTTTGTAGCGTAGAATTAATTTATAGTTGTGAGCTTCAAAGTCTTTTTCATATATACTCAAGTTAAAAGCCCAGGTTTTGACCCCATTCTAAGCTTTTGTCAAAAGCTGGGCCAAAGCATTTCATAAGTGAAAAACAAGTCTAGAAAAAAATGTAAACTTTGCAGCTTTGGAAAGTAAGTTTTATCCCTGTAATAAATTTCATCAGTAGGAAAGATCAACATCTGGTCTATCCATAGTTGTAATTTCACATTGAAAGTTTAGTCTTTTCATTTTTAAACAATCTGCTTTCAAAGACAACATCTATTACACGGATAAAACTTCATATAAGAACTCTTGTAAGAGCAGAAGTTCAATGATGAAGAGATATTTTGATGAATTAAGTTTTCTACAAGCCTGTAAGTGCTGCATAGTCCATGCTGTTTTAGCTTATTGTTTTGTTCCAAGCTAAGCATGAAAACTTGGTCTCCTGTTAGCTTATTTTTCACGCAAGTATTTCTGTAAAAGATAAAATAAACAAGTGGAATTTTAATTTCTTTACTCTTTGCTAGCAATTCTTATTCTTAAAATCTTTATTCTATAATTATTTTGTAGATTGTCCTAACTGAAGGATAATATTCTAGCTTTTTGAGTCTGCTTTTCTTGGTCAGAATTTCTCAGATTAAAGCTCTTCCCCAAATCTCTGGGATGTTCTGCTCTTTTCCATACCACTCACTGGAGTTATTACTGAGCCTATGAGTCAACCACATGAGGAATATGAATTAATATGTATTTCATACAGGTCTCTTTCTAATCCATGTGCTTAAAGCTCTAGTTTATTAGGATTAACATTTTATGTAGATCACACCAGAAATAATAGGTTGTCAAATATTTTATGTATATAAAAGTTATAAGTTGATTTATTTAAAATGAATATAATTCTATATGACACTAAAACTAAATCATACAGTCTTTTTGTTAGGGTTTTCAGATGGGAGGGCCAAGGAAGGCTGTGGGTGGTGGTGGGGCAGGTGGGATTGGAGGAGGGGAGTATAAAAGGATGCATCTGAAGGAAGATGGAAAAGAAAGAGCAGGCCTTGAAGGCACAGGCTTTAAAGGGGCTTTGTATTTGTATTTGACTGCTGGCACTGAGTAGTTGAAGTAGGGCTGGGGGAAGCAACTGGTTCTGGAATGTGAGTGGTTCTCTGTTTACCAAACACTTTCATTGGCTAAAGTTTACCTGAGAAATATGGGTAGGGAAATACCTAAATCATGTGAATAGTAGTTTCAGATTTATTAAAGTCTATGCTGTTAGGGTAGTAATGAGTTTTCTGCCTGCATTCCCTTTATTTTAGTTTCATACTTAGAATAGAGTATTGTCATGCTGTTTAATTTTGAAGTCATTGGGGGTCCATACAAATTTTGATTTTATGACTCTGAAATTCTGGCTAGCTTTAATAGGGACAGAAATTTCATTCAGGCAGTTTGAAGAGAAACATCAATAATCTTTTCTAGCTGTGTACTCTGTGAGTGATAATATTCCTGGTATGGGAAGATATGGTCATGGTACAACAGTGGTATGAAGGTCATTGGGATACCAATGACTTTTCAATTGAAATTAAAGCGTACTTTATAGGAGGAAACTCATGCATGGCATGGCAAGTCTGGCTGTAGAACTGGTCATAGACCCTAGGGGAAAATTGACTATTACTGTTTTGTTAAATTGACATAGTATCAAAGTGTCTTCTAAATACTCATACTAAAAGATTAGGGCTGTTCACACACTTCACCTGAGCAACTTTTTTATTTTTCTTTGTTGGTGGACAGTGCTTAATCAGAGACCCCACAACTGGTCAACATGTAACTATGGGATACTTACCCCTAAGTAGCACAGTTATATCACACAAAGGCTTGGGATTCATTGCATAAGAGGTGCCAGAAAGATTGGCAGGGCCAGAGGACAAGGAACACTGCTAGAAAATTGTGTCTTATGGCCATGACTGGACAACTGCACTCATGAACTCAAAGCAGCTATGGCTTCCTGCATAAGACCTGTACAACATGGAATGGAGACAGGCTATACCTATTTTGAGATCTATAAGCAATTGATAGCTTCTGGAAGAGAGAAAAAGTTCATTTTTTTTCAAGGGTGTGGCCTTTAGTAGTTGCTTATTTCTAGTAAATGGTCTGATATCCATACTAAAATGTACACTAATTAGACTCCATAAATTATAAGAAAAATATATTTGAAGTTCACTGGGGAATGATAGATGGAGGAGACAAGGAGGAGAAAAGAGGAAGATGTCAGGAGTAGATATGACCAAAACACATCTTAAAAGAGAATTATATACTTACCTTAATTCTCATGCTGAATTTTGTTTGTTTATTCAAGACTGTGAATACAGTATCTTACTTCATGATCACTGATTTTTTTTTAGTATGATGAATGTTTACAATTAAGTACTATTTACATACCTGCTTAATAAGATAACAGAAAATTACTTAAGCTTTAATTGATTTCTTTTTGCAGGCCTGAAACCAAACAAGACCATTAATTATGGTCAGTTGAATGCCTTATGCCACATTAGAGGACTACAAAGCAGGTAAGGTATTCATGAGTTTCCTTTTCTGTCAAACAGAAAGCAATACTTCTGCTTTTTTACGGATAAAGTATAATATGAGAATGTGCTATCTCTCACAGGTCCCTGATTTACTACATGGATAAATACATTTAAAACCTGGGGTTTATTTCTATATATTCAAAAGTATATATATATACACACACACACTCATATATATCTCCTATTTTAAGGAAACCAATTTACCATGGAATAAACATAACTCATTCCAAACTTGCTCCTTTTTAGTACTCAAAAAGCAATCATAAGGAGAAAGAGGTAAGTGGTTAAAAGCACAAATATTGAGAGAGGCAAGCACTTGAGATAGGCACAGGGATGTCTGTTTGCAGTGCTCTAGAGAAAGGGAAATAGGAACTAGTTCTTTTCAGAGCTTAGAATTTCATTTTCGTTTTATTTATTTATTTATTTTAAAACAACCTTTTCTCATTTTGCATACCAATCCCAGTTTCCTCCTCTTTCCCTTCTCTTGCGACCCTCGATCTTCCACCCTCTTCACCCCCATCCACTCGTTAAAGAGGGTAGCCTTACCCTGGGGAGTCAACAAAGTCTGGCACATTGTTTTGAGGCAAGACCAAAGCCCTACCTCCTATATCTAGACTAAGCAAGGTATCCCTCCAAAGACAATGGTCCTCAAAAAGTCAGTTCAAGCACCAGGGATAAATCCTGGTTCCATTGCCAGTGGTCCCATAGACTTCCCCAAGTCACACAGCTTTTACCCATATTTAACAACCCAAGTTTGGGCCTATGCAGGTTCCTCAGCTGTCAGTTAGTCAGTGAGCTGCCTCTAGCTCAGGTCAACTGTTTCTGTGATTATCCCCAGGATAATCTTTATCCCTTTCTTTTATTATTGCTCCTTCCTCTCTTCGACTGGACTCTGGGAGCTCAGCCTAATCTTAGCTGTGGATCTCTGCATATGCTTCCATCAGCTTCTGGATAAATTTTCTATGATGACAATTAAGGCACTCATCAATCTGATTATTGATGATTATTGGGGAAGGTCAGTTCAAGTGCCCTCTCTACTATTGCTTAGGGTCTTCTTAGCTAGGGTCATCCTTGTGGATTCCTGGGAATTTTCCTCGTACCAGGTTTATATCTAGCCCCATAACAGCTCCCTCAATCAAGATATCTTTTTCCTTGCTCTCCGTCTCTGTCCTTGTGATATGAGTGTGCATCTTTTGGGTATATGTCCAAGAATGGTATTGTTAGGTCTTGAGGTAGATTGATTCCCAATCAGAGCTTAGAATTTCTAAGAGGCAGGAGAATTGGAAACAGACCTTTAAAATGTGTTTTTCTGCTGTTTTAATTATTGTTCTATTTCTTTGAAGAGACACCATGACCAAGACATCTCTTATAAAAAGAAACATTTAGTTGAGAGTTTGGTTACAGTTTTAGAGGGTTAGACCATTATCATCATGGGGGAAACAGACAGGCATGGCACTGGAAGTTGGGAGCTTCACATCCTGATCTGCAGGCAACAGGTCTCTAGAAAGAGATGCTGCATGGGCTCTTAAAACCTCAAACCCTATGCCCAGTGTCACACTTCCTCTAACAAGACCACATCTACTCCAAAATATGTATCTCCTAACCCTTCCCAAACAGTTCCACTAACTTGGCACCAAGCAGTCAAATGACGAGCATATGCAACTATTTTTGCTCAGACTACCACATTTCCACTCACTGGGTGCTATAGGCTTGTAGCCATATCATAATACAAAATGCTTTCAGTCTACATTCAAAAGTCTCTATAGTCATTCACAGTCTGAATTCTAAATCTCTTCATAGACTCAAGAAAATCTCTTAACTGAAACCCATGTACAAACAAAAGCAAAAAGCAGATCACATATTTCCAACATACAGTGTCACAGAATACCCATTGCCTGTCCAAAAGAGAGAAAATACTAGAGCAAAGCGAGACTACCCAGCAGGGGATACTACACATTCTGCAGCTCCATGTCTGCTGTCAAAACGTTTATTAGATAGCTCTTTCCTTCTAGATTTTCTGACTGCAGCAAACTTCTTTCGCTTGGACTGGTTCTACAGCCTGTTAAAAACTTTCTTTGCCAAGTACCCCATGGCTCTGGCATCTCCAGCATCTTAGGATCTCCAATGCAATCCAGACTTCACCTTCACCTATTCACCCAATGACCCCTTGTATTGCCCTACACAAGCCTGGACTAAGCAGCTTTTCTTAACAATAAAGAAAGTGTCTGTTGCAGGAGGCCACTTGTTTGTTTCCCAGCTGCCCAGACTCCCATAATAATCACATAGAAACTGTATTAATTAGATCACTGCTTGGCCTATGAGCTCTAACTTCTTATTAGCTAAATCTTACATATTAATTTAACTCATTTTTAGTAATCTGTGTATCACCACTGCAGTGGCTTACTTGGTAAAGTTCCATCCTGTGTCTGTCTCCGGCAGGGGCTTCTCCTCTCTCTGCCTTCCTTCTCCCAGCATTCAGTCCAGTTTTCCCCACCTACTTAATCTTTGCCCTAACAACAGGCCAAGGCAGTTTTTTTATTCATTAACCAAAAAGGCAACAGATAGACAGAAGGACCTCCCACACCAAGAGTCCACAAACACTTTCCTATATTATTGATTCTAAATCCAAAATCACCTTGCCTAAACTGCATAGTTATTCTGCTTGCTAGTGCTGGAGAACCTTGGCATCCTCCTTGAATTACATTTGCATAAGCTTTCTCCTGTTGATTGTTTTCTCTGCTACTTAAGCTTTCCTTTAATTCCTTTTCCCAAGTTGGAAGCTCAGCTGTTTGGGGTCTTGCCCTGAGGGCATCACTCTCTTTATTCCATTTTGAGTAAGTGATTGTTTTAAACCTTTTATGTCCTTGAGCTATGTTTTGGCTAGTGTTACATTTCCTGGTGCTCTTTTTCTCTTTAAACTGAGCCCTGGTTTGTACCCTGGTTGCTTTTTCATTGTAGATCTTCATAAGAATGATCAGTAAATAATACTGTCACTGCTAGGCTGTCTCAAAATCTCTGCCAATAACATTAATCCAAATTTCTTCAATTTAACCTCAGACAGATCTTAGGACAAGGGCATAAAGCAGCCATATTCTTTGCCAAAACATCTCAAGAATGTTCTGTACAAGAATGATCTGTAGGTCACTTACTAATAGTTTTTCCCTTTGAAACCTCTGGAGCAAGGCTTCTATAGTCCGAATCACCCTCTATTCTATTATTTCCTATGCTATTCCTAGGATGAGCCCTTAAGTGTCTTTTTAAGTACTCAACTACTTTTCTATTCCAAAGTCTCAAAAATCTTCCATAGTCTTCCAACAAATAACATTATCAGGTCTATCATAGCAATGATACCTATTTCTGTCTCAATAACTGTTCTATTGCTGTGACGAGACATCACAACCAAGGAAACTCTTCTAAAACAAAGTCTCTAATTGGCGTGGTTACCATTTTAGAGGGTTAGTCCATGTTCATTGTGGTTGGAAGCAGACAATCATGGCACTGGAACAGTAGCTGAGAGCTTTACTTCATGAAGGGCAGGCAGAGAGATACAGAGACAGAGACAGAGAGAGAAACTGGGCTTGAATGGAACGTTGAAACATCAAAATCCACCCACCACTGAAATACTTCCTCTAACAAGGACATAAAAGACAACATGTAATTGTTTCCAAACAGTTCATCAACTGGAGACCAAACAGCCACACACATACACCTATGGGGCTCATTCTTATTCAAATCACCACAGCTGTAACACTTTTCCTTCAGTTGCACTTTTGAAATTATAAAACCATAACCACTCTCTTCCTACACCCCCATCTTTCTTCACTCCTATTTATGTTAACAAAATGCCTTGAGTTTACAGATTTTTTCTCTCTTCTTTAAAGTACCTCTTAAAGTCATATTTTAGTTAGGATTTCAGAAACATCTTTTAAATTTTCTTTATGAATATCTTGAAAGAGAGAAGTAAAGAATGAAGCTTTATGTTTAGCTGGTTGTGATTATATGTATGTCTATCTTTATAAAATGCCATTTGAATATGAACTTTTTGTTGGTTAGCAAATTCTTCACATAAATGAGACAGATGATCAAGTGAGTTCATTGCAAGAGATTTATGGTTTTAAAATAGTTTTTAAGTTCGTTTTAAAATAAATGTAGAGAAGATTGACTAGAGGTGCTGTAATGCAAGATCTGAAAAGCACTGAGAGAATGATATTTTTAATTAGATAAAGGACTTAAATTCATTTGTATCATTACATAGCATTTTCTTTAACTTATTTTGTATTTTGAGGATAATTTCTAATATGAAGATACATATAAATTTATTCAGTTAACCTGTGTCAATCTTCACTTGCTCCTATTGTTGTGAAAGTGAAGTAATAATTTTTCTTTCAATTTTCATCATGAAAATATATAGACACTACATTCTTTCAAAGACAAACTCAGGTGGAAATAATCTATAAGAAGTCAAATGGGTTAAACTTTTATGGCTCATTTTATTTAGAACAAAAATGTAAATTGCCTTGGATAAATGCTTAAATACAGTTTATCACTTTCTAGAGTTCAGCTATAATAGGAATAGTATGCTATTCATGATTGGTAAGGTAATGTATATCAAATAGTGTTGTAGGCATAATTTCCTAATTTCTTGACATGACCCTTGTTTACTGCCTCCCTGTCAGACTGTTCTTACTCTAAGAATAGAAAAGCCCTTGTATTGAAATCAAGACATCAACATTTGCATAATGCATTTTGTTTTACATAAACTTGGGAAGATTATTTAAACCTCATGGGCCTCATTTTCTTATCCATCAATGATAGCTGTAGGTCTAAATAATAGCTCTAATTTATAAAAATAACAGCAATTTTTATATTTATTTCACAGACTTTGCTACATTTTCCTACTATGTCCTTTTCTTCCTGTACAGAGTTAGAGTATATCTTTCAGTGTCCCTTGTATTTGTAAGTCACCAAATACAGGCACATTGAGGTTTAAGGCTTCAGTATATGATATGGTTTTGGAGGGAAATAAAAATCAGTCTTGGCAGTTTGAAGTCAGGGATTGTGATATGTCCAGAAGTTCCTTTGCTGTACAGGATTATTTTGGCTATCCTGGTCCTTTTTTTTTTTATGTTAATTCTACCTACTTAGGAGTATAGGAGGTCTTTCCATTTTCTGGTGTCTTCAATTTCTTTCTTCCAAGTTTTAAAGTTCTTGTCATACAGGTTATACACTTGCCATACACTTGTTTTGTTAGAGTTACTCAAAGATATTTTGTTACTTTTAATGAATGGGCCGCGGATCCCTTTTGAGAGCATGCTTGCTTCACTTTACCAGTTCTTCCCTTATTGTACCTTCTTGTGTACTTTAATCATTTAGTGTCATGGTTTTTGAATATAGGAGATACAGAGATAGGAATATACTATCAGTGTAATTTTTTCTGGCATAGAACACATATCATCAGTATCATAAGGACACTTGCGGATTTGCTGAGAATTATGTCATCCCCAGACATAGCACTTGATAGCACTGCTTGGACACATTATTTTCAAATGGCCAAATGGTAAAAACTGGATTCATGTATACCATCCAATTTATGTTGGAAATTTCCAGGAATTAGGTTAAGGAGATACCTGTCACACCTGTAGAAGGTGATAGACAAAAGTAAATTGAGAGAAATTATTTTTAATTCCTAAGGCGATCGATCCAATTCACAGTTCAGATAATGTTCTAAGAACAGAAACCATGGTCTACATGTAAATAAAGAAGAAATACTACTATATCTTTGAATCTCAAGTTCTACATGTATGAAATGTGGATAAGAGTATTGAAACAAACAGACATGTAAGAATTAAATGTTGTGCTATATGTAAATTGGTTAAAATATGGCCCGATATAACAAGAAATAATTTGCATTTTTACTTGGGTCACCATATCCTAGAGGTTAAGAAAATGGGACTTCGAGTCAGTTAAATTTTAATTTTTATTATATATCTCTCACATCCTAGTTATATGGTGTGACTAACTATTAAAGTAATGGTATTTTATATGTAAATATATATCAACATCAGGAGGTTATACAAATATGCAATGAAAGCTTACTTCAGTATATGGGATAGAACAAGTCCTTAACTGAATGTGAGTTTCCAAATACACATATGGGAGATCTTTGGAAATCCTCCACAAACATAAGTGCACAGATTTAAAAATTGAGTAGATACTTAATCAGTATATATACATGGTGTGAGAAAAGAACTAAAATGCCCAAAGTATTAAATCACACTTACATTTTACTTTTTGAATCGAGGTAAATAAAATAAGATTTTAAGTTATATATAATTTATTTCGTGTGAAATATCAATACAATGTTTTAGAAAAGATAGCCCAGAGAAAAAGAAATTGCTGCAAATATTTCAATGTGTCACTGCTTGCATTGACAGGAAAACAAGAAAAAGACTTTCATTGAGGGATTTTTTTATTCGTTACCATGAAGCAAATATTGACCAAGATTTTGTGAATGTTCAATTTGAATATGGCTATTTTTACTAATTATTGAAATGAGCTATCAAGATGAATGTTTAGCATTTGGGGTATTGACAATATTTTAGATGGTGGTCACTTGAAAATTGAATGGGGCAGATTTTCTAGAAACAACAGCTATTATCCAACATTTTATGACAATTTGCCCTATTTCCATAGCTTTTTTTTTATTGTTATGTCTATGGTGGAAGAATCATGTAGGAGAGGGCATTTAAAGTAGAAAAGTCTACCCTTATCCACAAAAGGAGTTTATGATTTATCAGTAAAAGATAACTGAACTTCCACTTATCAAACCTATCCTACATTATTCCAGAGTGGGAAATGCTGAGATTTTTCACACAACAGTTCTTTACTACAGACTTAAATAATAGTGTATGATGTTTTTATTAATCATTGCAAAACATTTAGAAAACTACACTCTTAGGTTACAAGTTTGTAAGAGAATTCAGAATCATTTTGGAGTAACTTTCATTATGTTATATTAAATAACAGCTTTGTTCAATTGCAGTAATAAAATGCTTGAAATAAAATTGATAGTTAATATATAGTATTAAAGCTCTTTTAAAGCAATTATTGTGTGTTATACTTACACTTATTTTCTCTCTTTTTTGTAAGCCGACATTCTTCCCTTAATTTGACAGCTCACAATACATTCATCAAGCAATATCCTCAAATATTCTCACATGAAAAATCAGTATTTCCTAAAATTTTCCAGCAGGATGAAAAAAGGTAATATGTCTTCTTTTGAAAATAAAATTTATGTGTGAATGTTTGTGTGCTTTTTAGGACTGGCATGTATTTTTATTGCATAGGTATGCTGAGTTTCATAATGACAATTTTATTCAAGTTTATCATGTCCTGTGACATATCCACCTCCCCACACCCCTTCTCTGTGCTCTCTTCTGATATTTACTCCCCTAGTCTCCTTTCTAATACCAGGCCACATATGCATAAATTATATATTTAGGGGACTTTATATATCTATGTAAAATATAAAATCTATAAAAGAAACAAAAGCTATATTTTTTATGTGTTTGCCCATCTTACTATTTTTTTAAGTGTCTTTCAGCCATTTTATTTATTTATTTTTCATTTATTTATTTATTTATTTATTTATTTAAGATTTCTGTCTCTTCCCCGCCACCGCCTCCCATTTCCCTCCCCCTCCCCCAATTAAATCCCCCCCCCCATCTGAGAACTCAAGATCAATGGCAATGGGTTTCTGATCCTACTGCACGCACTGGCTTTGTGGGAGCTTAGGCAGTTTGGATGCTCAACTTACTAGACCTGGATGGAGGTGGGGGTTCCTTGGACTTCCCACAGGACAGGGAACCATCTTACTATTTTAACATAGCAGAATAACAGTAACTATTACACTGTATAAGATACAGAACACATCAGGAAAACACACAACATTGATTTGTTTATGTGCCTGATCATCCAGCCAAATTAGTTTAACAAGCATGGGGATTTTAGGATACATTTCTGGAATGTTTGGGAGGAAAGTCAGTCTCAGGCTTTAACTAAAATCTTGATAGCTACTTTCCTTCTATGGGTCTGCCTTACCTTTTGTGAATTGTTTTCATTTTCATACTTTTTGTGGTAGATGCGGACACACTGTATTCATATACTTAAGTTTTAGGAGTGGAATGAAGTAGTCTTTTAAAAGAACCTGAACAGATACTCACCATACTCTAGTTGATTAAATTGAACCCATGGATTTTCTCTGTGCTCTGGTTTGCTAGTCCTGAACCACGTGCCTACATCATTCAGTGGAAAATCCTGCTGATACGCTAAATAGAAACCATTGTGGGACAGGTATGAGCACAAGTAGAATCTGTGAAGAAAACTAAAGTGCTATCAACTGGAAAATTGTGGATGATTGTATAAAAATTGAAGAATTGCTTGAAACAGCGGGCAGCTCATGGGTGAAATTCTTCCCTCTTTAAGTCCAGAGACCTGGTGTGCAGCTGTGTTTGTCCTCAGGGATCCACTAGACCTAGAAATGGCAGACATCTTGTGGGTGAAATTGTGGATGAATGTATAAAAGTTGAAGAATTGTTTGAAGACACAAAATTCAATAAGAGGTTAGAAAATTTTTCTTTTTGAAAAAAGGTAGTACATTGAAAGATGGTATCTTAGGTTTTGATTGTGATAAAATACTGTAACCAAAAACAACTTGGCGAGGACATATTTTATTTGGGTTGCAGGGTATAGTTCATCATCAGGGGGAAGCTAAGGCAGCAATTCAAGGCAGGAAATGAAGCAGAGATTACAGAGTACCACTGGTTTCTGGATTGTTTCCCATGGCTTGCTCAGCTGTCCTCTGATACAGTTCAGGACTATACCCCAGGGTTGGCAATACCTACAGTAGGCTGTTCCCCACATCAACTGTTAACCAAGAAAATGTTCCCACAGACTTATCTATAGCTTAACCAGATGCAGGAAATTCCTCATCAATTGAGATTTGTTTTTCCAAACTATGACCAGGTTTGTGTCAAACTGACAAAAATCAACAAGCAGGAAAGGCCAATGAACTTTGAAACTTTATGTACAGTGAGAGAGATTGCACACAATCCTTAACTAACATAGTGCCTTAAAATAAAATGATTTAAGGATTAGAAGGAAAATAGTTAATCGTTTAGAAGTGAAGTAATAGCCTAAACCCAAACCGGAAAATATCCACACAAAATTTTAGGCAAAAGAAGTAAAAACTATGTTACATGTTTTAGATACATATTAAAAAGCAGAGCAAGCAAAATAAAAAAAAAAGTACAAGTGGCTTTTGTTAAACTAAGACACATTTCAAAGACAAAGAAAGAGAGTGAGAACACATCAAGGTCTGGCCGAAAATCTTTGCATTTTGCAAGTCCACACTTGACGTGCACAGTTGATACCCAAAATACGGGAGGAATTTAAATCAGTACCAAGAAAACAAAATGAGTAAATAATGGACAAAAACTCTGAAAGATACTTCTCAGAAGAAGATATTAAAGGCATTTGATAGAATTCAGTGAATGTCTCATGGTAAAAGTAAAATCACACTTTCCTATTTTATTACTGAACATTAATCTATTTTCTTGAGGTTAAACAAGCAATCTACTTCAAAAGAACAATAAATACATTTCAAATTGAGTTGAAATCCACAGTGTATTATAAAATTTGAACAGTTACTGGTCTTACAAATGTGTATGTATATATGCACATACATACAAATCACATAGATCAGCCATTGGAAATAATTTAATAATGTAAGTATTTAACTTATGTTGAGAAGTGTTCCCTCATGAGATTTCCTCCTTGAAAACATTGCTTAACCTGTGGCTTTATTGATCTATGTGATATGTGACTACGTCTATTATGAACAGGAAAGGGGAGTTTAATTTCTTACCCTCTTCCTTCTTGGACAGGTTTGATCTCCTTGTCCTAAAGGTGGTGATCCTAACAGCACTTGACCTTAGAGCTGGAAGCCAGTGGCTTCCTGCTGGTCTTGTGTGACTCCAGTTTGTGATAGTGTTATGTTGGGTCCTCTCATGTAAGTTTTCAACCAAGAAAATGCATCACCAATTTGCCTACCGGCCAATCTAGTGGGAACATTTTCTCAGTTGAGATCCCCTTTTCCAAAATGACTCTTATGTCTAGTTAAGATAAAACTAGTCTGCTTATATTGGTGGAGCCTGCTTATTAATTTCCCGGATGCCCAGACCCAAAATAATCACACAAAACTGTATTGATTACAATACTGTTTGTCCAATAGCTTAAGCATATTTTTAGCTATCTCTACAACTTAAATTAACCCATTTCTATTAATCTGTACATCACTACAAGGTTTTGGCCTACCACCAAGGTTCCAGAGGTCTCTCACAGGTGTTTTTTTCCTTCGGCAGCTACATGGCTTCTCTCTGACTCCACTTTCCTCCTCTATCTGCTTGGAATTCCTGCCTTGCAATCGGCCCAAAGAAGCTTCTTTATTAACCGATAGTATTCACAGATTACAGAGGTGAATCCCACATTAAGTTTAGGGACAGTGGTGGACAGAAGATGAAAGCCTCCCCTGAAGCCTGAGCCTAGTCATGGCTAAGGCCTAAACAGTGACACTAGGTGTTATTGATACTATAGACCAACACCAATGTCTATTATTATTGTTATATTCTCCCTGTATAATTCATCTAACACACGTATAAGATGACTCTGATGCTAAGCCAGACAACTGCTTGACTCTGGGCAGCCGGAAAGAGGAATGATGCCAGAGCCTTTGCTAAAGACTGGAGGAACTCTGCCATGTGCAGTTTCTCTCAGAAGGAGTGAAGCTCCCTGGAGCAGTTTGTCATTAATAAAAATAGAGGACCTGACTGAGACATTGAAAATCATTTCTACATGAACTTTGAAAAACAGGTCAAGGATGATATCAAAATGATCTGAAATTGTCACTATCTGAATTTTATTTTATTTGGGAATATATGAGAAGGTAAATTTCTAGAATATTTTAGGATGCAAGAAATGAAGTACAAAAGCAGCTGTATTTTGTTTCGCTTTCAAAGGACACTAAAATTTGACCCTGAAGTCTGGAGTTTGAATTTTCATTTTGCCAAAAAATATCAATGTAGCTTTAAAAATGTCTTAATGGGGGGCTGGAGAGATGGCTCAGTGGTTAAGAGCATTGCCTGCTCTTCCAAAGGTCCTGAGTTCAATTCCCAGCAACCACATGGTGGCTCACATCACATCTGTAATGAGATCTGGTGCCCTCTTCTGGCCTGCAAGCATACACGCAGACAGAATATTGTATACATAATAAATAAATAAATAAATATTAAAAAAATTGTCTTAATGACTTTCAGTTTTTATTCAGAAAAAGAGCACAAGTTTAACATGGTAGTTCACTGTTCTGCCTTGAAAGAGCTTTTGAATCATACTAGCTCTTACTACTACAATTTTTTAGGGATGGCATTGGTGTTTTATGTAATTATACAATCTATATCCTAGTTTCATTTTTGTTGCTATGAGAAAATATTATAAAAGGCAATATAGGAAGATGAAAATGATAGCACATACTTTTAAACCCAGTGCTTGGGAGGAAGAGTCAAGTAGATCTCTGTGAGATCAAGGCCAACCAGCTTTACACTTTACATAACAAGTTCCAGCACAGCCAGACTGATAGACTACTTAGCAGAAAAACACTGTATCAAAAAAACAAAACAAAAAAACAAACAAAAAAAAAACAAGCAATATAGTAAGGGATTTATTTGGTTTGCAATTCCTGGTCACAAAGAATTGTTGCAGAGTTTAAAGGCTGGAACTTACAGCCTCACATCCCATCAACAGCCCCAAAAGAACAAACATGTGGATCCTTGCTTGTTAACTTTCAGCTACCTGTCTCCTTTCATTGGTCAGAGACACCTGCTTAGGGAATGGTGCTTCCCACAGTGGTCTGTGTATTTTCACTTAAGTTAACAATAAGAAAATTACTCACAAACATTCCCGAAGGCCACCCTGCTGCTTTTCCTGGGTGATTCTTGGCTGTGTCTAGTTGACAGTTAACACTAACCAGCATAGCATCTGTCAAGGAATTCTTTTTTTCCCCTAAAAGTTTAAATAGCAACATAACTGAAAAAAGATACAAGGGACTACATAAAATAACATTACATTTAAGGAGGCTGCACAATTTAATTACTTCCATGTTAAAATCAGAAGACAAAATTTACAGTGCCAGGATTTTCTCTACATTGTTGTATTATTACTCTATGTCAACAGATTTATCTGTTCTTAGGAATCTTAATGATGATTATTTTTAAAATAAGTGAGTCTAATAGCCATAGTCAGTGTTTTAAATACCTTTAATTCATTCAAGTGGGTATACTTGCAGAATTATACCTATATTCTGTACCAATAAAACATTGTCATTATGAATAAATTAGAAGAAAATGTTAATGTTTATGTTAATAGTTATGGCTTTTGCTTTAAGTAATCCTATTGTAATTTTATAATATTTTTGATCACCAGTTAGAACTTTAGTATCTATACTGACAGTTTAATTTTTTTTAAATAACGTTTCAGAGACTTGGATATAATTTCCTGAGAACTATATCTATAAATGTGAAGAAACAATTCACTTATCACAGTGAACTAGACTAATAGTTTACATTTTTAAAAGCAAATGTAATTTCTATAATTTGAGAAGTACAAATCAGTACACAGATGATTTTTACTCAGAATATGCAAACTGAAGCTCAATCCATTTCTTTGAACATTCATTCAAATTTACATTCTTTGAACTTTGAGGGCACTTTGGTCTATAATAAGAAATATTTTTATAATATGAGAAATTTGAATTATAGTACAAGGTTATAATGCTTTTGAATTAAATTTGTATGGTGAAATACATGCCAAGAAATGCTAAATTTTGTGCTAGGCATATATAACCACAATTGTTTGTATTAATTCTTTTTTTCACTAATTAATTTAACTAACAGTAACCTAATATCTATTGTATATTAGGTCCCCTGCTAGTACAGAGTAAGACAAGCATGGCCTTCAGCTGTAAGCACCGATCCCTTCACTGTGATTAATATTTATGAACAGTCATTAGTCCAGACTTTTGGGTATAAGAATAGAAAGGAATATTTATTCCTTTATTTATTTATTCCTGTTCAAAGGAAAAAATAAAATAAAATAAAATAAGGGTTGTCTACTGGCTCATCTATGTCACTAGAGGAAGGATGAAGCTGGCCACAGGGAAGATTAAATAAAATATCTAGATATGTGTGGATGTCAAATTTCTAATCCTTGTCTGTATAGATGCATAACTGATATGATGTTTCACTTTTAACAGCTCTGGGACAGGAGAGAATAAGAAAGTGATTTTTTTCTAGCTGGAATGAGTGTGAAAAAGACTCAAATGGATTTAGAGTGGGACTAATGTTAACACGCACGGTGAGGACGGGGATGGGAGACATATCGCACAAGGAGAGTGGAGACTATGGCCATGACTCTTTTATTAGCCTGATATAAAATCAATGTGTATAATGGTAACAGTGGTTTTAAAATACTTCATATTATATCCAACAAGTTTAACGCCCACACTTTTTAAAACATTATGACAGATTATTTAACAAATGCATATTTTCAGCTTATTTCAAGAGTGAAAATAAGTTTTAAAGAAATGATAGCCATTGAGGAGAACAATAATTGTGGGACCACCATTACTGATAAATTTATTTAAAATGTGACTTATTTTAAGAGGAGAAATTAAGGTATGTTTACAATCACGAATATTTATAATTATTTATAATTTTATTTGATTTATATAAAAATGTTATTGTATTTTTACTATTTTAGTTCCAGAAAAATTGTTAAGCATAAAACAAAAACTAAAGGTTATTTTAACAAAAAATTCAAATAAAGTTTAAGAATTTATTTGTAGTAAATTTAGATTCTTCTCAATGAGGGTAACTATTTCCATTAAACTGCAGACTAAAATTTATGTGGTTAAGTTGAGGGGGGAATCATTAATACTACTGAATGATTAGCTGTGACATTTCTTTCTGTGCCTTCATAACTACTAAGTTAAGAAATGCATGGTTTGGATTATTTTGAAGGAAATATTAAATTAAATGTCAGATATATCCTATTTTATAAAACGTCTTAATCAAAAAATTCAATAATTGGGTAATTTCTAAAAATAAGTATTCCTTAAATTGCCTATTAAAAACATTATTTTCTTTAATGTAACCATTAGAAAGAAAGAAATATATAATAATTTTTAAATTTATGATTTGAATGAGCAAAGAGCAAGCGTATTAACAGCAGCAATGAAAGTAGATAATAGTTGAAAATATGTATTACAGGGGAAAATGAAATTATAACTGTATAAAGTGCCATTAATTCCCAGAACAAGATATTTAAGATATATTATTGCTAAAAAAAAGATTCTACTCAGTACTAGAATTTACGTAATAATAAAAAATGCATTAGATTCACCACCTAGTCCCCCAACTTAAAGTATTATTTATTGATATAAGCTATAATATTTCAGAGATTTTAACAATTTTAAACATTTTATCTCATATCTTTAAAAAATGGTATTCAAGATTCCTTTAGGCTTTTCTAAGCTGTTACTATTGTCTCATTGATGTTATATATATTAGAGGAAGATGAAATGGCTCTATGACCTTTCCTCTGTACTCCAGGCATCATAGCTTCCTAAAAGAAAACACAGACCATCTTCCTTTGAGAAGGAGGAAGATATTTTAAATGGATTCTCTTAGGCAACAGTAATACAGACAGAGGAAAGGGCTAAGCTCTAGGATTAGGGCATAAAAACATCTGGCTGGCTACTGAGGAAGTCACAACTTTTAAGATGATAATCAGCTTAGAAGACACAGTGGAATCACCTGGAGGGTTATTTTTTTAAATCCTGATCATTGATCTTTTCCCACTCTATAAATTTAGGTCTTTGTTTTGAAACCAGCATTTCAATACACTGAAAAATATTCTACAGTCATTCCTGAGACTATTTCAATAGAATAAGGCTTAAACTCCATTTAAGTACAACAATTATTGTGAAGTAAGAACAATATTACAGATTTTGTGGAGGGAGATGCTGAGAGATTGCCTGAAGGGATGGCGTTGGCTTTTCTTGGCCTGCAGCTAGCAGAGGATCCACTATGAACAATAGTGAGCAAGGAATGAGACACTCATGTGGCAACTTCAGGCTACAGGACCTTGACACAGTCAGGAGAAAGGAGTCTCCTGAAATGAAGTAGCAGAAAAATGTGCAATCTTCCTAGTTCAGGGGGCAGAGCAGACCTTCCAGCCACATTGCAATAGCAATATCAATAGCTGAGAGTTTGAAGGTGAGGAGTCCTCCTCTACCTGACCTCTAAGCAACAGCCTCAGATGTTTATCTGTCAAATGGTAAATTCATGGGGCACAGCGTGCTTTGTTGTTGCATTTTAACAATTGGAAATTTAATTAAGAGTCTGAAAAAAATTTTTCATAGATCTCTAAGAGTGAAAAACTAATTTTCAAGCCTCAACAGAATTGACCCTGACTGTATTATAAAACAAATCAATATAAACAAAAACATACAGGTATGATTCATGTGTACTGTGATCTAAAAAGACACATTGTGAAAAATAGGAGTTTAAGCTTTCTGTATGTTTGAAAAACATTGGCTAGAGATGGCTCAGTAGTTAAGAGCACTTGCTTCTTTTGCAGAGGCCCTGGCTTCAATTCTTAACACCCACACTGGGCATAATTGCCTATAGTAACTCCAGTTCCAGAGTACGACATTATCTTCTGTCCTCTGGATAGCTGTAGAATGTGATGTGCACACAGACAAGCAGTCACACACATAAACATACACATATAATAATCAGTAAAAGTTAAAACAAAGAAAAACCATGCAAATAAAGTCCAATAGCTATGATAGTGTTAATTATCAATTTGACTGTCAAGAATCACCTGGCAAATGGGAGCCTGGATATACCTCTGGGGGATTATCATTCTCACATTAATTGATTGGGAAGATAGATTGCAATTGTTACCTGGACCATTCTCTAGGCAGGGGTTCTGTTAATTCTGAGATAAAGAAAAAACAGTTTCATGACTTTGAATCAAATGTGAAGTAAGCTTTGATACTGACCAGGATAGACTCTAGCAGGTCCTCTCTAGAATTCCAGGGAGTAGCTTCAATACAGTTTTACAAGGGTTTGCAAAAGACAAAGCTTACAACTCTTCATATTTCCTGTAGGTGGAGGCTGCTCATTTGTTTCATGGCCACCCAGACCCGAAATAATCACACAGAAACTTTATTAATTACGATACTACTTGGCCTATTCGCTTAGGCATATTTCTGGCTAACTCTTATATCTTAAATTAACCCATTTCTATTAATCTGTGTATTGACACATGACTGTGGCTTATTGGGTAAAGTTCTGGCATCTTTGTCATTTAGGGGCTATATGGTGTCTCTCTGACTCCATCTTCTTTTCTTTTCTATCTCTGCTTGGAACTCCCGCTGTGCTATATTCTGCCCTGTCATAGGCCCAAGAAGCTTCTTTATTCATTAACCAATGAAAGCAACACATATACAGAAAGGACTTCCCACACCATTTCTCCTTTTCTGTCTAAATAAAAAGGAAAGTTTTAATTTAATATAGTAAAATTACATACAACAAAACAGTCATCAAGCAAGAATTATAGTTACAATATTTAGTCCATTTACATTTGGCAAATTAAGGAACATTCTTCGATCTATCCTATCTTTTTGAGTCTAAAGCTTTACACCTAATTTATCTTTTAAAATTTTAATTATCTCTCTTCAACTCCATCAAAGTCTCCAGAAAGATATAATATTACCTAAGTAAACAGGAAGTGCATTGTAAGCAACTTCCAAAACTCTAGATTCGACAGAGACATTTTGCTGCATGGACAGTCACCCAAAGTTCTCTGTAACATTGGGCACACATCTTCAGCCTACAGGCCAATAGCATTTAGCAAACTTTTCCATAAAGCAGAAAATTTCAAAGACAATTCTGCCTAAATTGACAGTTTGTCAGTCACTTTCTTCTATGTCCTGTAGAATGTATGGCAGACTCTTTTATGAAGCAGGAACGCTGAAGGTCTGTCTCACCTTCTTTAGACAAGTTCAGCCATCATTTTCTGTGGGTCCTGCATGTCCAGTTCGTACACCATACCATCAAACATTCCAGGAGAGAGCAGTTTCTAGCCCAAATGGCTAATCAACTCCATAGGATCCACTTTGGTTCCTATCATCCTCTTGAAGTAGATTGGAGCTGCCAGGAGCAGATGTGCCTCTTTGTTACGAAAAGTCCTAAGTTCTTGTGGGTAGACTCCATGGGATTTGGTCAGAACCTAGAGGTTGCGGTGGTGTCAAAAATAAAACTGTCCATAATAATCTGGAGTACTTATAGCTGGACCCAGGCTATATATGAAGGGTTTGAGAGGGTATCTGGAGAGGACGCTCTGGCACACCCTGTCAAAAGATATACATATATGTGTGTGTATGTGTATATGTATATATATGTATGTTTATGTACACACACACACACACACACACACACACACACACACACACACATATAGGACCTGGCTGGGTGGAGAAGTTGGTGTGGTGTGTTGCTTGCTATTTTCCAGCAGTTGCTCAACAATGTCTCCATGAATACTAAAAGACAATTGTACTGAAATACAATTGAAAGACAATAACTGAAAGACATGTTGTATTTCATGTGTTCAACATGGAATTTTGAAGGTTTTCTCCCCATAACAATGTTTTAATAATGTCTAGAATCTAGTATCTCAAATTAGCAAGACATAAGATTATTTAAAGAAAAGAGAAGCCAGGCTACTCTTTTTAATATAGAAGTTTCCTGCTTCAGGCTTTTTCTTTTTAGTCACCAACCAGTTTCCAAATCACAGAGACTTATTAATTATGGATACTTAACCTCATCTTATACTTGTCCCACTAACTCTTATAACTTAAACCAACCTGTTTCTCTTCATCTCAGTTTTGCTTTGGGACTTGCTACTTCTCTTTCAGTCTGTATGTCCTACTTCAATGTCTGACTGACTGGTGGCTACCAGACTGACTAGTCCTGATAATCTCCCTTTCTTTTTCCCTTGTTCTCTCTCCATTCTCTCTTCTCAAATGTAGATTCCCCCTCCTACTTGTTCTCTCCACTGTTAGCCTTGAATATTCCTCTACAGCTTAGCTATTTGCCATTCATCTTTTTATTAGACCAACCAAGTGTCTTAGGTGAGAGGCAAAACAACACATCTTTATTTTGTTAAACAAATGCAGTATGAACAACACATCTTTGCCTATTCCACAACAATTTCCAGGTTTATAACTTACCCATGTAGTAGCACTACTTTGTGAAATAATTTTCTTACTCTGTGCTATATGATTTTTAATTATATAATTTTTGGAAAGAACAAAAGGCTTCTTGGCAATTTGCTTTGCTTTTAGTAACCCAGATCACTTCTATAGTACCCTCAAATGACAATTGCAGCCTTCACAGAGGTCTTTTGGGAATTTGTCTCCTGGTCCTACAATTTTGAATGTTTAGTCAGCCATGTTATCCATCACTTCCAAGCTGTCCAACTATGTCAAAGCAAAGAATAGTCACTGAGGCTTGGACTAAAGGCATTAAAAGGTTAGAATAACACGGTTATTTGAATTGCGACTCAGAATTCTACTTGGTGTAATAGCAGTAAACATGTAGCTTTCCTGGGAATTAAAATGGCAATGACTTATCTGAAATACATTACCTGTACTTATATATTATGTTAATATATTGGGCATAATATAGTAACTGTAATAGCAGTAAACATGTAGCTTTCCTGTGAATTAAAATGGCAATGACTTATCTGAAATACATTACCTGTACTTATATATTATGTTAATATATTGGGCATAATATAGTAACATATACTATGTATGCTTCCTAAAAGCATTTGAATATAATCATTTTGTTTAATGAACTTACAGCCTTGATGTAGTATACATCTTTTCTAAATGTGTGACTTGTTAAGAATGCTAGAAAATAAAGACAAATATTTGGAAATGCAGCAAGGGAAGCCTGAAGCAAATAACTTGTGATAGACTGGAAGATTTCAATGTTTGTATAATTGCTTTACAAGCTTGTGCTTTTTTAATGCATCCCCACCACCTCCAGTTTGTTTAAATTACCTATATGCTAGAGTTATTACCAAGGACTGTTATTTCATGATACCTTGCATCTCTCCTCAGGATCATTAATAAATGTTAAATCATGGGATAGTTGAAAGCATATATATATATGTGTATATATATATATATTAGCATAATTGATACTACCTGTTTGTGATCCGAGAAACTATGTTTTTTTCTGAAGTTCTGAAGTTTATTAAATGGAATATTCCCTTTGTATTTAAAAAACTAGGGCCACAGTACTTATGCTATCATGTTCTAAAAATAAAAATCGCACTACCTGATATGAGATCACACGGCAATACCTTATAATTTTTCTATTCATTTGAACAACGCATACTGAGCAGTAACTGTGTGCTAAATGCTACCCAGCCAAAGTCCCTACATCAGAACTTGACAGTGTTGACAAGCTCTGAGTAAGGAGTGATAACTGTAGGGATAACACATCAAAGGAGCTGACAGAAAGATGGCATTGCATTAGATCAGAGAGTGTACAGGAACCTCAAGTAAGTCTTACCTCAAGAAATATTCAGGTTTCAGGAAAACTAGTAGTTGGCCAAAGAAGAGCGCAGGTGATATTCTTCACATTATTGATTATCCAAATATTGGCAAGACAATTAAGTTGATTTTGGAATTGTTCAATTTAGTACTTGTTGTCATGAAATTTTGTTAATTTTTTTTAAACCAAAGCTTATATTTTGTCCCCTGAATTCTGAAATGGGCATGGTGACTGAAAAAAAGGAGAGAGAAAGAGAAACATTTGGATATGCTGGAATTTTTTTTTTTTTTTGTGAACAAAAGAAAATGAAAGTGCTACCCAACACTCCTCTCACCTCAAAGGGACCATATCAGGTGGCTCTGAATGGCATGTTCTTACATGTAGGCAATTATAATTATAAAAGTTCTCTTATAGCCATACAAGTCAGGCAGTCTACAAATAAAGCTGAGACAATTCCCTTCAACATGGGGATTGATAACAAGTAAGAAGAAAAATGTCTGTCAGTAAATTTTAAGTTCTTTGCGTCACACATGATTTGACAGCTCTCTAGACTATCTCCAGGATTATAAACTCTATCGCAGTGAAGAGACTCTGTGAGGTGCTTTGTTTAGTTTTGTTGTTGAGGAAAAAATATTTCTGAACAAACAAGTCAAACTCAGATTGCATTTAAGAGCTAAGTATGTTGAAATCTATTAACTTGAGAGTCTACCATAGAATTAGGGTAAGTTTGGAACTATCCTAATTTCAGAGTGAAATTTTTTTGTCAGAAAAAAATTTAAAAATTGAGTTATCTAGATTATTAAGGATATCTTTACAAACTGTTTCCCTTGTATTTCTTCTCTTGAGAACTCTGTTTAGCTTCAAAAAAACATTTTTAATTGATTGCTTGAATTTTTAAAAATAATTTGCTTTGTTTTGAAATTTTTCTATATTCTGGACACATATCTTCTGTAATATTTATAGCTTGAAAAGATTTTCTTGGGGCTGGAGAGATGGCTCAGTGGTTAAGAGCATTGCCTGCTCTTCCAAAGGTCCTGAGTTCAATTCCCAGCAACCACATGGTGGCTCACAACCATCTATAATGGTGCCCTCTTTTGGCCTTCAGGCATACACACAAAAAGAATATTGCATAAATAAATAAATAAATAAATAAAAGAAAAGATTTTCTTCCATGCCACAGACAGTACCTTTAATTGCCTGACTTATTCTTTTGCTGTACAGAAGCTTTTTATTTCATGACGTGACCTGTGTTGATTGTTGTCTGATGTGGGATGTCCTTCTGTATATATGTTGATTTTATTAATTGATGAATAAGGCTGTTTTAGTCAATGGCTTAGCAGAATAAAATCAGGTGTGATTTTCTAATATATATATATGTGTTAGAATATATATATATATATATATATATATATATATATATATATATATATAATGTTAGAGAGAGAGAGAGAGAGAGAGAGAGAGAGAGAGAGAGAGTAGGCAGAGTCAAAGAGACACCATGTAGCTGCTGAAGGACAAAGATGCTGGAAACTTACCAGTAGGCCATATCAACATGATGATACATGAATTAATAGAAATGGGTTCATTTAAGATGAAAAAGCTGGCTTGGAATATACCTAAGCTATTGGCCAAACAATGCTGTAATTAATATAGTTTCTGAGTGATTATTTGGGTCTGGGCGGCCTGGACACAAACGAATAGTCTCCAGTTACAGTTGTCTGTATTTCCTTAGTGACCAGAATCCTGTTCAGAGAGTTCTTGTTTCACATACATGATGAAATGTGCTCTCAATTTGTTCTAGTAGTTTCGGGATCCAGGTCTTATGTTGAAGTTCACGATCCAATTGAAGGTGTTTTTTATACAGAATGAGATGTAAAAATATTCTTTCATTTTCTTACATGTTTACATCATGTTTCCACCATACAATTTGTTATAAGATACTGTTCTCCCACCATGTAAATTTTTCTGTCTTTGTCAAGAGACAGGTGGCTCTATATCATTATACATTATATATTTGAACTATATATCAGCCCTTGATTTCATTCAATTTATCTATGTTTCTGTTTTTTTGCCAATATCATGCCATTTTTATTAATATAATTTTATAGGATAACTTGAAATCAGATGTGATGATACTTTTAGCATTATTCTTCTGGTTCAGAATTGTTTGACTATCTGCAGCCTTTTGTGATTCCACATGGAAGTCTGCTTTTTCTATGTATGTAAAGAAAGATCCTGGAGTTTTGTTTAGAATTGTATTGAATCTGTAGGTTGCCATCTGTAGGATGGCCATTTTCATAGTATTTTCCAGGAATGAGCATGAAAGATCTATCTAACTTCTAAGGTCTACTTCAAACGTAATAACATTTCAGTGTCTTAATGTAGCTACTGATGAGCTGGTCATACGCTAATGGTTAGCTCTAAATACATGCCCACATGGATTTCTCTGGTTAACATCATAAAACAAACCAAACATTAATGTGAAAAGGGGATTTGTTGTTTTGAGGGAGGTCAGTTGTTGGGGGTAAGAGGGAGATAGGAGATATTGACAATGGGAATAATCAGAATGTATTATATACATGTATAAAAATACCTAAGGATATATTTAATTTAAAAACACCACAAAACTTCCAAGTTAAAATCAACACCTCCCCCCCCCCAATAAAAGTTATACATTGAAGGGAAAAGCATAGTAGAGGAGGTGATATTAGAATAAGATTTTCTGGGCAATGCCAAAATCATAGAGTCTTTTTCTCTTTCACAGATGGAGACTTTTTTCTTATAGTTTCAGCAGCCAATTGTGCAACATCATTTTTTTGTTGTTGTTGTATGGATTATTGACCAGTATTCCATCAGTAGACCAGTGTGGTACCACTAACTATAGTACATCTGCAAATGTAATGTTCTTGGTTGCATACTAGCTTACAAATCTTATTCATCAAACAATAAGCAGAATTAAGGAACAAAAGCCTATTTTGATTTGAGGGGACTCTATACTTTAAAATGATGTAGTGCAAATTTTAGAGGTTTTCTAAGAATTTGACCTATTGGTGGCTAAAAGTTTGTCACCCTATGTCCCCAAACAGGCTCTCCCATTCTCTCCAGAGAAAGGCACTTATTCCATTCACTCATTACTGATATTTGCCTTCTAGCAATGAGGTACTCCCAACAATGGATGAGTGTTTCCCTTTATCCCTCATCTTTGCCAGCATGTGCTGTCATTTGCTTTGTTGATCTTGGCCTTTCTGACTAGTGTAAGATGAAATCTCAAAGAAGTTTTGTTTGTTTTTGTGTGATAATAAAAAAATGCTGAACATTTCTTTGGTGCTTCTCAGCTATTTGTGTTTCTTCTTATGGGAACAGTCTATTTAGATTTTTACTCCACTTTTTAATTAATGTCCTTATGTTTGAGTCCTTTATGCATTTTGATATTAACCCCTGTGCTGGATAGTTTTATGTCCACTTGACACACTCAAAAGTTGTCTGGCAGGAAGAAGCCTCAATTAAGAAAATGCCTTTATAAGATCTGGTTATACACAACCTGTAAGGGATTTTCTTAGTGACTGATAGCAGGGGGACCAGCCCATTTGTTGTGCATAGTGACATCACTGGGTTGGTAGTCCTGGATTCTTTTTTTCTTTATTATTATTATTATTAAAAATTTCCACCTCCTCCCCACCTCCCATTTCAAGAAAGTAGGCTTAGCAAGCCATGTTGAGCAAGACAGTAAGCAGCACCCTTTCATGGCCTTTGCATCAACTTTTGCCCCTATGTTCCTGCCTTGCTTGAGTTTTTTGTCTTCTTTGATAATGAACTACAATGTAGAAGCTAAGTAAAATAAACCCTTGCATCTTCCAGTGGCTCTGGACATGGTGTTTCATTACAGCAATAGTAAAGCTAAAGACAGGCTGATACCAGGAGTGGAGTATTGCTATGATAGACATAACCATGTTATTTGGGGGAGAAATATGGAAGTAATTTGGAACTTTGTGCAAGAAAGGCAATTGAGTATCCCATTCTTTAGTGACCTGTTCTGGGGTAGTTTGTGCTAGTGTTACAGCTGCAGAGGGAAAGGTATTTTGACTTTTTGGGAAGTCTGGGAAATCAGGCTATACATGAAACTGTGAAGAGGGTATTCTGGACTATACTAGAAGCTGTGACAGGAAGGTATCCTGGATACTCACAGCTCTGGAGGAAAGGGTATCCTGACTTGCCAGGAAGTCAGGCTATAATCGAAGCTGTGATCTGTTGGGGGATGGTCTCCCCATAGGATGTAGCAATCCTGCTCCTCTCTGAGAAAGTGGTTACAGCTGTGCTCTGCCCCAGCCCCCATGGGAGTTTCCCAGCAGAGGTATCCATTTCTACTCAGCTCTGGCCTGAGTAGATGTTACTTCTTCTGCTTCTCTTTTGTAAGGGAGAAACTCCTGCAGAAATGTAGCAATCTGCTTCCGCTCCAGTGAAAAGATTTTCCTTCTGCTCTACTCCCAAAGGAGTTTCTCAGCAGAGGTATCAGTGGCTGCTTCTGCCCTGCTCTCCTAAGGGAGCTTCCCAACAGAGATTCTGCTCTGCACCAGCGAGAGAAAATCTTCACCCAAAACTCTCACAAGAAAGGTATTTATTTAGGAAGAAGTCCAGGAGAGTGGCTACTTCTGCCATGGTGGAGGAGGACAGCTGCCAACTGAACAGGCAGAGGAGTGGCTTGTTTATTTAGGTTTTTCGAGACAGGGTTTCTCTGTAGCTTTGGAGTCTGTCCTAGAACTAGCTCTTGTAGACCAAAACTGGCCTCGAACTCACAGAGATCCGCCTGCCTCTGCCTCCGAAGTGCTGGGATTAAAGGTGTGTGTCATCTCATAGGGCTTCTTAGGGGAGAGTTTTTCCAGGGAGAAGATTTTCACGAAAGGAATTGGTCAGATTTTGGTCCTCTTGATCTTGGACAAGCTTAGATTGACTAGATTTTGTGCTCAGGGATTAGTTGGCTTTCTGATCAGGAACTTTTTGGGTTTCCTACTCAGGGATTGGTTGGTTTCATGTTCAATTGGTCAGGGACAGAGTTGGCTCTGGTTCCAGGGGCAAAGTGTGCTTCTTTAGCTCTGGATTCAGGGCCAGATAGTGTTTCTTTGGTTCTAATTTCAGGGCTAAAGTGTGTTTCTTTGGATGCAGTAAAAGAATGAATCCTGTTTTCACATCCATTATGTTTGTCTGTATCTTTTTATTAGGGAATTGAGACCACTGATATTGAGAATAATTAATGAGAAATGATTGTTGATTCCTATTTAGTTTTGTGTGTGTTGTTTTGTCTTCATTGTTGTATGGTGGTGGTGTGTGTGTGTGTTTTCCCTTAAAGTGCCTTTGATAATCTATAAGACTGGATTTGTAGTATGTATTTACTAAATTTGATTTTATCATGGACTGTATTTTTCCATTTATTGTGATTGAAAATTTTGCTTGATATTGTAGTCTGGGATGGCATCTATGGTCTCTTAGAATCTGTAACACATTTGTTTAGGCCCTTAGGTCTTTAGAGTCTCCATTAATAATTCAGATGTAATTCTAATGGGTCTTCCTTTATCTGCTTCTTGGTCTTTTTCCCTTGCATCCTTCAGTTTTTTTGTACAGTTAGCATTCTGATTTTTATGTGTTAAGAGGAGTTTTTTTTCTCATCCAATCCATTTGATATTCTGTATGGTTTTTTTCTTTTTGTACCATAATATGCATGTCCTTCTTTAGGTTAGGGAAAATTTCTTCTATAATTTGGTTGTAAATATTTTATGTGTCTCTGGCTTGTTTTTCTCCTCCTTCCACAATATTATTATTCTTTGATTTAGTTTTTTGACAGTGTCCTAGATTTCCTGACTGTTTTATGCCAAGAGTTTTTTTATATTTAATATTTTCTTTTACTGAAATATTTATTTTATCTATTGTGTCTTCAATGCCTGAGGACTTTTCTTTCATCACTTGAATTCTTTTGGTGAAGCTTGCCTCTGAGGTTCCTGGATTTTTCATTTCTAGATTTCTCTAAGTTTGGGTTTTCTTTATTGTTCTGTTTTCCTTTAAGGTCTTGCACCATTTTATTTATTTCCTTGCACTTTTTATTTGTGTTTTCATAGATTTCTTTAAGGGTTTATCCAGTCCCTCTTTCAGCCTCACTGAAATATTCCTAAAACTATTTTAATTTTTTTTTTCTCTTGTGGTTCAGCTATGTTGCAATAATTATAGCCTACATGTTCTAAGGTTACTGGGATCTAGTAAACATTCTGCCCTGTCTGTTATTTTGTTGTTTTTTATGCTGGTATCTAGGCATCTCTGATTGGTAAGATTGTAATTTTAGGTGATAGAGTTAGCTTACATGCTTTCCTGGCCAGAGTGACCCCTATGTTCCCAGGAAGTGTCTATGGAGTTGGGCCTCAACAAGTCAATGAGTATCGGAAGGGATATCAGAAGAGGGAGATCTGTGAAAACCACTGGGATGGGTGCAAGGGAGGAACGCGATTGGATTTGTTCCGCTAAAGGACCTGTAATGAGAAACCAATCTGGAAGCAAAAACCCAATTGTACACTAACTTGCAAAAAATGAACATAAAGGGAAACAAACTTTTTGAGTAGATAATGTACACTGAAATCTCCTACAGTAGGAAAATGGTAAAACCATAGCCATTAATCTCGTGCAAACACTGTTAAAAATTAATAAAAAAAAATCAAGCCATAAAAGCCACTAGAATAAGAAATTTAAGATGTGCAAAAATTTTTATTTTTATAGAATTTATATACTTTATAATAAATCTTACTGGAAACAAAGGCAAATAGTGCAAACAAAATTTAGGCTGTGGTTATGTCTGGAGACAAGTTCTTTGCACGAAGGAAACAGTTGTGCTTTCCTGTACACGCTGGTCATGCTCTGTTTCTAAAATCTGCCTCAATCTCCTGTAATTGGTTTTTTTTTTTGATCTTCTTTTCTTCTGTTGTATTATAAATATTCTTTTAAAA
Source organism: Microtus oregoni (assembly GCF_018167655.1). Lineage (NCBI taxonomy): Eukaryota > Metazoa > Chordata > Mammalia > Rodentia > Cricetidae > Microtus > Microtus oregoni. Next base: position 21,963,247 of record NW_024543067.1, on the reverse strand, counting down.
ATATTTTTTATTTTATAATTGGAAACAATATCTAAAATGTACAAGGTCAACAATAGAGGATAAAATAGATTCCTTTTATAAGTAATTCTATTTGATAACAATTCCATAAGTAATTTCATGAATTTCTATCACAAAATGAAAATTAACTTATAAATAATTGGATACAGAGTTACCAAAAAAGCACAAATGGTCAATTGAAGCTATTTATAATTTTGACCATTGAAGAGCCAAAATTATTTTTGAACAGAATTTCACCATTTTTAGAATTTTTAAGTTTTTTTTTTCCCCTCTAGAAATAGTTCTAGTATAATCTCCTTAGGTTAATTTGTCTTGTTTTCATCTGATATATCTCTACTCACATGTCTTTGTTTCTCTGAGCTTGTCTTTTCCTTTGTTGCTTATCTATCTCTATGTCTCTTTCTTTGAAGAAATGATAAACTTTCTGAAATTTCCTTAGTTTATAAATTAGAGAGAATTGTTGGTCCTAATGTTTTGCAATAATGAATATATAATGTATAGCATAGGAAATAGCACACTTAACAATGCAGTAAAAGTTAGATGCTAATGTGACCTAATCTATTATCAGGACTTAATTTGTGGCTGTTTAGATTATTTTATAGCCAATTTTCTTTTTAAAGATGGATATTGTGTTTTACTTTTTTGTTCTTTAAGTTTTCAAAGACTTAACAGAATATCTTGGGGAAATGAACTAGAAACAAATCATAATTTATTCATACATTTATTGGAAGACTGAAAAGTATAACAAGCTATTGAATATGAATATGGTTGTGATAATTATGGTAAAGACATTTGTAGTTTGTAACTAGGAAACAGCTAAAAAATGTCCTAGTGGCAAAACTACTGATATGTAAATCTGTTGTATGGAAAGGGAAATATGGTTGTTAATTCATAAAATTTCCTTGAATTATATAATATTTAAAATGCTACAAGTTATAACATATAATAAAATTATACATGCTGAAAATATTTTATATATGCTAATTTTTAGGCTTAGGGTACAATGGAGTACAAATATAACTACAGTAGTGTCTGAAAAGAAGAAGCACTAAGAAGGAATTCTATTCAAATGTTTGATTTATTATCAAATCATTTATTTCTAGTGTTGACCGTAAGTAGAACTCCATGTAAAATTTTTATTTATGTGAAATATTATTAATATTGTTTCCTTGTTCAGAAAATGTTGTGGAAAGACAGAGGAAAAGAAACCCGAACATGATTACTCACACAACATATCTGTGTATGTCAGACAAGCACGTGGTGGCCCTATTCTTCATGAAGAAGAAAGAGCTACATTGAAGTTTATACAGTTCCTAGATATCTTAAAGAAACTGTAAGTATTCTTAATGGTACAGTTTATGTCCCTGAGGACTATTGTGACTTATTCATGACTTGATATGACTGAGGAATTCAGGAAAAGTGGATAGTCTGGAGACTGTCATGAGATGCCAACAACCTTCATGAACTCAGTCTTCAAGACATGCAATGGATATACAGCTAAGCTTGTGGATCCTCATTTTAAGTTTGCAATGCAAGAAAAAAATGTGAGCTGGGCGGTGGTGGCGCATGCCTTTAATCCCAGCACTCGGGAGGCAGAGGCACGCGGATCTCTGTGAGTTCAAGACCAGCCTGGTCTACAAGAGCTAGTTCCAGGACAGGCTCCAAAACCACAGAGAAACCCTGTCTCAAAAAACCAAAAAAAAAAAAAAAAAAAAGAAAGAAAAAAAATGTGCTGTGTACTGATGTTAAGTAAAAAAAAAAATATGTTTATGATTTCATTAGATTTAATTTCTGGATGACTTTCCACAGAATTTTAACTGTCTTTTCCATCACAGAACATTTAAACACACTTAACTTTTATTACATTTTTTTCTTTAAGCATGTTGTCTTGCATTTGGAACACAACTGCTTAGTGGTAAAAAGCAGAGAAATGGAAAGGAAAGGAAAACACACGCAGGAAAGCAAATGAGGAGATTATAATCACATCATTTACCAGTTTCTTTCTTTCCTCTGAATCTTCCTATATGCCTCTCCTAGCCCTCTATCAAATTCATTGCCTCCTTCCTATTAATTATTGTTACATACATATATTTTTATGCATACATATGGAATTTCTAAATAGTTCTCATGGCAGTTCTTTGAGACATCTGTGATGAGTTATTACAATATGTGTGCTGAAATCTGTCTTACCTCTTCCAGAGAATGCACATTTTCTCTTTGCCTGCCTGATTCTAGTACCTTTGTTTTGCTGTTTCTGTTGTGTATTAAATTATTATAAACTCAGTGGTTTAAATAATGTGCGTTTTAGTATCCTTTTGTGTGTGTTTCTTTTTCATGTTGATATCTTTAGGCATAGTATATCTGGTTTTCTTAACATGTCAAAGTTTTAACCAAGGCTTGCCGTGAGCTGTTCATTTCTGAAGCAAGAAGCTCTCCTCCATGGCAATGTTGTTGATGGCAGGATTGTAAATTACTTACTTTCCTTAAATGCCTTCACTTTCTTGCTAGCTCTAAGCAGGGACATCAGCATTTGACATCCGCCCCCCACCCCTGTAGCCTCACAATGTGGTTTTCTCTCATTTTGTCACCTAACATGAATGCTTACCTTTTCATAAGCCAGAAAGGAAGAGTCTGCATTTCTTTCTTAAATTTTAAATTAAATTAATTTTGTTGTTGTTGTTGTTGTAGAAAGACTCAGGAACCTGACTGTCAAAAAGTAGGTCATAGGCATGGTGGGATTTTTAGGTTGGTGGGATACCAACTGTTCATGTATCCCTTGTCAACGTGGTTTCTGTGAGGAGACTCGGGGTGGGCTGTCCAGCTTTTCTAGACGGGAAATGACAGTAACCTCTTTTTCATGGAGAATGCAGGGAAGCTATCTCATTTTGTCCAAGGCTTATATACTATGGCACTGACTGTAACATTGCCCACTTTCAAAATGTAATTATGAAATGCTTTGTAGGAAACAACTTATTTACAATCTGCCAACTCTTAAAAAAAGTGACTTATATGGGTTTGGGGATGATGTGAAGATTGGGAAATGCAAGGAATTCAGAAGTGATTGTGAAAGCAGCCTGAGGTCCTTAGAGAAAATTCAGCCCAGTTGCTTGCTATCTTATCTGCTTTCTCCAATTAAAGATGCTTCCTTCGAGGGAATGAAGCATCTGAAGATCATTACATTTCGGCAGAGCAGTGATGCAGAGCCTCTTCTCAGGAAGGACTCAGAGGACTCAGTCCCTGAAAGAAATCAGTGTATTTGCCTTTTAGAATCAGGCTGTGAAAAAATCCAAATGCAGCCTGCTTCTCCCACTGTCCTCCAGTGAAGTGGCTGATAAGATGAGGAACTGCAGTCTGGGACGGCACTCCAGGCTGTGTGCCAATCAGAGGGAAGTGCTATGCAGCTCTCAGTTTTGTGTAATTGCCTCATTTGGAGTAAATCTGCTTGGAAACAGGCTAGGAAGGCTCTCACCTAGAAAACAGGATCTTCCTTTGAAGCTATGTTAGTAGAGAATGGTGTAAATACAGATATTTATAGTTATGACAGGAACCATGATCATAGATACTACAGGAATGTGATTAAAGGAAGACAGTTTTTTGAGATGAGGCAACAAAAACAAAATGTTAACTCTTTGATATCATATAGATATTATGAAGCTGTGCTGAAGAACAGCACTGGTCCCTGGTCTGTCTGGGGCAGCAAGAGCCATAGTTACACTTGGGAGGTTTTCATTTTGGTCAGCTTGGCCTGTGATCAGAAGAATCCAGGTCATGATCCAGACCGCGCTGAGCATCGACTGTGCAAACTTTGGGAAATTCGACCTCTTAATATTCAGTTTACTAATCTATATCCATAAATTCTGCTATTATTATTGTTGTTAGACCCAGAGGAGTCAAAGCTGTCTTGTACATAATTTTCATCAATGAATTATACTTTGCTACCATCTCAAGTTAATTCTTCTCTCAAGAAAGAATATGTAAATTTCTGTTATGATAGATGAACAAATGTAAGCTCTTAGTTATTTTCCATGTATTTATATAGTTTACAAAGTCAACCATGGTATTTTCATACTGTTGTTCAAAATGTTGCTTTTTATAGTTCTTCACACCTGAATGAGCATTTAAAAACTCATCTTTGTAACAATCTTCAGTAGTTTAGAAATAAACAGGTCTTCTATTATATCATATCTAATAACACACTTTAACTCTATTAGTAAATTATTTTGAATACATTTTAAAGTACAGCTTAATTTTCTTCATTTTCAGTGACTCATCTTCTTACATTTCAAGTTAGAGTTTTTTCACAGAGATGTTTCAATAGTATTAATACAAAAGAGAGAACACATTAAATACTATGAATCAGATTGTTATGGTCTTACTGAAAGATTTTAATGTGTATTTTATTATAGATTTGATAACACACTGGTTAAAAATCTAGTGTATAGATTATTTGTAACAATTATCTTGCTATCACAAACACATATGATTTTTTAAAAACATGTCTAACAAAAAATTTAATTGCATTCTTATTGTACTTACTTATTATCACAAATATTTTAAGCCATCTTGTTGTGAGCCAGCCCTAACTTTACAAATAGTTTAGTTTACATACAAACAACTGGATTTAAAAAAAAAGACCATGCTGTTGGACTATAAGGGGCCATTTTGATATTCAAAATAAATTTAGAAAGACTTGGAAAATCACATCCAGATCATATTAAATCTACAAAATCATGTGCCATGTGGTTCTTTCTAGTAGACTATGGGTCTACATGGTCATTTTGAGGTAAGTCTCTAGAATTATCTGCAGAGAGGTATCAAATTATTTGATTGTCTTTAGTAACATACAGAACAATCCTTATTTGTCATTCTATCCTTTATCCACTAAATACCTATCTTAGTTTGCATAAAGGATGAGACTATAGTGTGTAGTTCCTAATGTGTTTCCAATATGCATTTATGATTCATAACTTGGCTATTACAGATAGTGCTGCTGCAAATAATGATGTACTAGTGTTTCTGTGGCATGTTATCTTAGAGTGTTTAATTTTTATTTTTTATTCCTACTGCTGTTGGGTTGTGTATGCAGAAGATGTCTTAAAAACAAAGAGCACACTTTATAAACAAGAAGTCCCAAAACTATGAAAACATTTTTTAGAAAAAAGTAAAGAATGTTCAAGTTATGTAGCACCATAACTGACTTCAGTCATACTGTTCCAGAGCCATAGTAATAAAAAAAGCATGCCACTTGCACAAAAACAGACACATTAATCAATAGAGTGGAATCAAGAATGCAAATATAAATATATGTAATCCCAGTCAACTCAATGCTGAAAACATGCCACAAACGCACAGTGGAGAAATGATGACTTCTTCACCAAACTGTTTAAAAAAAAAAAACCTGCAGAGAAAAAAAGCTAGATCCCCCGTGATGATTTGAATTAGAATGCCTCTTATAGGCTCATATGTTTGAATTATTGGTTCCAGTTAATCTAATTATTGGGAAATAATGAAAGCATGGTCTTGTTGAAGGAGGTGTCTCACTAGGTATGGACTTTGAGGTTTCAAGACTCCTGTTTCTTTACCAGTGTCTCACGCTTTGGCTCCTGGTTGTGTCTCAAGATGTGACCTCTCAATTATTACTCCAACTCCATGCCTGTTTCTATGCTCCAATCACGATGGATATGGACTCTAACCATCTGAAACTCCAAGCTCCATATAAACTCCTTTTATAAATTGTCTTGGTCATGGTGATTTATCATAACAATAGAAACTTATTAAGACAATTTTTGCCATTTAGCCTGTATAAAAAGCAGTTCTAGATGGATCAATTATCTTAGCATAAGACCTGAAGGCATGAAATAAAACACAGATAAAGACTTTGATATATTGTCATAGGAAGGATTTTCTGAAAAGAAAGGCAATAATTCAGGGAATAAAATGCAGATTTAACAAATGAGGTTGAATAAAAGTTCTTCCCAGGAAAGAAAACAATCAATTGAAGAAACAGGCAGCAGAATGATAACAAAGTCGCTATCAAAACTTTAGCAGAGAATTAATATTCAGAACGCATAAAGAACTAAAATCCCTGAAAACAAAATACTCAGTCAACACATAGGTTAATTAAGTAAACATAATTTTCAAAAGCTGAAGTACAAGTGGCCAGTGAACTCAGATCATATATGTAAAGACTTCTCTAACCTCTTTTCTAAAAGGATTGGTGCTTGGCTCTTCAGCACAGAAGTTATGCTGAGTGCAGATTCCTAACAGGAAGTGATTTTCTTTCACTTTTTTTTTATGGCTTTCTTTTAACTCTAAAGTCAGACAGTTGATTTGGATTTTTGAAAGTAATAACTTTTGTTAGATACTTTTATGCTTGTTTTACTTTCTAAAAATTTTATGTCCTCTGGATTTTAAATTCTTAAAGTCTAGAATTGATGACTTTATCCAGTTTTGCTGAATGTTGTTTTACCACTAACCTGTCACATTTTTCTTGTGGTAAATCCCCCCCCCCACTTGAGAATATGGTTTGCTTCTCACTAGGGTCTCTGTCTTATTTTTCTCCAGTATTTGCTACATCATTTGGTGTCATTACATTTCTTAAAGGTGATTCTAGAATCTGTTCAGTTTGCAATCAATATAAGCCTTTAGCTTAGAATAAGATTATTTTCTTATTATATTCTTTAAGTATCTTTAATATATGTAAGAGCTATTTAAATTGGCTTCCGTGTATTTATAAAATCTGCCTTAATGAGCATACATTATCATAATATATTTACATATATTTTCTTTTAATCGTTTGAAATAATGATAATGAAGTCTGGGAATAACAGTAATTTATCATATATTTTGTATATCTTCATTTCTTATGGCTATTTATTCCCTGGAATGTTGAAGAAATTAAACAGTTATAGTGATAAAGTGGTTTTCACATTTTTTAATAGTTTGCTTCTCACAATTCTCCATACCTTGTAATGTTGGCTCTTTGTAGAACTGTGATGGAAATAATATATCTTGCCTGAGTTTTATCATCAAAAAGTATGTTAAATATATACAATTCTGAGTGCTTTATAAGACTTCAAAAATATTCATAGGAAGTACCTAAATGCACAGAACTACATACCCAGTAACACACACACACACACACACACACACACACACACACTCACAGCTCTTGACCCTTTTCTATCCTGAGTTATACCCCAACAGGATGGCTTATGTCAGCTACCTCAGCTATCTTCCTTGCAACTTACGATCAGTTGAATTCACATAATGGAAACAGTGGAGGTTAACAAGGGATGGGGGCCCTAAGGTCTGAGTCATTCACCTGGCTGTTTCTTGTCATTCAGGCACAGTTGGGCATAAGCTTTTATAAAATGCCCATATCAGGTGCTTTTGTATGGCCAGGACCAAAAAGCAAAAGGAGAACAAGCATTCACAGCACGAGCCAATTGAAGACATTTCAGATTCAAACCACAGTCTCTCACCTTCTCCCACTAGTGCTTTCCCTGAATATCAGTGACCTCATCTTTCCCCTTATCCCTTCAGGCCTAGGCTGGTCATATCTCACTGTTGTCTACTGTCCCTGGTTCCAGCTGCTGGTCTATTATCCCCTTACAATTTTTCCTCAATCCTTTGTAGTTACCTGTATAGTCTTTTTAATAATCCTTTCTCAGGGTGTTATTCTTTTGACTGGTGGAGTATTTCTGTGCTTCTATGTTATACTGACACATCATTCTCAGCACTCCAGAGTGTTATACTGATCCACACTGTCTCATTTCTAGTAGAAGGCAGATAGGAGCCTCGTGTTACAAGTGCTGGCAACAGAAGTTGCAGTCTCTAGAAAAGGAGCAAGAGTTTCTAACCACTGAGACATCCAGGTTTTTTTTTTTTTTTGTTAATGAAAGTTCTCTTGTTGTTTTGTATAATGATTGTACAAATTTTCATCCTCTGTAGACAGAGATTTTTTCTCTGCATGCTTGTCTACACTTATAATTTTTCATCTCTGACAATAGTTATTGTAACAGGAATACAGGTTTTTCAGTTGACTTTAATTTAAAGCTCCTAATTGATTACTTATGCTTAGTATTTTAAATAAACTCACAGACTGCTTCTATGCCTGTGTTAGTCTTAGTCCATATTCTGTTATCCAAAGGATGCTCAATCTCAATCATGCCACAAGGACATGTGCTCAACTGTGTTCATAGCAACATTGTTTGTCATAGCCAGAACCTGTTACTACACCAAAATACTACAGTCAGAATGGTAGTCACCATGGAAACAAATAGCAAATAAAAGGATGTAGACAAAAAGAAACCCTCATACACTACTGGTGGAGATACATTCCTGTCTAGTCACTATGAAAACCAATATGGAGTTTCCTCAAGATGCAAAAAAATAAAACTATCATGTGATCTAGCTCTGAATACCATCTGATGGTCATCTTTTTGTGTGAAACATTGGAATTTGTAACAGTTTTAAAGCTATCAGTCTAAGAATGCAGGATGCCATACAATAAAACAAAGAAAATTACTTTCTCATTTAGTGAGTAATGTGTGGAATGTCTCTCTTGCCTTGTCTCTCTGGGGTTTAATTTCCCTGCAGGGATGTGTACTGCCTTCTCCTGCCTTTTACCTCCCAACCCAGAGCAAGAAAGAAATTCAGTCAAGTTTGTGCAAAACGTTGCTGTCACCCAGAAACTCGACAGAGGGTGAAAGGTGTCCATGCTCTGTTTATTTCCCATATTTCACCACTTTCCTTGTGAGGATCTGGATCACTGCCCAAGATTCATGTCTTAATGTGGTTTTATTTCCTTCTTTTAAATGTAATTTGAGACAGCATAAACATTCACCAACTGATACTTAGTCAATTAAAATTAATAAATAGCAGAGTTCACTTTCAACACAAAATTTACTTTAATAGCTTTGTAAATCATGCTATGAAGAGTCTAAAGAGACTACTTACAGTTTTGGTTATGGTCGACTGTGTTATGGAATAAATTATTTGTATATTGGTGTTAAGAGATTTGTAAACTCTCAGAATGTAGACCAGCAATAAACATTGACATTTATTGAGCTTTTCATTTATTGCTTTAACATTCATAATAATCTATCTAGTCCTCTTTCAACAGATGAGGAAACTATGTTATTAGCACTGACACTTAGATTGATTGAGTCTTCACATCAATGCTGGGTGACAAAATGAGCTCTGTGCCTCCCGAGTCACCCAGTGTATGCCACAGTGTCTGCAGATCTTGCACATGTGCCTGGACCTTTCTGCAGGCTTGTGCACAGGGTCTTCCAGAATGTTTGTATGAATGTATTTTCATTACAACAATTGATTAGGACATGGGGCATGATCTGGAAGCTTTACACAAAATTGAGAACATTGGTATTCTATCACAAAAGTAGAATACGAACTGGGTGTGGTACAGATGAGCCAACTGGAGAGTACGCTGTGTGTGTGTGTGTGTGTGTGTGTGTGTGTGTGTGTGTGTCTTGTGTATTCATACCTGAGGGTTTCTGAAAGATGTGGCAATGACTTACTTATATGCATTAGAACCCACTGCAGCATTCACGCCTCTGTACTCCAGGGGCTCTCTGGGCTCTGGTGAGCATTCACCAAATGTTCAGTTTCCGACTGATTTCAGACCACCTTGTGGCACCACTTTACTCCTATTCAGAGTCTGCTTTTTTAAAAAATGTAATCTTTATTGAGTTACAATTTATATAAAATAAAGTCTTTCCTTTAAACTGTCCAGGTTGATGGATCTTGGCAATTATAGTCAATCTTGTTACCATGACTACAGTGCAAAATTCTAAACAAGCATTTTTATGCCTTTCCACCATTCCTCTCCCCCAGTTGATCTGCTTGCCATCTTTAAACATGCACCTTCATTAGAATTTCATGCTAACAGAATCCTATAATGGAGAGGGATTTATTCATCTTGCTGATGTATCAATGTCATGTTCTTCTTCACTGCAGAATACTAGTCTGTAGTAAAGACTTATCACTTGTAGGTTGGGTCACCCCAGCTAAAGAAGCAATTGTACCTACCTCTGGCCCAAAGCAGAGAGTTTGTTGGGATTACTTACAGGAGTATGGTAGGGGATTATTTTTAGGAGTATGGGTGTTTCAAATGGGTCTATATCGCATGCACACACAAAGAAACCATACTTCCTAAATGATAACTTAGAAAAGCTGGACATGAATGCATGACTTGCTGGTCACTGTGGAGGCTGAGAAATGTAGACCCATTTCCCACTTTATCTGACTGTCAGAGAGTTTGGGGAATAACAAGGCTTAATCGCATCTTCTAGCTCAGGAGGTGGCTGCCTGGCCCCTTTGTGAAGTTAAGATAGCTCGGTTATGTCCTGACAAGTGGTCGGGATATGGAAATGTACCTCTGTTCCTTCCATTGTAGCTATGAGGTCTGTTTTGCTGACACGATTCAGTGTACCTGAATGATGTAATGATTTGGGTCATCTCGCTACCTAGGCAACAGAACGCTGATGATGGGAAGTCTCAGAGGGACTGTGTGAGTTACCTTTGCTGTATCATATTAATAAAGTCTTTGTTACCTTCTCCCCCGGTTTACATTGGGTATAAAAGCTGTGGAAAAATAAACGCAGGGTATTTCAGGATCTGAGTAATCCCTGAAACTCCCTCCCGGTTCTATCTTTTGTTTCTGCCTTCAGTTCCCACGCCCTACACTGGTGAGAGGTGATTTTATTGAGGCCAGTCCTCAACCCCTCTACTAGTTGGGAGTCTCTTGCAGGCAGCTCAACAGGGTGGAGCATTTCTTCACAGCTGTAATTGTTTGTATAACCCTGGCGGAGGCGTGTGAATCCTGTAAATTTGAGTGGTTTTCTCAGACTTGGGTATTTGGTTACTTCCAGATTCTTAACAAGCCCCTCTCCAGGAGGGAATGCTTGACTTTGAGGACCTAGCTCCAATCTGCTTCTAGTAATATGACTGTGCACTTTCTTATGACATCTGCTTCTGTTTATCTGGGTTGAACCTGTAGAACCCAAATTGTTGAGCCACTTCCTAAGAGTCGCTGTTTTCCGACAGCCTGTGTTGCTGCATTACTGTCAGCAAAGGACAGTTCCAGGACCTCTTGAGCTGCGCTCACTCTTGACAGTCGGGAGTTCTAGCCTTTCTAGGGGGTGGGAATGGCATCTTGTTGTGGATTTAAGTTTCATATAGTTAGTAGTTATCAACGTTGAATGTGCCTAATTTTAAGAGCTTCTCTGCCATTTGTGAGTGTTAATTTAAAATGGAGGATATTTTGTCCCTACTCTCTTTAATAAATTCATTATCTTTTCAGGGAACAAGCATCAGCCAGATGTACTTTCTGCAAGTGTTTTCTTTAGGCTTGTCACTTGATATTTAATTTCTTGTTTATTCCTTTAAAAGTATCAAAGCTTTAAATATGTCAGACTAATGTTTCCAAGTTTTGTACTAGGAGTTAGGGAGTCGTCACTTTTCGTGCCAGTCTGAGATTGATTTACTAACTGTGGGTTTTGAGGTTAAGAGATACATATGGACTAGGTAGCATCTGTTGCTGCAAAGATTGTTTTTCTACTAAATTACACCTGTAAGTTTATTAAAAGTTCATCGAATACAACATTCCTTCCATGTTGTATACATAATAAATAAATCTTTTTTTAAAAAAAGTTCATTGAATAAAAGCATAGTTTCTTTCTAATCCTTTTTATGTGTTTCTTAAAATTTATATTCTTAATGCCAGCAAGGCATGTCTTGATCATAATAGTTTTATTAAAATTTGAAACCAGGGTTTACTAATTCTCACATTTCCTGCTTTTTTTTTTTTTTGGTCTATCTGTTGTTTTTTTTCTCTTCAAAATTCTCTGGTCTATTCAAAACTATTCCCAAATCATGGTTCTATATGTATAAGGAATATGATTACTATGATTATAAAACAGTTCTTATTGAATCTACAAGATAGTAACTGCAATTAAAAATAGTTATCATGATCAAAGCATTCAAAGTCAATTACAAGAATAAAATCAGTATTTAATAATATAGTAACAAATTAGCAATAAATAATTTAAAACTTAAAATTTAACATTTCATTTCTAACAGCATCAGTGAAATAACAAATGCAAAATTATTTAAGGTGTATGAAGTTCCTAGTGAAAACTATAAAAATCTGATGAAAGAATTAAATAAGATCGAAATAAATGGATAAAGACATTGCATTGAATTAAAGTACTAACCCCACTAAATGATGTTGAGAATTTTAAATTTTGCTTGTTTTGTGATCATTCTTCTGCTACTTTTAATAGTTCAGTGTCATCATGTGAGTGTGAATTTTCTTGTCTAACTTTTTTGCTTTGTTTTTCAAGGCAGGGTTTTTCTGTGAAGTTCTAACTGACTGTAACTTGCTTTGTAGCTCAGGCTGGCCTCAACTTGGAGATCCTCCTCTCTTTGTCTCTCAAGTGCAGGGATTTAAGGCATGGGGCACAATGCCTAGTCTTCCTGATTTTTGACAATTTTTGTAGAATATTTTCAATGTTGGGTTAAAGTTGCTGATGAAGACACTTGTAGATAAGTTTTATTCATAATTTCTGATTACAATTTCAAAGAATAACTCAAAATCCCCATTGTTTCTTTGTTAGGTTTATTATTTTGTGATTTATAAGACAAAATTCCTTAAAATCTAAGTTGTCAAATTCACAGACAAAGCATTATTTTATTTTATTTTTTCAGTATCTGTGCAATCTTCCTTTTCTGAACTGGTAATCTGATTTTATTTTCTTGAGTAGGCTAGTTGTGGATCTGTTAGTTCCAGAACAAGAACTGCCCTATGTGATGATATGATTACTAGGTCAGGGGAGGCTGCTGTGTTGAAAAACACCTCTTTCTATGTCTGTGGAAAGAACAGTTCCATGAAGCAGTTTAGCGATAAAGAAAGTGAAGGTGCTAACACAGGTTAGGTTTTGATAATGCAGTGAGTGAAATAAACAGGGTATTTGGTAGAGAAGGATGCTCTGAGTGGAGGACAAAGGTTGTGACCTATGCACAGAAGCCAGCAAAAGGTCCACAAGAGACTGTAAAAAGACACCTAAAATCCGAGGGTATCAATTAGTCCATCCCTGATTGATTGACAGAGGGAACAGTTGATAGAGACAACAATTTGTATGAAACTGTAAGACTCGGATGCTTTTAGAGAAGTCAAGTAACATATGGGGCACGATGGAATGTGGACCAAAACAAAACTGAAGAACAAGGCAGAGTGAAGTAATAGTGATTTGTGAACCATTGAGGACACACAGTTCTTAATGGGTGGTGAGATGAGCCAGCAAATATTTCTGAGATGGCATGTTGATTTCTATGCTTGAGGCACAAACCATAGTTTGAAACATTGTGATATTAAATACGTTAACTGCAGCAATTAAGCTGTGCACTATAGTGCAAAACCACACAAGAAGCCACCCAGTAAGGTTGTGCTCCACAAATGCTACCTACGGAGACAGAGAGTAGCCTGCCTTCTTTGGTAACACTTGCTTAATTCCTGACATGGACCAAGACTCTCAGTCTGTAATCTTGTGAAAACTACAGTGCAAGAAGCTCAGATAGTTTTGAAGTGCGAGAACTTATTTTGTTAATAAATAAATACAATTTTAAAAGGCGTCACTCTACTAGTAATAATAAGGGTGCATGTGGGATATGGTAATGCTGGAATGACATGTAGTGAAGGCATTATACAGTGGGGAGTCTGTGTATGATACAGAGGAAGTAGGATGACCTAACTTGTAAGAAACAAAAAACAAACACACTAAAGTATTTGCACTTAACTGAAAGTAGTCTTAGATTATTTAACTAGCCCGCAAAAATGTTTAGATGTCAAAGGACATTTGTCTGAACAATGAGTTGAGGTGAACAAAAGCAAAATTAAGTTCCTAGTTGAAACCCCTCCACAGCTTCTTACTTGTTACCAAATAAACCCAAACTCTTAGTGCTATTGAGGAACTTCATAATCTCCACCCAGGAACACAGGCTGAATTTATTTGTTCTCATTTCTCTGGGAATGTAGCTCTCCTCCAAGATTGATTTCCATCTGGAAAATTGGCTTCTTTTATCTGAAGAATCAACTACACTTCACCTTTTTTTTTTTTAATACCGGAAGCATTTCTAGATGTTTCCTAAGGCTGTTTTCTCTTTTGACTGTGACTCATAGTTTGAGCAACTTTTTTGCCAGTTCTTATTTGTGATTCTGTTGTATCTGTGCTGTTTTTGTTCTACCAGAGGGGGTAATTATAGCTTCCTGCAAAATGCTTGATTATGCAGAGAATGCTCTATTGTTGAGTAAACACATTGATTAATTGATACAAATGTCAATAACATTGAAATTTTTACCTGCGCACAAGCTAATGTAATAACAAGTTCATAAATCTGGTGGATGGTTTTGTTAGAATTTCTAAAATACTCTTCACATTATTTAATATGCACACATAAAATTCTCTACCTTAAAGCGTTATTATAGTACTCTGAATATTTTAGACCTTTATATGTCTGTTTAAAATTTCTAATACTAACATGTTTCTTGTCTTGGGGTAGAAATTAATGTTCTAGGAATTGGTTATGAACCTGTCCTAGGACAGTACACCAAGGCAGTCATGAATGTCACAAAGCAGGTACAACCAAACTCAGTGAGTTTAGAGTATAAACAGCTATGCATTCTTGGCTTTGGGCAGATTAACAAAGTGCAATAGAGTAAGGTTTCTAAGCAACAGTCTTATTTTTCCACTAGATGAAGCAGGAAAGTTGAAGATGAAGGCATTAGAGTTCAGGTGAGGGCTGTTTTTTTCTGATCTTCAGTCAACATCCTTCTACCATCTCAGATGGCAGAGGGGACAGAACAGCTGCTGAGGGCCTCTTTTAACGAGGTCCTAATTACCTTCCGCAACATCATCTTCTAATACTATCACATTTGGGACTTATTTCCAACATATAAATAAAATTTGAAAAACATAAACATTCAAATCACAATAAAATTCTAGCAGAAAAATCCTAAAATTGTAAGTTTCTTGATATCTTTATTATGGAGTGTATGATGAGCAATGATTTTTTTCTTTGGGGCAAATAAAATGACACAATTAAATGAGGCAGCTTGCTTTAATCATCCAAGAGAATTTCTCTCAGAAAGCAATATCTAAAAGCAAATTCAAATAATCCGAGTGGGGAAAGTGGGGTTTCTTGGGTGCTGCTAGTTCTGTCCTGCTGTGCACCAGGAGGACGTTGTCTTTTCTTGTTGTGTCTCAAGTCTGATTGGGCCATCATCACATTGTCAGTACAGCTGACATTTCAGTATTTTATAGTTTCAGTCCTTATGCCAATGAGAGCTCATTTGTCTGGGAAACAAGAATCAAAGAAGAATCATCTCTGAGACTGTTTCACTGCAGTGATTGTACTGATCCCTGGGCCCTCCATGAGCAAAGAGTGGTGGGCATTGAGTATACTAATGGATGCGGAAGAAGGTATCTAACATGACGTATATTCAATGGTATTAATATCCCTAAACACGAGTGAGGGTTAGCAACTTAATTCTGACTTACTTGACGTCATGACGCACAGTGTTCCTTCAGACTAAAGCTGGCTGCCCTTCCAGGGCATCAAATAATTGTTCTTGATGGTAAGGCAATTCTGGCCTCTAAATATGGCTCCTTCACTACAGGAACTCTGGTCATTAATGGCAGTGGAGAATCAAACTCAGGTGACAGGTCCATTTTCCTGGCTAAGTACGGTCCTCAATTTAGGTGCTGAGATGTTGGGGGCACAGAAGTGCTTACCAGGAATGTTAACCATGCAGAGGTGTTTCCTGAACGGAGGAGATAAAATCAAATGCCTGCATTCCATCCAGAATGCTGAGAGTAGAGGCTCTTAACAACCTGACAACTTTTTGCCATCTGAAGGGGCAGACCTCACCCTAATTCCCCAGAATGATTATTCCAGACTCTTCCCTCGCTAGACGCTAGACTGTTACCCATTCTTAAGGGAAATGTCTCAAGTATTTTATGGCCTGCTGACCTCTATGCTGTTGGTCAGAGATCACACTAGATTTTAGGCCTTTTAGCTAGCTATATATAGAACCCACCTTCACTGTCACACGTACTTTGTAAGTCGTTTGTGCATAGTCATACCTTAGGTGTTATTGTGCACCTGTACCTGGACTGATTGCGCTGAATGTTGCCTGTAAACCTTTCCCCAAATTGTACTGTGTTTTAAATATGTTGACAACAAACCACCTGACATTAGACTCCCCAAAGTCTGACTCAGGTTGATGAAGTCAATGTGCACTGGATTTTCATTATCTCTTCATGGGTTTTGCTTCCCTGTATGATACCTGCAGGGACCACTCACTGAAGATGATTCCTGAGTATTCCAAGGATTTCTTTTCACATGCCTGCCTATATTGCAACAGCTATGTACATATATCCCACAGACAACTGCGAAGATGCAGCTGACAGTGGTGATTCTGTGGATTTGCTACTGATTCTGACCATTGCACCTAGAAGAACTGGAGTTTGTTTGGAAAGATTCTAGATGCAACATCTCCAGCAGGTTTTATTTTATGCACATCTCTATGTAGACATCTCATCTAGCTGGTATTGTTGGATTCGTTAACATAGCACTCATAGACAAAAGCACAAATTGCTCATGCCTGACTAAAAGTTTTCTGTAGCACACACATAATTTCCTTTAAGTACATTTCAAGCTCATTGGCCTCATCAATATTGGATTGTAATTGAGCTTTTATATTGAAGATCATTTTATACAGTGAAATTGCCAACAAGTACAGACATGTATTAGATAATGGAAAGAATACCTAGTTATAGTATGTGGAAAGGGAAGGCAGAACTTAGGTGTCTCAAAATTAGTTTACATTCCATGCATTGGGTTACTGAAGCTGATTGCCGTTCTTCACATGTGCACTCATCAAATGAAACACCTGATCTTGACTTGACAGCACAAATACACTTTAGTTAGCTGGGGAATTAATGTAGAATCTGCAAGTGATGAGTCTGAATGATATATAAAGGTACCAGACTTGACTTTTTTTCCCACAACATTCTGAACTCTGAGTGTATGAGAAATGTTCATTTCTGGAACTACTCATTGTAGGAATAGATAAAGCAAAATGAGATCACTGTCTTTCCCAGGTTTTATTTCCTTGCACCACTTTTTCCAGGTAACTAGATTTGTACTTAAGAATGAATCTTGTTCTTTCCTGGGTTCTCAAAGCTTCCTGTACCTTATCTCTGAGCAAAATTCTTATTTATTCAATCTATTTTGAGATGGAAAAGGAATTTCCATCCCAGCCCTGTCCTTATGCCTTCTGTCTTCATGGAATGTAGTCACCTGAAGACACAAACTACCTGTATTAATAATGAAATACCTAGGTCATTGAAACAATCAGCTCTCTGAACCTTCTTTTGAAATAGTATCAGTGTTTGAATGCTTGGCAGAGAAATGAGGAGACATGGCCACTATAAGTTTCTGGTTGCTCATTTTTCTGTTCTCTCTCACCCTGTAGCTAAAGTTGCTTCTGTTCCTCCCTCTCAGGAAAAGAAAAAATAGGAGAGATGAAAGCTTTGAGTGACTTGAATTTTGTCCCCCTGGAGTACAGCTCTCTGGGGGACCAGTCTCCTGCAGTTCAGAGCTTTGACAGGAATCCACAGAGTCAACAAGGCTAAACTTTTCTATCAGAGGGGGTTAGGAAAAAAGGCACTCACAAGCTCTCTTGGTGGTTTCCTTCTTTATTCTTCTTTATTCTCTCCCCTATCTCATGCTATTTTATGGCTTTTATACCCCCAAAGACTCTTCCAGGCAGCACAAGAGTCAAAAGAGTTGCATTCCATTTTTCAAGTGAATGATTATAGGTAAAAACATGTTTTTCATCTCCCTCATGTGATTAAACATTTTATGTATTATAGCTGAAAAACAAATTATCGCAAGAATCCACGTACATTCATACTCAAGCAACTTGTTATAGATTAACCATGTGGCAAGCAAGGAGCTTTTGTCAGGTCTTTTACCAGCAGGCTGCATTTGCAGTTACAAAGAAAGGGCCAATTACTTTATTACTTATCATGAAAGGTAATATTATAAGTAATCTTAAAGGAATCACAAACCTAAACCTTTATAAAAAAAATCAGTTAGGTCTACTTTAAATCTTTAGGGTTCATATCCATTCATTAATAGTTTTTTATATCAGGAGATTGAGGACATAAATGGTATACGGTATTAATCATCACCTTTGGTCATCAACCAAACCTAGTAAGGAGAGCATATCAGCCAATAATAATTGGGCTGCTCTGTTCTTGTTCCCTGACCTTAAAGAGTTCCACATTCAACTATGTGCCTTTCTTAAATTTTAGATTGCCCTCTTGGTTATTTATGAAAACATCTTAGTCTAACTTTGTTATTTTCAAAGTTTTGTTTCAACTGTGATGCACTCTTAGACCTGTGAACATATCTCCCAACATTAAGTTTAAAAGAATTTAAACTAACTGGGCTATTGGGACTCAATTAATAGTCTTTAACTTGAGCTATAATCCATGCAGTTCCTTAGATGAGACCCACAGACCCTGGGTATGAAACATATCTTTGCATTTATTTTTACTCATCAAATTACTGTAAAAGCTATCATTATCATTTATCAAATTAGACAATACAGTTTAGGGGTTGTTTTAAGGAAGCCACTTGTTTGTTTCCCGGCTGCCTGGCAGCTCAGACCCGCAATAATCACACAGGAACTATATTATTAAAGTCACTGCTTGGCCCATTAGCTCTAACTTCTTATTGGCTAACTCTTACATATTAATTTAACCCATTTCTATTAATCTGTGTATCGCCACGTGGTTGTGGCTTACCCGCTAAAGTTCTGGCATCTGTCTCTGGTATGGCTACATGGTTTCTCCCTCCTTTGCCTCCTTTCTCCCAGCATTCAGTTTAGTTTTCCCTGTGTAGCTAAGTTCTACTTTGCTATAGGCCCAAAGTAGTCCTTTATTAACCAATGGTATTCAGAACATACAGAATGCCCAGTAGAACAGGATGTTTTCAAGAGATAAACACACTGTATTACAGGCAGTGGAAATCTCCCCATGTCCACTCACACCATGCTAGATACCAGAGAAAGAGAGCTGCAGCAAACATGTAAAGACAGAAGAAGCAAAAGACATTTGGGGTCCATAGTCCCATGGCCTTGCCTAAATGAGATCAGCCCATCAGAGGGTTCCCTTCTAGTGGGTGACACCTGGAACTTCAATTGCAGCTCACTGCTCCTCTGGCATGGCCCACGGCACTGGAGTTGCTTTCTGTGATAACATTCCTACTCTACTCGCTTCCAGGTGAAGCTTTGTAAACTTCTAAGATGTTTCCTTACTGAGAACTTTCATGCACTGTTATGATTATGAGAATAGTACTTCTGTCAGCTGTCTGTCATGACTTCCAAAACTTTAATCTCATCTCTTGGCTCCTGGATGATTTTCTCTGTAAGGTCCACTCAGTCTCAGGAGGGGAAATTAGGTATCTTTATGTATGTATTAGTTTAACTACTTATGGAAGGCAGACCAGATTGCATGATTTCTTTTTCTTTGTAGATAATACCATCATTATTTATGCCTCATTATAAGTTTAAATATGTTTCTTTTGAGACAGGATCTCATTCTTTAGCCTTTAGGTCTCCACCATCATTTTCTGCTTGTTAGTGCAGGGATTACAGGCATGCATCCTATCCCTGTCTAAATATAATTATTTAAATATAAATACTCATTATTGACTCTCTCAGCAAAGATTTTTGTCCCCACTAATTCTGTTTTTTTTGGAAAGTATTATCTTATGAAATCATATAAGTTAGTTTTCAAATCACAAAAATATCTGAGTGATTACCAAATGTAACTGAAAATCGAACATCGAGGTCTCATCGCCCACTCTCCAAACAAGCTAGTTCACAGGGCACGTGGGATACCTAGTAGTTTTTTCTGGCAAGAATGAAATACCATATGCCACATGAAGGGGTGAGAAGAAACTTAAGACTAAGGCCATACCAGTTTTAATTTGAACAATATGATGTATTATCTTCTCTGGTATTTAAGCAGGGCTGTTCTTTGTAATTCATACCACTCTCAAGATTCAGTCTTTTGAAATTCAAAACATAATTGCTGAGAGTTAATACTTTTAAATAAAATTGAGTTCTTTTCCTAATGGGTGGTGATAAAATAAAATAATCGGATACATTTGGACAAGCATTACAAAAATTGTCTCAGACAAGCTAAGCCAGGGCAGATGTTGAAACAAACTAGTTATGAATTACTGCATGTTACAGCAAGATACCTGTGGAAATGTTTTAAAGGATTACAACGTTTATGAAGAGAAGATGATGTTCTAGGTCACTAAGGTTATTCTTCATGATAATGAGTAGAGTTTGAAATAATGACTTTGATGTTTTTCTGAGCTAACACACAGCAGAAATTCTGTGTGATAATATTTGTATGGTTACTACTCACAGAACAGTTACGTATGTTTCATACTTTTTGATGTTTACATTTATACTTGCCTGCTTATTCAGGAACCTATATGCAGCTCTCCGAATCTGGATATTGAGTAACAACCACAATGTCAAAGATAATTTGCACTGGACATATTATATAGGCAGGGAATATTTTTCCTGAGACTGTTGTATGGGGAAATAAACTGAACTCAACTACACCAAAACAAAAGGTAGTAAGGATAACGATGGTGAGTCAGTAGAAAGGTAGGGAAGGTCCTTAGCATGCTATATGATTAGGCCATCTGTGTGTGTTCATCACTGCTGGGAAATCAGCTGTTGATCTTAATGATCTTGATGACCATAGTTCAAAGGGATTGTCTCTGATGTGTGTATAAGAAAGTCATCATTGTAAAACTGGATACTGGGAGAGGATTTATGAAAGAATTTATGTTGGCTTCTTTTCTAGGGGAAAATTAAAGATTTTGTTAAATTCAGAAATGAGAAAGTAACCTTAGTTTAGCCAGATGACAGGAATCTTGTCAACAGATGTCACAGGCAACATCTTAGAGTTAAGATTCTGGTTCAAGGCAAATCTGGCAAAGTGTTATATGGGTCTTTTTCTTTTAACTCTGGACAATTTCACATATGTATGCATGTATACTGGCCACTCTTACCCCACTCGCCCCCACCTCCCGTTCACCCCTATCTTCCTTTCCTTCTCCTATTTGTTAACCTGCGAGGTTAACCAGGGCCTTCTGTGTTACCGTGGGGTTGGCCCTGTCTGTTAGAACTCAACGGGCTCAGCAGTGGGTACATAACTAAAGAGAGTGACTGCCGACTTCTCAGAGCCGATCAATAGCCAATAGTGCAGATGGCAAAGGTAGGGCCCTGTGAATCTTTCCTCCTTCCTTGACTCACTGTTGATAGGGCTGTTTTTGTGTGGCACTAATGCAGGTGAGAACAGTTGTTAAAAGTTAATGATTGCAAGGCTTGTATTGAGTCTAGAGAATAGCATTTCAATGCCCTTTACTCAACTGCCTGGCTCTGACATATCTTTTAATCCAGATAAGCTATAAATCTTTGTGCTGCTTTGTGATCCTGATGTAGTAAACTTGGTGTACTTTTGACTTGCATTTCTCAGATGTAGGATGTTGATTTTTTTTTCATTTCATCTATATGCCACGTGTACTTCATCTTTTGAAGAGAATTGTTCATTTCTTTTGCCCAGTTATAAACTGGGTTATTCATTTATGGTTTTACAGTTTTGTATTTTTTGCTTATTCCAAATATTAATCCCCCTTTTGACGTATAGTTGGCTAAGATTTTCTCTCATTCTTTAGGCTCCTTACTCTGTTTATTGTTTCTTTTGCTGTAAAGAAACTTCTTATTTTTTTGAAATTCTTTTAATTATTTCCTAAGCTCTATGAGTTTTTCATAGAACGTCTTGGCTCTGTCTACATCTTTAAGAGTCTTAAAAAATTTGTTCATGTAGTTTTTGAGTTTCACATATGACATTAAGATCTTTGATCTTTTTGTATTGATTTTTGTACACAGTAAAAAATATAGATCTTTCTGAATAAATTGGGACCATGGGGAACCTGGGAGAGGATAGAAGGGGAGGGGAGAGAAAGGAAAGTGGAGAAAAATATATAGCTCAATAGAAACAATTAAAAATGTACTAAAATCATAAAATAAAAATAATAAGGGAAAAGTAAATAACTTCAAAAATAAATATAGATCTATTTTCATTTCTACATTCAAATCTATTCTATATTTCAACATGTGGAAATTCAGTTTTCTCAGGACTAATTTAATTTTTTTTTCTTTTTTTTCTTGAGAAAAGGAGAAAAAAAAAACAAGTTTCCACCTCCTCCCAGCCTCCCATTTCCCTCCCACTCCTCCCCCCCTACGCCCCCTCCTCCCACCCTTCTCTCCCTCCCCCCACTCCTTTCCCCCTCCCTCTCCAGTCCAAAGAGCAGTCAGGGTTTTCTGCCCTGTGGTAAGACCTAGGACCTCCCACCTCCATCCATATCTAGGAAGGTGAACATCCAAACTGGCTGGGCTCCCACAAAGCCATCACATTACGTAGGATCAAACCCCCGTGCCATTGTCCTTTGCGTCTCATCAGCCCTCATTGTTCGCCATGTTCAGAGAGTCCAGTTTTATCCCATGCTTTTTCAGTCACAGTCCAGCTGGTCTTGGTGAGCTCTCAATAGATCAGCTCCACTGTCTCAGTGGGTGAGTGCATCCCTCGTGGTCCCGACTTCTTTGCTCATGTTCTCCCTCCTTCTGCTCCTCATTGGGACTTTGGGAGCTCAGTCCAGTGCTCCAGTGTGGGTCTCTGTCTCTATCTCCATCCATCACCAGATGAAGGTTCTATGATGATATGCAAGATATTCGTCAGTATTGCTCAAGGATAGGGTCATTTCAGGTTCCCTATTCTCAACTGCCCAAGGAACTAACTGGGGACCTCAGCTTGGGCACCTGGGAGCCCCTCTAGGGTCAGGTCTCTTGCCAACGCTAAAGTGGTTCCCTTAACTAAGAATTGTGGTTCCGTGCTCCCCTGTCCAACCTTCCTTTATCCCAATCCTCCTGCTTTCCCAAGGCCCGACCTCCTTCCCTTCTAACATTTCTCTCCCCATCTCCCCTTACCCCCACCCCACCCCAAGATCCCAATTTTCTCCCCGGCAATTTTGTCTACTTCCCTTAGCCAAGAGGATAACTATATGTTTTTCCTTGGGTTCCCCTTCTTACTTAGCTTCTTTAGATTCACCTATTGTAGACTCCGTGACCCTTATTTATGGTTAGAAATCAATTATGAGTGAGTACATCCCATGTTCATCTTTTTGGGTCTGGGATACCTCACTCAGGATACTGTTTTCTATTTCCATCCATTTGCATGCAAAATTCGAGAAGTCATTGTTTTTTTACCGCAGCGTAGTACTCTAGCGTGTATATATTCCATACTTTCTTCATCCATTCTTCCATTGAAGGGCATCTAGGTTGTTTCCAGGTTCTGGCTATTACAAATAATACTGCTATGAACATAGTTGAACAAATGCTTTTGTCATATGATAGGGCATCTCTTGGGTATATTCCCAAGAGTGGTATTGCTGGGTCCAGGGGTAGGTTGATCCCGAATTTCCTAAGAAACCGAAACACT
This sequence comes from Microtus oregoni, assembly GCF_018167655.1. Classification (NCBI taxonomy): domain Eukaryota; kingdom Metazoa; phylum Chordata; class Mammalia; order Rodentia; family Cricetidae; genus Microtus; species Microtus oregoni. The sequence continues at coordinate 21,939,548 of NW_024543067.1, read as the reverse complement.
GACCTCCATAGTGGTTGCACAAGATTGCATTCCCACCAGCAATGGATGAGGGTACCCCTTCCTCCACAACCTCTCCAGCAAAGGTTATCGTTGGTGTTTTTGACTTTAGCCATTCTCACAGGTGTAAGATGATATCTCAAAGTTGTTTTGATTTGCATTTCCCTGATTGCTAAGGAAGTTGAGCATGACCTTAAGTGTCTTTTGGCCATTTGAACTTCTTCTGTTGAGAATTCTCTGTTCAGATCAGTGCCCCATTTTTTAATTGGGTTAATTAGCATTTTAAAGTCTAGTTTCTTGAGTTCTCTATATATTTTGGAGATCAGACCTTTGTCTGTTGAGGGGTTGGTGAAGATCTTCTCCCAGTCAGTAGGTTGACTTTGTGTCTTAGTGACAGTGTCCTTTGCTTTGCAGAAGCTTCTCAGTTTTAGTAGGTCCCATTTATTCAATGTTGCTCTTAATGTCTGTGCTTCTGGGGTTATACATAGGAAGCGATCTCCTGTGCCCATCTGTTGTAGGGTATTTCCCACTTTCTCTTCTATCCTTTTCAGTGTGTTCGGGCTGATATTGAGGTCTTTAATCCATTTGGACTTGAGTTTTGTGCACGGTGAAAGATGTGGGTCTATTTTCATTCTTCTACAGGTTGACATCCAGTTGTGCCAGCACCATTTGTTGAAGATGCTTTCTTTCTTCCATTGTATACTTTTAGCTCCTTTATCAAAAATGAGGTGTTCATAGGTTTGTGGGTTAAAATCCGGGTCTTCTATACGATTCCATTGGTCGACTTCTCTGTTTTTATGCCAGTACCACACTGTTTTCATTACTGTAGCTCTGTAATAGAGTTTGAAGTCAGGGATGGTAATGCCTCCAGAAGATCCTTTATTGTATAGGATTGTTTTGGCTATCCTGGGTTTTTTGTTTTTCCATATAAAGTTGATTATTGTCCTCTCCAGATCTGTGAAGAATTTTGATGGGATCTTGATGGGGATTGCATTGAATCTATAAATTGCCTTAGGTAGAATTGCCATTTTTACTATGTTGATCCTCCCAATCCAAGAGCAAGGTAGATCCATCCATTTTTTGGTATCCTCTTCAATTTCTTTCTTCAATGCCTTAAAGTTCTTGTCAAATAGATCATTCACTTCCTTGGTTAGATTTACCCCAAGATATTTAATGCTGTTTGTGGCTATCGTGAATGGTGAAACTTCTCTGATTTGCCTCTCTGCTTCCCTGTCCTTTGTGTATAAGAGGGCGACTGATTTTTTGGAGTTGATCTTGTATCCTGCCACATTACTAAAGCTGTTTATCAGCTGTAAAACTTCTTTGGTGGAGTTTTGGGGGTCGCTTATGTACACTATCATATCATCTGCAAATAACGAAAGTTTAACTTCTTCCTTTCCAATTCGAATCCCCTTGATCCCATTATGTTGTCTTATTGCTATTGCTAGAACTTCAAGCACTATATTGAAGAGGTATGGCGAGAGTGGACAGCCTTGTCGTGTTCCTGAGTTAAGCGGGATGGCTTTGAGTTTCTCTCCGTTTAATTTGATGTTAGCTGTCGGCTTGCTGTATATAGCTTTTATTATATTTAGGTATGACCCTTGTATCCCTAATCTCTCCAAGACTTTTAACATAAATGGATGTTGAATTTTGTCGAATGCTTTTTCAGCATCTAATGAGATGATCATATGGTTATTTTCTTTCAGTTTATTTATATGCTAAATTACATTGATAGATTTTCGTATGTTGAACAGCCCTGCATCTCAGGAATGAAGCCTACTTGATCATAATGGATAATTTTCCTAATGTGTTCTTGGATTCGGTTTGCCAGTATTTTGTTGAGGATTTTTGCGTCGATGTTCATGAGTGAGATTGGCCTGTAATTCTCTTTCCTGGTTGAGTCTTTGTGTGGTTTTGGTATCAGAGTAACAGTAGCTTCATAAAAGGATTTAGGTAATGACCCTTCTGTTTCTATATTGTGGAATACATTAAGGAGTATGGGTATTAGCTCTTCTTGGAAGTTCTGGTAGAATTCTGCATTGAAACCATCTGGTCCTGGGCTTTTTTTGGTAGGGAGGTTTTTGATAACAGCTTCTAATTCTTCGCGACCAACAGGTCTGTTTAGATTGTTCACCTGGTCCTGGTGTAACTTTGGTATATGGTATTTATCTAAAAAAGTGTCCATTTCTTTTACATTTTCCAGTTTTGTGTTATACAGGCTTTTGTAATATGATCTGATGATTCTCTGAATTTCCTCTGTGTCTGTGGTTATGTCCCCCTTTTCATTTCTGATCTTATTAATTTGCGTATTCTCTCTCTGCCGTTTGATTAGTTTGGATAGGGGTTTATCAATCTTGTTGATTTTCTCCAGGAACCAGCTTTTTGTTTCATTGATTCTTTGGATTGTTTTCTGTGTTTCTATTTTGTTGATTTCAGCCCTCAGTTTGATTATTTCCAATCTTCTACTCCTCCTAGGTGAGTCTGCTTCTTTTTTTTCTAGAGCTTTCAGGTGGGCTGTTAAGTCTTCAATATGTGCTTTCTCTGTTTTCTTTAAGTGGGCACTTAGTGCGATGAACTTTCCTCTTAGCACTGCTTTCATAGTGTCCCATAAGTTCGAGTATGTTGTTTCTTTATTTTCATTGAATTCAAGGAAGACTTTAATTTCTTTCTTTATTTCTTCCTTAATCCAGGTATGGTTCAGAAGTTGACTGTTCAGTTTCCATGAGTTTGTAGGCTTTCTGGGGGTAGCATTGTTGTTAAATTCTAACTTTAATCCATGGTGATCTGATAAGACACAGGTGGTTACTAATAATTTTTGACTAATTTAATTTTTAATGAGTATTTTTATGTGTCTGCATGTGATATGTATGCGTATGTATACAAATGTTTATATTTCTATAGGTACACTTGTCTGTATGTTTGTGTAGGCCAAAGATTGATTCTGAATTCTTTCTTGATTCCTCTTCTTATTTACTGAGACAGGAGCTCTCATCTGAACCCAGAACTTGCCCATATGTAGCTAGACAGCTTGCTCTGGGGAATCATCTGCCTATACTTTCAGACTCCTAAAATTACAGGCAGGCTACCATGGAACTGCAGCCAGGATGTCAAGCCCATCTAGCATCTGCCTGGGTTCTAGGAAAAAGTTCTCACTCTTTGAGCTTGCACTGCAAGTACTTTCTACAGTGAGCTATCATTCCAGCCACTTCCCAGCATATCTGTTGAAAAAAAATTGTCCGATATTCAGTGTATGTTTTGCACACCTTTGTCAAAATTTAGTGTCTGTGGGGATTTCTTTTTGGATTCTGCATTCTTTTCTATTCTTCTGTGTCTACTTTTTGTCTTATACCATGCTAATTTTCTACTACTGTTCTATACTATAACTAGTTAGAAAGTATTGCCGTATGTCTAACATTGATATTTTTCTTAAAATTGCTTTGGGTAGTTTTGATGTTTCCTATGTTTGCAAAGAGTATCATTGGGATTTTAATGACTTTCTAAAAAGTTCTTTTTTTTTTAGTATAGCTATTTTAGGAACATTAATTATGCCAATCCATAAGCATAGGATGTCTTCGCTTCTAATATTTTCTTTCCTCAGAAATTTGAAGTTTTCACTAAAGAAATTATTCAGTTACTTAAGTTAGAGCAAAGTAGAATAACCTTACTATGAACTTGATCCCAAGAAAAACAAAAAATAATTTCTTCAAAACCCAACAGACTCTTGTTCTTTTTAATATTTTTAACTGGCAAATGCTTTTGCACTATCTCATTTAACATTCCATGGATTTATAAATTGTCTTGCTTGCTTATACTTTGTGAGTTTTCAGTGTAGCTTTTCTTTTTTAGAAAAATCTTGCTTTTCTAAATGGTTACTGATTCTTTTTATCCAGCTGTTACATTTGTTTCTCTTCTATCTTGATTCTAATCTTCTCTTAGCAAATCACACCTTGCCTTTTGCTGTACTTTAGTGTATTTTAAGTACTTTATTACTAAAAATATATCATTTGGATACTGGGCTGGTTAGGTTTTGCCAACTTGACATAAACTACAGTCATCTGGGAAGAGGGAACCTCAATTGATGGATAGCCTCCAACAGATTCATCTCTCATGTCTGTTGGACACTTGTTTAATTCTTGATGTGGGAAGGCATGGTTGCTGTGGGTAGTACAACCTTTGGGCAAAAGGTCCTAGGTATATAAATAGGAAGCTGAGTAAGTGACAGAGAGCAAGCCAGTAAGCAACATTCCTCTGTGGTTTTACTTCAGTTATTTCCTGCCATGGATTCCCTAGATGATGAACTGTAACCTGTAGGCCAAAATAATTCTTTTTTGGCTCCAAGTGTTTTGTTTTGGGTTTTTTTTGGTCAGTGTTTTATCACAAAAAACAAACTACAACAAATAGCATCCTTTATTTTTAAAATAACGTTTAAATATTCCTCTTGAAATGATTGTGATCAATTAGAATAAAAAATCATTACTATTTAGGCAAAATGTTAACTTGTTTAGTAATCTTGATCATTTATAGGACATTGCTCCTATAGTTATTAGATGTTTGTAAAAAACATAGTTGAGTACAGATTTTTTCAAATGGAATACGTCAGGCAAGGAACATGTTGCTTGTTTTTATACAGAACTGAAAATATGCCTGACATTTTATATAAGCTTGTGGAATTTGTTTTGTATGGATGTTATCTATGAGATGTGGGAAGCTCTTTGACCTGGTGTAGATCTCTAGTGCACACCATTTATGTCCTTGTTGTGATAATGACAAATCAGCACTGATGTAATGGTACTGGTGGGAACTATATGAACTCTTGAGTTCTCCAATTACCAGCACTGAACCGTTTTAGACTCGGAGGTGAGCAGCAGGGTCTGTCATTTTTCCTAAAATTCACACGGGAATTGCTTTCTTTAATTATAACCTTTTCATATTTTTGTCTTCAAAATTCTTAATTAGAATTTATTCAGGAAATGTCAGTTTTCAGACATGTTGGAACTTTTTAAAAGGTATATTGAAGGCTCAGAGCTGACACATCAAATGTATCCCTGCCTCGAAATGCCTGCTGAGAGAAATGTTTCACTTCAGTTAAATGTCTGGGAAGAAAAACAGAAAGCACCAGGGAGTAAGCTGGATGCATGAAAGTCAGTCCCACAGGAGGCAAAATTGAGTAAATGTTACTCAATAGTAACTGTTAGGAGAGAATGGGCTTGTGTCAAATAATCCCACAAGTTTATTTGAGGAACCGTGTTTCTTTTTTTAACCAAACAACCTTATTCATCTTCCTTAGAAGCAAAATGTCCATTCATATTACCCAAAGTGGTTTGGTTAGATGCAAAATCCAGCCTTTTGTTCTTGTTGTTTAGCCTTTGAATCAATCTGGATTTGTATTTAAGTCTAGTGCTCTTTGTCTCTTAATCGTGGCAAATATGTTGCTGTATAATACATTCATGCCTCAGATTGTTTTTTCCACTTGAATTACCTGTTTGTGTAATTTCTTCCTTTTTTTAAATATCATGAGGCTAGATACACATTCCTTCATTTTCCATGGAGACTATAAAATAGATCCTTAATTTACTGGGCTCTATGAAAAATTCATTCATTACACTACCAGATAATTTGTTTATAAAACAACTTATACCATTAAAATCCCCCCTCTTTTTAAAGGTTTTGTGAGGGCCTGGTATCATACAGCCCAGTCTGGCCTCAAACTCCTAGGTATCTAAGGGTGACCTTGCCTTAGAATCCATCTGCTTTTCTCCCAAGTGCTAGAATTAGAGCATGCACTATCACAGCTAGTTTCAAATACTAGTGGGGACTGAATTATTGAGGATTTCTTGTAGTAATGCAAACACTCCACCAATTAAGCTTCATTCTGAGACCACGTCTTTTGTCTTTTTCTGTGCTTTAATTTGAATCTACATACATTTACAAATGGACAACATTGTTACTATTATGCAATGCACTGTTCATTCACCTTCACCTGTAATTTACTCTTTCTGGTACTTTTCATATCTTACTGTATTTCTGTGTTGTAATCTAGAATCAATTGTTCAGGAAGAACACCTGTTAATCCTTGGTAAAATATGTCTTCTGATGAAGACTTCTCATATGTTTTATTTTAATATTAGTTTTGCTGTTTAGAGAATTTTAAGCTGCAAATACTTTAAGGACATGATGCTGTCCTTCCCTCATTATTTAAACTGAAAGGGTCTGAACCAGCTCTTCCACCTCTCTCTTTTCTCCTTGCTCTTCTCTTAAATAAGAATTACTTGAACACATGTGACTGTACTATCTCAGGTAGTGCTAGCTACTACAATCACTTGTCTTTCCTTCAGTTTTCAAAATAAAACTACCTCTTTTTTTGAAAGGAGTAGTTTCTCCTTTTATCTCTGAATGATGTTATTTTCTGTGGATGATGTTATTTTTTTTCCCTTACTTTTAGTTTTTGGGTTTTTTTTTCTGTAATATTTAGTTTCATGTTATTTCATGTTGATCAAATGCAATGAAATTTTAGCTTTTTGTCCTTCATTAGTTTTAGTAAAAATAGTCCATTTGTTTCTGAAACTAATTTTTTGAGACTATAATATAGTCACACTTGTCTCTTTGCTTCTCTGCCTCCAAATTCTCCCTTTTACCCTTCCCTGCTCTCCTTAAAAATTCACATCTTATTTTTTTCACTAATAGATATTACTGATTTCTTTTTTTCCCTGTTCATACTATAGTTTCCCTCTGATATTGGTCTATGATCTGTGTGTCTAATTTATTTACAAATCTACTAACTTTTTCTGTTACAATATTTTCATTTCTGGAAGTCACTTCATTTTCCCTGCTTCCATTCCTGCAATAAGATTCATTATGTTGTCACAAATTATCTTGAATACCTAAAATACATTCTGTAGGAATTCATGTCAGAACTCTCCACTGTTTGAAATTCTTATAAGTCCATTTCTAGTATCTTTTCTTCCCTTCTTGTCTCTAATTTGTGTTCCCATTTGTTCTCTTGATAGCCCTAGTTATGTTTCTCCCTCCTGTGAGGATATGATTCCTTTGTAATACAGAGCACAGAACTTATCTCCTTGCTGTGTTCATTTTTTAACTCATGACTGTGGGGAAATTAAATTCATTTTATCTCTATTTCTGAAATACAGTTTTAAAAGTTGTCTGTCAAGATTTTTAGAAGTTTGCTATAGGCTTTTCTCTTTTCGGGGAGTCCCTGATTTCAATATTTAATTTTCCAACACTGAGCTAGAAGAAAGGTTTGCTCAGATTTTAGGACTCTTTTGCTCCCTAATTTCATGACTTCTGGCTCTCTGCAGCATCAAATGCCTGGAGGGAAGACGCAGCTAATTGGTCCTGCCTCTGTCAGGGCCATCTCAGCATTTTGCTCCTTGCCTGCTTTGGGTGTCCCTGATAGATTAACATTCTCTTCTATTACTGTGTTTCAAATTGTTTAAAATTAACTTTTTATTCTTGGTGGGTGGTTGGAGTTTCTGTGAAATGCGAAGTTAAATTATGAAGCAAAAAGTGCTTTTTAAAATTTCATGTAAGGCTGGGCGGTGGTGGTGCACTCCTTTAATCCCAGCACTCGGGAGGCAGAGGCCAGCCTGTCTTACAAGTGAGTTCCAGGACAGCCTCCAAAGCTACAGACAAACCATGTCTCAAAAAACCAAAATAAATGAATTAAAAATAAAGTTTCATGTAATATTTCCCATGTAAAGAAAAAAAAAAAAGCCTTGCTTTCCTGAGAGTTTTCACACTGAGGGGAAGCTGTTGCCTGACTTAAGTGGAGGCAATTGGTTTTAGGGATGTTGGTCATTTTGTTCTTGTTGCTAATTTGGTGTTGTGCATAGCTTATGAAGCACTTTCCATTCTTTCAGAAGACCTTGTAAACGCTGGTCTGGTGAGGTTCCTTGTCTTTTGGGAAGCCTTGCAGGGAACTCTACTTCCTCGTGTATTTCAGCTGTGCTGCACAAATGTGAGATATGAACACTGACAAAGGAAATGCAAGTTCAGTCACATTTCCTATACATTGGTTTCCATTTGAATTACAGACTTTTAAAAGTTTTAAAGAGTACTTTACATTGAGAAGTTAATTTCTAGCATTCTTAGAGTTCTGTTCTTCAATCAAGGACTATAGTTTAATTCAGTGACTTAACATCAGCGAGTCTCAAAGACTGTTTGGCCCCTTTGTCAGTGCTTGGAAACATGTGTGATCATCCCCCAGGCAAAGTTCTCAGAAGTTTTTGTAAGTCAGCGGGCAGATGCTGAGTGGCACCCTGCAGTGCACAGGGTACCTGACTAAAATGCAGTAGTGGTTGTGCATACTAAAACAGTGTCAGGATCCAGAATGTCTAAATTAAGCATGAACTTAATTTGAACAAAGACAAAAAAAAAAAAAAGAATTCTAACATTAATTGATACTTAAATCAGAAAGTGTTATGAATTTTAAATATTTACCAGGCATAATTCATAATTATTCAAAGAAGAATAGATATAGGTATATGTGAAAAAATTAACATCACACATTCTCATTTTAAATAAATGGATATCAGTATTTTTATAAAAAATGTCAATAAAAAGGGCAAAACACCCCCTCAGGGCTTAGAGAGCTATGCAAAAGAAGAACCAGAAAGAGAGTATGAGCTAGAGGTGGTAGTAGACACAACAGGATTGATGCACATATGAATTCACAGAGGTCGTGTAGTATACACATGGCCTGCAGAGGTGAAAGCCAGGCTGGGTCTCAGTGTTGAGAGGAGGAAATGGGCAGATCACCCATTCCTAATCAAAGATCCATCTACCATTGAAGCTGCCTTGCAAAGGGAAACTTAATTTTCTTCAGTGGAATCTCACTGGGTGTAGAAACAAGGGTAGGCCTTGTGCCCAGCAGTAGATAGCCAAACACACAATAGACTCAATTAATGGTTTTGTAAACTATTTTGGTTTGTTTGGATTGTTTGTTACAATCTACTTTATTTCCTAAGTGTGATCACTGGAGTGTGAAATATCTGTCACAGGTCCAAATATTATTTTCTATTTCAATTTTTGCATTTCCTTATCATAAGATACCTTTAATAGTACTTAATTTTGCAAAAATAGTGATCTAGTTATGTATTTCTTCAGTCAACTTTCAATGTAACTATCTAATTGACATATTAACCATGTCTTCCCTGTATCCATGAGTGCCAATCTAGCTTAATCACATGGAGTTAAATTCTTAACAACTTTCTTAGAAGATTGAGCATGTTAATATGACTAGATGCTTTCCTTGGCTTTTTTTATTTTAATGAAAACATTTCAATGTTTGCTATGACTACCAAATTATCCTCAAAATTTATTTGCTTGGTCATTACTTGGAACTGATATCATACAGTTTAGTTTTGTATATTTTTTGTGTGTTAAAGGATAGAGTACTTCTAGCAATGAGAGATGCCCTTGAATTACACCATTATACAAACTCTCTATCAGACAAAATACTCTATCAGTCAAAATACTCTATCAGACAAAAAAAGAAAACATTCTGGTCCTGGGTATGTTGGGGGAGAAAAGGGAGAGCATAATCAGAGGGAGTGCCCGGAGTGGACACAAACAGACTGAGTAGCCAACATGAGGAGAGGAGGGAGGCAGAGGGAAGAGTCAGATCAAGAGGACAGGATGGTAAAGGATAGATGAAAGGCCAGATAATGAGAAATGGCTGGATTTCATGGGGAAGGAGAGCTGGGGAAAGTGCAACCAATCCCTGGGTTGGAAAAGTATATGGTGGGGGAATAAATCAGCCATACCTTGTCACAGGGAGGGACTAAAGGACTGGGGAGAACCTGGCAGACAGGTACACTTTGATATGTTAATGAGCACCTCAGTCAACCACTTGTCCCAGGTTTGAGACCAACCAATAAAATATTGAGAAGTTTATACAAAACCTGTAGGAAATTAAAAAAATGAAATAATTTAAAACAAACTTTATTGAGTGCATAAAAAATGATAAACAAGATGTTTGTTTGCTCTTGTGCCTTGGTGGGTAAGTTTTTTGTATGGAATGAACAGTGTGCAGAGAAAGGATAAGTCAGAAAAGGAAAGAGAGACAAAATATCATCCCGAATAATTACAGGTATGTTTTCTTTGACAGCTGGCAATTGTTTGCTTCAGCTCTCCAAAGAAGAAAAAGAAATAGGAGAACATTTTTCTTGTTTGTTTGTTTGTTTGTTTGATAGGTAGCTCTGACTGACCTGGAACTTGTTCTGTAGACCGGGGTGCCGTAAAGTCACAAAAAGGCTGGACCTGAAAAAATGTGCCTCTTCCATGTCTGGCTAACATTGTAAAGAGACTTATGAGGGTGAACTTCTCATTTCAGTTCAATTTTCATTGAACACCAAATACTTGGCTTACATTTGAAGTTTGAATGCACAGATGCTTAAGAACATTCCTTTCCAAAAACTTTTGTCAATCACACATCAATCAAGAGACAGACAAACACTGAGAAATGAGAGAAGCAAATTGCATCCTTACAGTAATGCTTTCATGTGGTGAATGGGGCTAGAATGTCTGCACAGAAAACCTTCTTTTAGGTCTTCTTTCTGCTCCATTTTTTTTTTTAAACCACACTTTTTCCTTCCCTGTTTCTCTCTCTTTTCCCTGTTCTTTACTGTAAGTCTCCTTCTTGCTCAGGGTGAAGTTTCTGTACTCAGATAATCCTCTCCACTAACGCAGCAATCCAAATCAGACCATATCAAACCAAATTTGAAAAAGCCCAGGTTTAATGGACAAAATTCTCCCGGATGCTTTCTGGCCCCACCAGAGAGGAGACTGGAAAGAGAGACTGAAAAATCAGGTGTTTTCTGGGAGGCAATTTAAATATCCTGCTGGTGATCTTGAGCATCTCTGGGGGAGGAATCATCATTTGGTTGGCTTTCTGAGATGAGGCAGGGTTTGGAGAGCGTTGGGGGAGGGGTTTTGGGGTGGAGATTCTATCAGAACACAAGGATCATTGATCACCTGTCCCTGAGGACAGAGGAAGTATAAGCAGCAAGGAGGATTCAGAGGGCCATCAGTATGCTGGAAAGGACTTCCAGGAGTCAACTTCAGTGAGAGGGGTCAGTTTACTGAAGCAACAGGGGCTAGCTTATATAATTCGAGTCAGAGGTGAAGGGATGGTAAAGCAATAAAGGAGGAAATACATGTAATTTGCATTTGAGGACCTAGTTGAGGACAGACGAATGTTAATGACATATCAGTTCAAATACCAAAGTGTGAGGGAAGAAAGGAAAAGGTATTGATTCACACAGCTGTTGCAGGGAGCTCGTTGCAGAGCCATCCTGTAACCTGTAACCTGAGCTTAGAGTAGGCAGAGAAAGGGAGTCCTGATGAGACTCCATTTTGCACCAAGCTCAGGGAGTTCTATGGACATGGTATACTGCAACCCTAAATGCAGGGTTCTCCAACTCTCTCCCTTCTTCTTTTCCTCATGTCACTCTGTTAAAACAGCAAAATTTGAGCAAAGAACTGTATTTAAGGCCTTTCAAAAAAGAATGTGTCTGCAAACAAGACCTATTCTAGATTCTGCCCCATCTCCAGAACATGGCTTTAAATTTTAAAAGGAAATATAGGACCTATGGGATTATTCTGTGATTTTAGAGGTTTAACTGGTTTTGACTTAGAAACAATATCACAAATCTCAAGGATAGCACTAGAGTATTATATACCAACCCAATGTACATATATTTGGAATATACATACATACATACATATAGGAAGGAGACATTTGTCAGGGTACTAAACAGTTCCCAAAGTCAAATGGATAAATAAAATACCTTCATACTTAAAGCATGTAATATTCTGATACTCATGAAAGATTCTGCGTTTGAAATAATAAAACAGAGATAACATATGCTTAGCTCCACCAAGTAACTACCTTTCTTTCATCTTGAGATGTAAATGTTTAGAAAATTTCAAATATGTAATATTAAGGTTTGTCTCCAAGCTGTAAATTAGGTCTCATGAACTTGACCAATAGCTTTTCTCCCTCTATCCAGTCAGCCTTTGGCAAGCACTATTCTGATCTATGCTGTTATAAATTTGATATTTATTTTTAGGTTTCATAAGTGAGCAAAATCATGTAGTATTTAGCTTTCTGTGTCTGTCATATGTCACTTAGAGTATAGCCTCTGTGCCTCATGTTATAATAAATGCTGAAATTTCAATTTTTAAGACTGAATATTTCATTTGTATTTATAGGTCGTTTCTTATCCATTAATCTGTTGAGTATATATTTCTGTCAGATAAGGTGATTTTATATCCTCTGGGCAGTGGTTTGGCTGGAACACATGGTGATTTGAACATTAGACTTTTAAACTGTGTTGGGAGGTATAAGATGATGAGAACTTTTGAAGTTGAACTAAATATATTTGTATTTATGATATGATAAGAAGCTTATGGGGACTAGGGAGGAGAACATGGTGCATTGAGAATGCCTTTCCCTTAGGCTCAGGTTTAAATACTTGATCCCCATTTGGTAGCACTGTTTGGAAAAGATTAGTTATGGCTTTGTTGGGGGAGGTGTGTCATTGGTGACGCTTGGAAATTTCAAAAGACCATTTACGCCATTCCCAATGTGCTCTCTCTCTCTCTCTCTGTGCCTCCTTCATGTGGATTGAGATGCCATTCCTTTCGTGCCTTTGCTCTACCATCATGGACTCAAATCCCCCCCAAAAGAAATCTCAATTATATTATTTCTTTATAAGTTGCCTTGGTGATGATGTTTTATCACAGCAATAGAAAAGTAAGTCAGTCAATCGTAAATAGAAAGAGTGTGTGTTTTTTTGGTGTGCGTGTGTGTGTGTGTGTGTGTGTATATGCTTGTTTGTCCTGAAAATTTCTTCTTGGTTATGTGGACTGAGATCTATTTACCTAGTATCACTTTCTACTTCACTTTGGAATATGGATTCTAATTACATATATATTAATTTAATAAATTAAATTAAATAAATCAGTTCTAGGCTGATTTATGCAACATAGCAGACAGTGCAGAGTCACTCAGGGAAACAGATAAGTCAGAAAAATGACAAGTAGGCAATCATACTAATGATATTCTTCATCACTTAATTGTCATCAGTTTTCTAATCATATTAATAATGTAAACACAGAAATCAAATTAATTAATTATTAAAATTTTGTGTAGTCACAATTTTTATAGGTTATAATACATAAGCGTGTTTGAAAATGGGAAGGCAAAGCAGCGCAAAAACTAAAACCATAATGTGCGCTTAAAAGAAGGTGATAAAACCCAATCGGTATTTTCAAAACAACAATAGACTATTCTTATTATTTTGAAATTTGATGGCATTTGAGTGCCAGAGAAAAGATAAAGAGGAATAAAAAGAAAACAAAAAGCCAGTTAAAGTTTTCAGAAGTTGGTGTCCTGTGTGAGCAAGACCAGGGAAAGCATGAGAAAGATTGTGAAATGTCTTATTAGAAATCTTTAATATTACTTGGAAAACAGAGGATCATTGGAAGAAAAATTTTTTGGTAAAATATTTAATATTACTTTATATCTTAATTTAATTATTTCTTGGCATAATTATATTGTAAAGGTTAATGTATATGGTATTTATATTTTTACATTTATTTGTCTATGTATCTATCTATCTATCATCTATCTATCTATCTATCTATCTATCTATCATCGATCTATCATCTATCTATCTATCTATCTATCTATCTATCTATCTATCTATCTATCCATCTATCTATCTATCGGATCTGCAGATGTGGGCAAACAAGTCATAACATGCCTGTGGAGGTTAGAAGACAACTTACTGGAAGTCAGTTCTCTCCCTAACCATGTGGGTCCCTAGGATCACATTCATGGAAAAGACTTAGTATTGGTCACTGAGCCATCTGACCACTCCCAAAGTTCTATTTTTAGTGTGAACTTTTATTTTGAGAAATTAACTTCTTAACACAGGAATTCTAGATTCTTTAGAGAGTGAAATGATTATAATTTGCCAATGAAGAACTCTTCTATTCTGGGTTCTGATGTTTAATGTCTTGTGACAGGCTTATATGCATGTGCTCAGCATTTTATTTAGAAACTGGAATCATAAACACGAGCAACTGAAAATAAAAGTGAGATGAATTTTGATATTCCTTTCCAATGGACTCTAGGCATCATTTTTTAGATTGCACACATCTTTTGGAGTCTGAGTATTACTATCACACAACAAAGTCGGCCCAGGTAGTCAATACAAACGTTCTTAAAAAGTATAAAAGAAATGCTTAATGGCACTATTTTTTTTAAAGCTGCCTGCTAAATATTTTATGGCTTCTGCATTTAATACTAGTAACCATGGAAACTCACAAAGCTTTGTGATTGAATGGGGTTTAAAATATCCATGTTAAAGCAAAAGCACTCTGGCAGCTGTAAGAGCATTTATGTTGCTTCAAGTGTTGATTTGATTTTACTGATTGGAGAATGTGACACAGAAACATCCAAAATGAAGGATCTTTAGTAGGCAAGATGGCTCAGCAGTAAATGTGCTGGCTGTGCAAGTCTAGATACCTGAGTTCTCTTCCTGGAACAAGAATAAACAAAATTAAAAACATAACCCCCAAAGGAAAATGTATTTAAGTTGCATTGAAATTCTTACATTTTCTATGCATGCTGTGCTAGTGTGTGTGTGTGTGTGTGTGTGTGTGTGTGTGTATGTGCGAGTGTGGGAGGGGGATGAGGGTGTGCTTACCCATGTGTATGCACACTGAGGCCAGATATAGAGTATCTTTTTTTAAAAAAATTGATTTCTGCCTTATATGTTTCTTTTGAGGTAAAGCCTTTCACTGAACCTCAACCATTTCAGCTAGACGGTATGGCTAGGGAGTCCTTGAAGCCCACCTAGCTCTAACTACTCAGTGGTATGGGCTTTCGGACATGTGCTGCCATGCTTGACTTCTATGTGGTTGTTCATGCTTGCCCAGCGAACATTTTACCTATTGAGTCACTTCCCTAGTTGGTTCTAAGGTTCTTAAAACAAATCCACACAGTACTTTATAGATTTCTCAGTCTTGGTTGGTTTAATGAAGGCTCGGGAAAAAAATATAAAATTTCAGATATCACATAAAGTACATGTTTCATACCATACATTGTTTCCTTTTTCTCTTCTTAAACTAGCGAATGGTTTATGTTTTGTAAAGAAGTTTGAATTTAAAATGGGTATAGTATTTTGATTCTTTTCTCAACTTAATCATGGATACAGCTTATTATTAGTAGTTCTTATTGAAATGCGCATGCCTGACACGTTACCAGAACTGATAAGACTATTTTTTTATGTATTACAGGATTTTATTTAGCAGTATGTTATTTATAACTTAAACTTGAATTCATATGATTTAACTATAAAGTTTCATAATTTTTAATGCTTGCAGATAGTTAAAATTTAATGTTTTCTTAAGTTTTACAATTAAATGTTTTCATTTTTTTTACAATTTATAAAGTCATAAGTGTTCATAGTCTAAAATTACAGTATGGAGTTTGAAACAAGAAGAGAAGTCCCTTGGTGCTCAACAGTTTCTCAGAATACAAGTCTTTAGACTCTTCTGCTCTTTATATTTCATGTCTAAGTGAAAACCTTGGATTTATCTGTAGTAGTTTTGATGAGCTGTGACTTAATACATGATTCAAATAATGGTGGCTTATGGAAGTTAGAACTTTATTTCTCTCTCCTGGAAATGGAATGCGACTCAGTCCAGGGAAGTTATGGAGATCTGCTCTATGATAAAACACAGTACCTCAGATAAGATGTCATTAACAGCTGATGATCATTTACACTTCCAGTTTACAGAAAGGAAATTGGGATGGTGGGACGTGCCCTGGCTATGTCTACTCAGGAAACTAACACAAGTCACATTCCAGCTTAGTCATGTGGCCACACCTAGGAGCAAGGGAAATAGGGCAGTATGGCTGTAACCACATAGTTCTCGATGGCTGCAGAAACAGTGGGTGAGAAATTACACAGGAAGGTCTAATAGTCTGACAATCTTTATACTTAGCTTTGCTAGTGCACATATTCTCTGTAGCTCTACTTAAAAAATTTAGACTAAAAATCTCTATACCCCCTAAATCTTGTGTTTTGCTTCCTCTCTCCTTTTAGGCTTCTTCTTTATAGTTCTGAGTTAATATGCATTTAATAGCTTCTTCGATGTTTTACAGAGAAAATATTGGTTACAGCTATTTTAGCCAATTTACATTTCCCTTTGTATATGACTTTTTGTTTCTGCTAGAGCTAAAACTGTCCTTGAGTTTTTTGTTTACTGATTTCCCCATATAGAATTAATTTATCTCAAAACTCTTCACACAAAGAGTTAAAGTGTCTCAAGAATATTAAGCATGTCCAATGTATCTCTGTTTCTTCCAAGTCCCCACTAAAATCAGTCTTTGGCTCAAGCTTTAGGCTTTCCTCTGTACTCTTTTTTCTCCAGGCTTGCTTTATAACCATCTCTTGGGTATGCCTGCCTCTTTCCTGTGAAGGGTCCCCCAATTTTGCTTGGGAAGATCATCAAACTCTGGCAAATGCCTTCTGCTCCTTCCTACCAGTTATTCATGGGATGAGAAGGAAGTTTTCAACAGCTCTTTCCTTTCATCAAAACCAGAAGGAGGTGAGTAGGGGTTAAACATAGTGTAGACCCTGGGAAAGCCAGAAGAAGGTGAACCATGGTCAGACACAGTGTAGGCCCTGGGGAAGGTTGGGTCTCCACATCTTTTGTCTTCATCTCATATAAAAGTCTATTGAAATTCAGATTTCTCTTGTAGTGAGAAATTCCTTTTCAAATGCCAAGTACATGCTTGTGAAACTTACAGTCAGATGTTCTGGGGCTGCTCATATGAGCAAGGCCTCTGTTTCTCCTAATCCCCTGGAAGAGGTTCTTTGTATCACATTTTAGTTGTTCCCGGCTCAAGGGAACTGTGTGCCATACAGATGAGAAGTAGAACTCTCTGGGATAATAGGTGATTAAATGGAATTGCTAAATGTACTTAACCAGGCCTAATCAATCATTTCACATGTGAAACTCATTTAGATTTGACTGACTGGAACTACATTGACAGCAGTTTACCCAATAGTATTACAAATAGTTTTATTTTTGAGGTGCAGTACAGTTGTCACAAGTGACTATTTTTTTTGTGTGCATTTCCCTTCTTAATCATAAAGACTTCACTCTCTGGATCTCCATCCCCATAGGACTTTTAGAAAGGCCTTTGCTTTCATGCTAACCTTATACTTACTGTTTTTCAATGGAGTTTCTTTTACAACTTGAAATAACTGCTTAGTGAGAGTTTATCATGCCTAAAGATGTTATACTGCTTTTATCCTTAGGTTTGTATAGACTAAAGTGGTGTCATTTCAAGTGGCTTTGTTTTGAATGTTCTAAGCAAGGGTAACTCAAATGGAGCATCTGAAAATACTCTATGAAAATACGATTTTATTGTTAAGTATTCAGGTAAAATTTTCCTAAATAGTTAAAACAAACAAACAAAACAAAAACAGTAGCAACAACAAAAAAGTTCTGAGAGAGGACTACACAACCCTGCTAATGACTTCTCTATGAGCACCTCTGTAATTATCTTACACAGCAGAGTGACCTGTCAGCACAGCAGGATTTGACACCGAGAATGCAGTGATCAATGTTATTTAGAATCTGCTTTTAGCTGAGCACTGATTGCTATGTACGGACAGCCACTTGTCCACTGGTGAGCTTTCTCATTAATGACAGGAAGGCTGTGATAGCAGCAGAAAGAAATGCAGAGAGAAGGTTGCTAAGCAGCACACCAACTCCCAGCAAGTGGCAGCATCTTTTCAAAAATTTTAAGGCAACCACAGAAGCCTGCAAGGACAGTTAGAGTCAATTTTGATTCTGTCACTTCTATTTTTGTTAGTTATTCAAGATAATATTCCGGTTACAAGTTTGAAATACTATGTATGTTGTAATCATTTGCGATGTAAATTTAATACAATCATTGGGGCTTAGTTTAAAAGTATAATGCATCTTCGCGATTCAAAATGAAGAAGATGGGTAATAATAGTGAATGTGGGAGTGGTGGCATTAGTGCAAGCTAGTCATTTGTAGCTTCTGACAAAACATGTGCCTGCAGCAGTGACAATGGAAGCCCAAGAACTGCAGAGAAGTCTAGATGCACATAAAACATATTGTGTGTCCAAAGGATTGCCAAATCATTGCTCACTCTGACGAAGATAAGCATTCCAGTATATAATAAACAGTCTAAACAAATATGCTACTTAACCAAAGAGCAAAATGCACAGGGGTTGCATGACAAGGGCCAATTTGTTCCTATTCAGTGTAGTAACCGTGTTTTTAGAAGGATGTGTGTGGGCTAAATCAACTTTTGAGGCTTGTGAAAATGTAATAGCCTTATCCTAGGGAGTCCTAGGGATATCCAACTGCACCAGCTCCGTGTATGGAAAAGTTCTGAATTCTCCATTGCTCTGCAGTGCCATCTTTGCTCTCCATATATGTTTGAGTAACCATGCATCTGGTCTAAGACTTAGTCTCTTATTCCATTTTCACATTATGATGCTGAGATTGTAAAATTATAATTACCTGACTGTAGGCTTGATCTTCAGTAAGATCCCGAAACCTTCAACATTAACTTCTAAAGTTAGAGCTCTTCCTGACGCTCAATCTCCAGAGAGTTTAGCATCAGAGGGTTTTCAGAAAGAAAGATTTGAAATTTTGATCCAGGTTTTATTAATTATATGCCAATTTGAGGAAAATGCCTATTTTCAACACTGAATCTTCTGGTCTGTGTATAAAACTTGCACCTACATTTATTTAAATACTTAAATTTCTCTCCGTAGAGTGAGCAATTTTCTAAAATGATGACTTTCACATCTTTTTTGGAATTCTAGGAGTTTAACTCACCAGTTTTTACTACAGATGCTATCTTTATATATAGTATTTTACTTATAATTGTTGCTATGCAGAAATGAAATCAATGTTTTCTAGAAAAGTCATATCTAAGATTTGATAAACTCAGTAACTCAAGTAATGTATGTTGAATTATCTAGGTTTTCACTAGACATACTCGTTTCATCTATTATGTTGAAAGTTTATTCTTTCTCTTACACCCCTTCCTCCGAATTTAATGTTGTTAAAATGGTGTTTTCCCAAACAGAATAGAGATAAGTAGCTTCCTAGCTGTACGTTTTTATTTCCTTTCATCTACAAACTTAAAAAAAGTTAATGTAAAATTTTAATTATAACTTACTTAGAGAGCTAGCCCCTCTGAAATACATTTGTAAGGATAAATCTTATGATACAGAGTAATTTCAGTTCTAGAATTTCATACACACATTAGTGTAGAATAAGGAAACCATCTGTCTACCAGTTGCTTTTGAACTCGGGTACAGTGGGACTGAGTATTACTGTCCATGGGCATGATTGTTTTAGTTATCCTGGGTTTTTATGCTTTTCCATATGAAGATGAGAATTGTCTTTTCAAGGCCTGTAAAGGACTGTTTGTTATTTTGGTTGGGATTATTTGGATATGTAGATTGCTTTTGGTAGGATGGATATTTTTATTATGTTAATGTCCAACCAATATATGATTATGTTAGCTCTCTCTGTCTTCTGATCTTCTATTTCTTTCTTTAAGGAATCAAAGTTTTTAATCATAAGTCTTTCACTTGCTTGGATAGTCACTCCATGACATTTTATATTATTTGAGGCTATTATAAAAGGTATTATTTCCCTGAATTCTTTATCAGTCCCTTTGTCCTTTGTATATAGGAACACTACAGATTATTTTCAGTTAATCTTGTATCAAGTCATTTTGCTGAAAAAGTACATCAGCTAGCTGTAGGAGATACCTAGTGGATTTTTTTCTGTGACTTAGTATACTATCATACTGTCTGCAAATAACTATACTTTGATCTCTTCCTTTCCAGTTTGTGTCCCCTTGATCTTTTTTGGCTCTCTTATTACTCTAGCTAAGACTTTAAGTATTATGTTGAATAGATATTGAGAGAGTGGACAACTTTGTTTTGTTCCTTATTTCCATGGAATTGCTTTGAGTTTTTCTCCATTCAAATTGATGCTGGCTATAGGCTTGCTGTATATTGCCTTCATTATGTTTACGTCTGTCCTTTGTATCCCTAATATCTCCAGGACTTTTATCATGAAGGGGTATTGGAATTTTTCAAAGGCCTTTTTTTTTTGTATCTAATGAGATAGTAATGTGTTCTTTTTCTTTCAGCTTGTTTATGTGGTAGATTACATTTACTGTTTTTCATTTATTGAACCATTTCTTCATCTCTTGGATGAAGCCTACTTGATCATTTTGGATAATCATTTGATGTGTTCTTTAGTTAGTTTGCAAGTATTTTATTGAGTAGTTTTGCATCTATGTTAATAAGAGAATTGGTCTATAATTCTCTTTCTTTGTTGACTCTTTTTGTTGTTTGGGCATCAATATATCTGTAGTCTTAAAATGAATTAGGCAATGTTTTTTTTGTTTCTATGGTGTGGAATAACTTGAGGAGTATTGGTGCTAGATTTTTTTTTTTTTTGTGCTAGATCTTTGAAAGTCTGATAGAATTCTGCAGTAAAACCATCTGGCCCTGGACTTTTTTTGGTTGGGAGACTTTTAACTATGGCTTCTATTTCATTAGGGATTATATGTTTATTTAAATGGTTTATCTGATCTTGATTTAACTTTGGTAAGTGATATCTATTAAGAAGATTATCCATTTATATTAGTTTTTTCCAATTTTATTTTTAAAGTATGCCCTTCTGATTCTCTAATTTTCTCTCTTTTTTGTTATGTTCTCTTTTTCATTTATGATTTTATTTTCACACATTATATATTTTAGTTAATTTAGACAAGGGTTTATTTATCTTATTCTTTTTCTTTAAGAACAAACTCATTGTCTCATTGATAAGTTATATTCTCTTTGTTTATACTTCATTAGTCTCAGCCTTTAGTTCCTTTCTTGCCATCTACTCTTCTTGGGCATGCTTACTTCTTTGTGCTCTAGAGATTTCAGGTGTTCTATTAAGTTGCTAGTATGAAATCTCTGCATTGTTCTTTTGTAGGTACTTTGTGCTATGGATGTGCCTCTTATCAGCATGTTCATTTTGTCCCATGAGTTCAGGTATGCTGAGTATTCATTTTCATTGGATTCTAGTCCTTAATTTCTTCTTTTATTTCTGTCTTGACCCATGTTTTCATTCAGTTGTCTAACCGTTCAGTTTCTATGAATTTTTAAGCTTTCTGTTACTGTTGATATCCAGTTATAAATCATGGTGTTCTGATAAGATACAGGGTTTTATTTTAATTTTTGTTGAACTATTGAGACTTGCTTTTTGTCCAAGTATGTGGTTAATGTTGGATCAAGTTTCATGAGGTGTAGAGATTAAATTATATTTTTGTGTGTCATTGGGTGTATTCTGTAAACATCTCTTACATACATTTAGTTTCTAACATCTGTTAACTTTAGTCTTTCTTGGTTTAGATCTTGTGAAAATAATTTCTGTACTTTTGAGCTGGGATTCTTCTCCTTCCTTTATTACTATTATGCATAGACATAATCTTTACACAGTGTCCCATATTTCCTGAATGTTTTATGTCAGGAATCTTTTAGATTTAACATTCTCTTTGACTAAATGCATCCCTTTCATCTATCATATATTTAATGCCTGTTATTCTCTCTTCCGTTTTGTTTTGTATTTTATTGGTGAAACTTGCTGTTCATCTTCCTAAATTTTTCTTTTCCAATTTTTTTTGGTGTGTGTTTTCTTTATTGCTTCTGTTTTTGCAACTGCTTTACATTTAAGATTCTTTTTTTATTTATACATACTAAGCCTGGTTTCCCACTTCCTCTCCTACTCCCACTCCTCCTTCCCCATCCCACCTTTCCATCCATTCCTCAGAGGAGGCATACTAAGTTTAGGCAGAACCAAGCCCCTCCTCCCTGTATCAAGCTTGAACAAGATATCCCACCATAGGAAATGGGTTCCAAAAAGCCAATTCATGCACCCAGGATAAGTCCTGTATCCACTTTCAGCCTCTCTTCTCCACCCCAACAGATCAAGCCACATAACTATCACCCACATCTAGAGGGCTTAGTTTGGTCCCATGCAGGATCCCCAGCTGTCAGTCCAAAGTCTGTGAGCTCCCAGACTCAGGTCAAGTGTCTCTGTGATTTCCCAGTGCTTCTGTTTTTATTTTCAGGTCTTGAGCATTTTTATTTACTTCGTTCAACAGTTTGTATTTTCCAGTTTTTTAAAAAAAGGGATTTATTCATTTTCTCCAATTGTTTATGTTTTCCTGGATTTTTATAAGGGACCTATTCATTTTCTCTTTAAGGACATCAATTATCTTCATATAGTTGGTTTTCAGTCTTCTTTTGTGCTTTAGCTATGTTAGAATATTCAGAGCCTATTCTGGTAGCATATCTAGGCTCTAGTGGGACATATTATCATGGCTGTTACTGATTATGTTCTTCCACTGGCATCTAGGCATTTGCATTTGGGAATTACTATAGGTCTAGTTGCTGATTTCTGGCTTTGTCCTTATGGGTGAGTGTTTTGATCCTTGGTTTCTGTCTTCTCTGGATTTTGGGAGTGTGTGATGGTTGTGTGTTGCCTGTGTTACCGACATGTTCTGCTGATGTGTTAACAGGGAATACCTGTTGCAGTTGGAGACTGGGTATTAGCAGTAGGTGTGATCACTGGGAAAGGCAGGTTGAAGCTCGTATTCTGTTCCTGTTCTTGGGACAAGACTGAGGGATTGGAACTGGTGGAAACAGAGAAAGCAGAGAATGTCTGCAAGTGGCCTACTTTTATGTGGCAGGTGTGCTGACCAGGGGTTGTCTGCTTGAGTTGTGGGCTGGGCTGGGCTGGGATATGGTGATGAGTGTGGACAAGGAGGTTAGGAGAGGATGATATGGGAAATATGGGCAGAGAGGAAGGTAGGCTACAGGTAGTGATCTGTTGCAGCACTAAAGAGGAGACTAAGGGATTCGTTTGGGGAACTAAGATAGTGCAGGTCTGTAGGTAGCTTGCCTTCTGGTTTTCTTGGAAGGTTCTTCTATTGAAATTGTTCTCAGAATTTTAGTAACTCAGAGCTCTGAATTATTTTCAAGGTCATTGAGTTCAATTTTCTCATTTTACAGTTTAGGTAAATGATCAGAGATGGAAAGGGACTTGACCAAGGCATAATGCAGCCAACAGATGGGGAAATCTTGAAGAGCACACAGTTTCTATGACTTTGAGTTTATATTTTTTCCATTATTCTATGTTTATTCTTTACAAAGGAAATCATTCTGACAATGTTATGTGCACATGAGGTTGTTTATCCACATAGACATTTGTCCACATAAACTGGATGCAATAAACTTCCTGAGAATGTTCCATAGTTATTTCCAAAGGCATAGATTGTGGGTATATACAGCTGCTTGTGGATGTAACTGTCAAAGTGTATGCTAGAGTTTTCCTTCATCCTCAAAGACATTTTTCAAATGCTTCATCTTTGACACTGCCGCCCACGCACTTATAAATATTAAGTAATGTTAGAGGTTAATGCACTACTAATGGTAGATTGTTGACTCTCAATTGACCCCTTTTGGCATGAAATGGCCAATAAAATGTTCTTCTCTAGTAAAATTAGATAGTCTTTTTATGTTTTGCCTGAAAGGAGTGATAGAATTTAATGCATAGTCACATGGCATAACTCTTTCAGGATACTGTGAAGAATGTGTGATTTTTATAAATTATTTCAGAAACAATTGATGACTTTCCCACATTTTTGTATGCTTTCACTCACAGTTATTGCTCAGAATAGAGTTTGATTATAAAACCTTATTCAGAAAAATTAAACATTCAATTGAATAATTTAGAAATCCCATTTGAGGTATTTTGTCATATTAATAGCAATATAAATAATAGAGGTTAAGATAATTAGGGAGATTATAAATATGAGCACTGGTTTTATTCCTGTTCTGTTAACAAAATCATTTATCAACTGAATTCTCTTTATATTAAAGATAAAGGAGCATTTTATATTTAAGAAATTCATTTATAAACTAAGTCTTCTTGAAAACAAATTGAAATGCTTAATTGAATATAACAAAGACTCAAATATTATTAACTTCCTTGACATTTTGGTATAAGTAGTATGAATAAAAGAGAGTTTTTATTTTTGTTGTCAATATTGTAAAGGAAACATGTTATGGTCACAACTAAATATAGTGTCTCTTATCATTTCTGAGGGGGAATGTGCATAGCATACTTCATCACTGTACTAAAAATTTGAGTGCTAATGCCTTCTGTGTAACATAGCCTAGAATTATATAAGCTGTGCTAATTATCTCACGTTCTTTTTGTTTGTTTGAGACAGGGTTTCTCTATGTAGCTTTAGAGCCTGTCCTGGAACTTGCTCTGCAGACCATGCTGCCCTCGAACTCACAGAGATCCGTCTGCCTCTGCCTCCCAAATGCTAGAATTAAAGGCGTGTGCCACCACCACCCAGCTCTCTCCCACATTCTTTAAACTATCAGTATATTAGTTGAAATATCTAGGATGTAATAGTTATTTAGCTTTTGTACTGCATTATTTAGAGAATTATGACAAGGAAAAATGCTTGTAAATGTTCAATATAGTCATCATTTAAGGTATTTTTTATCTTGATGATATTGAGAATTGTCATGTCAATTTCTGCATATACTTAAAGAATATTATTCTGCAACTGTGTAAAAGATCAAGTTATATATGTGAATGACAGGGCCTAAAAGGAGAATCATGAAAATATTTGAGAAGATTATTATTGAGCATTCTAAACACTATATAATTAACTCATTTCTAACTGTAGAGATAGAATTAAGAACTTAAACATAATTACCATGATAGGTTTTGATTGGACAGAAAACAGTGATGAGCTAAATGAAAGCTTGGATTTGTCAGAGATTGATGGACACATTTGAGAAGAATAGACTGTTAGACACTTTATAGAAAATTGGAAGAATGAAAGTTGACATAAATTGTTGTTTTATTGATTAAAGATACCTCTTTCTATACAGATAAAACTCATATATTAATAGGAGTGGAATTACATTATGAAAGGTTGGAAAATTGGGAAGAGGTAAGAAAATGGCTCCAGGAACAAATAATAAGGACTTAGGTTGGATACGTTTCCTTATTTCTCGTCCTATGATAGAAGAATATATTATAATATTTTCATTTTTAATCACATATTTCTATGTCACATATTTTCAAAAGTGTGTTATTTCCTTTTATTCAGTTGCTAGCTGACTAGTATATAGTTGTGAGTCAGGGAATGAACATTTCACAACCGATAACCAAATGGAACTTCTGTTTTTTCATGTCCCTCAGACTAAGATTTGAAAATGGGCAGGGCAGCTAATGTTTTAGTGATACTTTGTCCTTGAATAAAGGGTAAATATCTCATATGACTGACTTACGCAAAAAAACAAACAACCCAATAACCTAGGTTATGAGTACATGATGGCTGACTGATGATTGTGCAGCATTCAATATCCTGTGAGAAACAAGGATATTCATATTCAAGAAAAGATATGCATCCTCTGGTGACATCATTTATTGATATCTTACTGATTTTGTAGTCAGTAAGCTTTTTAATTGAATAAATTTATATGTGGATGCAGTGGATATAAATTATAGGATTTTATGTTGACAATCTCTGGAGTTAATTTTCTTTAATGTAATTAATTAATTATTACTTTCTGTAAGAGTATCTCATGCAGCTTATCCTGACCTGGCTCTTATATATAACTGCAGAAGAAATAATTGCAGATGACTTTGGACTTCCTGGTCCTTCTAATTCTGCCACACAAGTGCTGGAATTTCAGGGATGGACAAGAGCACCCTGAAGGCAAAGTGAATTTTAATAGAAACTTTCCCCAAGGTGGTATTTATCTGTACATCATAAAAAGGGATTCATGTAGTTTATTGACTGGCTAGACTTAAATTATTAATTTTTCTCCATAAATTTTCTTCCAAATCAGATATTTAAACAGATTACGCTTGTTAGATAAATTTAAATAGAAAATTATGACTGCCATAGTTAATTTATTTCTTTAAAAAAATTAGAATTTTGCCAGTACCAGTTTTCATGGAATTTTGGAAAGCACGTCTGACTTGTACATGTCTTCATTAATATTATATATTTTAAGTCAGTGATACCTCTTCTATATTAGTTCAGAGGCCACAGTGTGTTTGTCTATGTGTATGTGTGTATGGTATATTTGTGTGTTTTTGTCTAGGTATGCCATGTGTGAGTGCCCAAGGATTCAGAAGAGGGCATCAGATCCCTTGGAGCTGGAGTTATAGATAATAGTAACCTGCCTGATGTGCATTCTGGGAACTGGACTCCTGCGCTCTGTAAAAACAGCAGTGTCTTGACACAGTGAGCCATCTCTCTAGCTCCAAATTTCCTTTCTTTCTAAAATCCTACAGAGCTTTCTTAAAACAGACAATCAGAAAAGAAAAACAAACAAAATCAGTTTCAGCACCTTCTTCATTGAACACAATCACTGTGCACATCACATGAGTATAGGTAAAGGAAAATATATTCAAGACAGAGAAATTGAGGCATCTGATATAAAAAGGTTATTTGTCAAACTCTGAACTCTTGCTCTGTATTGGACCTGTCTTTGTTTTTGTCTTAGGGAATGAGATTTTTCTACATTTAGTTCAATTTGTCTCCTGCAATTCATGTTTAGTAGTTCAGCAAAGGAATGTTTAGAATCTTGTAGACCTTAAATGTCAGCTGAGATGGAAACTAAAGGGCATTCCCCCGTTCACAAGGTACTGGCCGAATAAACGTAAATGCTCATGAAGTCTTCCATGCTTATTTTCAGTAACATCGTGACCCCAGAGCCTTCATCACTTTTAATTGAGGCAGACAGTGTTTACATCAAATCTTTTTATATTAATGAGGTTGTGTTCTCTATTAAAGTACGTGTGTGTGTCTGTAAGTATACATGTAAGTATGGAATGGACAAGAAAAAAGAAAAAAAGGACTTTTGTGTTAAATAATTTATAGTTCAGGAACTCTTTTCCTGCTTGCTTTATTTTGATTATGTTAAGTATAATTCTTTGGTATAACAATCACAGATGAATAATTACATTACTTTCACTTGGCTGAAGATATAGAATTAAGACATGTAGGATCAAAAACATAACAGAACAAAATAATTAGGAAAGTGATTTAGCCATTCTGATTATATTTCTAACCCCACCTGCCTTCTGTCAGAACGAACAGCCTTATTTACTGATTCTTCCAAGCAGAGTACATCCTGTTTGTTTCAAATCTTTAGTGCTTAGGAGCTCAACAACACACACATGTATAGTTTTCCTTCTGTCTAGTTTATGGTTTGCTTGTATTTTCTGTGCTGGGATTACTCCTTGTACCTGCCTGGCAAACACTAGTGTTTTCAGGACTTGTTATTTGAAGTTGGTCTATTCTTATGCTATTCAGCTATTTTCAGTCCACTGAGGGCATACAGGGGCACCTGCATGGTATCGTCTCATGGATTTCTATCCCCAACTGCTAACTTCTTTTGCGAGCTTCAGATCCATCTATCAAATCTGAAATTAGATTACTCACAGATTCATATATTCAACACCTGCAAAACCTTATTCATAGATTTTCCAAAACCTTTCTGGATTCAAGCCTGATTCATTTCAGCTGACAAACTTGAAATCTACAATCATTCCTCTTTGATCTGTTCCTTTAACAAGTACCTACACAGTTAACAACTAAATTTTTAGCTTTTGTCCCCTGAATATCTGGAACGAGAAATTAAAGTTTCTTAACCTATTGAATAACATCATCTCATTCTCTTTCTGGCTTTAGGAATGATATATTTTCTTTTTTCTTTGTGGACCCTTGGAAACTCCATTGTCAAATTTAGAAATAGCTAATTTAAAGAGTAATTGTGCATTTTATTTATTTGTGTATATATGTACACAAACACTATTAAGAGTGATGCAGTTCATGCAGAAATTACTGCTTCCTGATTTAATAATTAAAAATATAGTTAGTATTCTGCCTGGTGAAACAGGGCTTGTCTTGCTGAATGAATTTAACTACTGAAGAGAGGAGCTATTAATTCTGGCCATACTCAGGTATAGGGACTTTCTTTTCCTGTATTATGTCTCACAGTTCTTTTCTCCTCTGCTCCAAATAATTTCCTCCCACATTTGCAAGGAATCTTTATTTCCTTAGTTCTTTCCTTGTTTCCTGCTACTTCACTGGAACCCACAAAGGATGATATTATTTCCCTGCTGCATGCTTCCAATGACCAAGCTATTCATTTAGCTAATGGATGGTCCTTCCTAGTCACAGCACTACACCACCTTGCGGTCATATGGCCTACAGAACAGGATCTGCCCTAGAAGGCACTTGACATACAAGTCAGCTCGGAGAGATGTTCTGCATTTCTGAGGGGTTGGCTTGGGCCTCTTTAACTCCTCTTCAACATTAATTACAGGTGAGGTAAACTGCTTCAGAAAGGGGTGACCTTCAGAAAGGTGTTAGTGGGAAGCTCAAGGCAACCAACGTCTTAAGATTTTTCAGTAGATGCTTGGAAGTCAAGTTCAATTTCTTTTTCTCTATTCCTCATATAGCTTCTGGGACATGTAGGCGAACCTCATAGTAAGGGTTCAAGCTTGCCTCAGATATATGATAAAACATTCTCAGTGGAGGAGGGAATTTCTGGATATATTTCTTTAATCATAACACAAAGGAGACTGAGGCAGGAGGATTTTAAGCCCAAACCAGGTTGAAAAATTTAGTATGATCTTGCCTCATGTCAAACTGATAAACAGCAACAAAAAACCCTAAATAGACAAACAAAAGACAAAAATAATAACAAAATGAAGCCTTTTGCAGGCTGTAGAGCACACATAAAGGCTGTTTCTTTCTTTTGCTTGATTGTTTTCTCTTTAACATTTTACTTTCTACTGAGATCTACTTTGATATGCTGGCAAAAAATGGGAGTGGGGTCAGTGTTGTATTTCACAAATTTTATTCATTTTATAGCTGAATGCTAATTTGTTAAAGGTTTTTGAATCGCCGTCTTGCCTTCTGGGATTCTGGATGACCCTGAGATCCTCTGACTACTAACCATGTCCTCCAGAGGATCCTGTGTGCAGAGGCTGAGGGGTTTAGCCCAAAAGCCAGGTTAGAAGGGCTCTCTGGATATACAGACTTCTGCTGATGCTGCTGGAGTGATTCATTCGTTCAGAGAAGATGTGCATAACCCACCAAGAGAGCAAGTCCCAGGAGCATCCCCATCTTACCTTGACTGTGAATTCTTCAGCTGAGAGCAAGGTTAATTATGTTTCCTGCTGTGTTATGTTCTCGCTAAGTGCACAATGTAGCTCAAAATAATTCAGAGGCCTAGAATGGAAATGAGTTACTTTAGGAACTAGGAAATTGTTTGGTGCTTTCTTAAGGTGATACACTTGGCAGCCTTTACTTAACGTACTAAGGTGACTACTGATAAACCTACCCTCTTATTTTTTCACTCTCACCTTATTAAGAAGTTGTCTTTCTTCTTACCAACAAAATAATTGACAAATAGCAATTGCTCCTTATAGGGCTGGAAAGAAGGTCCAGTAATTAAGACAACTTACTGCTCTTACCAAGGACCAGGGTTCACTTCCTAGCATATACATCGAAACCATCTGTAAGTCCAATTCCAGAGTGTCCAATGCCGTCTTCTGCCTTCCAATGAGGCTAGACATGTACAGGATGCACAAACATGCATATAAGTACACACTCATAAAATAAATATTTTAAATAAATCATAATTACAAGATTGTGTGTATCCTCTGTTGAAATGTTTGTTAGCAGCTGCCTGTTACTTCTTCCTCATCTCTGTATGAGGACGGCACTCAGTTGTTACCATGTGAGTAAAGAAATATAATAGCATGATTTTGAAATGTTCTTGTCTCCTGCTTGATTAAACTTACCCTTTAAGAATTTTAAGTGAGACTATTGGACATTTGCCTTCTCTCTTGTCTTGGAATCTTCTCATACTCCAAGGCAGTTTAGAAATGATTTTTCTCTAGGGAAGTCAAACTTTTGCAGGTTTACTTGCCTCCCTCCCTCCCTCCGTCCCTCCGTCCCTCCGTCCCTCCCTCCGTCCCTCCCTCCCTCCCTCCCTCCCTCCCTCCCTTCCTGTCTTCTTTCTTTTTATAAAATTTACCTGTCTTTCAGATGAGAATATAATGGAAAAGACACAATGTACCTTCCATCCAATTCTACAAATTAACTGTTGAGTTTTAGCAAGAAGAATCAGGAGGAAGATTCTCAGACCTTTCAGAGCTGCCAGGGCAGTGGTGACTTTGTCTTTGCTCTCTGCTTTGAGTTTCTTTTATAAGAGTTGCCACAGTCATGATGTCTCTTCACAGCAATAAAATGCTAATTAAGAAATAAATTAAAAAAATAAAATTTGCTGTCATAAAAAAAAAAGAAGGAAACCTATGCAGAAAACATCTGACTTTCTTTTTGGAGTAATATATATATATATATTAAATAGAAAAAAAAAGAAACTTATACTTACAAATTCTCATAGAAAAGGATAATATAATATAGAAAGTGGTGAATTACATTTGTAGCAAGAATATCAGTGCTATTGGTTGAAAAGGATTTGCAGAAAGGTTAGGGGATTATCTTTTCTGAAAATAAAAAAAAAATCCTGAATGCCTGCTGAGAAGTCAAGACTGCTTGAATGACTGAGCAGACAAGAAGTGGCAGGAAAGAGTTTCAAACTAGTTACAGGGTCAGCATCACATGGGATTCTAGATCACTATAAAATCAATGTTTTTCCAGGTTTTGGCTATGACAAACAATGCTGCCATGAACAAATGTTTCTGTGGTATGATGGGTCCTTGACCAAAGAATGGATAAGGAAAATGTGATACCTATACACAATTGAGTACTAAACAGCAGAAAAAATAATAACATCTTAAAATTTTCAGGCAAATGGATGGATCTAGAAAACATCATATTGAGTGAGGTAACTCAGAGCCAAAAATACAACCATCATATGTAATCACTCACAAATGACTTTTAGACATAAAGCAAAGAAAAATTAGCCTATGATTCGCAATTCCCGAGAACCTAGACAACAAAGAGGACCCAAAGAGATATAGATACATGGATCTAATCTACATGGGAAGTAGAAAAAGACAAGATCTCCTGAGTAAATTGGGAGCATGGAGACCTTGGGAAAGGGTTGAAGAAGGGAGGGGAGAGAAATGGAGGGGAGCAGAGATAAATGTATAGCTCAATAAAATCAATTAAAAATTATAGAAATCAATGTTTTTACCATAATAGGTGAAACAGTAAGCATTTGGATAATATTTGACAGAGATCACAAGTTACCTATTTACATTATAAATGAATAACTTAGCTTTAAATTGGGAATGTAGTGGTATGTCAATATTGGAAGGTAAAATATCAATTGGGAAGCCAATAAAACTATCAACATGAGTGATGACTAGGAAAGTTCTGAGTAGAACATTTCAGGGTAAAACATTCAATATTTCCTGACATATTGATTGTTAGAATTATAACCTACTCAATTAAGGGGAAAACATTTAAATTTTGGTTATCCGAGCAGCTGGGCATTTACACTTATTCAGATGTGTTTAAGCTGCTTTATTCTGTCTTATTATTAATAACACAATCAAGAGGCTGAGTTCATGTGACCACATTTGAGATGTTTAACCGATTTTCAAGGTGGGATGCTATACACACAGTAAGTGAAATATTTGGAGTCATGGAAAATAGCTATCAATTTGGGAAATTTTGAAATAGCCGGACTAGATATAATTACCACCATGAACTGTTTTTGTTTTTTGAAACATGTAAGTAGAGAAACAAGAAATTGCAGACCCTAGTTTGTAGTACATGCCTAGTGTTAAGAGGTTTAGAAGACAAGGATGGGCCTGGGAAAAAGAAACAGTCAGTAATCAGGTAAGGGAAACCAGATCAAATGTATTCTTGGGAGTCAAGTGAGCAAAACGATCTAAGCAGTACAGTGTCAAATCTTGAGAAGTCAACTTCATTGATGGCAGAATTGAATTCTGTAGAAAGTCATGAAGGACTTGTCAAGAAATTTCAGAGGAATTAGGGCTAAGGGTGGTAGTGTCATCATGATGATAACCAACGTGCACACTGCAATGATAATATCCAGATGGGAAACATTACAAGCACAAAAAAGAAAATGACTTTTGAAGGTCCTAAAGAGCAACCAAAAATAAAGAGAGAAAATGAAGGAAAATTGAGCCGTGAAAAGTGGATCATAGTAGACATAAACTAGCTTTATCAAATTACTATTTCATTGAAATATACATACACAGAGAATTTCATTGCTAGTAAAGTCAGTAGCTAAAACCAAAAAGACAAGTAGAGATTTCAGTTTTCAAACACTGCAGGAAAGATATCAGAGCTATAATCTATCTGACCCCAAGTTAAAAGGGTTAATGTTTTTAAAATAAAATTTACTGTATCTGTAGTACTGACAGTGCATCAACAAGATGATGAACATTCTGTAGGAACATGCAATATTATGAGGCATAAATTATCACAAAAATAGTTACTCAAGAAGACTCTTAGTCAGTAGTTACCTTGAGTTAATGCAGAAGGTGAAAAAATAGTAGTTAAGGCCTTTTAAGTGTGAACTTTTAACAAGTGCAAGGCTTAAAAATATCTGTGAAATTTTATCTAGAAAGAAAAAATTAAAAGCAAGTATTATAAATAGATATAAATATTAGAAAGTCGATATTTCATTCAAGAAGGTACAATTATAAATAGATGTGTCTCTAATAAGATAATTTAAAATATATGAAGGAAAACTCACTGAACTGAACAAATAGATGAAAAATATAATCATAGTTGTAGAATTTGTACATTTCAGAAAGCTACTGAATGACCTGACAAAGTCCCCATGACGACATTGATTATATAAATGCCTTTACCCACCCATCTTCATCTTCCTGATAGTCATATAATCTGACAGCTGCAGGATCAACTATTCTTAAGTGTAAGATGAACTTTGTATCAGATGTTTTTCTTTGGACCAAAAACCAGCTCCAAATCATGACACAGAGACTTAGTATTAGTTATAAATGCTTGGGCTTAGCTTATGTTCATTTCTGGTTAGCTTTTTCTCCTTTAATTTAAATTTACCAGTTTCTCTTCATCTATGTTTGCCTTGTTACCTTTAGCTTTCTTTCTGTGTGTCTTATCTGTGTCTCCTGGCTGGCGACTGACCAGCTGGTCCTACTTACTCTTTCTCTGTCTAACTATTGCCCATTCAGCTCTATATGAGATCAATCAGGTGTCTTAGGCAGGCAAGGTGGAACAAATGAAACACATCTTTACATAATTTAAAAACTGCAGCACAAACAAATTTAACTAGCTCTTAATATCTTAAATTAACCCATTTCTATTAATCTGTGTATCACCTTGAGACTGTGGCCTACCAAAAAGGTTTCAGCAGCGTCTTTTTTCCTTTGGCAGCTACATGGTGTCTCCTTAACTCTGCTTACTCTCTCTCTATATCTCTTCCAGGCTGAATATATTCTGCCTTGCCATAGGCCAAAGCAGCTTTACTTATTAACTAATAATAGCAACACATGTATAGAAGGAAATCTCACATATGAAAATCATAAATAGTATTCTATTTATGAAAAGAACTCTCTTTTCTTCTCATTATCATGATAATGTTGAATTCTGGTAGTTCCTCATAACTAAATCCCAAGAGTTTACTTGGTATAATGAAACTTTTGTTTTTAATTGGAAATAAATTTTTTTCCATACAATAGATTCCGCTTATTTGTTCCTGGATGCTCAGCCCTGAAATAACCACACAAAAACTGTATTAATTAAATCACTGTTTGGCTATTAGCTCTAGCTTTTTATTGGCTAACTCTTACATATTATTTTAACCCATTTCCATTATTTTATAACCACAAGGCTCATGACCTACTGGCAAGGTTCCAGCTGGCAACTCACATTGCCACAACTCACCCTCTGGTGGCTACATGGCATCTTCTTGACTCTGCCTTCTTTCTCTCAGTTTAGTTTACCCCACCTAGTTCTGTTCTGCACTGCTAAGGCTCAAAGCAGTTCTTTATTAATCAATGTTAACTACAACAAACAGAGGGGAATCCCACATCAAGGGAGGAGAGAGGAAATGGCTTACCAGAGTCCAGGTCAGCTGTGGCCACTGGAGGTCACAGGTAAAATTTATTTCTAGGTGTTGTCAGATGACACAGATGTGTGTGGTGGGGCTTGGGAAGCATGGTTCACTGCAAGGTTTAGTGTTCCCACGCAATGGAGGGATAGAGGGAGGAGAAACCCTTGCAGGAAGCCAGCTATAGAACTGAGGGTGAATGAGACCGAAAAGATTGTAGTCGGGGACAGGAAGGAGATAGAAATAACTTATCTGAGTCTACATCCACTTTGGCCATTGAGGATATCAGGTAAAAAGTAATATAGTGACATCTTAATCAAACTTTGTCATAAGATTTATACATTGAATATGCCTTTATAAAAATCCTAATGGAATAATTTCAAATAAGACATTAGTTATAATGACTTGTGTGGTATAAAAATATAGAGCCTTAATGTAAAATTTGATGCATGATTGTTTACATTTATTCAAGCAATTAGTGGTTCTCTAAATAAAAGTATATAATAGCATTGCTTACAAAAGATTTAAAGTTATACAAAAAGGAAATTTCCTAGTCTGGAATGCTACAGATATAGATGGCATGACATGTTGCTCTTTGCACAAAAGCTTCACAGGTGATTCTGATGCATTCAGTTAGAGCCAGTTTTAGGGGATGTACCCTCCAAAGTTTTCAATAAAGAAATTAGTGGAACTTAAGAAGGCATGTGGGATAAAAGAGCTAAGAATTTTCATTATATAGTAAGGATATCAAGGAGTGATTTTTTTTCTTTAACTGACTATAAATGTAGAATTTTGGTACGTAGTCATATATCATATCACATCATTAATATATCAACCTCTCTTTAACTGGAATCTATTCCTTTATTTCTGATAATTACTTTCCTTGTCATGTATTGGGATGTTTTATATTTGTTATAATACAAATTTTTGTGTCTTACTTCCTTGAGCTTGTACTATAGTCAGAAAACTCTTACTGCCTCTGCTAGATCAAAATGCTTATATATAAACAACAGCAAAGTTCTTGATTACAGTTCCATACATATATACACATATATACAGTTTTACACACACACACACACACACACACACACACACACACACACACATATGAACTAACTTCCCATTGTCCTTTTCTCTTTCTACAAATTGTTTGTAACTGACTGAAGAAGTTAATATGTTCTTTGTGTTTTCATGTATACGAGTGTTTTTCCTGAATGTATTTCTGTGCATCACTGTGTGTCTAATATCTGCAGAGGCTAGAAGAAGGTTGTAGATGCTTTGGAACTGGAGTTGGGGATGGTTGTAAGCTGTCACATGGTGCTATGAACTGGACCTGGGTCTTCTGGAAAAGCAGACAGTGCTTTTAATCTTTGAGACATTTCTCCATCCATTTGCTTTAACATTAATATTACTATCTATACACCAGAGATTAATGTCTAATATTTTTGTGAGATGAATTTTTTACCTATTATGACTAATAATAGACACATACTTTTAAATTAATCCTTGATACAGTAAAATATTTGCCTTAGTTCAACCTATAAACTGGTGAAAAAATAAAAAGCAAACAAAAAATATTGAGGTTTTATTTACACAGGTTTCTGAGCAAAACTAGATCATTATTTGACAGTGGAATGAACAACAGTATTACTTCCTAACAATTTGCTTATAAATGCCTCTTTTCCAAGCCTTTTTGTCTCCAATATTGAAATTGTGCCTCCCCCAGACCAAACCAAAAAGTTTGCTCCAATCTTTAAAAAGTTTATATAATCTAACCTTGGGTTAATGTTTCTCTATGTTGATGTCATGTGATGTCCAGATGAATTCTTCAAAGCTCTGATCACTGTTTAGTTTTCCTTGACCAATGTCATCTGAGTCATCACCAGTGGGCCTAGGGTAAAGTTACATTATGTTCAAGAAGTGGATAACTCTCAATTACAGATGCATACACCTGCTTATAATTATTGTGCACTTCTCTGTGGGTGTCTCAATGGGGCTTGCTGCAGATTTCTCTCTTAAACTTTGTGATGTGGGATGTCTGTCTGTATATGTGATGCTTTATTGGGTGGTAAATAAAACTGTTTTGGCCAATGGCTTAGCAAAGTGAAGCCAGGCAGGAAATTTGAGCAGAGATAAAGAGAGGTAGTAGGTGGAGTCAGGGAGATTCCATGTAGCTGCCAATGGAGACAGACCCCAATCAGTAAGCCACAGCCTCATGCCAATACACAGATTAATAGAAATAGGTTAATTTAAGATGTAAGAGTTAGTTCATAAGAATCCTGAGCTAATAGGCCAAGCAGTGTTGTAATTAATATAGATTCTGTGTGATTATTCAGGAATAACAAGCAACCTGTTACTACAACTTTGTCTGTTACGATGGCCTGCTGGCGTATGTCCTAAGCCCATGAGCTCTTTTCTTGCTCCAGATCCTATGAAAAGTGACTTACATCACCTAATGAGTTAGAGCAACAAATTTTCTTTAAAAGCTTTGTAAATGCTTACCCAATGCTGTGCCTGTTTCTTTGTGGAGGACAACACAAAGTTGAAAATACTTGCTGTTTACAGTGGAGAGCTTGTCTCCACAGGCCCCAGGTCAAGGACTTGCTGGAACTATATTGGTTTGGCAGGTTATCAGCTGTCCTGTGGAGCATGAAATGACCAGTGTGTCCAGAGTACTTGCCACTTTCTGCTTACCCAGTAAAGTTCTACTCTGTCAGCAATATTAGAATGCATCTTATGTTCTTTCCAGTACACAGATGATTCAGTTCATTTTGGACAGTTAGGGCAGAATGTTGAAATTATTCCCAGTGGAAGGAAAAGCAACACCCAAATGTGTATATTTTCTATCATATGCAAACATGAACTATTTATGACTTTTTATAATGGATAAGTAAAAGACAGAAGAGAATGTGTCTTATAGATCAATGGCATAACATATATACTGTAAGTGATGTTTTAGTTAAAGTTCTAAAGCTGCTACATCATCTGCTTCAGGATTGTCATGTGGTAGAGTTTCCAGGGAGTACTCCCATCTTTCATGAACTATCTGTGTATATGTGCATGCACCTAAGTGTGTTTGTGTGTGGGGTACAGACTGGTTAAGCAAATAATACATTTAAATACAATGGCAACCATGATCAGGTAGCTCAGAGGGTAAAAATCTCTGTGAGTTTAGTCCTCACACTCTATATTTTTTTACTTATTAACATGCTGTTTATCATTGACTTCTAGGCCATTCTCAAAAATAATCCTGTAGAAGTACAGTTTTACAGATGCTAAGCATATTTTTCCCAATTGTATATTCATGGACTAGAGAAATAATAAAGAAATGAGTCCATGTCCAAACTGGAAAGCTGAAAAACCTCAGAAATATGACAAATCCAAGACAAAATCTGCCGGCTGGTCCTGTTTATAATGTCACCCAAAAGTGTGGCATCATTACCATCTTAGAATCAAACTCCAAACTGTGCCCAACAGCTTACAAGGTCCATAGGTTACCCCTCCACCAAAGTACTTGAATGCATGACCTGTGGTGAAGTACTGAGGAGAATCATTTCTTTTTATCATTTTTATCGTGTGTGTTTATGTGTGTGTGTGTGTGTGTGTGCACAAATGTACATGTGTGTTAATTATGTCTTTCCTTCCACCATGTGTGACCTGAGTTTGAACCATGCTTATTAGGCTTGGTAGAAAATGGCTAGTGATTTTTGTAGTTCAGCCGTCTTGCCAGCCTGGGTATCACTTATACATACAGTTGATGAATAGTCAGAGTTTTCATTCCTCAAGCAGATCTGACTTTTCTTTGTGATGCAAGCTTAGCCCAGGAACTGATTCAGGCTGGAGAATTGGGGAGGAAGGATTCATCCTTAGAGAATTGGTACAGCCTTGTGTGTCCATTCTTGATCTCTTTGGGGTTCATAGTAAGTAGCGCTCCTATGAACACTCACTCATGATCATTCCTCCAGAACACAGTGCTCCATGGCCATGCCGATAGACTCCTTAAATCAGGATCCATCTCACTATTTCAGTTTTCTGCTATGAGGGACTTATCTGCCTGTTTAAGTAATTATTTTTACCTTGCTTCTGCCTAGTAAGGGCTGCCATATGCTATCAAAGATCACTGTTCTAAACCTGTATCCTTTGCTTACTGAGCTCTGATATTGTCATTAATAAGGATGTGGATATCTGATTCCACTCATGGAGACATTAATTATGGTTTTCCCTGTATAAAACAGAGTAAGGTGGAGATTCTTTCAGACTTTTAAATTTTTCCACAAAAATAAAATGTGAGTCCAAAAACTCTGGTATTAAGTGATGAAACTGAAAAGAAGAGGAAGCAATTAAAAGGCTTTAATTAATTCCCAAGTGGCTGGTGAAGAGTGCAGAAACTGAAAATTTACAAATCATTTAAAACATGCAGTCGCTAACAAAACTTCACAGATGGATCATGGATGCGTTGTCAAACATGAGACAGAGAGCACTGTTGGATCAGCACTGTGTTGGTTACTATCATGTGACCCATATCCAAGGAAAGTTGGATATTGATTAGCTACTGAGCTGGGCTAATGCTGCCAGTAAAGTCAGCCCCTGCCTTTCTTCTGATCTGCTGATCCTTCCTCTAGGTTCACAATTCTGATTTTCACTCCAGGTATCTGTCAGATCTTATTGATTTTGGCACTCTGATACCAAATTATTTAGTCCATGAAGTCGTTTCAAACTGTGTTTCTGAGAAGTCATCTGAGCAGATGGATCTAAACCTGTGCAATATCTTTTAACCTGTGAAGAGCTGAGTTGAGTGCTGGTGGTCGGGTGTCTGATGTGCTGGGAAAATAAGGTTTACTTATTCGTGCAGTTTGACCAAATGTGGCTATGGAATGACGTATATCCCATGAATGACAGATGCTGTAGAGGTGGCTCCTCTAGGTCATGTTTGAGAAACACAGATGTGATGGTGTGCCTGTTCTGAACAGCTGCAAAGGTGACTGGAGACTGAGAGTTTGGGCCAATAAAGGATGGTCACACCTTTGGGGAAATAGGGTGCTGGTAGTGACCCTGCATAGACACCTTTTGGGGGAGGGGGCGAGAAGGCACAGAGTCAAAGACATAGACTCCCTAAGTCAGGTGAAAGCAAAAGTCGACTTATTTATTGAGGGTACAGGCAGGCCTCTTATACACTCTACCTCCCAAGCTCTCATTGGCTCAGGCTGCTGACTCCCCTGTCACGTGTCTCTGCATCAGCAGTCTCTGGGTCTAGCAGCAGGCCCTACAATGGTTCAGGGAGGAAGTTCCGTCAGCGCATGCTCACGCAGGCTGATTTGGGCAGGGCAACTGTGGCTTGGGTAGGCTGGCTGACAATTTGGATATGACCATTGAAATCTGTTAATCATAGGCAGTGATGGGTTAATAATTGCCAGCAAAGTGGTGGCTCACTCAGCTACTCAGGCTTGGGCTTCTGTACTCTTCTCAGGATCTTGCAACCATCTTTTCGGTGAAAGAAACACAAGCCTTGGAGAGGCTGGGAGTTAACCGGTAGCTCTGCTATTGGTCAAAATGCTGCTGGCGTCCTCATCCAGTTTGTGAATCATAAAAGCCAAACGCTGAAAGAAAGTGGTAATTCTTTGAAGAAAATTCCCCTCGGATGCTTACAGGCATCACTCTCTACGGGTGTATTCTTACCTGATTCTTCTGATAATATTGACTGCTTCTTTCCCTGTAAAGGCAGCTTAATGGTCAGAGTGACATTTAATCCATCTGCAGACTCACCAGTATGCATGCATGTGGAGAAGAATTATAGGGGACTAGACTTTGAGTGATTAAATCTTTGACACTGGTAAGCATGAATGCTAAAATCTGTAGGAATGTAAATGAGATAAAGGTGCAAAAGATTCTCCGTTTCCCTCTCTCTTTTATTTCTACAAGTAGACAGGAGAAGGGGAGGAGAGGTGATGGAAGAGGAGGAAGTGAGGAAGGATGGAGATTGGGTGAGGGCATCAATGGGTGGCAGGATGAGAGATGGCGGTGTGCTGTCTCAGTTAAGGTTTCTTATTGCTGTGAAAAGACACCATGGCCACAACATGCCTTGTTTTTGAAATTTATATATATATATATATATATATATATATATATATGATTTCCCTGTATGTATGTCTATGCATCCCATGTGTGCAATGCCTACAGAGACATAAGAAGATGATGGAAAGCCTAGAACCTTATATATATAAACTATTGCCTGGACATGACATTCAACATTATGAACAGGTCTCACATTTTTTACCATCTGTTCCTATCTAGTTCTGATTCCTTAATCTTGTTTCTGAACACCAAGAATTTATACTTGATGAGGCTTCCTGTCAGACTGCAATCAATTAGATCTTATAGTGCCTTCACTGAAAGAAAAAAACAAATTAACCAAAGACAAAACAAAAATAATCCTCATTTTCCTTATAGTGGTCCAGCAGTATAGTCACTATAGGGATTTGCTGATATTTGACAGTCAGTCAAAGATAGAAGGAGAGGTTGATTATACTGAAAATGGTAGTGTTGTTCTACAATATGTCTTGGAGAGCCCTAAGCAAAAAGCAGGTGTGTGTGTGTTCTGAAATATGTCTATATTATGTCTATTAGTGGGATATTTCTGCCTGTCCAGAAGATTCTTGGTAATCTAGAAGTACAAATTAGCATCTCTCCTGAAGCATCCACATCTTTCTAGGATGCTAGTTTTGTTATAGAGCATTACGCAGGAATAATCACTTTTCCTTATTTGCTAAACATACAGTGAGCCCTAGGGCCTCATCATCAGCCCGATCTGTTCTTTAACTATGGTAGATGACAAGCAAGCCCACTATATCCCAAGTTTTGATTAATTGATCAGAACCATCCTTCCTCTTGGTCACTCTCAGAAATAATTACTCACTTGCATAATTTTTCATTCACTATATCTTCTCTTATGTCTCATCAAAGATGGCATCAAAGATTGCATAAGCTAGTGTTCGGCAATTTAGATTGTGGTCCACATGTCACAGATAAAAAGTCTCAGTAAGTTTTTTTTTTACCTCATTATTGCAGCCATGATAAAATGGAA
Organism: Microtus oregoni; assembly: GCF_018167655.1. Taxonomy (NCBI): domain Eukaryota; kingdom Metazoa; phylum Chordata; class Mammalia; order Rodentia; family Cricetidae; genus Microtus; species Microtus oregoni. The sequence goes on along the minus strand of NW_024543067.1, from coordinate 21,898,214 downwards.
TCTTGTCAGTTGGCAATGAAAATTTAATTTTAGAATCTTATCATTAGAAAAATCTCAAAAAACTCACTTGAGGGCCTTATATTAGCATTTGATGGAATGGAATTTTGAAAAGAGGGATTCCTGTGGGACACCGTTTTTAGGAAGTTTGTAAAGCAGCTGGAGAAAAATGTCCAGGTAGGGCAGAAGATAGACATGATGGTTCGGGTAAGCAAATATAGTTAGCCTGGGCCCTTGGGGAGCTCCGAAGCATAAATTATACTGTGAAGATTCTCCTCTTCTAGCTGGGCATCAGTCATCACTCCTGGTCCAGCCCTAGCCAGTGGATAGGCAAAGGGATAAGTAGACATCTTCGAAGTTAAAATAGAGCAGATGTATGGTCATGAACAGTAGCCACGGCAGCAGGTGCTGCAAGCTGAAAATGGGGATCAAGTAACAAAATCTGTTTCATCCGCCTTATAATGTTGAATATATAATATAATACCCTTCCTTATAATATTGAAAAATAGTATAAGTTTGTACATTGTCATTTCAAGTTTTGGAGAACTGGTTTCATTTGGGCAAAGTAATTAATCTTTGTGAATCTGTTTCTTCTCTAGGGAAACATAAAGATGAGAAGTCACCTGAAAGGATTAAGTGAGGATAAACTTGTTAAAGAGCTAGGAGAGTCTTGCTTCCCATGCATTTGAAATCGATGTTATGTTAACAAAGGAGGCAGAAATTGACTATATTTTCAGGGAAAAGATTAGGATAATCTAACATACATGTTGGTATCTATTTCTTTTCACAATGACACACTGTGTCACTTGTATAAAATAATGCAATATTACTATACAGGAATAAAGTTGAATTATATTTAAGGTAAAGGGTTGGGTGTTGCAGAACATAACAAGTGTGATTAATGTTGAGAAAAAGTGAGTTATTGTTAGGATTTCCATTAACACACCACCAGTGCTTTTTGAAAAGCTATTGATAGAGTGTACATGATATAAGATGAATCTCACTGAAATAAACACTTCTACAAAGTCCAGAATTTAGATTGGCTTAGAATTTACTGTACATAAGTGATTGATTAGATAAATAATACAAAGATGTGGAGTTTATTGTTATCGTCTGGCTATTCTTGTTTATTTCAATTTTATGCAATCTTCCAGAGATAGTGGTTTTATCTGCCAAATTTTTTTCACTCAGTTCCTTTTGGTAGGACTTTAAGGAGTGCTTCCTGTACTTGGAGTCTTTGTGCAATTCTAAGAGCATTTGTTTGTATACAGCAAATGACACTCCTTTATCCAACAGTTTTAGGTGACCTGTATAACTGTGACTTATGTTCCCATTCACTGCACGTACAATTCCTGTGGCTGATTGTGTTTCCTTAAGATATTGCTCTCCAGGAAATTGTATTCCCTTCATGTTAGTCAAATCTAAAATAACTATAGAACCAATACTTAAAATAATTTTATAACTCAAGATGATGTCACAGAATAAACTGATTACAAAGTTAAGTAGCAACATGGAATTATTCTGTGAGAAATGATCTTATAATATAGCTTGATTTATGCAGTCAGACTTACCAGAAAATACATATGATAAGAAATGTGTCAGGTTTGTTCAAAAACTCAAAAGAGCAATTAATGTGTAAGCATTTGTGCCACAACACATTCTTCTCAAGCATAAAACATTTAAAAGTATTTTAGGTAATAGCAATAAGAACATGTCAAATCTATGTAGTGTATTTCATAAGATTTCTATATTGTTTATTCCAATACCTCTGTTGAAACATGGGATGGAAAGGGAGACATTCATTGAGAAACTATTCAGTCAAAAAGACCTTGAAGGCCATATAAGACTTAACTATATTTTTGATGATGTAAAATGTTTTTCACATCAGACAGACCTATGGGAATTTCTTTAGCAGTGTGAGTGGCTGCAATGGTTCCTAATGTTGACATCAATTTTGAGGTTTAAATGAATATTCAAATTAAGATAGCAATCTCTCTTCTTTAATTCAGTTCCATATTTATTGAAAGAAGACAGTGCACACATACCTGTTTATTTAAAAACCTAATAATCATCATGGTACTTGTAAATATTCAAGGAGAACTTGTATGACTTTGATACAATGTTACCTTCACTTCTGTTACTGCTGCTCATAGTAGTTAAAGCTAGGATTCCTTTTCCTGTACAAAAATAAGTCCCAGTAGACATGGTGGCTTATAGCATTGGTCTGGATGTCTGATGAAACTTAATTCTAATCTCCTTCCAAGGTTTATGATTTGGGGCAAATTTCAAAATCCATCCTCAGTTTCTTTCCTGTATAATCAGGGCCTTTAGTGGAGCTGGCTGTTTTCTAAGGGCATAAGTGTCTATTATGAAAATTCCTGAGTCAACCCCCCCCATGTAAGATGGCACTATGGGCACTTAGGGTGCCCATTTCAGCTCACCAAATATGAGAAACAAAATAATAGGCACAGGAATTAGGAACTGGCTGATGAGGTGCCTCCAGCAATTTCATATAATTTCTGTCTCTCAGCTTTGTCATCTAGAACTCTAGCCTTAAAATTTTACCAAGTGACTTATTACTTGTCTCAAATCTTATTAAGCGCTGAATGAAACTTGCCGAATATTTTATTAAGGATTTTTGTTTCTGAACACATGAGAGACAAACTCTTTCTCTCTCTGTCTGTATCTCTCTGTCTGTCTGTATCTCTCTGTCTGTCTGTCTTTCTGTCTGTCTGTCTCTGTCTCTGTCTCTTTCTCTCTCTCAGATTGCTTGTGCTCCTCCACCCCCCAAACAAAAAAGAAGAAAGGAAAAAAAGACAAGTCCAATTTTGAATTGTTCATATACTCACAAGATCATGGTCAAACTCCCAATGGCAAGTTCCTTAAAGAAAACTAAGACTTTCTCTACCCACACCATTGTCAGAAGCCATCAGCTAAAGAATTCTACAATTCAGCACCTGTATCACATCTTCAAAAAAGTTCTCTTCAACTGTTCTCTATCTAGGAGTGGAGGAGTGGGGGTGGGTAGAGATTGTAATAGAAGCTTCTTTGTCTCTCTTTCTCAACTGTGATTTTGAAGTCATCAATACCACTGGAAAAGTTTATTCCGTGCCTTTTACAGTTAGCATGATGTACCACAGACATTCACATGGCCTTTATTGTCAGCCTGTGCCACAGACCTCAGAACGGTCTCCAGTGACAGGAGAGACCATGGATATCTATATGGCCTTCTGCCACAGTGTGAGCCACCTACAGCATCATGGCCATCAGTGGCAGCACAGATTACAGACATCAGCATGGTATCCAGGACATGGGCCACAGATGGCACTCCAGCCCATGAACATCAACACGGCTTCAGATGGGGCACAGACCATGGACAACTATCTGGCCTTTGGTGGTAACATGGGCCATTTACATCAACATGACCCCTGACGGTAACAGGTACATGTGCCCCAACATGCCCCTCAGCAGAACCACATGGACCACAGACATCAACATGGCCTCATTAGGCAGTACAGGGTACTCACATCTACATGACTTCCTTAAACACTAACATGACCTCCAAGGGGCAGCATAGTGACCATGGAGGTCTTCTGAGGAGTTCCAGGTCAGAAAATTCTGTTCTTCTTCTAGGGCATCCTGTCATTGCTCAGAACCAAGGTCATCTAGGAGCTGGGTCATGTTTGGGGCTGAGTCTGTACAAATTCCAGGTTGCTGCACCTCCCTACCCTGTCGATCCTACTTAGCCCTAGTCTGCAACTGCACTTTCCACATCCACTGCAGGCTTCTCTCACACCTGTCACCCCAGTCAAATCTCTAGTTCTGCCTCTCTCTATCATATACTCACCACTCTGTCCTTCCATCTTCCCCACCTCTCCATTGCATACTCACTCACCATAGTGGCTTTGGAAAATGCATCTTCACAAATATTCATTGCAATGAGCCATTTGTCTGATTCAAGGTTTCTCGTTTCTGAAATGCCATCAATAGTGGACTACTGCGAAGACTTGTCTCTGACATTCTGCTGTTGGCCAGAGTCAGGGTGATCCTGTGGCTAGGAAGGGTGGCTGGGGTCATGTTCCATACCAGCTCCTGGCTGCTGCACAGGCCTCAATGTCTGCTGCCCCAAGGACTCCTGGTCTTGGCCTTTGTGCTCTAGCTTGCCCTGTGCTCTCAATCTCTTTTCAGGGCAAGGATCATTGGTTTCAGCTGCAGTAGTTTCATGCTGGGGCTGGCCAGTTGGCCTAGTACTGGCTCTATTAAGTAATGATACTTAATTTCATTTTGCAGGACCGCCTCCTCTACTCATTCTGCAGCTCGTAGATGGAGTAGACATTAGGGCAGACATACTCAAAGCAGTGATCTGGCTTGGATGGCAGCTGAGTTGATCATTTTTGGCCATCTCATTAACAACTGCCCGTAACTCCAGCTCTAGGGGATTTGACATCCTCTACTGGCTGGAAATAGCTCAGTTCTTGTCTCTCAAACAAGAGGGTTTGAGTTCAATTCCAAACATCAGTTTAAAAAACTCAAGGCATGGTAGTATATTTATGTAATATTAGAAATGGAGACACAAAAGAAATAGAACCCCCTGGAGTTCTCTGGACAGTCAGTGTACCCCAGGTCCCAGTAAGAAACTCTGTCTCAAAAAAGATACATAGTTTTGTACATTGAAGTCTGGCCTTCATACATGAATATGCAGTACACATGTGCCCCACACAGGTACACTTGCACAAATAAAAACATACATATACATGAGCATATATACACAAGGAAACCAAAAGATCGATTGTATATTTATACAAATGTAACCTTTAATTCTTTATTTCCTGTCAAATAACTATAAGACAATGAATTTGGGATGACTATATAGCTTTAACTAAAAGAGAGACAATATGGTTTAGGCAATCTGTATACACTAAACAAGGATATTTTTCATAGTATTTATTTGAACAATGATGTATCATGAGATATTTCAATAAGGATATTAATTTTTACTTATAATAAAGACATTTCATTGTAAATTTTTATATTCAACTTGAAAAATTATAGTAAGCTATCAAAATTCATGCTAGAAGTATCACAATCAAGTATGTAGCCATTTTGATTAAGATATGATAGCTTGTAGAATCAGAAACTTTAATAAGGAAAGTTAAAGATGAAATGTCATTTATCTCTGGGCTCATCGTGATTTGTGTCAGTGCATGTGGTCATGACTGCAATCACTTGATGGATGTGCCTCATTCCCAGCTCTCATCTCCCTGCCGTTCACTAATTTAAAATCACAGAAGCTTTAAACACAGAGCCAGGCTTGGTGTTTCATGCCTTTAGTTATAGCACTCAAAAGGTAGAGACATGAACCTCTATGAGTTCTGGTCAAGCTTTGTCTATGTATGGAGTTCGAGGCCAGCCAGGCTGCATAGTAGACCCTATCTTAATAATCAAATGAAAAATAAAACCCATTGTAGTTTTTTGTACCTTCTAAATGGTTTCCTTTCTTTAACCAATGTTTAGATTAGTTTCATAATAAAAAGGACATGTTTTCTTTGCTTCCAAACAACAATCAATATATTCTGTTATCATTTTTATTTGATATTATCTGTACGTGTCTGTAGGGTTTTATAGACCATATATTGTGTTTGTTATTGAACTTTTTGTTATCACTAAGATGAATGTTTTTAAACAAGCCACTTCCATTTAACTATGAAAAATAATTATCTCATTACAAAGTTCTACTGTGACTTCTACCAATACTCTACATGCATCTCTAGTGACTGTGCTAGTTTCAAACTCTTCTTTCTCCACCTCTGATGGAGGTATTATGGGAATGTCACCACACCTAGCTCCTGGTGTTTAAGTTATTGGATGTATGAATGACTTTTTGTATTGATTTCTATTTTCTGAAGAAGCACTGACTGTGTAAGCATCGGTGACCATACTTTTCACTCTAGGAATTACATAGTAAAATTTTATCCAACAATTGTGCAGATCTTTTTTATAAATATCACAAAATTATGGTCAGCTTAATGTCTGTGCCATTCAGGACAGATGGCTTTCCATTTTAAATATTCTTTAGCTTCAGAAACATCAAAGTCCTCATGAGTATGGCACATTACAGTGGTTTATATTTTACTGGTCTCTGCATACTATTTTCAAATAGTAACTCCAAAGGCTGAAATAGAAAGAACTCATAATATTAGGTAAATGAAGGGCAACAGATGTATCATTAGCATAATGTATAAAATGTAGGACAAGATCAATTAGGAAAGGTCCTATGAATGCTCATAAAATTTTTAATCTGATCTTATGTCCAAGTACATTTTATATTCCAACAAAGGGAAACAATCTCTTTCAAAACTTTGCTATAATCAAGGCCTACATTAAACCTTTTTATGTATTTTTAATATGTCAGGTGGACAAACTAAATTGACAAGGCAAATTTTTCTTTAAAATTGGGTAGACTCATCCAGTGATGAAGACCTTAAAAAGAGTTATTAGCTATTAGCATAATTTGTTCTATAAAATAGGCTGGAAAATTCACATTTTGTTCTACTACTAGCTTGTCTCTTAAATGTGCCATTTGCCATTAGATTTTATTACTAATTTTATTTTTTAAAATATTTGTTTAACAGGAAATGTTTCATTGTGATACTTTAATGACTGCACACACTCACACATACACACATACACACACATACACACATGTACACACATGTACACACACATTCACACACACACATACACACATGTACACACATACACACACATTCACACACATACACACATACACAGATGCACACAAGTACATACACACACACACACATACACACACACACACACATACAGAGATTTTTTATCCTTCCACTATCACTTTCCCACTTTTCTCCAGCCCACATTCTTTCCCTCTTATTGGTCTATTTTCTCCCCCGGTTGCCTCTCTGCTTTCATGATATACATATTCCATTATTTTGTGTTGTTCCTCCTTCCTGTTTCCTTAGACTTCTAACATATTGGTTAAGTAAATGGTGAAGTTCAATTCTTCAACAAAAGAGGAAAGAGAAAAGCTACCAAAGATGAACTAAGGGCATCTGGTTACCTTATGAAGGACAGTCACATGGAGAAGTGTTGAATCTGTTAGAAAAACAAACAAACAAAAATAGAAACCAACCAACCAAACGAGCAAATAAACAAAAAACAAAACAAAGAATATGGAGTGAAGATGCATACAGTTCTGTGAGATTGGGATGATGTCTCTGTGAATGTGTTTTGGCAGCAGGAAGATGCTGTGACTGAGGATTTTGTTGGGATTGGTGATTGTCCTTGAGGACCACGATAACCTTGAAGGGCAGGACTAGTGACAGCTTAGCCTGAGCTTTAAATTCAAGCATGCAGAGTGGAATCTCATGAAGGCAAAATTGTTTTAATGATCACTATTTTTAAATCATTGTTAGATTAAGTGAAATGCACTCATTATTCCTATAAATTTATGAAAAAATTTAAAAATAATATTAAATTGGTATTAAGTCATAAAGAGTAGGATACTTATTCATAAAATGTGTATGTTTTACCTTTCTTCCACATTCACAAGTACACATTTGTCAGTTTGTGATACTTTTGCTTCTGTTTTTATTTTATTTTATTTTTCTTATGTCCTAACCAAAATTTCTTCTCCATCCTCTCCTCCTACTTCCTCCCCTCCCACCTCCCACATTTCCACTTCTCCTCTGTTTCTCTTCAGTTTCTGGAAGGCCTCCCATGACTATCAGTCTGTCGTGGTTTCAGGTTGCAGTGAGACTAGGCAGATACTTCCAATCTGTCAATTATTTTGAAGAAATTGAGCAGAAAAAAATAAGACTGAAATAAGGGGTTCTGGGGAGCTCTCTTCATCATTCTAGTTAACTATTTTTGTTGTGCTTCTTGTTTATAAGATGTTAATATGTTCATATATTCATCCATTCAACATTTTTTTTAAAAAAAATTCCTATTAGTAGTGGGTATAGTTTCAGCACTGAGACTAGTAGGCAAAACCAGCCTCGTGTGTCTTCTGTTCCTGGATCTCTGCTGTGTTAGGTGCTCTGTACCCATCCACCACTCACAACTGAACAGATTTTATCATTGTAGTACCTTCATTTAGGGTTTAACAGTTATTTGTCCTCTGTACCGTGAGGATCCGCTCCATAGGAATAGGTGCTCATCTCAGTTGTGTGACATTTTGCTTTTGCAGATGTAACTAATAGTTAAGTCATAACTCTAAATCTTCTCCTTTCTTCATAACATGCCTTGGTCTTCTAGAAGCTTCATTTTCTGAATTGACATCTCATTGGTTTTAGGTTTGTGCTGACTAATCCAGCATATATATATATATTACCTTCAGACTGTCTGGTAAGCACACCTTATATGAATACATTTAATTCTATAAAACTCAATATGATGAATTTCTCCCAGTGTTTGTCAGTAAATGTGAAACATTTCCATTATATTATTAATTAAAATAATTTATTTTTACTTATGTGTACTTGAAACATTATCTTAAGATAAAATTTTGGTCAAATTTACTAAGTTACAGAATTAGTTTTCTTGACTGTCAAAGGAATCTTGGGAAGAATAAATATTATACTCCAGATAAATTTATGGCAGACAGCAGTTTTACTACACTTCAAAAACTGCTAAAATAAGTTATGTATTAAAGGGATTTATAAGAGATAAAACAAAATCATAAAATAAAATAAAGGCATCTATCTTGGAAGAAAGTGAATACTTTAAAAATATGATAGAAAAATAAATCCATGGGAGTCCAGGAATGTAGGAAAGCTGAAAATGATGGTACATTACACTTGGAAACTTCCTGGTTGAAAAAAATTTCCACAATTCAGAAACGGTAAAAGTAAATTCCCTTGGGAGAAAAAAAAACTTTAATGTAGGCCCAATCTTTTGTTTGTTTGTTTGTTTTGATTTTTTTGTTTTCTTGTTTATTTGAGACAGGGTTTAATTGTAGCTTTGTGCTTGTCCTGAAACTAGCTCTTGTAGACCAGGCTGGCCTTGAATGCACAGAGATCCACCTGCCTTTGCCTCCTGAGTGCTGAGATTAAAGGTGTGTGCCACCACCACCCAGCCCAATTTTACTTTAAATATAAAGTTGTTAGCATACAAAGGAACACATCAATATGTTCTTGATGCAGGAAAATAGATTATTTTCCCAACATCTTCAGACACTGGAAGAATAGATTGAAGATAGAGATAAACTGACTAAAACATTTAAAGGTGCAATAACATAATGATAATTGTATAAGTATAGGGAATAATCAATAACAATTTGAAAGATGTTAAAAATATGCCAGTACAAATGCTAAAAATAAAATTGTAAAGATAAAACACTTAAGAGTGGTTTATAAGGCTCAAGGTGGAGAAGTGGAAGACAGAATTTCAGTATTCCACCAGAAATGTGATATGAAAACACAAGGAGACATAAAACATGGTGGAGAAAATGTCTGTAGAAGTGGACTTGGTGCCAGCTGTGCTTTAGGGAATGAGAAAATTGAGATAGTATCGGGGACGTCTTTTGAATGCTTTGAATTGCATTAGTTCGTTATTTCCTGATGTTCAAGGAGTTTCTTGTCTAGACTGGCAAGAAAAATAAGAATTAAGTATGGAAGCTAAGTGATAATAATTGGTTGACTACAGAACCAGAGCCCAAAATTTTTAGAAATGGCATTTACCAACACCGTGGGTGACAATTTTTCAAAAATAATGAGACAAAAATATATGACATATTTTTTCTCAGTCTTCATAATGCTGCAACCCTTTAATACAGTTTCTCACATATGGTGACCCCAAACATAAAATAATTTTTTTGGTGCTTCATAAGTGTAAATTTGCTACTGTTATGAATCATACTGTAAATGTTGTGCAGGAAATCTGATATGCCATCCCAAAGGGGGTTGCCACTCACAGGTTGAGAACAGCTGTACCATGGAGATTTATTTACTAATGTAATGTATATTGTAAGAATCTGCTTGCATGTTTACCACATGCATTCCCAGTGCCTGCAGAGGCCAGGAGAAGGTGTCAAATTCCGTGCAACTAGAGTTACATTCATGAGCCATCATGTAGACTTAGGGAAACAAATCCTGGTGATTTTCAATATCATAAAATGCTTTTAAGTGCTGATCATCTTTGCAGCCCCACAACACAGGCTATAAAGACATCAAAAGAACTTTGTACTCAGGTGCTGTGTCATCAATTTATAGAGCAACAAAGACAGAATAGAAATCATAAAAGCAGCCAGAAAGAAAACAGACATAATTACAAAGAAATGACAAATAGATTAAAATCAGATTTCTTAACAAGAGATTGAAAACAAAATGCAGCACATTTAAAATCTTTCACATCCTGAAAAACATTAATGTCAGTTTTAGAATTTGTAGTCATCATAAATATTTTTCTTGAATGAGGGCCAAATGAAAACAGTTTTAGATACATAGCGCTTAATACATGTTTTCCAAGGAAATTTTCAAAGTATAGGAAAGTAAGAAATGACTCCATACTCACAGTTTGAGGTACAATAAAGAACCGTAGGCAAACAATCTTGGTAAAATAGTCTAATAAAAATTAATGACCATAAATAGTAACTCAAAGCAACCAATTCAGACAACTTAATCCAAGAAACGTGGAAATAAAAGCTTACTTCTGTTAAAAAAATAGTAATAAAGTAATATTGTCTGTTTAATTAATAAAATGATGATGACAGCAACTTTAATTAAATTCAAAAAGAAAGATAAAATAATGGGAGATAATAACATACAAGGATTGATTAGACTTGAAATCTTTGAAAACCTTTGTTTTATGAGAATGTTAAGTACATAATCCTTTTTTAGTTTTTCCAAAATATTTGCTTTAGAGTACATTGCAAATAGCAAAATCTATAAATGCCCAATTGAATATGAAAATTGTCATAGTATTTTTATATTACCTACATATCTATATTTTTTATAATTCTTAATACTATGTAAGTGAAACATAAATAAATTTTGGTATTGAAATGTTTAGGAAATTGTGACAAAGAGTAAAAGAAACTCTTCTGTGTATGTTAAGAAATTGTGAACTAAAAAAATAAGTCATGAATTCTGGGTAAAGAATTCGACTAGAAGCTGCATCACTGTGCCCTGCTGAAGGAGAACCAGAACAAAAAGAGAAGCCACGCTGAACACAACTTCATCTTAGTGCAGGGGGTAGGAGATGGAGCAGACTCACCGAGCAGTAATGGTCAGAGGAGAATGCCAGGACATTCTCCTCAGGACAAGCATCATAAAATGCAAAGCAAGTTACAGGGTTCAGTAAGACAGTAAAGTCAGGAAGGTGGATCAACATGAAGCTCTTTGCAGCTCTACATGACTAAGGTACTTGCTGGGCACCATACTGAAAGGGAACTGTTTGAAAGAAACTATACTGGATGTATGAGAGAAGGGAAAATTCACAAGATATGGAGCCCAATTTTAATCTGCTAGACCCTGAAGGCAAGACACAGACCTAGGGGGCAGCTGTCATGCACTTAAATGTCAGGCATTGATAAGCTAAAAAGTACAGGTGGCAGGAGCTCAACTTATACAGTACAGTTCATAGGGTGATGGAGGAAGGTCAGTGGCTAATAAAGAAACTGCCTTGGCCCATTTTATTGGTTAGAGGATAGGTGGGAGGAGTAAACAAAACAGAACGCTGGGAGGAAGAGGAAGTGAGCTCAGTCTCGACAGCTCTCCTCTCCGGAGCAGAGGCCTGAGAGATACGCCATGCCCCACTCCCGGGATGAAGCTCCGACCCAGGATGGACATAGGCTAAAATCTTCCTGGTAAGCGCACCTTGGGGTGCCATACACAGATGATTAGAAATGGGCTAAATTAATATGTAAAAATTAGCCTAAAAAAGAATGGGCCAAACAGTGTTTAAATAAATACAGTTTGTGTGTTGTTATTTCGGGCATAAGCTAGCTGAGCAGGTGGCTGGGGTGTTGGGGACGCAGCCTCGCTGCTCTTATTACTACAATAGGGGAGTTACTCTGATTTGAGTTGTCAGGAAATATATTTCATCAAATATTTTGATAGCCCGGAGCTAGAAATAAATAGGTAGATTAACCTCTGTAACCGTCTATTTGATAGTCACTGCTGTAGGACCTGAACACTGTGAATTTCCAGTAGTCTCTTTGATACCTACAATGCCATCCTTCTCTTATAGATATTAAAATTTAGAGGGTTTTGAAAGTATGAAAAGTGGTCACTACCCACACATATTTGTCTAATGTCACTGTTTCCCTCACTCTCCCTGTGTTTGGTAACAATCTAAAGTTACATTACTTCCCCTAGTCTAGTGATAAAGGCTGTGGAATATTGAGGGTACGGTGAGAAAACCCACCTAGATCACTAGACTTCAAATTAAGTTGCTCTAGGTGGAATGCAATGTTTGCAAAGGAGGGAGGGCACTAAAGTGAAGACGGCTCTGGCAAATACGGGGTACCTACCTATTACAAACAACAAGAAGGGTTTAGGTGGGCGGAGGAAATCAATGGGTAAATTGAAAGGAATAAAAACCAACGAGAATAATGTTTCTGGGTGAATATATCTTAACTAACCTGTTAGTTTGTATGCTGTGTGTATTTTGACCCACCATTGTTTGAATCTGCACATGCAGAACACAGGCAAATAGAGGACTGTTCTTGTGAATCTTTAAATTGAAGAATCAAAGGGCATTACAGCTTCAAAAATATTGAACAACATGTTATATACATAATGAAAGATTCTTGTGCTCTCTGGGTGCTTGCATTTTTCTTCTTATTTATACTATTCTAGTTTAGTGGGGATCAGACTTTTATATCCATGCTCCAATTTATCAATTAAAAATGGCATGGTTCTGTGTTTAATGTGTTAGAAATCTAGCTGATCATATTCTTTTCTCTACTTTTGTTATCTCAACCACCTTTTCATTTATATAATTTCTGGTTTCAATTTATTATGCTGTGCTAAATATTTAGTGAACAAAACTATTTATTTTTTAAGGTTTTTTTTTTTAAACTTTGTATTGGAAAGTATAGTGCTGTAACTAAATAGTCCAGGATTTCCTGTAGATCCTGTGCAGTTAACATCTAAAAGTTTCCAATTCTCACTGTCAATTTCATAATTATATTTTTGAGATTTTTTCCAAATATTACAAAAATAATGTTGCTGTTGCCCATTCTCCTAGAATTCTAATGTATTTACCAATAACAAATTTTTGTAGACAATTATTTTAAAATAATGATTAAATAATCCATATTAGAATTGTTTTCTTATTTGCATATTTATTTTTATAACTTTACCTTTCCAGATTTATAATGATCTGAAATTTTCATAGTAAAGCCAAGGAAATGGAAACTTCAAATTCATATTTCTAATGTCATTAGTCTCAAATTTTGGAGTTGTTTTCAGCTTCGCTTGTGTTGTTTAGTCATTCCCTGATGTCTGTAGATTTAAATATCTTAGTGCTGACCCCAAGCCGTATTGTTTTGTTCTGTACAGCAGCTTAGGTTTTGTGCTGTGCTGAGCTAAACCATCTCTCTCCTTATTGAGAGCAGTCCATGCTTCCTCTTCATCTTTCCTCTTTCACCATTAACTCTCACTGCGTACATTTGCAACAATTCAGGATTCGTGTCTGGAGAATTTCCACTATATATTACTATGATGGCTACAGTGTGAAATGCTGGCATTTGTCACGTGATCACTAGAAGTAGCCTCTTACTAATATCTATGCTTCTATTCATACTTTTTATTATTAATCTTGTTCTATTTTCTTTTAGAAAAATTGGCTGTAGATATTTAAAAATAAAGCCAAGCATTAATAATTCAAATCATGTTATTTTTTTTTTCAAATTGTTCAGTGACTTTTCCTGGTCTTCAAAGGAAAACAGCAATTTTTTGTTTTACTGTGAAGTCTTCCTGGAGTGTCTTAACAGAATATTTTATTGTATTCCCAATTCACAGCTTAAACATCTATATTCATACATCTAAAGGTCCTGTTTCCATTTTCTCCATTACACGTCTAAGCACAGTGGTAGTTATATTTAATATTAAGTCCACTGATTTCAGAAATAAGAGAAATTATTCTGTACTAGAGCAAAGATGAGTCTGCCTCCAGAGTTCTGTTGCCAAGAATCTTTTATGTAGTATGGAGATATTATCTTTGGAGGAAGGCTTGCATGATTTTGTGTTATTGTCTGAATGAGTGTTTACATCTCAAACTGATAGACAATAGATAGATAGACAGATAGTCACACTAAGAATCATATTTGTTATTGTACACACAGATGAAAGATATATATATATAAACAAGGGTATACTCTGACTCCTTTTCACAGTGCCCATGTTCTCTCTGGCTGTGCCAGCCATTATTTTCATGAGTCTTGACTCTCCTAATATATAATTTAATTTAAGGGAGATATAGGACTTTGATTTAAGGGATATCAGTCTGTGCTTTGGCCAAGAAAGCATAGCATACTATCTAATAATAACTAGAATGTTTCTTTTCCTTCACAAATTTAGTTAAAGAAACCTGGGGTAGGGCTGGAGAGATTGCTCAGCTGTTAAGAGAACTGGCTGCTCTTCCAGAGGTCCTGAGTTCAATTCCCAGCACTTACATGTTGGCTCATGATCATCTAAAATGGGATCTGATGCCCTCTTCTGGCCTGCAGGTGTACATGCAGAGCACTCAGACATAAAATTAAAGTTATGGACTGGGTCTGAATAAGCATGGAATAAAACCAGACTCACTCAACATAGCGGACAATGAGGACTGCTGAGAAGTCAAGAACTGGGTTTTGATCCTACTGCACGTACTGGCTTTGTGGGAGCCTAGGCAGTTTGGATGCTCACCTTACTAGACATGGAAGGAGGTGGGAGGTTCTTGGACTTCCCACAGGGCAGGGAACCCTTACTGCTCTTTGGGCTGATGAGGGAGGGGGACTTGATAAGGGGAGGGAAAGGGAAATAGGAGGCGGTGGTGGGGAGGAGGCAGAAATCTTTAATAAACAAATAATAAAAAAAAAGGAAACCAGGAGTAACTTGAGTAATAATGAGTAGGTGTAGAGACGTAGTGAACTCTTGGAGTAGGAGCATCAGTGGCCACTGATAAAGCTCTAATGACACACGCACAGAGTTGAGTCAACAATCCCTAGAGCTGGAAAACAGCTGTGCAGAATGAAAACCCAAAAGTATTTGTCTACAAGGGCCATAGTAATAAAAGTATGGAAACATTCACTTTCAATGGCCTGTGCAATAAAGACTATCTACATGGCTTCTGTTAGTTTTTAGAGCTCTTTGGATTCCAAGTTTTGTTCCAGTTTCATTTTCTGTGATGCTAAATTATTTTTTATTAAAATTCTTTGTCTCTTTTTGTTTGAGTTACTCGTCTTTCTCTCTCAAACAAGAAAATGGAATCTGAACAGCTTAATCAAAATCCACAATTTATTTCAACATTATATCAAAGAAAAAGGGCACTGAACAAAATTAAACCAGCAGGAAGAACTCTATACAATTGATGTGAGAGATAAGGCTCTATTAGTAGGGGAGATTGAAGTCTGCTTCATGAGACTAAGACTGGTGAGTTCTAAGCACTGGAGTGAGGTAGTGGGGAAAAGCTGCAGGACTTTAAAGGTGCTGGGCAATGTAGTGGGCAGGACACTGCTGATGGAGCTTGTGGAAATTAACCTTCTTTTCACAGAGAGACAGGATGGGTCCTTTGGATGATTACATTTTAAAGAGAGCACCTGCCCCCTCTTCCCCAGAAAGCCATTGTTGCATTATAAACCAGCAAAGCGCCTCGAACAAATTTTTATCGCTTGGGCAGAGAAGAAATGTTCAGTTTCTGTTGTTCTGAAGTAAGTGCTCTAAGAAGAGGGCATCAAGGGTTCATAGCCTGAAAGAGTACTGGGTAGTGTTGAGGCAGCATTAAGGTTAAGGAGATTTTATCATTTATCTTGGTAATAAAGACACTGATAACCAGTTTCTTGAAAATAGGGAGCAAGAAGGCACCAGGTACCCTGATGCAAAAGTTTTCTTGTTTCCAAACTGCTATCAGCAATATATCAGAGTTTCTGGTTCAATGAATATAACCAACAGCTTTTTTGAGGGGGGGGATCAAATCAGATAGTCTATACAAATATACATATTTGTTTAATAATTATATTTTTCATTTATTTGGCAAATATTAACTACATATCTCCAATATACCAGATACTTGTTTTTTCTTCTTTTTTTTTCCTTTTTTTGGTTTTTCGAGACAGGGTTACTCTGTGGTTTTGGAGCCTGTCCTGGAACTAGCTCTTGTAGACCAGGCTGGTCTCGAACTCACAGAGATCCACCTGCCTCTGCCTCCCGAGTGCTGGGATTAAAGGCATGCGCCACCACTGCCCGGCTATACCAGATACTTGTATAAGCAGTAGGGCTTTATCCATCAGTAAGCAAAATGTTCAAAATGTTCTGTAGGGCTAGAGAGAAGGCTTAGCCATTTAAGCACTTGCTCTTCCAGAGGACTGAGTTCTGTTCCAAACATCCACATCAGGTCATCAGGTAGATCTCTACTGCCTGTAACAGCTCCAAAGAATATCAATAACCCTCTTCTGGATTCTTCACACACCTGGCATTCAAACCCAGAGAGAGAGAGAGAGAGAGAGAGAGAGAGAGAGAGAGAGAGAGAAGAGAGAAGAGAGAGGAGAGAGAGGAGAGAGAGAGGGGAGGAGGAAGAGGAAGAGAAAGAGGAGGAGGAGAGAGCTAAAGTTTATAAAAATAAATCAATCTAAATTTAAGTTGCTTAATGCGACTATTGACCTTATCATGATTATTTGGAACAAAGGAAATCTCTAAGTTGTACACAATGAACCTGTTAGAGACTCTGGAGTTGCTCATGGTATTGGTGGATGGATATGAGTGTAATTACAGAAGAAAGGAATATTCAAGATGAGCCAAAGATTGGAGAATAGAAACATCTTGACTAACACAGTCAGCTGAGCTTGACTTGTTTTCTGAATTTGTACGGTATCATGCTTCTAGATCCTGAGAGAAGTCTCAGCTTGATAACTTCCCCATGACAGTGAACTGCTGCTTGCCACCCACGTATGCTTCTAGAAATATAAACCTCACACATATATATTTGTTTTTATTTTTCATTATTTAAATTTATATTGTGTTATAAACTTTATATCATAAGAACCCACAAGCTCAAAACAGGAAAACAATAAAAATTAGGTCTCATTGTTTGTGGCTTTGGGAACTCTTTTCTATTAATTTTACCTCCTTTGAGAATTTTAACCTAAGAATGTCAGTCTTCTCAAATAATTTCAAAATTATTTCCAGGAAATAAAAAAAGATGCAAAGGAAGTAATAATATCATTATGATTCCCTTCACATTTGTTAAAGCGGTATGTCTTGCTACTTGCACAATGTGATCAGTTTTTCTGGTATGTGGCTGTACACTCATATATTTTTCACTTGACTGGTTAGCTATTTACTCTTTGGCTTGTTGATGGCTCCCCTAATAGGATAGAAAAGGTGTAGTTACTCACCACACTATAAAATATTGAAAGGTGACAGAAGGAAAACACTTTACTAGACTTGTGGGGGAAGAAAATTGCTTATCTGTAATTGTTTTGCTCTCTGAATAAATATATCAGACTGCCATTTCCACGTGAACTTTCTAGACATAGTGTGACCCACTATTTTAATGTCAACAGAAACAAGCCCTTGTAGAGTGTCTCTCCTTTTTGTATGCTCTAGTTAACCCAAGGGACCTTTCAGTTGTAATTTGCAGAGAAAAACTG
Organism: Microtus oregoni; assembly: GCF_018167655.1. Taxonomy (NCBI): domain Eukaryota; kingdom Metazoa; phylum Chordata; class Mammalia; order Rodentia; family Cricetidae; genus Microtus; species Microtus oregoni. The sequence goes on along the minus strand of NW_024543067.1, from coordinate 21,880,384 downwards.
CTGGCTGACATTCGAGAGGTATAGACTGATTTCTGAGCCATTCTGTAGCATGCAGAGTGATAAATTGTGGGCAAAAGCAACAGAGATGAGAAAAGAGAAGTAAATCACTTAGTACAGTGACTAGTCATCCCCAAGTGTAACGAGCTTTCAGCATCGTTGTCTGCAAAAAGTTAACTGGGAAAAATAAGCAACCAAACACCAGCTTCTAACTCAGAATTCTGTCAGGTCAGTTCAAAATTCTCTATGTCTTTCACAGTCTTGAATAAGCACAAATCTGGAGCACAAATGAGATCTGAGATACAGAGGGGACTCTTGGATTCCCCAAGTGAGCTTATGAACTCTGCTGGGAGGAGAGCACACAGTGAAGGCACAAGATGGGGTGATATTTCAGAACATCAGGCAACTTTATCTTCATCTCACTCAGGGGACTTTCTTTTGGGTTCATCATTGTTTTAATACTTCAGCTACATCATTGAAATGTTAAAATAGTAAGGACTATGGGCAAAGTGCCTGCCCTTCTGTCACAGGAAGGCCCAATGAAGTCCCAAGTACCATCTACTCACGGTTGACTTCTTCCAGTCCTAGTGGAGAGGCCTGTTCCCTAGTCCCAGTCTTCATGTTTTACTTAGAAAAACTTTATATATTCTGGATATTAATCTTCTGTCAGATGGATAGCTGGCAAAGACTGTCTCCCATTATATGGACTTCCTCTTCACTCAATTGACTGTAAAACTGGGCAAAAGTTTTTTAGTTTTATAAATTCCCATTGTTAATTTTTGGCTTTAATTCTTAAGCAAATGCAGTCCTGTTCAGAAAGTACTTTCCCACACATACATCATATAGAATATTGTCTGTAATTTCTTTTATCAGTTTCAATGTTTTAGGTTTCACAGGTAGGTCTGTGATTCATTTTGAGTTAGTTTATGCATAAGGTAATAGATACAGGTCTAATTTCAATCTTCAACATGTGGACATCCTAGTTTTCTAGCACCATTTGTTGAAGACTCTGCCTTTTCTGTATGTTTTTAGAATCTTTGTTAAATATTGGATCATCATAATTAAGCATACTCACATTTGGGTTTTAAATTTGCTATAACAGTCTACATATCTGTTTTTATACCAATACTGTTTTTATTACTATGGCCCTGTAATACAGCTTGAAGGGTGGAATGGTAACCCCTCCGGTGATGTTCTTTTTGTTTAAGATTGTTTTTGGCTGTCTGGGATCTTTTGTCCTTCCATTTATATTTTAAGATATATATATATATATATATATATATATATATATATTTGTGAAGAATGAGATAGATTACACTGAATATGTAAAAATGAATATGTAGTTTTCACAATATTAATTCTACCTATCTCTGAGGATGAGATATTTTCCACTTTTGAGTTTTTTCAGAGTTGAAATTTTTATTATAGAGGTCTTTCACCTTTGCTAGGTTTAATTCTAGTTATCTTGCTCTCTTTGAAGATATTGTTAATGGAATTGTCTATGTGATCACTTTCTCTGTTGTAAGTGCTTAGAAAAACTATACATTTCTGTAAACTGATTCATTACCTCCCCACACTGTTGAAACAGTTGATCAATTTTAGTGATTAATAGTAGAGTTTTAGAGCTCTCTTATGAGTAATATCTCTTATGTGTAATAACCCATTTGTTCATTTGTGCTGCCCAAAAAAGCATGGATATGAGCCCTCCACTGGTGCATATTCGCCATCCATGGACCACACCCTTAGAAAAGACTGGCTCTCCCTTCCCCAGAAGCCATCAAATGTCTATAGCTCCTCAGCTAGAGATGTGGAGTTGTGAGGCTTCACACTTCATTTTGTACAGATCTTGTGCAGGAGACCCCAAGGTTATGAGTGTGTGGTGTCTTCTCATGGCCAGAAGACAATGTTTAAATTTAGTCTTTTCCAACCTCTTGCTCTTAGAATCTTTTCACACCATCTTCCATGATGGTCCTAATATTTAATTATTTTGTTCATTGAATATATTAAAATAATTTTGTTGTGTATAATTCTTTGATAAATTTTATTTTAATGAAGGATGTGGTCAGTTGGTTATGGGAATAAAGAACAGAAGGACTTGGAGTATCTATCTCATTTTCTTGTTGTGTTTCTTGTGAAGGGTAAGTTCTACATCCTAGTTCACTATTATTACAAGTCAGAAACTTGGTTCTCTGTAAACATTCTGTTCTGAAGAATGAGGCCTCCTGAATGTTTGTTTTCTATTGTTTGTAGAAGACCGGGACATTTATTTACATGTATATTTTAGGGGAAAATAGCTAGCTAGATATCCACGTATCAGAGATACTGACCCTGAAACGAAATTGATTAGAAACAAAATTAACATGAATCAAAACTTGTAAGGCACAGAGCTAAGGATCCTGTAACCCCCTTGTTCAGGGAGAGTTATTGGAAAATGGATCATACGATAAATGTAGGGGAAGTTTGTATGAGCAGAAGAGTATTATTTTAGAAAATAGTCATCTCCCAAAATCAAGTTCATAATCAACTGTATTAGCAATTGTTGATGGGTCATTTCACTTCTGAGCTTTAAAGTTGATTAACAATGCCAATTCTTTTATGATCGGTTTTTCTTATCATTGATTAATTTATGCACAGACTATATATGTCTGTCTATTTCATTAATATGAAAATAGTAGAAAATAATGATACAGTTATAAAACATTTATTTTATATACTGGGAAGTAAATTTGTGTCACTGAAACTGCAGAATGCAAGGCAAAAGTAGTGGGGATATGACACTATCTTGGCATGTCACCACAACCTGATGACTTTTTTATTATGTGGAACTGCTGCTGACCATATAGGGATGCATATTTAGTATTCTTTGCATTCAGCAGAATATGATAACACAAGTTTTGGCTGACTTATATATTTTTAATGCTCTTACTTTTGTTCTTCCTTATTCTCTTTTGAAATTCTTATACACAGGCAGTTTTGCCTTAAGGTTTGGATGGATTCCCAGAACCCCTTTTTCTGCCAAACAAACCCAGGCAAATCGGGGGGGGGGGGGGTTCTCAAAAATCCTGAGGATTTGCTTGTAGTATGGGAGTTTGAATAATTTATTTTCCTTCTTAGTACATTTGCCTATTTTTGTTTTATTGTACAAAACATTTGATCTTTTGAAGTGCAAGCAAGCATTTTGGTGCAGGTAAATAGCTGTGATTTCTCCACTTGATTTATCTGTCTCACAATAAAGACACATACAAAAAGGAGACCATATATTCGTGTTGGAAGTTTGGATTCAGGTAGACCAATGCTCACAGAAGTATGAGCAAGTTACTGTACTTATGGTTACTTTTTGTACCCAGAATGAGGTTGATAATGCTTATTTAGCAGAATTGCATTAAGATGTAACGATTTGTGAATATTTTTTTTTATTGCGAAAAGAAGAAAAAAAAACATAAACAAAAAACAAGTTTCCACCTCCTCCCAGCCTCCCATTTCCCTTCCCCTCCTCCCACCCTTCTCCCCCTCCTCCCACCCTTCTCCCCCTCCTCCCACCCTTCTCCCCCTCCCCCCACTCCTCTCCCCCTCCCTCTCCAATCCACAGAGCAGTCCGGGTTCCCTGTCCTGTGTTAAGTCCTAGATCCTCTCCGTCCATATCTAGGAAGGTGAACATCCAAACTGGCTAGGCTCCCACAAAGCCAGCACATTAAGTAGGATCAAAACCCCCTGCCATTGTCCTTGGTGTCTCATCAGCCCTCATTGTTCGCCATGTTCAGAGAGTCCGGTTTTATCCCATGCTTTTTCGGTCACAGTCCAGCTGGCCTTGGTGAGCTCCCCATAGATCAGCTCCTCTGTCTCAGTGGGTGGATTCACGCCTCGTGGTCCCGAATTCTTTGCTCATGTTCTCCCTCCTTCTGCTCCTCCTTGGGACCTTGGGAGCTCAGTCCAGTGCTCCTGTGTGGGTCACTGTCTCGATCTCTATCCATCACCAGATGAAGATTCTTAGCGAAGAGGACAACTATATGTTTTTCCTTCGGTTCACCTTCTTACTTAGCTTCTTTAGGTTCTCCTATTGTAGACTCCGTGGTCCTTATTTATGGCTAGAAACCAATTATGAGTGAGTACATCCCATATTCATCTTTTTGGGTCTGGGACACCTCACTCAGGATAGTGTTTTCTATTTCCATCCATTTGCATGCAAAATTCGAGAAGTCATTGTTTTTTACCGCAGCGTAGTACTCTAGCGTGTATATATTCCATACTTTCTTCATCCATTCTTCCATTGAAGGGCATCTAGGTTGTTTCCAGGTTCTGGCTATTACAAATAATACTGCTATGAACATAGTTGAACAAATGCTTTTGTCATTTGATAGAGCATCTCTTGGGTATATTCCCAAGAGTGGTATTGCTGGGTCCAGGGGTAAGTTGATCCCGAATTTCCTGAGAAACCGAAACACTGACTTCCACAGTGGTTGCACAAGATTGCATTCCCACCAGCAATGGATGAGGGTACCCGTCCTTCCACAGCCTCTCCAGCAAAGGTTATCCTTGGTGTTTTTGAGTTTAGCCATTCTGACAGGTGTAAGATGATATCTCAAAGTTGTTTTGATTTGCATTTCCCTGATTGCTAAGGAAGTTGAGCACGACCTTAAGTGTCTTTTGGCCATTTGAACTTCTTCTGTTGAGAATTCTCTGTTCAGCTCAGTGCCCCATTTTTTAATTGGGTTAATTAGCATTTTAAAGTCTAGTTTCTTGAGTTCTCTATATATTTTGGAGATCAGACCTTTGTCTGTTGCGGGGTTGGTGAAGATCTTCTCCCAGTCAGTAGGTTGCCTTTTTGTCTTAGTGACAGTGTCCTTTGCTTTACAGAAGCTTCTCAGTTTAAGTAGGTCCCATTTATTCAATGTTGCCCTTAATGTCTGTGCTTCTGGGGTTATACATAGGAAGCGATCTCCTGTGCCCATCTGTTGTAGGGTATTTCCCACTTTCTCTTCTATCAGGTTCAGTGTGTTCAGACTGATATTGAGGTCTTTAATCCATTTGGACTTGAGTTTTGTGCACGGTGAGAGATATGGGTCTATTTTCATTCTTCTACAGGTTGACATCCAGTTGTGCCAGCACCATTTGTTGAAGATGCTTTCTTTCTTCCATTGTATACTTTTAGCTCCTTTATCGAAAATGAGGTGTTCATAGGTTTGTGGGATAAAATCCGGGTCTTCTATACGATTCCATTGTTCGACTTCTCTGTTTTTATGCCAGTACCACACTGTTTTCATTACTGTAGCTCTGTAGTAGAGTTTGAAGTCAGGGATGGTAATGCCTCCAGAAGATCCTTTATTGTATAGGATTGTTTTGGCTATCCTGGGTTTTTTGTATTTCCATATAAAGTTGATTATTGTCTTCTCCAGATCTGTGAAGAATTTTGATGGGATCTTGATGGGGATTGCATTGAATCTATAAATTGCCTTTGGTAGAATTGCCATTTTTACTATGTTGATCCTCCCAATCCAAGAGCAAGGGATGTCCATCCATTTTTTGGTATCCTCTTCAATTTCTTTCTTCAATGCCTTAAAGTTCTTGTCAAATAGATCTTTCACTTCCTTGGTTAGATTTACCCCAAGATATTTTATGCTGTTTGTGGCTATCGTGAAAGGTGAAGCTTCTCTGATTTCCCTCTCTGCTTCCATATCCTTTGTGTATAAGAGGGCGACTGATTTTTTGGAGTTGATCTTGTATCCTGCCACATTACTAAAGGTGTTTATCAGCTGTAAAAGTTCTTTGGTGGAGTTTTGGGGGTCGCTTATGTACACTATCATATCATCTGCAAATAACGAAAGTTTAACTTCTTCCTTTCCAATTCGAATCCCCTTGATCCCATTATGTTGTCTTATTGCTAGAACTTCAAGCACTATATTGAAGAGGTATGGCGAGAGTGGACAGCCTTGCCGTGTTCCTGAGTTAAGTGGGATGGCTTTGAGTTTCTCTCCGTTTAATTTGATGTTAGCTGTCGGCTTGCTGTATATAGCTTTTATTATCTTTAGGTATGCCCCTTGTATCCCTAATCTCTCCAAGACTTTTAACATAAATGGATGTTGAATTTTGTCAAATGCTTTTTCAGCATCTAATGAAATGATCATATGGTTATTTTCTTTCAGTTTATTTATATGCTGGATTACATTGATAAATTTTCGTATGTTGAACCAGCCCTGCATCTGAGGAATGAAGCCTACTTGATCATAATGGATAATTTTTCGGATGTGTTCTTGGATTCGATTTTCCAGTATTTTGTTGAGGATTTTTGCGTCGATATTCATGAGTGAGATTGGCCTGTAGTTCTCTTTCCTGGTTGAGTCTTTGAGTGGTTTTGGTATCAGAGTAATTGTGGCTTCATAAAAGGAATTTGGTAATGACCCTTCTGTTTCTATATTGTGGAATACATTAAGGAGTATAGGTATTAGGACTTCTTGGAAGTTCTGGTAGAATTCTGCATTGAAACCATCTGGTCCTGGGCTTTTTTTGGTAGGGAGGTTTTTGATAACAGCTTCTAATTCTTCGCGACTTACAGGTCTGTTTAGATTGTTCACCTGGTCCTGGTTTAGTTTTGGTAAATGGTATTTATCTAAAAACGCGTCCATTTCTTTTACATTTTCCAGTTTTGTGTTATACAGGCTTTTGTAGTAAGATCTAATGACTCTCTGAATTTCCTCTGTGTCTGTGGTTATGTCCCCCTTTTCATTTCTGATCTTATTAATTTGCGTGTTCTCTGTCTTTCGTTTGATTAGTTTGGATAGGGGTTTATCAATCTTGTTGATTTTCTCCAGGAACCAGCTTTTTGTTTCATTGATTCTTTGGATTGTTTTCGGTGTTTCTATTTTGTTGATTTCAGCCCTCAATTTGATTATTTCCAGTCTTCTACTCCTCCTAGGTGAGTCTGCTTCTTTTTTTTTTCTAGAGCTTTCAAGTGGGCTGTTAAGTCTCCAACATGTGCTTTCTCTGTTTTCTTTAGGTGGGCACTTAGTGCTATGAACTTTCCTCTCAGGACTGCTTTCATAGTGTCCCATAAGTTCGAGTATGTTGTTTCTTTATTTTCATTGAATTCAAGGAATACTTTAATTTCTTTCTTTATTTCTTCCTTAATCCAGGTATGGTTCAGTAGTTGACTGTTCAGTTTCCATGAGTTTGTAGGCTTTCTGGGGGTAGCATTGTTGTTGAATTCTAACTTTAATCCATGGTGATCTGATAAGACACAGGTGGTTACTAATATTTTTTTGTAACTGTGTAAGTTCGCTTTGTTACCAAGTATGTGGTCAATTTTCGAGAAGGTTCCATGAGCTGCAGAGAAGAAGGTATATTCTTTCCTCTTTGGGTGGAATAATCTATAGATGTCTGTTAAGTCAATTTGCTTCATTACCTCCATTAATTCTCTAATTTCTCTGTTAGGTTTCTGTCTGATTGACCTGTCCATTGGTGAGAGAGGAGTGTTGAAGTCTCCTACTATTAGTGTGTGCGGTTTGATGACTGCCTTGAGTTTTAGTAATGTTTCTTTTACGTACGTGTGTGCTTTTATATTAGGGGCATAGATATTCAGGATTGAGACTTCTTCCTGATGAATTGTTCCTGTTATGAGTATAAAATGTCCCTCTCCATCTCTTCTGATTGATTTAAGTTTGAAGTCAACTTTGTTAGAAATTAGTATGGCCACACCTGCTTGTTTCTTAGGTCCATTTGCTTGGTAAGCCTTTTCCCAGCCCTTTACTCTGAGTAGGTGCCTGTCTTTGTGGTTGAGGTGTGTTTCTTGTAGACAGCAGAATGTTGGATCCTGTTTTCTTATCCAATCTCTTAGCCTGTGCCTTTTTATAGGTGAGTTGAGCCCATTGATATTAAGTGATATTAATGACCAGTGGTTGTTAACTCCGGTCACTTTTTAAGTAGTAGGGTTTGTGTGTTTTCCTTCTTTGATTTGCGCTGGTGAAGAGTCTCTAGATGTCTGAGTTATTGTGGTCATTGTTGGACTCCTTGGTTAGTGATTTTCCTTCTGTTATTTTCTGTAAGGCTGGATTTGTGGCTATGTATTGTTTAAATTTGTTTTTATCCTGGAAAATTTTGTTTTCTCCATTTATAGTGAATGAAAGTTTGGCTGGATATAGTAGTCTGGGCTTGCATCCGTGGTCTCTTAGTTTTTGGAGAACATCTATCCAGGACCTTCTGGCTTTCATGGTTTCCATAGAGAAGTCAGGTGTAAGTCTGATAGGTTTACCTTTATAAGTAACTTGGCCTTTTTCCTTTGCGGCTCTTAATATTCTTTCTTTATTCTGTATATTTTGTGTTTTGATTATTATATGGCGAGGGGATGTTTTCTTTTGATCCAGCCTATTTGGTGTTCTGTATGCTTCTTGAACCTTCATAGGTACATCTGTCCTCAGGTTGGGAAAGTTTTCTTCTATAATTTTATTAAGTATATTTTCTGTACCGTTGAACTGCACTTCTTCTCCTTCTTCTACTCCAATTATTCTTAGGTTTGGTCTTTTTATTGTGTCCCATATTTCCTGAATGTTTTGTGATGAGAGTTTGTTGGACTTGCTGTTTTCTTTGATCAGAGTGTTTATTTTCTCTATGTTATCCTCAGAATCTGAGATTCTTTTTTCTATCTCTTGTATTCTGCTGGTTATCCTTGATTCTGTAGTCTCTATTCATTTACATAGATTTTCCATGTCCAGTCGGCCCTCTGTTTGTGTTTTCTTCTTTGCCTCCATTTCAGTTTTCAAGTCATGAACTGTTTCCTTTATCTGCTTGATTGTTTTTCCTTGGTTTCCTAGGGTATCATTCACTGATTTACTCAATTCCTTGAACTTTCTATTATACTTCTCATCCATTTCTATAAGGGCATTTTTTATATGCTGTTTAAGGGTGTCAATCACTTTCATGAAGTCAGTTTTTTCTACTTCTTCTTGATTAAGGTGTTCATGTCGTCCTGTTGTGGGGTCACTGGCTTCTGGTGGTTTCGTGTTGTTTTTCAGATTGTTGGGAGAATTCCTGCATTGGCGTCTGCCCATCTCTTCCTCCCAATACTCCCCTTTGGATCTTCTTTTATAGGATCAGGTCTTCTTGCCCACTGATGTACCTTCCCAGTGATGTCACTCCCCAGAGATGTTTCTCCACAATGAGGTTTCACTCAGTGCCCAGATTGAAACTCTGCGCTGCTTGGTAAGCTCGCGAACAAAGGGCCCACCCCGCTCGCTGCAGGCAGGCTATGGGAACAAAGGAGCTACCGGCCACCCCTTTGTCCTCCAGGTTCGGATTCGGTCCCAGCACCCTAGCAGGCTGGGCAGGGAGGCGCTATGCCCCAAAGGAGGGAGGGAGCGAGGGAGGGAGGGAGACAGGGGGTGTGGGGATCTGGATGTAAGCTGAATGGGATAGGAAGAGAGAGGCAGTTTGGGCAGTATAGCCCCTGTAGGATGGCCAGGAAGTGTGGGCGGGCTGAGGTATGATCCCAGCTGCCGCAGCACTCACTCACCACAATGATGTTTCACTCGGTGCCCGGATCAAAACTCTGTGCTGCTTGGTTAGCTCGCGAACAAAGGGCCCCAGAATACTTCTAATCTGGTTGTCCCACCTATACTTTCTGCCACCTGACTACTGGTCAATCAGTATATTATTAAACCAACATAAGTGACAAATCTTTCAAGAGCATTTCCCATAGCACATTAGAATTTTATCATGCACAATAAGGAAAGGTCCAGTAAAAGTGTCTAGGGCCATGTGGCAATGAAGAAATTGCAGACACTGAAGAAACAACAAACACATGTACTTACTCTAATGGAGGGTGCTTCCTCTGCAATGGCTCAGAACTTCAGCTCATTATAATACCAGGAGGAGGAGTTTGGCTCAGTAAGTCTTAGTAGTAGCTCTCTATAGGGGGACTGTCAGGATTGAGGAGGAAGCTGTCCCTCTTGCTTCCATACAGTCTGTCAACATCTACAGCTGACTAAAGGAACACTCTGCTAATTCCCTGAGCCTGGCCCAGTGGATTGATCATTTTGCCACTTCCTGAGGTCCAGGACATTTGTTCTTGTCAATAATACATACTCACTCAGAACTTGATCTGCTCATTACGTATTTATTCACTTGGGACATTTGCTCCACACACAGCAGTCTACTTTTAAATATTAAAAGTAGAGTTTGATTTTTAAAAGACTAAAAAGAGAGTTAAAGTCAATGTCTTCATTTCTGCAACTTTTATCTTTGTAGAGATTGGCAATGAGGGAGCAGTCATGCTGCACACCATGTCTCCAGTCTGTAAATGACCACACTACATTTCTGGAGAAGCAGACAGTGTTCAGCATTAGTCCTGTGAATTTGGATGATCAAATAAAATCAATTGTTATTCTGTTCATTCATCCTTGACTGATGAGGAAATTCAAAAGAGAGTCAGAGAGAAAGTGATGTGCTTATTAATGACTAGTGATTCAGGAAAAAGTTCAAGTGAATATTACATCCTAGCAAGAATTTTAAAGTCAATTACTTAAAAGTATGTGAGGATAAAAAGGGGATCCTTAGAGAAAAATGTCATTTTGAGAGACAACCACGTTTTTTTTTGTTTTTTGTTTTTTTTTGTTTTTTTAGTTTTTATGATATTTATTTACTGTGATTTTGTGTGTGTGTGTATGTATGTGTGAAAGATGATGTACAGGAGATGATTCTCTTCATTTACCTTTGATTCCTGGGGATTTAAGTTATTTCCTTAAGCCTGGTCTTGTTACAGTAGCTCAGGTTATGGAAGCTATGGAATCTCTTTCTGTTTCTGTGGTAACAATGGAAATGTAAACATTAGTCATTCATTGGAATTTAAGTTAACATATGAAAAGGTAAAGGTATTTCTAGTTCTAGGTGAAAACCCAGTTTTGCCATCTGCCTAAGAAGAGATGGGGGCAGTGTTTTCCCTTAAATGAAATAATGTAATTTTCCTTCCAAATGTCCCTTCTCCATGTAGATGCTTACTTCCACTTTCAGGGGCTACTATGGCACTGGCTTGCCTACTTTTCTGAGTTATCCCCCTTTTCTAATTGCCTGAGTTTGGGACTGATGTAAGGGCAGCTTTAGCTAATAAACTGGACTTGGAGAAATGGGCTGGCCTTTGCTGGAGTGATTACATCTAAATTGCTATATTTAGCTACATCCTCGATGAAATTGTTAAGTTTCAAACCCTGGGATAAAGGACTTGGGTTGCCCATTTAGTATATCAAAGATGGACCTGGCCTCCCGGTTCTCCCAGCATCCCTCAGTCTCTACTTCTTATAGGTAATGATTTGAATACCCAGTCTTCTACTCTGAACTCTCCAACTCTGGGGCTGAACTGCCTTCCCTCAGAGGCCATTCTCTACACAATCCTCTCTCATGAGAAGCATGGCTGTGAGTACAGGAGTGAATAGGAGGAGAGGAGAGGTAAATGAGGATGCTGTAGGGTATGACTGGAGAGAAGAGATTGGGAGAGTCCTTAAAGGAATAAATGAGGAGGAGTGAAGGAAGGTGGTAGGAGTTAAGAAGAGAGGATTTGAGTTGGGAGAGATGAAGGGAATTGTAAATGGAGGAAGGTGGGTGAATAAGACTCAAGAGTATCAGTTCTAGGATGTTAATGAGCATAAAGGGATTGGTGGAAACAGGGCAGGTGGGTCAGTAGGTTGGGATGTTCTAGAGGATTCTTTGCACAGAGGCTTTTGGAGCAGTAAAATCTAGTATGCTGTGCAGGTTTGATGGACAGAGAGCTGTGTCCTGAAGGCAGAGAAGACATGGATATAGGGCACTTCAGATAGCAGCTTGCATTTTCCTCCAGTGAAAGTATTAAATTGATAAGAATTTGGAAATCAAAACTACAGAATTCAGGCCAGGTGTGGTCATGGTCTAACTGATATTGAGTCTTATCTTAACAGAGTCACAAGAGAGTAGCCAACCTGACATTGGCAAGACAGAGGTTTGATTTTAGGTGTAACAAAAGGTTGTGCTTGGGAACAGTCATTTGGACTCATCTAGAGAGGCAGGGGAGAGGGACACATCACACCAAAAAATTGCAGAATCTAGAGATAACTCATAAAAAGGGAAGAGAAAAGGCATATAATTTTCATATATGTTTTAGCCAAAATATTATATGTAGAAAGAAACACTTGATACCATGTTAAAAATATAAATAAAACTATAAATTATAATAAAATACTTAAAGTATTACATTTTGTGAAAGGGATATTATGTAGCTTACTATAGCTTTCAAGAATATAATGCAGACTTCTCTTATAACTCATATTCTATTTTAAAATTGAATGCAATTGTTTTATACCTTTGTCTTCATACTATATAAAAATAAGAAGCTAGAAGGACTTATACTTCATAATTCAATTACTTTTTAAGGTGGTAATATTGCATACACAAATAACTTATCCATGACAAAAATGAAAATAAATGACAGGCAAAAATTATATCTCAGGAAGAACTACTGCAAAGTCAGGGTTGCTAGACACTGGGCCACTAAAGCAAGTCTTCATAACAGTGACTTCAACAGTGTCAGTAAGTAGGGGTAAGTGAAGCTAGAGCTAGGGCGATGATGCTGCAGAATTTGTTGGGTTAGACCTGATTATGACGAACTAAAATGTAATTAAAATATATCCTTCATAAACAGTACAAAGATATGATGTGGGCTTCCCCTCTGTATGCTGTGAATATGCTTTATTGCCATTGGTTAATGAATAAAGCTGTTTCAGCCGATGGCTTAGCACAGCAAAGCCAGGCAGGAAATCTGAACAGAGATATTGAGAGATGGCGCCCAACGTGGGGCAACAATTTCTCGGGTCTACTCTGCTTACTAGAGGCAAGCAAGTGCTCTCATCTAAGAGAGGCTTCCTGACTCAGCTTTAGCTGCAAAGCTTGCAGCTCTTTTAAGAGGTCCTGCCATGAAAGACTTAAACGGTGTTGATGAAAAGCTGAACACATGCTTTCGGTTTTCAGCCATAGCAGGAAAAAAGCTGCGCCATTTAAAAATGCCAGCTTTCTAGGCTGTCCTGCCAGTGCAAACTCTTGACTCTTTTATGCAGGCTGTTTAAGCGGTTTGCAAGCACAGGCTGCTGAAGCTCGCTTGCTGGCAGGGACATTAAAACACTGTAGACTTGTGGCACTGAACGTGGCTACAGCCAATACCTCAGCCATGAGGCTGGAAAGCTAAGAAATGGGCTACATCTAGCCGGCAAAGCCACGGCTTTAGTCCTACTGAGATTGCTTGGTAAATTAAAGACTCATGTGGTCAAAAAAACAGAGAGAGATACAGTAAACAGAGCGTCAAAGACAAAGAAAATGTTTAAAATGTTAAACATGTTAAAATGTTAAACGTGTTAAAATATATGCAGGCTAAAAGTTGAAGTTCTTAAAGTAAAAAACAATAAAAAAAGAGAGAGTTGTTGGGTGTGGTAGTACACAACTTTAATCCCAACACTTGGGAGGCAGAGACTGACCTCTGTGACTTCAAGGTGTGGTAGCTGTGGTAGCACACGCCTTTAATCCCAGTGCCTAGAAGGCAGAGACAAACAGATCTCTGTGAGTTCAAGGTGTAGTAGTACACCTTTAATCGCAATGCCTGGGAGGCAGAGACCTGCGGATCTCTGAGAGTTCAAGGACAGCCTGGTCTACAGAGTTATTCCAGGTCAAAGATACAGAGAACCTGTCTCAAAAAGCAAAAAATAAAAATAAAAATAAACAAAATAGAGTTAAAATAAAGCCGTACAAAGATGGAAAATAGAGAATTTTGATACTGTATGCTATTATGCTCTGTCTGAATTGTTTGAATGCTGAGAAAAGAGCAACAGTTGCTAAAAGATATTTGTTTATAAATGCTGCTGAACTAATCCAACATAGATATTTTGAAAATGCCTTGACTTTGAAATTTGGATCTAAGGACATGATGCTTTGGAAAGGAGTTTCTTATTTTGTTTTCCCAGAGGGTGAGAGTCTGTGGATTGCTTCCATCCCAGTGTGGTATGATAGACCACGTCCTCCTGAAAGGTTGCTGTGAACACCCTCAAAAAAATACTTCATTCAACTGCCGACTGAGATAAAACTAGCACACAGGTTATACCATGAAAGACCTAATTAACGACGCCCCATTCAGCAGGAAGCAGTTTGGAGAGAAAAAACTGCGCCCATGTTCCCTAATATGGTTTATTAATCTTCTTTTACATTTAAAGGGGGATATGATATAGGTATGAATAATTTGCATTGATATGGATTTTGCTTTAGTGATATAAATTTAAGGTCAATTTTGTTATATGTATACGTATTTCTGATATTGATTAAGGAATTATGATTGTGTAGTTTATGTAAAAATGTAATGTATATAGGTTGTTAATAGATAATCATAATAGTCAAGCTTGTAGTCATGTTAGTTAAGATTTTCTAGATGTACATAGATATATTTTAGATAGGCATTCTTCATATTTTTCAAAGATTATAAAATATGGCATTTTAAATGTTTTAATAACTTAGGGTTTTTCATGACAATGAGACACCCTGCTCCTGGCAGCACCAATCTACTTCAAGAGGAAGATGGGCATCGAAGAGAATCCTTATGGAGTTTGATAGCCATTTGGGCAAGAAACTGCTCTTGCCTGGACTATTGCATAAACTGGACACAGAGAACCTGCAGAGAGAGGACTACTGAACTTGCCTAAAGGTGAGATGATCTTTCGGGGTTCCTGATTCATGAAGGAGTCTGCAAGACATTCTGCAGGACACAACAGATAGTGACTGAACTGACTTTGAATTTTCCTGCTTCATGGAAATGTCTGCTGGATAATATGGGCCTGTAGGCCGAAGATGGATGCCCCAACAGTACAGAGAAAGTTTGGATGACTGTCCAGGCAGCGAGATGTCTCTGTCATTTCTAGAGTTTTGAAAATTGCTTACTTTTGTTTGCTTAGGTAATATTGTATTCTTCTGGAGTCTTTGGTGGAGTTGAAGAATAGATAGATAGTTATAGTTTTCCATTGTTATGATAAAAGATAAAATAGATATAAATATTATAACTGTAATTCTTGCTTGATAACTGTTTTGTTATATGTAATTTTGCAATGTTAAAGTTAAAGCCTTCCTCTTTTTGTTTAAACAGAAAAAGGGGACGTGATGTGGGAGTGTCATATATCAATCTGTTGATTTCATTGGTTAAGCAATAAAGAAACTGCTTGGCCCTCATAGGTTAAAACATAGGTGGGTGGAGTAAACAGAACAGAATGCTGGGAGGAAGAGGAAGTGAGCTCAGACTCGACAGCTCTGCTCTCTGGAGAGAGACACCATGCTCGCCTCTCCTGGGTGGATGCGAGAGCTCTGCTCTCTGAGGCAGATGCAATGAACTCCGACCCAGCATGGATGTAGGCTAGAATCTTCCCAGTAAGACTGATGCTACTCAGATTATTAGAGATGGGTTGATCAGGATGTGTGAATTAGCCTGTAAGGGCTAGAGTTAATGGGCCAAGCAGTGTTTAAAAGAATATAGTGTCTGTGTAATTATTTCAGGGTATAAGCTAGTCAGGGGGCCGGGGTGCTGGGGACACAGCCCCGCCACTCATATTACTACAGAGAGAGAGCAGGCAGAGGAAAGCTGATACCATATAATCCATGAAGAAGAAAGACATCCTCCAGACCCTTACCAGTAAGCCACATTCTCATGGCAATACACAGAGCAATAGAAGTGGGTTAATTTGAGATGGGGTGAGGTAGGGGTGAGGTGGAGTGTATAAGAGGAAGGGAGGGAACAGGAACTGGGATCATTATGTAAAATTTAAAAAGATAGCTTGTATTCTTTCAAAAAATAAAAAATAAACATAGGCTTGGGAAAAAGAAGAAAAAGAATATAGACAGTTATAAAATGAAATAAATGGTTTTATAAAATTAAACAAAACCTTTAAAGAAATACTACAGTCATATAGTAAAGAAATAAAATAGAAATATATAAGGCATGTAAAAATGGAAAATACAAAGAGAGTCTGGATTATGCATATTATAGTGATTTTTTTCCAATTTTTTGATTACAGAAAGACATTTGATTTTGGGGGTGACCATCCAGGCAGCAAGATGTCTCTGTCAATTCTAGAGTTTTGAAAGTTGCGCACAAAGCACTTCCAGTTTACTTAGGGAATATTATAAACTTCTTGGTTCTTTGGTGGAGTTGAAGACAGATAGTTTTAGTTACAGTTTTTCTTAGTTATGATAAAAGATATGAAAATTTCCAGGACAAATAGACTAAATATTATAAGTATAATTCTTTGCTTGATAACTGTTTTGCTATCTGTAATTTTACTATGTTAAAGTTAAAGCCTTCCTTTTTATTTAGAAATAAAAGGGGAAATAATGTGGAATTCCCCTCTGTATGCTGTGAATATGTATTATTATCATTGGTTAATGACTAAACCTGTTTCATTCAGTGTCTTTGGAGAACAAAGCCAGGTGGGAAATCTGAACACACACACACACACACACACACACACACATATATATATATATATAGAGAGAGAGAGAGTAGGTGGAGTCAAGGAGATAACACATAGCTGCTAAAGGAGAAATATGCCCACTAGACCCTTACCAGTAAGCCACAACATAATGGCAATACACAGATTAATAAAAATAGGTTAATTTAAGATGTAAGAGTTAGTTTAAAAGAAGCCTGAGCTAATAGGTTAAACAGTGTTGTAATTAATATAGTTTCTGTGTGATTATTCAGGCTTGGGCTGCTGGGAAAGGAACAAGCAGCTTCTGCCTACAAATATATTTTTAAAAGAGTAAAATAGCACAGCAAACTACCAAATGACTAAAACCTGAATAATTTATCATCAACCCAGAAAAATACTACATTACTTTTATTTAATTTTAACTTCTCATAGACTTATTTTTAATGTTTTCCCCATTTTTGTTAAATTTTTAAACAAAATTCATTTTTGCCCTTTACTGAAAAGCTGGGCAGTCTATATCAATCAGCTAATACAGGAAGCTAAACTTTGTGAATCTTTAACATTTATATAGGACAGGCACTATTTATGTTAGACGGTGCGTTATTGTTAATAGATAGTGGAAGGAGTTTTGTTTTTGATTTATTCTTCATCCTAGTAGATTAAGTTATTAGAAAGATTAAATCAGATTTAGAAAAAAATGCAAAAGCCTCATCTCCTTTATACATCTGAGAAAAATATAAGCAAAATAGTGCTATAATTTAGGAATCTTAAAGGAACCATAATCAATTTTCTATGCATCAGAAATGTTTTCTAAGGTAGTAAGTCTCATGAGCAAGATGTATGGAGTATTAGCTGAGTGTGAAGTCAACAGATTTGTAAAGTTCTATAAAATTTAGGTCATGTGTGTGCATAGCTGTGGATATGGAGGACTAGAATACAAAGGGAGGATGTCAACTTAACCATGAGAGGTAAATTCAGATGATGTTGCCTTATGAGATATTAAAGAGACAGAAGAAGGATAGCTTTCTTCTGCGATTCTTAATGAGCCTCAGAAATGCTTGGACAGAAAAAAAAACTAGCAAGGATTTTTTTTTTTTTGCTTATTTACTTACTTTTTAGTTGTTGTTTTTTCTTCCCTAAAACTTGTTAAAGATGAGAATATCTATTCTGGCTCTCTTGTTCTGCATTATAATAGACGTCCAATCAAGGAGCATGGATTGGGAGAAAGAAATAGAAATTCACCAGGAAGGAAAATGAAAATTGTCTCTATTTACAAATTATATCTTTGGTAGAGAAAATCCTAAGCAATCCAGTGAATCAATTTAAATAATAAGCAGACTCAACAAAGTGTAGGACATGATTATACAATCTGTACAGTAGCAATGAACACCTTCAAAGACAGGCTATTTTTAATAGCCTATAAAGCATAAAGTACTCAGAAGAAATTTAAGAAAAAAAATGTAAAATCTAAACAGTAAAACCTAAGAAATATTGTTGAAAGTAAAAATAAAACTTGAAAATCATAAAAATACTCCCCCAATTTTAATTTAGTTGAATATAGACTTTTAAAATATGCCCTTATGATTTTCTGAAATTTGTCAATATCTGCAGTAGTATTTCCCTTTTCATTTTTGATGTTTAAAAATTTAAATATATATTAATCTTTATTTTTCTTTCATATATGTGTGTTTTGTCTGCATGTATGTGTGTTTACCACATGTGTTCTTGGTGCCCATGGAGCTGGAAGAGTGTTTAGATCTCCTGGAATAGGAGATAAAATGATTGTGAGATGTCACTTGGGTATTGGGCCTTCTAGAAGAGCAGCCACTGTTCTTAACTGTCTAGCCATTTTTTTCGTCTTAATTTATTAATTTACATTATCTTTCTTTTGTTTAATTTGTCTAATCTTACCTACATTTCCAAAGAATCAAGTCTTCATTTAATTAATTAACGAGTTTCTATGTCTTTAATTTCACAATGTTTTTGATGATCTCTTCCTGTTTATTTATTCTTTTGTGCTGTTGTGTGTTTCTGTTTTTTTTTCCCAAAGCTTTCAGGTGCATTAATAAGTTACTAGTATAAACTTTGTCAGGTTTCTTGATGTAGGTATTTTGTGCTGTAAACTTTTCTCTTAGGACTTCTTCCTGTCTTGTAGATTTTGGTAAGTCCCATATTTCTCAACATTCCTTAGAGAATCTTCCTTTTTGCAGCAGATGACAATTAACATAGAGACCTACACTGGGCACAGTGCAGAGAATAACAGATTGTGGAGTATTTAGCCATAAATGTGGTATCTATATCATACCTGTTGCCCAGGGATAAGGGATCATAACTGAGGAGGGGAGAGAATGAGTGTAAGAACCAGAGTTGATAGATGACTACAAGGAAATCAGTGTTTTTAAAACACAGCAAGGTAGTTGCATAGTTGTGACGCCATACATAGATGTGTTTGCTCAGGAAAGACAAAAATCCCTGTGTATGTGAGACAGAGAAAGAGAGAGATACAGATAGAAACAGTGACAAAAAGAGATAGAGCTTGTTGTCATTGTCCCTGGGTTCTGGTCTTGAAACTGAGAGCATATCTTTTCATAATGTACTATACTATCTTTTCAGTTTGTAAAATAGAGTCATACTTATGTTTTATCTTCAGAAAGATTATTTGGTGCATAGTACTATAAATGAGATCCTATTTCTATTTATATGTACAGGTATAGCATAGTGCATACACACATATGTGTGCTATAAATATATTTATAATATACGTCACTATTATTTATTTGTGTTATAAGATCTTCATGTCCTTTGATAGATAAGAACATACTTACATACTTAAATGATTTTATATTCACTAGGTGAACATACGCATTCTTTCCATGTTCATATAGAACACTTTAAAATCTTGACCACTTAACAAGCCATGCTTCTCTAAATCTGTTCAATTCTTATTGGTTAGAACTCAGGCACATGGTCAAAGTTAAAATGAAAATTAAACTTAATAGATCTCTAGATGTTACAAGAATTGATTTTTTGGTAGTTCTATTGTCTTCAAGATTTTTGTCTTTCTCTAGCTACCAACTATCTGTATACAGCCTTTTTTCTAACACATATTCATTTTTTCACCAAATGAAAACTAAAGGTTTCATTCATGATTACATCTCAAAATTGTGTCTCCTGAGTATACATCCTTCTCTCCATTGAGATCCAGCCTGGGAATTTCTGGTCCACTAACACAAAAGTACTTTTCTTCTGCACAGTGGTGGGACCAGGGAAAGACAACCTATCACTGATAGCCTATTCTCAAAAAAAAAATGGAATCACATTGAAGGTACTAAGTATTAGGTCATAAAACAATGCTGTTTCTATTAGTTGATTTATCGAAACCGTTGTCCTAATAGTCTTACCAATTTTAAATTTAGATTTTGGATTTTTTTTTGTCAATGAAGAGGAAGTTCTTGGGGAAAGAATACCTTTTGGCCTCACTATCTGGGAAGTTTTCTCTCAGCTCTTATCACAGTGAACAAATCTAACAAGTATTGGAGAAAGTGTTCTGTTTGAAGGTGTTTGCTATAAAATATGCTCTGGTTTCAAAGCTTAATGACTTACAAATGTATCAGGTCATAACACTGGATATTTAGCATTATAAATCCTCAAATGTATAAAAGTTTCTAAAACCTCCAGCATCATCTACCTGCTGGTAACCAAAGCCAAGGCTGTGCTGCAGACACAGCTTTTAAGGCTGTTTATTTTTCTGCTCACCTTCACTATACTCAGCTTTCCCTGAAGCCCTTCTGGATCAATAACTAAGATGTGAAGCAGAACTTTTCATTAGGCCTTTGCTGTAAGGTGAGACACCTTTATTTAACCAAGAAGACTTAATGGACCTTTTATAGCCAAGTATTTTTCATTTTCAACTCTTTCTTGCTAAGTGGGATAAGGGAAGCACTTGGTTTTTTTTGTAACTGTTCTTCACATTTCTGTCTTACCTTCCACCTAGGCTTCAATATTGGTCCACTTCACTCTGTTAATAACACATTGCTTCAAGTTAGCAATACTAAGCACACTAAATCATTTCGAGTTAAATTGAAGTTTCATTTTACCCAAATTTAATAATACATAAGTACTATTAAGGATCACATATAAAAAGTAGGAATATATACATATTAGAGTATTACTCAGCAGTAAAAAACAAGGACTTCTTGAATTTTGCATACAAATGGATGGAAATAGAAAACACTATCCTGAGTGAGGTAAGCCAGACCCAAAAAGAGGAACATGGGATGTACTCACTCATATTTGGTTTCTAGCCATAAATAAAGGACATTGAGCCTATAATTCATGTTCCTAGAGAAGCTAAATAAGGTGAATCCAAAGACAAACACATAGGCATCCTCAGGAATATTAACCTTCATCAGGCGATGAAAGGAGACAGAGACAGAGACCCACACGGGAGCACCGGACAGAAATCTCAAGGTCCAAATCAGGAGCAGAAGGAGACGGAGCACGAGCAAGGAACTCAGGACCACGAGGGGTGCACCCACACACTAAGACAATGGGGATGTTCTATTGGGATCTCACCAAGGCCAGCTGGCCTAGGTCTGAAAAAGCATGGGATAAATCCAGACTAGCTGAATATAGCGGACAATGAGGAATACTGAGAACTCAAGAACAATTGCAGTGGGTTTTTGATCCTACTGCACGTACTGGCTTTGTGGGAGCCTAGGCAGTTTGAATGCTCACCTTAGGAGACCTGGATAGAGGTGGGCAGTCCTTGGGCTTCCCACAGGTCAGGGAACCCTGATTGCTCTTCGAGCAGATGAGGGGGGGGGGGGACTTGATCGGGGGAGGGGGAGGGAAACGGGAAGCGGTTGTGGGGACGAGGCAGAAATTCTTAATAAATAAATAAATTAAAATAAAAAAAAAAAAAAAAAAAAAAAGTAGGAATTAAAAAAGTCTTATTTAGTTAAACCTAAAAAGTCTTTATTTTTAATAAATGAAAGCAGTCTTTAATTGTAATTAACTTTAAATATCATGGCACATTTTAATATTAGAAAGAGAGCAGATGTTGAAAGTTGATTAATAAAGTCAAATGTAGTTTACTTATAGTTCTTTTGAAACAATACTAAATAAAAATAAAGAATTGGAAATTTAAAGCTTCCAATACGTTAGTTTTTTTTTATTTTACTTCTCTCTCTCTCTTTTCACTGCAAATTTATAATCTCTCTTTTATTCTTTTCTAAGGCCAGTTCACAGAACAATCCATGAACAGAACATTGTGTGGAGGATGCTGAAGAAAATTCCACTATTATCCTCTCAACTCAGTGACGAACAACTGAAAATCCTGAGTAGAAATGTCGTTTCTGAAACCTGGACCAAAGGCAGCACAGGTATGTTGAATTATGTTGTGTGGAGAAATACCAGGCTAACTACAAGAAAGACCAATTATATTTTCCTTTATTATGAGGGGCAAACTCATGAAACAGGAATGAGAAGTTCAAGCTCTGCTGTGTAGTGCAGGAAGCATAGAAAGAGTGAACCCTGGGATGCTGGACATTTCATTTTTCTCTGGGTACACAAAAGGTCAAGCCCTAACCTGTTCCCAACCCTTAAAGTTCATTGGTCAACAGAGATTTCCCATCACCCCCCCCCTTTGTCTAAATAAGAGAATTCCAAACCCAATACAAAACTATATGCAATAGGAACAGATATCAAGTATAAAATTAGGATTACAACCAACATAAACAATACTAAGCAAGGCACACATGCTAAATCTTTAATAAACATTTTATTTTAAAGAGGCTAAGCTTTGCATTGAAAATGGCTTAGCTAAATCATAAGAGGAAGGTAACTAAGACTATTTAATCTTCAACCCCATCGAAGGCCTGAGAAGGGAGATAATATTACTTGAGTAGACAGGAAGTGCAATCAAGCACCTTCCAAAGTGAGGAGTATATGACAGAGACAACTGGCTATCTGAGCAATCATCCAAAATCTCATATGCAATGTTGAAGCCACGAACTTTGGCTAAGGTCTAGCGGAACAGACAGACCATTTTCAGAGGCATGAAAATTTTAGAATCATCTTATTCTGTCTTAACTAGGTTTGGCAGTTTTTCTCCTGTATCCTGCTTATCCAGCCTAGACACCATGCACTTTTTCAGTGGTCAAGGAATGGACAGTTCCTTGCCCAAATACCAGTTGTGCCATAAAGAAACCAAACTCCAAGTGGAGTGTCTTTGGTGCTCAACATTCTCTCGGGAATAGATTAGTGCTGTTAGGAGCAATCCTGTCTCACATCAATAGAACCCTAAGTTATTTAAATGCCATGTTCTACAGATTCTTGAAGTGGTTGAAGATTACCTATCTAGGCAGAATACAATCTCTATGTATCTAAAGAACCTAATTAATCTGACTATATGTATAACAAACATGAACAACTATTGATCTATAATACTTAATGCCTGTATAAGTTAAAGACTAAGATTTCAAATCAGAATATTAAATAATCTGTAAACAACTGTGCAGTAAATGAGGAAAATGACCTCAAAATGTAAACAGTGTATAAGTATTTTAATCAGAGGTAGGAATATATAATACAATATGACAATATATCTGAAAAATTGTATTAATATACAAAATGTCTTAAACAGAGGTAGAAACTTGCATGTATACAATCTGACAACTGTTAAATTATGTTGGATCAAGAAATACCAGGCTAACTACAAGATAGACCAATTATATTTTTCTTTATTATAAGGAGCTAACTCACGAAACAAAAACAAAAAGTTCAAACTTAGCTATGTAGTGAGAAAAACACAGCGAGAATGAACCCTGGGCTACCCAGTGTTTTTCTCCAGGTACCCAAAAGGTTATGCCTTAATTTGGTCTCACCCCTTAAAGCGGGTTCATTGGCTGACAGCGATTCCCCGTCACAGGTACTTGACCAATGGTGCATCTAGCAGAATGGAATACATACACCTCTGTCAAGGTCGCCATTGTTAAAAGCTTATAATTTCACTTGGCAAGCTAAATTGCACTGTTTGGATAAGTCAACTTTGAAGTAATGCTGTTTAAGTAAGATCTCACTCTTTAGTAAGATTTATAGCCTACGCTTCTGCATTTGCACATTCAATAAATATCCAAATTCCTCATGGTACCCCCTGATAAACAATGGGCGTAGCTTCCTATACTGGTTTATAAGGTATGGGGTAGAGCCTAAATTATATTTTCAATATTCTATTGATGACAACAGTGAGTAATAAAAATTTAGTGGCAACCTAGTGCTGTCTTTCAGAGTTGAGTACTCAATGGTCAAAGTGCTTGCTTTCCTGTCCAGATAATGCTCTAGGTAGTGGGAAAGGACTTAATAGACATAATGTTTATCTTTAGTCTATTTACAACAGATATAGGGCTACTTATGTAGAAATTTATGCATTTGAATCTCTGACAGGACAGTATGCAAGACACATTCTTTGTGTAATGAAAATTCCTTTTCTATTCCTTATTAAAACAAAATGGTAGGTATTCCTGTTTGCAGGTGAGGATCCCTAAAACATAAACAAATAATGCAGTGGCATAATGCTTGTAAATAAGTTTTCAACACCCTTCAGTCCAATTCTGAAAATTCTGAACTTGCCCTCTGTGCTTGCCACTGTTTATGGAAAGTAATTGATCAGGCACCAGGCATTTAAAACTGCATTGGAATCTTGGCGACTCATGACTTTTGAAAAGATTTACATATTTTGAGAATTTTGCCCCAATGCTTCTCTATCATAATTGGTTCCATTAATTAGAGCCAAACGACAGAAAATAAATCAGAGTTTCACCACGATTAAAATGATTTTAAACAGGGTAAAAAAAAAAAACCCAAATGTTCAATATTGGTTTGCTATTAGCTTGAGGATAGTAATTAAAAATTACTTTGTTTTATAAGTGCTGAAAGTGTATTTCTAATTGCATAAAGTATTGGAACACCTAAATGCCCTGCAATAAAAGATTGATTATTATCAGTTCAATGAAACTGTAGGCACTGACTTAAAAGAATGTACACAGGTGTGTGTGTGTGTGTGTGTACACCTATGTGTGTATACAAAGGTATTACATAAGAGTATAGCCAGGCAAACTTACAAATACCTATAAAAGTATAAATATACAAATATGCATTATATATATTTAAAAATATAAGTGGATCCAGAATGATATTTTAATTTTGTTTATTCAGGGTAGTTGACATTTTTTTCTTTTTTCTTTGTTTTTAACATGCATTGATATTTTGCCTTCGTGTATGTTTGTGTGAAGATGTCAGAAACTGTGGAACTAGAGTTACAGACAGTTATGTGCTGGGAATTGAACCCAGGTCCTCAGGGAAAGCAGCCAGTGCTTTTAACTGCTGACCCATCTCACCAGCCCCAGCATGATATTTTAAATATACATACACCTAAAATTTTTTATTGCTTTAGTGGAGAGGAAAAGAATTTGAAACAGCTGTGCTTTAGTTTGGGTATGACTTGAATTTTTCGAGATGCTCTACAGTGATTGAAGCTTGTTCTAACCTTAGATTAATTAATGGTGTTGGGAGGTGTTAGAACCTTTGGGAGGTGGGTTCTTCTGGATGATTCTTTTAAATGGCTTATAAATAGATATGTGTCACACACACACACACATATATATATATATATAATCTTTATATTTATTTTTTAATTCATTTTACATAACAAGCACAGTTCCCCCTTCTATCTCTCCTCCCTTCCCCTTCCCCATCCACTCCTTAGAGAGAGTAAGACTTCCTATGGGTCACCAACAAATAGTCACAGGCCAAGTTGAGGAAGGACCAAGTCCCCTGCCCCCTGCATCAAGACTGAACAAGGTATCCTGCCGTAGGGAATGAGCTCCAAAAAGCCAGTTCATGAACCAGGTATAAATCCTGGTCACACTTCCAGGGACCTCACAAACAGACCAAGCAACACAACTGTCACCCACTTTCAAAGGGCCCGTTTGGTTCCCAGCTCTCATAGCAGAGTCCATGAGCTTCCATGAAATTGGGAGAGCCATCTCTGTGGGTTTCCCCATCATGATCTTTTTTATTATTTTTATTGAGCTATATATTTTTCTCCACTCTACTTCCTTCCTCCTTTCTCTCTGTATATCCTCTCTCATCACCTCTGTGCTTTAATTTACCAAATTTACTCAAGATGTCTTTTTCTCTTTTCCATACATGTGGATCTATGAATGTCTCTCAAGGTCCTTTTTGTTTTCTAGGTTCTCTGGGGTTGTGGACTCTAGTATGGTTTTCTTTGCTTTATGTACTACAAGCCATTTATGAGTGAGCACATATTATGTTTGTCTTTCCGGGTCTGGGTTACCTCACTCAATATGATGTTTTCTAAATCCGTCCATTTGCCTGCAAATTTCAAGATGCCATTGCTTTTTACCACTGCGTAGTACTCCATTGTGCAAATGTACCATAATTTCTGCACCCATTCTTCAGTTTAGGGGCATCTAGGATGTTTTCATGTTCTGGCTATTATGAGTAATACTGCTATGAAAATAGTTGAGCACATATTTATGTGGTATGATTGAGCATTCTTTGGGTATACATCCAAAAGTGGTATTGCTGGATTCTGAGGTATATTCTTTCCTAATTTTCTGAGAAATTTCCACACTGATTTCCAAAATGGCTGCACAAATTTTAATTCCCACTAGCAATGAAGGAGTGTTCCTCTTACCCCAAATGCTCTCCAGCATCAGTTGTTATTGGTGTTTGTGATCTTGACGGTTGCAACAGGTGTAAGATGGAATCTCAGTGTTCTTTTGATTTGCATTCTTCTGATAACTAAGGATGTTGGGCATTTCCTTAAGTATCTTTCAGCCATTTGAGATTTGTCTGTTGGGAGTTCTCTGTTTAGGTCTGTACCCAATTTTTCTTGGATTTTTTTAATGTGAAGTTTCTTGAGATCTCTGTATATTTGGAGATCAGTCCTCTTCTGATTTATACTAGCGAAGATCTATTCCCATTCTTTAGGCCAATGATTTCCTTGTTATTAATGTCATTTTCTTTTGAGGAGTTTCTCAGTTTCAGGAGGTCCTATTTATTAATTGTTTCTCTCAGTGAACAATATTCAACATTAGATGGAAAAGCAAAACAAACAAACAAACAAAAAACCAGGATAACCAAAATAATCCTGTGCAATAAAGGAACTTCTGAAGGAATCATAATCCCTGACTTCAAACTCTACTATAGAGCTACAGTAATGGAAGCAGCCTGGTATTGGCATAAGAAAAGACTAGTGGAATTGAATTGAGGACACTGATATCAATTCATAAACCCACAAACACCTGATTTTTGACAAAGAAGCTGAAAGTATAAATTGGAAAAAAGAAGCATATTCAATAAATGGTGCTGGGATAACTGACTATGAACAAGTAGAAGAATGCAAATAGGTCTACATCTATTGCCATGCACAGGACCCCCCCCCATCATGATCTTGACCTTCCTTCCTCATATATTTTCTCCTCCCTCTCTTTAACTGGATTCCAGATTCTCTGCTGGGTGTCTGGTTGTGGATTTCTGCATCTGCTTCCATCAGTTACTAGATAAAGGTTCTATGACAATTAGGATTTTCACCAGTCTGATTGCAGGAGAATGCTAGGTCAGGCACCCTCTCCACTATTGCTGGAATACTTAGCTGGGATCATCCTTCTGGATCCCTGGGAATTTTCCTCCCACCAGGTTTCTCCCTAACACCATAATGGCTCCCTTTATCAAAATATCTTCATTTCTCTTCCTCTTTGTCCCTTCTCAAACTCAACTATCCTATTCCCTTATGTTCTCATTTCCCATTCTCTCCCCTCTTTCTTGTAGGAGATTGTGATATTAGTAGCAAGTCCTGTTAACCTTCCCCTCTTTTCTCTTGTTGAATATTTGATTGATGACTCATGCAACAGTGTATCACCAAAATATGACTTTACCAGCAGTCAAACTAATGGGGTACATGATATGATTTGTTCCTACCATCGTCTACATGTACCATTTCCATTATAAGGCCAAATAGCTCATGCTTTTATTGTAATAAAGAAAGCTAATGTAAGAGAAACAAAAGCAAATGATTTTCTATTTCTTCTACATGTATAGATGAGATAATTGTCCCATAATAAATTGAGTCATGTGAACTATAATTAGAGATTTATATTTTTCAAGAAAGTTCTACATTCAAATTGAGAACAAACATTTTATTCCGAAGGCGTATACTTTCCCTCAGTTGTTAATAAAATATCAAGTTTTACTTGCTTATATGATATACAGAAATTCAAGTTGCATCTTGTGTTTCTTTAAAAATTTATAAACCTGTGTTTTTCTTCACCTAACTATTTCCAGATCCTTTGGAGTTTTCAAGACATGTAGTTCTAACAACTCAGATCCTTCCCTATCAAAGTGTCAGCTCATTAGATACACAACCTTTGTAGTTTTCTTTGTTCCTTCAACTTAAGAGAAAAGCCAGTCTAGGTGTCTGCTCTCTCCATTGGCTTTATTCATGTGTACGCCTCTCTCCGTCTGCTGTGATTTTAAAGTGTTTCCCCCATTCAGTCCCTTGTTCCCAGGCTGCCGACTTTCAATCTGCCACAGAGGCTCAATTCTCTGGTGCAATTCTACACAGCTGTTTGTGCCTTCTGGTCTTTTTATACAGCCATTAGATTTTTTCAGGTGCCTTACTTGAGCAGGTTTCCTAAATTTGCCTTTAACTGTATAGCCTTTTATACATTCAGTCCCTGAAAACAAACAAGTAAATAATATTATTACTTATGTAAATGATGTATATGTTTCTAAGTAATCATGGAATTAATCACGCTATCTTTTGTTATTATACTATAAAATTATTCTATTTAAAGATCTCTTATATTAACTGTATCAAAATTACTAAAAAGGGACAGAGGAGATGGCAGTCAGTACAAATCATGCATTAGGTATTGATCTGCAGTCTTGTTTCAGACTAGAGATAGATTACATGATATCACAGTGTGATGCTCCACAGTAGTTAAAAACACCTGCCAGTTAGCCTGGGGATTTTTGCAATGTACTGTATTGTAAGGCTATCATGAACATGGAATAGGTGTATTTTTTATTTGACTTTTTAAAATTTATGTAACCTTATAATAAATTGAGAAATGTTTGTAATAAAATACTATAAATATTTTTACAATGAAAAGAGCATTCATAAAAGCAGTGAATAATCTGAAGCTAAAGTTGAGTAAATAGAAACTCATCCAATAGTCATACTTTAAAGGATTAATATTATAATAATTAAATTAATATGCAGATCAAATATAACTAGTAAAAACACCAATTTATAAAAATTGATAATTTTTTTAAAAATTCATATGAAAATTTAGAGCATTCAGATAAAAACAAACATTATGGAAAATAGGTAATTAACTGGAGGACCCACATATATCTATTTAAGAAGTTACTACAAATATCTTTAGCATCAAATAATATATATCAGTATGTAGACACATATGTCGATCAGTATAACATTAAGTCCATGAATAATAACTTAATGGTATGGTTTATTTTTAGATTTTATTTCTAAGATAATCTAGTGGTCTAAGCAAAAATCTTCAAAGAATGTGGCTTGGTCAAGTGTATCCATATAATAAGTAATAATATATATATTTGTGCTAGGCCAAAATTGATTAAAGATTAAGTGGAGGAAGAAAAACTGTTAAACTCTTAAATTGCAGATTAATTTTCAGTAACTATAACCAGGGTTATAAATGACAAAAAATTGGATAATTTTCACTATGTAGAAGTTAAAATACTTTGATTTCAAAAAAAACAAACAAATAAACAAACAAACAAACAAAAAAACCCAAGAAGACTAAAAGCGATGGTCCAAAGCATCATTTGAATCTCAATGGTGCCTCCATGTAGACCTTCTGCTTGCTCAGCTCCTGAAGCTCCCAGAATTGCCAACATTGTGGAAAACTGGCTTTGGTACATTAGGTAGTATTATTTCTCCATTCAAAGTCCTACACATAGTTCCCTAAGTTTCTGCAGAATGTGTACTTTGTTTTTATCCTAAGGAATAAAATTTACACAAGACAAAAGGAAGCAGCAGAAGAAAAATGTAAGCTGGAGAGATGGCTCAGCGGTTAAGAGCATTGCCTGCTCTTCCGAAGGTCCTAAGTTCAAATGGGGATGTTCTATTGGGATCTCACCAAGGCCAGCTGGCCTAGGTCTGAAAAAAGCATGGGATAAATCCGGACTAGCTGAACATAGCGGACAATGAGGAATACTGAGAATTCAAGAACAATTGCAGTGGGTTTTTGATCCTACTGCACGTACTGGCTTTGTGGGAGCCTAGGCAGTTTGAATGCTCACCTTACGAGACCTGGATAGAGGTGGGCAGTCCTTGGGCTTCCCACAGGTCAGGGAACCCTGATTGCTCTTCGAGCAGATGAGGGAGGGGGACTTGATCGGGGGAGGGGGAGGGAAATGGGAAGCGGTTGTGGGGACGAGGCAGAAATCCTTAATAAATAAATAAATTTAATAAAAAAAAGAAGAAAAATGTAAGTTTTTCTTACATTAAGTTCTTAAAGAACCTTGTATCTGTGTACAAGCACATATAATAAGCGCCTCTTCACCATAGAGACTGAATGAACTACTTTACTGAGAAGTCAATAATCCTCACATATAGTCATATACACAATAAATAAGCAAACATTTTTGAACAATGAATGCTCCTATTATTGTAAGAGATTCTAATAAAAAGGACTTGGATGTTTAAAACTGTTATATATAATTGCCAAAAATGAATAAAATAATTAATTTCTTAATCTAATATTTATAAATATGCAGCTATTTTAATTGTAAGTAATTAAAAATATTCCTCAAACTAAATAAGTAGTGTCCCAATAATCCATCAGCAAATGAACAGATAAGTCAGAAATGCTTCTTATTCAGGTAGCTTCCACAATAGCACAGCCCTCTCAGTACAGACTTGATGGTCTTCCTGAAGACCAGGACATCCTGTAAGCTTGCTGCAGAAGCTGCAGACAACACCATATGACACCTAGCCCAGAAAACACTGATTTTAAACATGAAGTCCAGTTTCTACTAAAACTTTTGCAGTAACTTGAAAAGGAAAATTCAGTCACAGATTGTGTGTATTGCTATGAAATAGATGGATTCTTAATTTTTCACTAAATCTTTTCCTTCTGTAACAGGCTTGCACAGGATGGATTCGATTTAAATATTGCAGTCTTTGCAATTTGTCTTAGCATAACTTTTCTTAGCATCGTTCTTATCCAGTCCAGACAAGAAAGGGGTGATTTAATTAGGAAATCTTTCCCTGAAGATTGATTCCTCAACATCTCTGAAAAGAGCATTCATTCTTTATTCTGTGACTCCAGCCACTTTGTTTCCCCAAAGCTTCCCCCTCTGTGTTATTTTTCCCTGTGAAAGCCTTCATTCCATCCAGCTCATGATTCAGCTCCAATAGACATTGTTCTGAGTGCCACATGCCAGAGCCTGGGTCTCACTCATATGGACTATTGCTTTGAATCACCTCCTCCCCACAAGTTTAGACTAATATAGGTCTTTTTCTATGAGTTGTTTCAGATGTGAAATCTTAAAAACAAGAACATGTAAGCTACTTACTTTTCCTCTTATGGTAACTGAGCTCTGTTTTACAGATTTACTTGTTCTTTCTCAGCTTCTTTTTCTTTTTCCTATTCTTATTGGTCAGTTCAGTCCCCCATTTGCTTCTTTACATAGGGATTACTTCCATCAGCTTCCCACTGGTCTCACTTCCTGTTTCCAGAAAATTTGTATGATTCATCACTGTGCCACACATATTTTCTCTGCTAATGAAATATCATCATAGGAAATGCTGTAAGCTATTAATATTTTAAAATACAAATAAGGGAAAGGAGGATTTTTTTCTTAATCCCCTTAAGCTCAGCTAGCTTATTGTCCTCATTTTGGATTATTTTCTTATTCTAGTTGTATTCGTTTTTTATGTGAAATTCTGTCATTTTAGTTCCTGCTTTGGATTTAACATCTCTATAAGCACTACTTTTTAATAAATATAGATAGAATTAGATATGTTTAATTTAGGAGATCAATATTCCTACTCTGAATATTGTTGTCTTAAATAAAATCTGCTCTGAACTAACTTTTGCTTATTTGTTTTCATTTTAAAAGGAGTAAATGGAGATAAACCTGCAGTTGTGATATATTGAAAAAAAGAAAATTATTTAAAAAGCTAAATTAATGCTCAGCCTTCAAATTTTTCTTTATAAATATTTTACTTGTGCACACTCTCTTGTGATTATATTTTTCTCCTTCCTCTCCCCCTCAAATTCCTCCAGCACTTTTCCCAACCATTTGTTACTATGTGGTACTTCATTTGTCCTTTTTCTTTCACACTTCCCAAGAAAATTGCCATTCTCTCCTCTATCGTCCATCAGCTCATAGTATCTTTTCAGCTACAGGTGGGATCTCATGACATCCTTCATTACCCACACTGAGATGTGGTTGGAAGATACTTGGTTTTGTGCAGGTAAACCAGAGTTGACATGAAGTTATCAGTACAATGCCAGGTCCTTCCATATGACAGCATTTCCTCATCCTCTGTTCTAGAGTTTTCACATCTTCTGTTAGCTCACTTGTGTGGGATTTTTCCAGCTTCTTTATATAGGCATTTAGTGCTATGAACTTTCCTCTTATCACTGCTTTCATTGTGTCCCATAAATCTGGTTATGTTCTGTGGTCATTTTCATTGAATTTTAGAAAGTCTTTAATTTATTACTTTATTTCTTCCTTGACCATTAGTGCTTCAGGTCAGCATTGTTTAATTTTTATGCATTTGAGGGCTTTCTGAAATTAGTATTGCTGTTAAATTCTAATTATAAAATATGTTGATCTGATAAGATACATGGGGTTATTCCAATTCTTTTGTATCTGTTGAGGTTTGATTTATTACTTACTAGACTCAGAGATTCACCTCTCTAGGTGTGGGCTGGATTTTATCTTTGTACACAAAGCAATGAATATTCTGGTTTTCCTTCATACCATTTACATCTGCTTTTTATCAAAATCCACTTAAGTCTTAATTCATTCAATAAATACCTGATTTGTAGACAAAACCCCCAAAATAACCCAGATGTATGCTTAGAACTGGAAATCCTAGAGCAGAGTCATGGTTCCATCTTTGAGGAGTGTGGTATATTTAGCTAACATCTGAGTGTGAAGTGGTCCATGACACTAATGTTGTGTACAAGGTTGCTTAAGGTATACATTAGTTATTCTGAATAAAGCTGGCCAGGAGCATGAAAGTCTTTCCTGAGCAGAAGATGACACTTAAATTCAGTTTCTACGTCAAAGGAGTATTATCCAGTTGACACTATGACCTTATTCATGCACAACTGTTTGGAACATTTAGCTCATTCTGGAATGGTTAGTCTTAAAAGCCTGTATACCAGAGGAAGAGAGATAGTAATTGACAAATTACTTTAATCAACCTATGTGTTTGGCTTTTAACCTCTGAAGTTGTCAATAATAAGATGATCAATTAAAATTCCCTCTAGTTTTAAAATGTTCTTTGTTCTCCTTTCATAAGTGGTCAAGAATTGTTTCTTTTAAAATATGAAATTATGTAATGTCACTTTTAAATCTTCAAAAAGTATTTCTTTGGATTTTGTTTGTAATATAAATTAGCCATTCAATTACTTTTTATAAAAATTAGCCCTAGTGAGGTAAATTTTTATTAAGTCGTAATATCCTAGCGTCTAGCATTCTATATTTTATGCTTTAGAAACAACTATTTTTATAATATTGTCTGAGTTTTCTAAGATTTTTGAATCCCTTTTACTTAAAATTTACAGTAATTTTTTACATATTTTGAACGTGTAAATAGGAAGTCTATTTTTTCAAAAGCTCATATTATCATATTCTTTCACAGCTCATAAAATTAGCAACAGTTTTTGTTTGTATTTTGTCTTTTGAATACTGAACTGCCTGTATTGTCTTCTTCAAGCATTTTCATAGTGTCTAAACAATTTGTCTGCACATTTGAGGCACTATAATATGAAATACTTCTTAAATTATTGCTGACAAATTTGTTAACTCTGTTTCTGCTTTGATCCAGTTACATTAATTTAAAGAAACATTTTAAGTTTTAATTCTAGAATTCTGATATACATAGTAAACATTCCTTCTTACTGAGAATTTTTATGGTTCTATAAAATCAGCATGTACACATTGTATGTATGGTATAGATGTATTGTACACATATGTCATATATTCCTATGTCTGTGTTTGCATGGCTACAAATTTGTATGTGTATATGTGTGTATGATATGTTCTTCAGACATAGCAATATATTCATTAGCTTGCAAATCCTGAAGGACAAGAATGTTTTCTTGAGAAGATGAATGAAGTTTTACTCATTCCCAAGGTGACCGCATATTATTTGCAGGGTGCTATTTATGGTGGGAGTTCCTACTGTGACATCTGTTTCCTAATTATCACATGTACTCTGACTGCTGATATTCTATGATTTCTAAGGGAGAATACTGTGAAATAGCTTGTATTACAATGATCTGCATTGTTAAGGTAGAAAACCACACATAATCACATGATATTTCTTTTTTTAAAAATCAAAGTAGGCTTATTTAAATATGTTCTTGCAAACCAGAGAGCATTGTATTTGGGTGTTAGATTTATGAGAATTATCTATAGCATCTCCTTTTATAAAATACCATTCTTTAAATAGAGTTGTTGAAATTTGGTGTCCTTTACATGGGTTATGTTTCCAAAAACAATGTTACTACGTATGTATGTTGGTACACCAATCATTCTCAGAGCCAAGAAAAATATCAGCAATATCAATACAGACAAAGGGTTCAGCTTCTGAAATGGTGAATTAAAGGGCATTGTTCAAACAAATTGAAGACTTATTTATCTTATAATAAGACATCAAAAAAAACTTAGTAAATGTCAGGATCATCTAATTGTCCTACCTTTCATGTCAGTTTCAAGAAACGTGTCTTGGTTCCAATATCATATCCCAGTTCCTGGCAGCAGAAAGAGTGGATGTGAAGACTTGGAAAGAATGTTTCCTAATATTTTCCTAATTGGATGGCATGTATGAACATGCATGTTAAGAGCATGTGAGAAGTGATATTTTTAACATTGTCTGTATGGCATCCAAGAAAATTATAGCTTTCTTAGTCAAGGAAAAGAAAGCAATTTACAATGAGGAAGCAAGTAGCAGCCTTGCATCAGAATTCACACTGGACATATCTTTCTCTGCTTTAATGTGACCTAAGTAATGCCTGTTTAATTTGGCCAAAACCCAAACACAGGTGTCTCTGTCTTTTGATTCACTTTACTCCTATCTTCACCCTACACACTCAGTCACAGATAACTTAATTAATAGAATTATTTATCTTTTCTTCTTCCACCATACAGATTACTTACTACTCAGCATGCAATACATTTTATTCTTAGACATCCATGCAAAACCAATGTCTACTTTAAAAAATCATTAAAATTACTCCATGTCATTGGAAGAGTTAATACTCAAGTTAGAGAAAAAAAGGTACAGAGAATATGAGCAACTGATGCCTTTGAGAGTAGAATAAAGACATACAATTGCCTCTGATTATAGGTTAGCAAAGTTTCTGTTTACTGAAAGTGAGTGAGCAATTTATAGGATAATTCATAACACTTTAATGATGTTATTCAGTCATAAAGTTATGTGAACAGTTGAGAAATGGGGAAATATACCATCCACTTTCTTTTTTTTCTCTTTTTCTTTTTCTTTTTTTTTTTTTCTCGAGACAGGGTTTCTCTGTGGCTTTGGAGCCTGTCCTGGAACCAGCTCTCTAGACCAGGCTGGCCACGAACTCCCAGAGATCCGCCTGCCTCTGCCTCCCGAGTGCTGGGATTAAAGGCGTGTGCCACCACTGCTGGGCCCATCCACTTTCCATATACTAAAGATGCTTTTCAAAACCCTGTAGTGAATTTTTTAAATTGTGTTGGAGTACTAACAGTGAAATACTCTTGCCAGGACTGCAGGTGGAAAATGGAGCTTCAGGAATCAGATAAGACGATGAGCTGTGGAGACAATGTGGAGTAGAACAAGTACTGTAAAAATCAGCCTTTGCAAACTATTTACTCAGCTAGTCCACTATCTGTTCAGAGCAAATATTAATGGAATTCTTAGTAGGCCTGTCTCACTATACAAAATAGGCAAACCAAAAATTTGGGGGGAGAGGGTAAAGGTTAAAGGTATTCTTAATCCTATTTTTCTTATAGAAGTTTAGTCTATTAGCAAGAAAACACATTATCTCGCTCTCTTTTTTATTAAAATATAATACTTTAATATATAAAGCTACATGGCATGCTTAAAACAGGAGGGTTTAATGGTATAATTGTATTCTAATAAAAATATTACAAACTAAAAATAGAATAAATCAAGCATTCATTTGTTATTCTTGTTATTTCACCATGAATTTCTAGTGTTGGGCTGAGGTTATCATGATACGGTAGGCTGTAAAGAATTTACATGAGGTACAGCAGGTATAATCTATTTGTCAGCCAGATCATTTATCTATTTGGTTTCAATTTATTTCAGTGATTGGTGATGATGGACTTTATATCATACTGAAGGGCTTTGCTCGACCTCAGGTAAAGGTATTAAGAAGTCTGACTGGTGAAGAAGACTCGGTTATCTCTTCAATATCCAGAGAAAGCCTCGTTTTTGATGCACAGTTGAAAGACTCCACAGTGGCTGAGATATACCTGCCTTCACGGCAGTTAGTGGTAAGAAGTTTACACTTTTGTAAAGACAGAGTTAAAATTATAACAAAATTTTTATATCTTAGATTTCTAGATTCCAAAATCTTCAGGCACTTAAGTTTGCCCAAATAACATAGCCCTCAAATATAAATGACACTGATACTATTGACCTTGACATTTGATCAAGACTATTAATGAAGGAATCCTTCAGAAGTATATTGCACACTTGCAATGGCTGTGTGTTCCAATATATACACTTATAAGACATAAGCAAGGCTGATTCAGTGGAAGAGGAATTGTGCTAACTTTGGATGAAGAAGCAAGAGCAGATGATTTGAAGGGGGATAGACGAAAAATGTCTTTTTATTATGCTTTTTTTCGAGCATTTGTTTTTGAGACAGGGTTTCTCGTACCTTTCCACTTCCTGAAACACTCTGTAGACAAGCTGAGCCTCGAACTCACAGAGATCCATCTGCCTCTGCCTTCCAATTGCTAGTTTTAAAGGCATGCACAATCACCACCCAGATATTATGTTTTCCTTAAAAGCAATACTAAAGGAATTAATGAATTGATCTCATTATAATAATTAAGACATTATTATATTTTTTCTTATAGACAATCTATCAACATAAAAATGCAAGTTCAATCGCTTCTGGATTTGTGTAGACTCCTTATGGGTGTTAGATTAGTGCTTTTTCTTTCCTTTTTTATTAAATACTTTTAAATTTTTTAAAATGACCTCATTTTCCTTTTTCCTGTTCTTTCCTCCAATCCTTCCATATCTGAATCCTCCTTGCTCCCTCTCAATTTATGGCCTCTCTTTCTTTAATGTTCTTTAATTGTTTTTGTTACATGTATATAGATGTATAAAAATTGAGGCAGGAAAAAAAATTGAGGCAGGAATACTCACCCTAAAACGCAGAGCCACCCTAATGTGGCTTTTATCTCTCTCTGCCTCCTAGCAGTGGACTGGATGTGATCACATGCCTTGCACTCTTGCCCTGGAGACTGACTGTATCTTCAGATATTAAACCTACACAAATTC
Organism: Microtus oregoni; assembly: GCF_018167655.1. Classification (NCBI taxonomy): domain Eukaryota; kingdom Metazoa; phylum Chordata; class Mammalia; order Rodentia; family Cricetidae; genus Microtus; species Microtus oregoni. The sequence continues at coordinate 21,843,079 of NW_024543067.1, read as the reverse complement.
TTCCTTTCTTACACTGCTTCTGTCAGGTATTTGTCACAGTGAGAAGAAAAGGCAAACATCTCTTTCCTTAGAGATTTAGTTTTCCTTCCAGAGGGTTTTTGCCTCCTTTGCTGTTTATTTCTAAATATGTTTTTGAGATTGATATGAATAGAAATATAAGCATGGTCTCTTTCTCTCTGCTTGTTGTTGGTGTAAGAAATAATTCTGATGTTTCTAAGTCAATTTTGTATCCTGCTAATTTGCTGAACTCATTGATAATTCCTACAAGTTTTCTGGTGGAGTTTTTCAGTGCTCTTATTATAAGAAGATATCATCTGCAAGCAGGGATATTTTGACTTCTTTGCTGATTTGCATCTCTTTAATTTCCTTCTCTTGCCTTATTGCTTCAGATGATGCATTGAGCACTAAATTGAAAAGAGGTGGGGGTGGTGGACAGCCCTGTCACAATCCTGGTTTTAATGGGTGTAGCACGAATAATAAACACCCAGAGACAGATACAGGGGTTAAAGCTCTAGATCAGAGAAGCAGAACAGTAGTAAGTCACTACAGAGACATTTTACCTCTACCAATGATCAGACTGAAGGGACAGTCCTCAGACTGCCTAGACTGCACTGTGTCTCCACAAAACCTCAGACTCCACCCTCCAGTGAGTTCCTGTCTCTTCCCCTTTATATTCCGTTCCTTGCCCAGTTAAATAGATCCGGTCTCCACCCCCCTAGTGCTGGGATTAAAGGTGTGAGCCACCAGTACCTGGATATATTCCTGGATTGATTTTTTTATTTCAAGGAACATTTTTTTTATTGACCTATATCTCTTTCTCCACTTTCTTCCCTTCCTTCTCTCCCCTTCTTTCCTCTCCTATGACTCCCATGCTCCCAATTGACTCAAGAGATCTTGTCTTTTTCTACTTCCCATGTAGATTAGATCCATGTATGTATCTCTTCAGGTCCTCTTTGTGGTCTAGGTTCTAGGGGATTATAAATTGGAGGCTAGTTTTTCTTTGCTTTATGTGTAAAAGCCATTTATGAGTGAGTACTTATATATTTGTCTTTCTTATTCTGGGTTACTTCACTATTTGCCCGCAAATTTCAAGGTGTCATTACTTTTTTTCTGCGGTATAGTACTCCATTGTATAAATATACCACATCTTCTTTATCCAATCTTTGTTTGGGGGGCATTTAAGTTGTTTCCAGGTTCTGGCTATGACAAATAATGTTGCCATGAACTGGAGTTGAGCACATGTCCTTGAGTATATACCCCAAAGTGGTATTTCTAGGTCTTGAGGTGACGAGCCATCAGATGTGGGTCCAAGAAAGGATATCTATTCCCCTGCAGTAACAGTGAGCCCTCTTAGCCACTGAGCCATCTCACAAGACCCTAGAATATACCTTTAAAATCTTCTGCTAAGTGCATGCTAAAGAGGAAAGAATGGGCACTGAATGATCTGAGATCAAATTCTAGTCCTCTTGTTTGTGGACTGTGGGAATCTGAGGGAACATAAGACTCTTCACTGTTGTTAGGTTTTATCCTTTACCTTATCAACTTGCAAAGAATAATGGAGACAACTTGTGAATATCCAAGAAACCAAATGGCCATCCGTGGTCAGAGCAATGGGAAAAATAAAACCGAGAAAAGGCCACTGAAGATAAGACGAAGAAGGCATAGGAAATAAATTCTTTGCATGCTAAGAATTTACTAAATAGTTAAAATATTTATGTAACTTAATGACTGACTAAAATTATTCCTGTGCACAAAAGTAAAATTGAGTATTAAATGGTGATTAGAGTATGATAAAGTAAAAAGAATAAAAAGTAAAACAAAGAAAAGCAAAAATATAATGAATGAAAACCTTTAAACACCTAATTATTCTAATTTGTTTCTGTAATCAGCCGTCTAGATTTGAACACTTAACCTTTGAATCATTTGCCTCAAGTTTCAAGAGAAGCTGGGATTAGAGAGTATAATACCATGTCTATTTTTAGAAATGCTTTAAATATATATTATATATAATCTTTGATTGTTTTTTCTTTTTTTTTTTTTTACTGATGGCCAGTTGTATATGCCATTGTAACTAGACTAAGGAGGTTGGTAGCTGGCAAAACATTATTTCTGGGTGTGGTGTACCTCCTGGTTGTTCCAGGAAGAGATTAAATATTTGAACCAGTAGACTGAGAGATAAGAACAACCCTTATCAATGTGAGTGGTCAACCTTTTGTCTATTGAAAAATGGAACAGTACACAAGTGTGGAGAATGGTGAATTGGCTATTTCTTGAGTTGAAACATGCAGATTTTGGTGCCCTTGGTAATTTATTATATTATATATTGATACATAGTGTCTATGTGCTGTACATAGACTTCCCATATTTTTATATTCATGCTATGTGTAACTATTTTATTAATAACTGTTGTAGAATATTATTTTAAGGTGTGTTACTTTTGTGTGGCCAGGATCATTTATTTAATGATGCAAAGATGTGTTTGATTAAGTAAAATTCACTTGTAGTTAGAAGGTTGAATTAGTAACTACCTGATAGGAAGTTGTAGGGAGAAGCCAGGTGGATGTGGGTTTTTAAGGAGGGAGAGGAGAAGCAGGAGGGTGAGCTTCTTGCTATTCAGCCTCTGAGAAGCAGAATTTCACCACAACCTTTGAATCTCAGAGTTCTTTAGAGAGACAGAGATTTAGGTAAATTCCGTTTGTAGTTTTGAAAGAGTTGGTGCTGAGGGAACAGAATTCCCTCCGGCCCTGGCTCTTGCCACTTAGGTTTAACAGCTCCTGGTGGAGTTACAGTTGCTGATAGGACAGCCATGACTTAAACGGGAGCAACAGTTTAAAGAAAAGGACAAGTATTGAGAACATTTATTTTTTCCTATGAGAAAAGTTTTGGTTTTTGCTTTTTTTTTTCCCTCTAAATCCTCACTGATAGAACTTGACCAGGGTCCCTGATCAAAAGTAGGTATATAAATATTTAGTGTGGTTCTGCCTATTATAGTAGTATATTAGAAAAATATAAATACTTCAAAGTATCTTTTTTGAATAAATTGCTTTTCCTTATGTTCCGTTTTATAGACATTTTCATATCTGGATGAGTTTGACATAAATAGCAATAGATTCTGCCTTGGATAATAAGGCTATGGTGGGCCTGCCTGAGATCTCATGTGAGATCTTCAAATTCCCGCTGTGACATGAGGGACTAACTGAGGTTATTATAGAAATAGGAGGTGGGCTGTAAGATTAGTTCTGAGACTGAGAAGGAGACTCCCCCAGGTCCTAGTGGAACTCGCTTCATACTTTGTATGGTATCTCTTGGCTAAATAATTTTTATATACGCACATTATTAATCTCAAATATCTTTATGTTCCTTTCTTCTGAGTTAAATATCAGAAAGAATTTTAAGCATGTTAGGAACAGTCTATATTATTCATTTACATTTAAATTTGTAGTAATCAACAATGCTTTTTGCATTTACCATTATAGTATTCAAATTCCGTGCATCATTTCTCCTTTGTTAGTGGTTTTTTTTTGTTTTTACTGAAATTCATCTTATAAATATTTGTTCAGCATAACATACAGAACCATCGTCTTGTTTGTGTTTCTCTAGCTCTGCATTGCCATTTTATGTAAATATAATTTCCAGGTTAGAAGTTACTCTACCTGAGCTCTTTGAAGATGGCTGTATTTATAGAACAAAGTAGAAACATTATAAAACTGAAAAATATAAAACCAATTCAATGAAATAATTACAAAGGAAAGAGGCACTGAAAGCCTTATGATTTCACAATTAATATTACGGGGTCCAGTGTTTATGACTACTTGATCAAGAAAGAAAGCTTCCATAAGTATTTAGAAGTCGTTGTGAACCGGTAAATTGGACAAATTTGGACTAAATTTGGACTGGGTAATAACAATAAGAAATGCTGAGGAACATAAGGGATAAAATGTCTGCTTGAAATTTTTCGTAACAGTTTTGTAGGGGGCAGCTGGAAGAGCAGAATAATTAGGGTTCATCTCTCAACTCAGAATCTGAGTTCTGAGCACTGACAGAACTCATTCTTTATGTGTTCGTTTATTTGAGAGGCTTAATTTTGCAATCACTGTCAATCACAGACTATGTTTAGCACATTCTTTTGGGATTCTTCTGAAGTTTTGATGTATGTCCATCTGCCAATCTGCTCAACACCCTTAATTCTATTCCTTCCAAAATTATATATTTTAAGTACTAATTAAATGTTGTATATGAATTCAATTTGATTTGCTTTATTCTGTATATATCCTTTCAGTAAATTTTATTTACAGTTTTAATTGTTATTTTCCTTCCAAAATATTTTTGTTCTTTTTTATTTCATGATCTGATTTTATGTCTAAATAAAATCACTATTCAATGTGAATAGGTTCTTTGGATTTTTTAAACATTCATTGTAGATTTTTCTTCGTTGGTGTTCAGTCATGTATATGACTTGCAGTCTTATTAATTAGCCATCCTAAGGCTATTTGCTTCTGTGGGATTTCCTTTCCTCCGAAGCTTACACATGACTTTAAACATTTTTATCTTCCTGGGTTGTCACTAGAATTTGCATTAACTAGTCTGCTGTGGGTTTTCACTATGTGAAAATGGGAAACCACACACATGCAAGTTGCTGAGCTAGATAGCTCATTTTCTGAAAATTCTGTCAAGTCTCATAGCTGAAATGCAACTTCCTGTTTTTCTCATGGATTAGTGTATGTAGTTTTTTCTTGTCTGTATTTTACGTTCGTAGTGTTCATCAGCGTTCCTAGGCGTTAGGATCAATTCCAGTTTCTCACCTTGGATGATAATGAACCTTATGTTCTATCCTACATTTGAACAATCTCCAGAACTCAGTCGTTCATGACCTCATCCCAGTTAAATAGCAATGTGGATCACTTTGTCCTGTTGTTTAAATACCCTCTTTCTTTAGGTATTACTGCGCCAAGCTCAGCTATTTATTTCTTCAAGAAGAACAAGAATAAGTCTTTCTCTGTATTATACATGTAGTAGCCACCAAACAGTATCTTGAATAGTCATATTGATTTGTTATTTTAAGGAAGTTCAAATTTCATGTAAATATGCCACTTGTTATTCACATTCTCTAGAGTTTTTCCTAGGCAAGCATAGCATAGATACTCCATGTGACAATGAATTGTCTCTTTTTGCCATAGTGACCTATGTATTCTACTGATAACATTCTGTTTAATGTTTATTAAATTAGATAACCCTACATAAATACACATATATAAATGATTTATCCATGACATAACACTGTATTCACTTTATTTGCCACTACAAACATACAAGGCTATTAATAAAGAAACTGTATATTGAGTATTTGCAGCCTGCTTTCATCAAATAATTATTTAATTTTGACAGTATACCAAGTGCTTTTCTGGTACTTCAGGGAAATGGCTGAATAAATAAAGCAGGATCCTTTCTTATGTTATTTTCTTGATGTTGCCAAAGAATAAAAATTGTGTGGAGAGAAAGGCATGTCTGGAGCTGCATGAGCCATCTCTACAGAGATGAGTGACCCCTTCTCTCATTGCACTGGAACTACGAATACAGCCTTTTTGCAGGCTCACCTAGATGGGTCGTACAATTCTCACCGGTGTCATCGTGTGTAGGTGTCAATGAGCACTGCTGAAGTCTGTCTGCTATTGATGCTTTCCACAGCTGAAAAAGTGGAGTACCTTTGGATCACTGGAAGTTACATCTGAGACTGAAATGGATAAAACTCTACATTCAGTGGTGATTGAAGAGGACTGTGAAATCCTTAAAATTCCTGCAAAGGAGTTTGAGAAGTTAAAATTGGTATGGTGTGCACATCTATGTTACTTTTGGAGTTTGACTTGATTATAGATAGCATATATTGGGTTTATTTGATGAACAACACTTCAACAGCTTCGTTCAGGTAGCTGGCATGGAAGGCAGGTTCTCCATCAATGTGTATTATGAAAACTTTTTAGCTTTTTATGAATTTCAAAATCATCCATTCACTCAGTTAGCAAATAGGTAGTTTGCATATCAACACCATGTTATTTCAGATCACTTTTGCTTTCAAGATCTCAATAGTCTGCACTCCTTTTATTCAGAACCTAAACTAGTCACTTTCTGTCAACTTGACACAGACCTAGACATACCATGGAAGAGGATATTTTAGTTAAAGAATCACCTGTATCCGATGGAGTCATAGGCATATCTGTGGGGAATTTTCTTAATTGCTAATTGATGTGTAGGGCCACATTATGGGTGCTCCCATCCCTGGATAGGTGGACCTGTGTAATATAAGAGAGATAGATGAATAAACTGGGAAAGTAAGCAGGTAAGCAGCATTTCCCCATGGTCTCTGCTACTGTTCCTGCTTGCTGCCTTGAGCTTCCATCCTGGCTTCTCTAGATGATGGGCTGTAACTTGTAAGCTGAAATAAATGCTCTTTTCCTCAGATTGTTTTGGGTTATTTTGTTTACTAAAACAACAGAGAAGCCATAAAGGACAGAATGTTTGACATTCTATTTCAGAGTCATTTAAACTTGCAAAACCAGGACTGTATGAAAAGGCATTTAAACTTAATTCTGAGCATTCAGATGTGATGTTTAGGACAATTTGTTTATGCAAATTCATTTTTTCTTCCTTCATTTAGGGGGTAGAAAAGCTTATTTAAATGTTGAGTTTGGAAGGTCCCCATAGTCTTCCTGACAGGTTCTAATGGAGGTCCAGACCCTTTATAGTACGTGCAGGTCATGCTGGAAGGAGATAAAGATGCCTTTGTCCTCTTGCTTAGAATCTCAAAGGATAAAAAATTTCTTTTGATGTGGTGACTTCAAAAACAGGTGACTTTCTCAGAATTCAACAATTTCCCAAATGCTAGATATCAAATATATGCAAATTTCAGAATGGTTTGCTTAAGGAGATTTCCTTGTTGGTTTCCCTCATCAGAATCAGCTACACACACACACATACACACACACACACACACACACACACACACACCTCTATGTACACATGCACACATACATATCTCTATGTACACACACACATACATACACACATATTTTGAGTCATCTATAACAGCTTTAAAATAGTTTAACATTTATACACTTGTATAACATTATGGAAAAAAGTGAGAATATTGGTAAACAGATCTGAAAATTAAAATTTCAGGATACCTATTGACCATAGTGATAGTCAAATACTATTCAATATTGAGTAATAGTCATACAGTTGTTACTTTTCTTTTTCTACTGTTTCTCTATTTGCTAGTTTTTGTTCATTCTTAAATTTGAAATTTGATGATGGCATTCTTTTTCAGGAAAAAGTAAAACATGATAATGTGCAAAAGTTGAAATTAATTAGCAAATGTCCTTTTTACGAAAACTGGCCTACTTTATCCATATACGAACTAGTTTCACTTAGTAAATGGAAAATTTTTCCTCCAGGTCATGGTAAGTTTAATTCAATTTTAGACTAGTTTCTTTATGTAAAATTATATTATTGGAATTCGTAATTCTTCATAGTTTCAATATTTTAAATAATATTTTTTTCATATAGGCAATCTCTTATTTAAGAAATTATTACCTATGATTGGATATTTAAATTAATTCCCTTTTTAGTTAAAAAGTGAACATGCTTCCCTTAAAGAGCAGCTTTAGTCCTCCATTCCTCATCTCCATCTCTCCACACTTCTACTGCTGCACACAGACTCACAGTAGGGGCCAAACTGTCAATGATGAAGGCAGGAGGTTGCCATAGCCAGGGTTTCCTCACTCTCTTGTTTGGGTAAGTTCTTAATCACAATCAATGGACATCTGTGTTATAGTCATCAGTGAAAATGGAACAGCTTTATAAATCACCTAGGGAAGTCTTTGAAAAGGAAATATTTCTGATTCAGATTTTACAGCTCTTAGAATATTTTATATACTTAGAGAGGTACCTTTAGGATGGTTAGGAACACTAAATATGAAATTCATGTAAACTCCACATTTATCTCCTGCACAGTGGCTGTAATTTGCACTTTATATTTTGTGTACCTCCATTCTGATTTTGATCTGTTACAGGAGGTGAGATGCATGTGGCATTATGCTGGGATTAAAAAGTTTATAATTTAGCTGTTGTCTCTGTAAGGGAAGCAGCAAGGGAAAGCCTGTGTGTTGAATAGCCAGTCTGAGGTGCGAGCAAGCATGAACTTTCTAGGGTGAGTTCACAGGGGAGCATAGACAGAACTGGATTTTCTTACATCCTGTGAGAGCCAAGTAAACAAGGGAGAGCAATGGAGGAAGACATGTGAAAGTGATGGTGGAATTTTCTGTTTATAGTAAGGAGCTCTGCTGTCTTACCAGAGACAGACATGAACATCAGAATGAGCAGAGAGACTTTACATTTCTCTCCTCTCAAACGCCTTTCAAGAAATATTGTTTCCCAAAGCCACAGAGCTGCCATGGTAGGGAGGTTAATTTCAAAATTGGCTGAGATTAAATCTCCCACAAGTTTGATTATGTTATAAATCTTAGAATATGACTAGGTTATCCTTGGAAGTAATCACTAGTTAACGGGGAAACGAGTTTCAATTCAGTATGGTACAGAATGTACTGCTTGGTAGGGTACTGTAGGAAAAAGTTAGTGTTAGGAGAGACAAGTTAGTCTTCAAAGCACAGAAATATTCTAATAAACCCAGATTTGGTGAATTAACTTTCAGAGTTTGTATTTACAATATCATTTCTTAAAACATAGTATTTAAAGTATGCTGCACATTTATTAAGTATGCCTTGATAATGAAAATGATGACTATTAATATTGATATTACCAACAACAATCTCATTAGCATTAATGACATTGAATATTAATAGCATTGATACTATAAGTTATTGATATTAAAATAATTATATTAATAATACTGAAAGGCTACCAAATACTAAACACCAGACCACCAGTAAGGGAAGATTAATAATTAACAATTAATAATATTGAATTGTCATGCATAATTAACAATAGATGAAAACAAAAGTTTTTATTCACATGTACATGTGGAAACCAGGTAGTAAACTAACATATAAAATGTGAGTTTAGCCTTTCTAAATTCAGTATATTTATTGCAGAGAAATACTTAATAAATATGGATATTTTGTGTCTCTCATAGATTTCCTACTTCATATCATATATGTCAAATATTGACCATAAGCTTATTCTCAGTGGCTAGTACACATAAAGGTAATATTTCAGTCTATAATTCTAGTAACAACTATGTAGTACAGAAGATAGAAAGAAACTACACTTAAGCTATTTAAAACGATGTGAGCAAAGTATTCTGGAATGTGGGAGGGGCTATGATCCTATAATCTTAATGCATTTAGTTTTTCAAACTAAAATATTTATATAAATACTTAAGTTTCATATTAAAGGACTAAACTGTACTTGGCAAAACACTTTTCAAAGACTTGGGTGTCTTGAAAAGTAACAACATTTGTTAAACAATCTACTGTATTAGACACTTTGTTACTGAAAAAGTAAAAATAACATTTCCACTCAGTACTAAGTGTATATAGGTTAGAGCATGAATTTACATGGATTTAGAAGAGATTTATCTCCCTTAGAAAAGAATGACAAATCTTCCTGTAAATCCCTTTTCAGTACAAACATACTATGGTCTTATAAACAAACTGATCTGGGTTAGGAATATATTCCATCAAAGTAATCCCATCTTTTCATAGTAATGAACAATGTATCAAATAAAGCATCGGATGTGATACTTCTCGACTTACAATTTATACTGGATTACTATCAGTAAACAAAACTGTGGCTGAAATTGCACTTACTTTTTCTGAGTTTAAAATTAAAAGTGAATGATTTCCAAAGCATGCAAAGTGTGTTTTGATCTTATTTTAAGAAGGTTTATTAGAAAAAGTTTCAAAGAGATTTAGCTAATTTTTCAAAAGGTTAAAAGACATTAGGGGTTGTCATTGGAAATTTCTGATTCTAAGTTCTTTTTTAGCTCCCCGTAGCTTCTTACATGCTGGGTTAACACATGAAGTACCTGATGACTATGCTCTCTAGGGTTGCTTGTAATTTTGTCTTGTATTATTCTTTTTTAAGTCATGATTCATAACTAACTTATCTTACTAGCCAAACTGTTCCAAAAATACATCATATCTATATATAAAAATAATAAATTAATTTGACAAACAATGGTTGTTATCTTGCTTCTATTGGCACGTAATCTTCCTTTTTATTCTCCAGAAAACCTTCACATACATATAACATGAGAAACTGGAAAAAAAACAGTAACTATCAAATTACTTCTAAAAGACAAAACGTGGAAGTAATAATGGGAGTAAAACTAAGTAATATCTAGTCACCAAAAACCACAAGTGTTTCAGTCATCAGGCACAAGTTTTGAAGGTCTTCCTAAAGAACAAGTGCACATTTGGCCTCTCAAGTTTCTTAGGAAACTTCTGGCATTAGTGTCTTATGCATCAGTGAGTCCTACAGGTGGTCAAAGATCTTGTTCTCAAGGATCCATGCTCATACCTCAAGGAACTCTCAGACTGGGGCCTTTGATTGTTTAGATTTTTTGAGAATTTTATTCATATATACAATTATGTTGATCATATCCACCACCACCACCCTTATTGCCTTTTCTAAGTCCTCTACTGCCTTCTGTGACCATATCCTCCTTCTAACTTCACTCTTCTTTTTATGTCTTAACCCATTGAGTCAATTATTTGTGCCTTTCTGTGTAGTTGTGCAGGCCTTCCAGTAGAGCATAGAACAAACTATCTTTTTTCTTTATACATGCCAATCCAAGTTCCCACTCCCTTCCCATTTCCCATTCCCTCCATTTACTCTCCCCTACCCCACCCCCATTCACTCCTGGTTACTTTTACAAATCTCCGATTTGCTTTTAGGAGGTGTTTTTATTTATGATAAGATCTGCACTTGATCAGGTTGTTTGTACATGTTAAGAGTGCTAAACCATTATTTTCTGATTTCCATTATCATTTCGGATGTGAAAGCAGCTGTGAGCCCACTGGTATTTGTGTGTACATGTTTACATATTGAGATTTTCTCGCTGGTCAATTTCAATATTTTCTCTTCTGTTTTATTCTTGTATTTTGTTGCTTTAAATTCTTTGTACTCTTTTTTTTCTTTTTTAGTACTGTCAAATATGAAAATATTTCTTGTAGCCATCTGCTTCGAAATAACACATTTCCCCTTTATTAGTAAAATTTCAAAAGTTTCTAATGTAATTTAAAATATTTCTTGATTCAAGTTTCAGTGTAACTCAGTCTTCTCAGGTCAACTCTTGGCTCGGGTGGCTCAGTCAAACTTGACGTTCACTTTCAGTGTTGTGTCATTGTCTAGCTGATCCTCTTCACTTGTCATTTCCCCCTTCCAGAAGATTCCAAATGTCCACTAAGCTACATTCACTCATTAGTGTTGTTTTTTTTTAAAGAAAAATTTAAGGTATACTACTGATTCTTCACATACATCGATATTTATTTCATACCTTAGGAGTTTGTAATCTTTCTGAAAATAATCAGAAAGCACTTGTTTTAAAATGTTCACGGAATACCATCTCTTCATTGCATATGCTTTTTTCTTTTTTTACTTTAAAGTGTGAAGACCACTTTTACCTTGAAAGCTATTTGACACAGGTATTTGGTCACATTTGACCCATGGGGTGAAATTTTCTAAACCCTGCTCTACTTCAGAAGCCATCTCACAACTTTAAACTTTGCAGCTTCCAATTTTCCCACTAGGCTTCATATTTTTCTGGAATTAGCCCATTCCCTTTTATTTTTCAGTGTACCTAATATTTGTAGGGTTTTCAAAAATTGATGATGAATGACAGTGATGATGGCAGGGTTTTTGTTTAGACAAAACTATGATTTATTATTTTTCAAACAAAATAATTAAACCCCATGCTGGTCAGTTCTTTTACATTCTTTAATCACTTAGTATGATTTTTTTTTCAAAGAATTAGTTTGACTGATCAACTCTTAAGACTCCAAATGTATTTTTGTTTTCAAACTTGCACAGTGCTAATGACATTAGCTAAACAGCATCTGAAAGTCTATTCACACCGAAATCACCAATAGTAAAAGAACTTTTAGAATTTATAATATTCAGCTTCATTTTCATTCATTCTATTTAAACTTCACTATATAACTTTTTGCTTTATAAGATAATAAATCAAATGATCACTGATAAATATAATCCACCAAAATATCCCCACATATTAGTTTTTTTCTCCTAGGCACACTCCTATTAATATCACCGTGATAACCACATGAATATGATGGATGATTCGTGCAGATTGCACTGTTGAGTGACTTCTTAACTCCAGCTTGCTTGCCAAGGCAGGAGAAAGTTTGAGCTCTACCTGTGGAATCTTCTATGAAGAAATGGTTCTTTAGCAGCATGTGGAGGGACTGGGGAACAGCTTTTGTTTTATTTATTTTAGCAAACCCAGTGAGGAGCATGCTGGTCTGAGGCTCAGCTTTTACACCACAAATAAAAAGACAAAGCAACAACCATGACATTTTCTCCACTCACTACTTGGGAACCTTTTACACTGTTGGTTTTACTTACTTACTGTGTTCTTTTGAAATTTTGTTTTGTGACATTCCTGGAGCTTCCTAATACTGTGCAATAAACACATTTCACTTACACGAAGGAAGTTCACTGTCTCTACCTAAAAATTGAAAGCTATTAGAGGGTTAACCATTTTATCAAAAAACAGTCCCCACAAGGATTTGTCAGAATATCATCATTTGATTTTAGTTAATTAATATTTTTATTGAACATCTGCTGTGTCTGAAACGCTACACTAGTTTCCTTTATAGCAATAAAAATGTATCTTAAAATCAAATATTTGAGTAACTACAAAGTATTCATCACTACAGAGTTTACATTTTGATTTCAGAGATTTAGTAATTGAAAAAGATATGGAGTATAATTTAAAACTTATGAGGTGTATTACAAATAACATCCATTAAAATCATGTTTAATAGCTCAGATTATATTCTCTACTGTGGCGAATATTAGTTGATTGCTTTCCAAAAGACAGTAAAAACAAAATGAAAACAGGGATTCATTTGTTTGGTTATGTTTGGAAAGGAAATGGGAATCATCTGCACCAGAAAGTGATGTGGCATAGTTGGCAGGTCTTATCTGGGAATAGCTGATAGAACAACTCAACTTAAGGGCTAGGTTAAACTGAATGAGAGAGCACTTACATGATTTGCCCAAGTCCCTGAGTTCATCCTCTGCCACTGTCAAAGTAGAGAGACACAGCAAAAAGAACCCATGCCAAGAACTTGCTCCTGTCCAGTGAAATTCAATGGAAAGAAAAGAAACTGCATCATTACAAATATCCAATTCATATGTTTGGGCCTTCTATTGTACACTTAACTAAAATGAAAAGTATTTTGATAACTGAAGAGACAAAATCTGCTCTTAACCATTCTGGCAGGGACAGAATTATCAATCTTCAATGATAAATACCTTCTTGAAACTCTAGACTGCCAAAGAGTATTTTTTAAAAGGATGCAGACAACAAAATGTACATGCCTTGTGCATGTGTGATTCTGACATGAAAAAGGTCTTCTTTAGGGTGTTCATGCAGCATAATAATTCAGAAGTGAACAGGATCGTCTCTCATTTAGGTTGAATATTGTCTTCTGTGTGACTGCTCCTTGTTGGACCCAACTCATCTCTGTTTTTTGTCCAGTTCTAATCTGCATCAGATCTGTCATTTGCAGGTCCCTAACATTTGAACTACAACTACAAGCTGTGTGTTAGGAGGTTTCACCTTTAACAAGTGTTCTAAACTTTGCAGAGGAGCAAGGTTTATGGAGCTTATATAATTATTTTCATATAGCAGTAGGAAACATAATACCTCTGAGTACTTCTGTGAGGTCTGGATGGATTCTGCTCAAGATTACTTTTACAAGAAATGTTTTATCTCCCTCTTTTTTGTTTTGTAGGCCACCATAGATTTATGAAAGCAGTAATATACCTTTGTCTCTACCTCTGTCCCTGTCTTCAATCTACACCTCTATCTACAATCATTAGTATTGCTTTTAGTGATATCTGGGAGCTACCATATTTCAAATGCAAGTTACTCTCTTCTTATTTTCTTTGTTTTCAAGGCACTGCATGAGTGCATTAAGATAAAAATCTCTAAGATAAAATTCTCTTTTTAATAAAATGGTGCTTTGCTCCATGGCTGCAGTATTTTTTTTTTTTTTAATGAATGGTCTCAGAGTAGTGTGCACAGTTCCTCTATGCATCGCTTCTGTGCTCTGATGGTCAGATGACATCATGAGCCACGGGGTAAGCTCTTTGGCTGTGAATACTGCACTTCTGGATCAGCGGCATTGCTACACGTTTAGGATTCAAACATGTTTCCTCAGAGCTTTCAGGCTAAACATCTGTTATAAAATAGAATTTAAAATCCTCTGAAATGTAGTAGATGCTTGCTTTAGCCACGAAAAGGGGAAATAAAATTTCTCCAGTGACAATCCATTTTCTTTTTCATTCATCTTTGTTGTTCTTGTTCATTTTTGTGCACTTTTGCATGCATTAAGTCTTACACATGCAATTAATTTACCCCTTTTCTCTTGTGCCAGTTTAAAAGCTTAAAAGATAGTGTTGTTTGGGGTATTTTTGGTGGATATGAGCAGCATTTGAGAAGATTTATAAATTTCTGATAAAATTGCATAAAATACTTCGCATGACAAATTTTCGATAAATAGAGGACAGGCAGGTCAAAGACCTGATTTTCCCTTTCATTCCCTTTAGGTTGTCAGTCTTATAGGAATTTAAAAAAGTTTGGTGCTGCTGTGTTTGTATTTCTTAAAAAAATTAGATATTGCATGCTTTGGATCAAAGAGTATAGTTATAGCATTTAAATATCTCAAGTGGCTTTCTTTTAGTTTTAAATTTTAATTCCATTATTTAATGCATAGCCATGTTTCTCTAAAAAGTCGGCTTCTATGATGTTTGTTTTAACACTAAGTCATTCTTTACCAAAAACCCTTGGCAAACTTCTGCATTAAAATAGCATTTACTCAGCTTCTATTTTAGAAAGGGCACAGTCATACAGAATTTGCCACTTTGGGCACAGCCTGCCTTAATATTAATCTTAGATTTGTTTGATAATTATTATTGTAGAAAATATTGCTAAAGTTTATCTAGAGAATATTTAAAATAAAAATAAAATATTAATCAATTTTGTGTTTCCATCACGGAATGCATGACTGGTGTTGAAACGTTAATGGTAATTATTCAAGCATTATACAGAATGATTCTGATTGCATGCTAAACAGTTACTTACAAGAAGTACCTTGGTCTTCATTTACTCATATATTTCTAAAATATTTAAAATATAGTTTTAAAGAAAAGAAATCAGATACACATAAACCAACAAGTTTTCTTCAATTATAAAGGAACCATTTAGCAACTTCCCTGGTTGGTCATTCAGCATCCTGAGTGATGTGTGTCTTTGAGGAAATCAGGATTATTTTGTTGATTCTTCTGAGGGAGATCCAACACACATGTTTTTATGTTCTTGTCAATAAACTTTTAAAGAAACTTATTAAAATTATTAGTTTTCAATAAATTAGGAAAAACAAGGTTATATGGTGACATCAACTTGATATTTCTAATGTTTAGCCACCTATTTTTTTTAGAATACACATTAAAAATATTTTTTTATTTTTTGGCATGGAATTTTTATTGATTTTTATTGATCTCTACATTTTTTTCTGCTTCCCTCCCCTCCTCTCCCCTTCCCTCCAACCGTCTCCCAAGGTTCCCATGCTCCCAATTTACTCAAGAGATCTTGTCTTTTTCTACTACCCATGTAGATTAAATTGATGTATGTCTTATATTTAACTACATGAAAAATGTCAAAATGGAATCCATTGTTTTGTATACTAATTACCATGAATTAACAATACATAAACTTCAATCTGATAAATCATTTCCTATATTAGCAAGAGTTACAATTATAAAGAGATAGCTTTACCAAATGAAGAGTTACAAAGCTAAAGTAGACTGGACACAAATATGAGACAAAAATAAAGAAACATTCAGAAAAGTTACTAAGTGATACACTTAGAATAAGAGAAAGAAAAGGCAACTCCCAAAGAGAAAACAAACAAAAAAGTTCAAATATTAAAATTTCATTTTAATACATAATTAACACAATTTTAATACATTCATAATACAATGTTGTAAAAGTAAGAAAATAATTTTTGTAGTTTAGAAAGATGAAATAATTGGTGTAAGATGTTTCAAGGTTAATTTGGCAAAAGTGAAGCAGAGTAAAATCTATGTACTGGATAAATCTTTCTAAAATATGATATTAATATATTCAGACTTTGTATAAATTTTGATGTAATAATTTTGTTGCAATATATTTTACAATATTAATCATCTTAAATATCCATTAAAAAGGGAATTTGTTAATTATGGAACATTATAGAGTAAGAGATGAGAGTCAACAAAAACAATGAGGTAAATCATCTTTGTACATGTGAAAAGATGTTTTATGCATTCCAAAAGTGAAATCATGCAAAAACAGGAAAGAGATGAATTTTTTTATTGCTTTATTTTATTTATTTTTTTTAAAAAGAAAACAAATTTTATCTTTTCATTATACAAACCCAATCCACGTTCCCATTCACTCCCCTCATCCCATTTTTTTCACTTACTCCTGCACCCCTACTGCCCATCCACTCTTCAGAGAGGGAAAACACATTGCTTTGGGGATGGTTCAAAACCCTCCCTACTTTATCTAGGCTGAGCAAGGTATCCGTCCAAAGAGATTGGTTCCCAAAAAGCCAGTACAAGTAGTAGAGATTAATTCTGGTGCCACTGCCAGTGGCCCCTCAGTCTGCCCCAACCATGCCACTGTTAGCCACATTCAGAGGGCCTAGTTTGGTCCTATGCTTGTTCCTTACCAGTCCATCTGGAGTTGGTTATCTTCCATTAGCTCAGGTAAACTGTTTCAGTTGGTGAACCCATATCATGTCCTTAACCTCTTTGTTCATATTCTCATTCCTCCCAGTCTTCAACTGGATTTTGGGAGCTCAGTCCAGTGTTCTCATGAGGGTCTCTGCCTCCATTTCCATCAGTTGCTGGAAGGTTCCATGGTGATACTTAAGATATTCATCAGTCTAACTACAGGGCAAGAACTGTTCGGGCACCCTCTCCTCTATTGCTTAGGGTCTTTACTGGGGTCATCCTTGTGGATTCCTGGAAATTTCCTAGAGCCAGGTTTCTTGCTCATCCCTTAATGGCTCCCTCAATCAAGATATTTCTTTCCTTGCTCTCATCTTTGTCCTTCCTCCATCTTGACTATTCTTTTCCTTCAAGTTCTTCTCACCCCTCCCCTTCTTCTTTCCTCTTCCCCTTTACCCTCTCTTCTCTCCCCACCCCTATGTTCCCAATTTGTCAGATGATCTTGTCTATTTTGTCTTTCCAGCTAGATCTACATATGTTTTACTTAGGGTTCACTTTGCTACTTAGCTTCTATAGGTTCAATATCCTATGTTTATAGCTAGTATCCACTTATGAGTGAGTACATACCATATTCACCTTTGTGGGTCTGGGTTGCCTCACTTAGGATGGTGCTTCTTAGTTACACCTATTTGAATGCAAAATTCAAGATGTCAAATTTTTTTTACCACTTAATAGTACTCTGTTGTATTATTAGCGGCGGGGCTGCGTCCCCAGCACCCCGGCTGCCTGCTAGCTTATGCTCGAAATAACAACACACAAACTGTATTCATTTAAACACTGCTTGGCCCATTCTGCTTGGCCCATTAGCTCTAGCCCTTACTGGCTAATTCTGATATCCCGATCAACCCATCTCTAATAAACTGTGTAGCTCCGGTCTTACCGGGAAGATTCTAGCCTACGTCCATCCTGGGTCGGAGCTTCATTGCCTGCGTCTGCCCAGGAGCAGGGAGCATGGTGTCTCTGTCTGAGGTGTCTTACCTCACTTCCTCTTCCTCCCAGCATTCTGTTCTGTTTACTCCACCCACCTATATTCTAAGCTATGAGCCCAAGCAGTTTGTTTATTACTTAACCAATGAAATCAACAGATTGATATATGACACTCCCACATCAGTACTCTAATGTGCAAATGTGCCACACTTTCTTTATCCATTCTTCAGTTAAACAACATCTAGGTTGTTTCCAGGTTCTATTACAAATAATGCTGCTATGAACATAGTTGGACATATGTCTTTGTAGTATGGTTGAGCATCTTAAGTTTATATGCCCCAAAGTGGTATTGCTCTGCTATAGGTTCAAAGCAGTTCTTTTATTTATCAATGGTAACCACAACATACAGAGGGAAATCCCACATCATGATTCTTCTAGGTTATGTTGATCAAGTCTTCAGGTTGTGTGACAGCTGGGTTCCGGTGTTGCCATGTTGCTTTTTAGGTTTTTTGATGAATTCTTGCATTGTCATCTACTCATTTATTCCTTCAATTGATGATGGCAGTGTCTTTGCGTCTTGGTCCAATCCTTGCAGTGGTTGTCTGAGTCTTTGGGAATTGGTCTTGGTCTGCTCTGTACTCTCAATGTCTGTGTCTCGGGGAGCCACTGAGGTCACTCTTAGTTTTCTTTCTTGTTCTTCTCTCCTGGTTTGATCTCTTGTTCCATTCTGTACAGTCACAGCTTGTGCTTTAGAATTGATCTCTTGGTCCTTTCTCTTGATCCTCTCCCTTGAAACTCTCCTGTTTGCTGAGGCAGGTGGCTGAGGGGCCCACGGTTTTGCCCCACTATGAAGGGCCTGGAGAATGGGGTGTCCTGCCTGTTGACTGGTCACTCACCTCTTGGTCCTCACAGTATTATAGCAAGCAGTGTTTCAGAGTTCCACTGAGGTTGCAGAAGGATAGGTGATATTGGTGGTGGGATGGAACTAGTAGCTTACAGGGTCCCATGGATGGGGTAGGTATTGGACCAGCCTACCTTGAGGAAACTCTCCTCATGGCTGGCTAGAGAAGCTGAGGGAGTTGGGGGGACTGGGGATTTGCCCCACTAGGAAGGTCCTAGAGGGTTGGGTGTCCTACCAGGTGGCTGGTCCTTCACCTCTTAGTCATCTCTGTATTAATGGAAGCAGTGTTGCAGAAGGATAGGCAAGTTTAGGGACAGGATGAGACTAGTAGTTTTCAGGGTTCTGTGGATGGGGGTGGGTATTGGGGCAGCCTACCTGCAGGTGAGATGAAATTTCAAAATTAAAAATAAATACTAAAGATTGACTGTTATAATCAACTAATTTTTCCCAATTTTATGAGAACATATACATCCTTATCCAATGCACTTTGATATAATTTAATAGTTAAATAATTACATATAGCATATTGTATCCTTATGGCTTGTAGTATTTGAGGTACATGTTTATAATTTTGAATTATACTGACATGCTTATGGTACTTTTTATCCTTCAGTGATTTTTAAATTAAGATTCTAGGTACAGTTGAAATATTTAGAAAGCCCGAGGTTCAAAATTCACAGAAGTAATAACAAATTCATATATAGTATTTCCTCTATGGCATATATAGCTAAGTGTATTTCATATATTTACTAAAGAAAGCATCAATCACAGGGGAAATTAAATTTCAAATTACAAAGCAATTCTGAAAGTTAAAATGAAAAAGAAAAACAAACATAAATTCTATAAAGATCAGATCCTCAAAAGCCAGAGTAACAAGACCAGCAAAGTATAGTGTAATAGAACTCTGAATACCAGTCCCCTAAAATTACGATAAACACACAAAAAAGAGAGAGGAGGAGCTTTGAAGAAAGAAACCATTGAAGAAAGGACTTTGAAGAAATCTCTGGGTTTGGAAAACACACTCTTTCTGCCTCTCCTCCTCCACTTGCTCATCTAAAGTCATACAAAGAACATGCAGAGAATTCCAAGCAGGCCAAAAGCCACAGTTCACAAAAGTAATGTAATTGTGTAAGAACACAGAGGAACAAATCGAACATGCTTTATGATAGGCCAGTATACCCTGAAAACCTTTGCTTGGAACTGCTAATATATTCAGAAAGTTGCTTGTTCCAGCCAAAGGTATAGGGAGGGTCTGGAGAGTCAATCATTAATTTTTGTGGAACTCACTATTTAAATCTCTGGAAGTTTTAAATCTGACACATTAGACATATTTTCAAAGATTTGCTACATTATTATTATTATTATTATTATTATTATTATTATTATTATTATTATTTCCTCTCTGTGTGTGCATGTGCGCACACAGTTTAGTGCAGGTGCCCGAGGTGACCAGAGCCATTGGTTTTCCCTGGAGCTTCCATTCTAGGTATTTGATACCAGCCTGATAAGGGTACTGGGAACCAAACTCAGACCTCTGGTAGAAGCAGTACACTCTCTTAATTGCTGAGTCATCTCTCCAGTACCTAGAAATAGTTTTAACATTGAATTCAGCATTTTCTGCAGATGGGTGCTTCTCAAGACTCCCCTCATCTCTATGAGATAATAGTAGCACATGATTACGTTCCTGGCAAAGCATTGCCAGTGATTATTTCTAGATGGGTACATATTTATGAACACCAGAAACACTTTTAAAATTTCACTTTACATAATGTTGTATCTGTAAAGTGGTGTCTATTTAGAAAATGACCATAAAGAGCTATTGAATCAAGTAGGATAATTTTTCTTGTCAGAATACACAAAAAGATTTTTATGCGACATAATTGTAATTAATTGTATCTCCCTTCTTTATCTCTCATTTTCAGTGTTAGTGGAAAGTGGAACTGTCATTTCATTTGTGGGTTTTATTAATTCTGGATATTGTAACATTTATAGAAATGTTGTGGGTCTCGTGAGTCTACGATTAAACAAAATGGTGAGTTTCAACTTATTTGTTGATTTAATAATTAATTACTCTTGTGAATAAAGGATGTTGGGTAGCATTTCTCATGCATATTGAACATTGTCCTGTTTTATTTAAGAAAATAACAGTTGAATTATTTGGGGGAATTTTTATTTGGTTTATTTTTTGTGCAGTAAGATGTAAGATTCAGGAATGAAATATATTGAGCAAGATATGTTGATTTATAAATGGTGAAATGACCAATAACCACAATACAAGGTCCTTCATCTTCATTGTCAGGGAAATGGATTTTAAAACCATAGCAAGGTAGCCACAACAGAACAGAAGGGGTAAGATGAACTTCACCACACGATTCACCTTTCCCTCTAAATATTTACCTATTTATCTAAAGACTCACATTAATCCCCATCCTTCCTGAACTAGAAGCAATCTAAATGTCCATTAATGAGACATTGTACTGTATTTAGATAGTGGTCAACCACACAGAGTGAAACAGAACCCATGATAAGGTGTGTTGCATTAATCTCGACACAAGTAGTGTGAGGACGTCAAACTCCAAAGAGTACCATGTATTCATTTCACTGCCCTTAACCAGACACAGAAAGAGTCATATGCTAGAAAAAGAAAGAGCAATTATTTCTCTGATAGCATTTAAAATTATTCAGTTAAATATGTAAACTGGCTTATACTATGACTCCTTAGTTATGGTAAAGATATACCAATCACAGAAATGGCAAATATTCAAGCTGTTATGATTTTGACTTAAAAAAACTTACAAGACTTTCTCCTGACCAGAAGGTGGTGGTGCACACACACCTTTAATCCCAGTAATCAGGAGGCAGAGGCAGGTGGATCTCTGTGAGTTCAAGACAAGCCTAGTCTACAGGAGCTTGTTCCAGGACAGGCTCCCAAGCTACAGAGAAACCCTGTCTTAAAAACAACCAAAAAAGAAAAAGAAAAAAGGAAAAAAAAAGGCTTTATTTTTGCCCAAGTGCCTGTCAAACACCTGTCCTGGGGAAAATTGTTTTCCATTGTTTACTGTAACCTGATCATCATTAGGTCTTCCAGAACAGATGTCATTCTTTTCAGAATCACCTGGGCTGAAACTGCAGTAAAGTCTTCTCCACAGGACCCCTGATGTGAAATAAATTATTAGATCATTAAATTAAAATTACTATTGTTACTAAGAAAACATATAATAGTTGGAATATGAATATGGCTCATGGAAAGAATATTTATAATGTGTACACGTACTTGAGATCCATCCCCAGTAACACACTTGTGAGCAAACATGCACAGATAATAAAAGAAAAACGACAAGCGATAGTTCCTATTTCAGTTAATCGGTCACTTACAGCCATTACAGTGTTTCAACCCCATCTTCTCAGTTACTCCCTTAACTGTGTCTCCAAACTGAGGTTAAGGTTTATCACAATTGGTAGTTGACAAAATATGGTTAAATTTCACTCTGATCACAAAGTAGTATTCTAGGGCCTTTGGAAACTTCAACCATTTCAATATTTCTCAGACAGCTTGTTGCATTCAAAAATGAAACAGGGTAGTGAGATGTCTCAGTTGATAAAGGAGTTTGCCTTTCAGCCTGACAAACTTTGATCTTTGGCCCACATAGTGAAAGGAGAGAACTGAAACCTGTAAGTTGTCTTCGAGCCTCTTCATGCATATCATCATTATAAATCAACATAATCATCATTATCATCATCATCATAAGTCAAATCATCATCATCATCATCTCACACATACCCTGAATATATAAACATTAAAGTAACATAATAGATGCATAACTAAATGGCAGTGTTGTCAGCTATCATGTTCCTACTGGTCTCCTTGACTGCATCATGGCTTTAATATAAAATGAATAAAACAATGAATAAAATAAAATGTAAATGTTTTCTCTGATTTTAATAAACTTTATTTCTAATATTTATTAGCTAGATGATTTAAAGAACTAAGTTCCTGACAATATTGGCTGCATGAATAATTTTATTAAAACTCTATTGTCTGTATCTTTTGCAGAAAAAAGTTAAAAAGCTTGTGTATATGGGTAAACTTAGGGAGAAGCAATCCTTTGGTGAGATCAGCATTCTTCTTCAAGATCCTTTCACATGTACAATAATTACTGGAGGAGAAGTTGAGATGACGATTATCGAAGATAAGGATATTCTTGGTAAATGCAAAAATGCCATATAACTGTTGTGTAACCTAATATATGGAGTTTTGGAAAGGGTAGGGGTTTTTAACTGACAAAATATAAAGTGAGTGTGGATATATGTAACAGAGGTAAGAGATATACAAGACAGGTGATAGACAGACAGAGAGATGCCCCTTATATTATTCTGATTCAGATTTGTTACTTTAAGGTTATATTATTCACTTTTTAAAAGAATAATTTGAAATTAGTAATCTTGATAATTCACAAGGTATGGTAAATGTAGCAGTCCTGATTTTACAAGGATGTTTTATTTTCATATTTAAAAAGGTGTTTCTTTTATGATTTTGAATACAGTCAAATATAAGCAATACTTAATGTTCAAAAGATCAAACACACATATGTACAGCATATACAAATGCATATAAGCATACACACATGCATAGATACATGCACATACTTGCACAACTGCATGTAAAACACATGCATATACATGCATGCACATACAAACACCTATATTTGCAATACTTAAGTCTTTTAGATACTTTAGGGTTCTAGTATTAAAAGAATAATGATTTCATCACAAATTAAATCATAGAATTGAATATAAGCAGAAATGAATAGTGGTTAAGCCATGAAAGTCATTCTTCATACATTAAAACTAGAGAATGTCACATACTAATTACATAATAAAATAGGAAACATTTCTAGACATTAACATAGGTGAATGATTTTCTTACACAAACTCAATGTGACAGAATGCTTGGAACTCAAATTTTGAGTGTTTAAACTTCTCCTGGAGAATATACAGGCTGTCCTTGCTATAATCTTATTTAAAATGAAAATATAATCTAATTTCAGGCATCTGTTTTTAAAAGGCATGGTTTTGAAAGAGTATTTGTTAATTTTTCCCCTTCCTTGCCATTCAAATACAATTCCCTGGGAGTTAAAGATGACTTAATATCACATACTAACTACCAGCTAAAATAGCATTTCTTTCACTTTATATATGACATACTTTTCCATTCACTAACAGCATACATATGGTTCCTTTATGTAAATAAAAATTACATATATTACTAGCATTCAGAGTTCACTAGAAAAACAGAACCAACTGCATATTTATATATGTAAAGAAGATTCTCGGGGAAGGTGTTCAGGTGGAACCAGCAATTCGTTCTTGTTCATTCCAAAGACTGAGGCCTGAGAATTAGGGAAGCTGTTGGCAAAAGTGGTTTTGATCCCAGTCTGTGGGACCAAAGATCAGAAAATGTGTGTGTGTGTGTGTGTGTGTGTGTGTGTGTGTGTTTGTGTGTGTCTGTGTTTGTGTGTGTGCAGCAGAGAGAATTCGCCCTTCATATGTCTTTGTAGCTCTACTCATATATTGGATAATTGAATTTTAGCTGTCAATACTCCTGACTATGAGCCTTCCTTTCTCAGTCTTTTCATTCAGATACTAATCACTTTTAGAGACATCCTTATATAAATACATGGAAAGACTTCTTCCCATATATCTGAGAATTCCTTAGCTCAGTCAAATTCATACCTAAAACTAATCATCAAACCAGGAATGTGTTTCTTTCAAGCTTGTATTAGAATTTCCTTTGCCACCTGGCAGTTCCATACATATTTAAATAAATGGTATAGTATAAAGATTAAATTGTAGGTGTGCACACTATTCATCTTCTAAAATTTATTCTATAGTTCATTTATTTTACGAATGATTTCACAAGGCTACTGTCATGCTATTTACTTGATTCATTAGTCCCTAGGGAGAATTATGATAAGAACTATATGTTTCCAAAATTCATAAGGAAACATTACGATATTCCAGAATATATTTATATTTCTACACTCTAAGCATTTTATGTTTTATTTTAAGAGAGTTAACAGCTTTAAAAAAGTAAAATCCTTTCAGAAAAATAATGCATGACTGGTTTTAATGAAAGGAGAATCTTTACATGTGAAAAATGAACTTAAATTTTCACTTTGTCTGTGTATAAGTTTGTGCATAGGATATGGTGTTGGGGATGGAAACGTGGGCTTTGTACATAGGATGCAAGTACTGAGACACTATTCACCCAAAATTTGTTTCTTTAAAATTGTCATTTTAAACGCAATTTATGTTTCACAGTTTAATACACATGCATAATACATTGTAATTACTCACGTCCCATACAAGTTCACATCCTCTTCTAATCCCTGACAACATTCCACTCAGAATACTAGACTCTTTGCCACATTTATGTGTTTCATTTTATGAACCATTACATTTAAACACTGTCATCTTCATGGCTTTAGCTTTGGAACGGTCAGTTGGAGGCTGGTGAGTTCATGAATAGGTGATTACTTGTTGTCTGACATTTACCAATAGCCTAAATTTTTCATTACACTTTTCCCTATAAGTCACCTCCTTAATTCTTTTTCTCCTGTCTCCCAAAATGTTCTCTGAGTCTTGGAATGAGAAGCAGTATAAATATCCCATTAAGGGGTGAGCATACAACCATTAGTTATTATTTCTTGTTGTTGTTGCATTGTTTAAATTTATTATAAACTCAAATAAGCGTGATTCACACAGTCAAATACTGTAGTAAAAATAAAAGCAAATTTCTGTCCAAGTATTACAATTCATGTTATAAGTAAAAAGATCATAGAGAATATTAAAGGTAATATTCAGAAGAAAAAAATAATGAATGATTGAAAGCTCAAGTCCTAAATATTTTTCATAAAAATGTAGAATCAAGAAAAATATACTTCATCAGATGATAAGTATCAAATATTATTAAACATTTATGCATTTATTTTTAGAATTTGACCAACTTTCATATGTTTCTTTCCTCTATTTTTCTTTTACTGAAAATAGATTATTTTCATGTAATATATTCCGGTTATTATTTCCCATCCCCAAACTCCTCCATGATCCTCTCTACTTCCCTTTTAATCTGAGTCCACACCCTTCCTCTTTCCTTTGAGAATAGGAATTTAAAGAATATTAAATAAAAAAACAAGTAAAATCACCAAAATAGAACAAAACAAAGAGAAGAGCCTAAAAGAGCCCAAGAAACACACATATACATATATAGCAGAGACACAAATATTCATAATGCAGGAATCCCTTAAAAACATAAAACTGGAAGCCATAGTGTAAATCCAGCGGGCATGTTATTTTTGAAAAAAATACAAAAATTGCCTGGCCAAACATTATCAGACAAGGAACTTTGGAACGTGGCACTGAAATGATTTTGTCATGCCATCTACTGCTGGCCATGGGGTATGCCTTTAAAAGAGTTTTATATCCCCACTGAGACTCTGTTAGAGAGAACTAGTTTTTCATTTGCGGGTGGTTATCAATTGGAGGTAGCTGTGTTAGGGATTCTGGTTTGTGTCCACTCACTTCTCCTCTCAGCATAGGACGTCCATTATTCCCAGTGCAAGCCCTGTTTATGCTGCCACTATCTACGTGAGTTCATGTGTGTTTATTCTATTGTGTTTAAAAGTCCTTGTTTCCTTCTTGTCTCTTACAAGGTATCTATTTTGCTAACATGACCAGAGAAAATTTATCCAAGGATATAAGAATTTAGTATAGTTTGAATGATATAAGGAAACAACCTGTTGCCTTGTATTTTATGTAGTGGGTGATTACAGCAAAGGTAAATCTATAAAAAACAGATGTAGCAGATACTTGGTTTAAACAAGAGAGATGACCTTTGCCATTTTATACATGACTAGATGATCTTGCTAATTTTCTCCTTAGACAAATAACAAAATGTCACTCACCGTTCGTCTCATTTTGTCATAGTTGTGAAGTAAGATCTCACGTTTGTAGTCTGTGTAAATTTTTAGTAAGACAATTATGTGACTTGTTCATGATTGAAAGATGATAGGTGTACTATCAACTTTCTTAACCCTTTCTCAATGATTTTCTTCTATAATAGTTATCAAAGACTAGGATTGCTACCTACCCTCCAATCCTGTAACTCCAGAGCCCAAACTATCAAGGTCATGCTTCAGTAACAAGTTAACTGACAGTTCTCAAAAAACATGACGTTAATCCCTTGTCTCCCTGTAGATATTTTACCTATACTTATATGTTTTTAGCTAGAGTTTTACTAAACTGTACTTTATTAATGGTCTCTGTTGTTTATAGACACAAATGAGAAATCTATTTTATTCCCTTTGAAACATTACTACATGCAGGGTGCAAACAACCCCTGAGCAAAATGAATAAAGATCTGGGTCAACAGCAAATTGGGTCAACTCTGTGGCTTCCCACCTGTTATTGTGTAACTTGTTTTCCTTTTTGTGGTTAAAAAGCTAAAATCCATATTCATATTATTTTATAGTTAACTATATAATTATCTCTGCTGCTGTACTTTATTTTGTCAGATAAAAGCAAATTACTGCACACTGTCTTTTCAGGTGAAAAACAGGCTATTTTTGGTAGATTAACTTTATGGATGACAAGTTTTCTCAGTCATTATCTAGGGTTGCTTTATTTCCAGAATATTTTGAAGATATGGTTTGTTAAATTTACAGTTCTTGGCTGACATTTTCTGCTTAGGCATTTCCAGCATGCATGCTCTCTTTGTCCTTCTCTCTGTCCCCCTCCCCCTGTCTTCTGTCTACTATAGTTCCAAATAAGGTTTTTTGTTACACAAGATTATCTCTTATCTTTTCTACACAATGAGGCACTTTATTCTTGGTGCTTCAAAGATTGTCTTTTGCATTCTGATGTGTAGATACCTGTGGATATCTTCATTTTATATCACTTGAAGTTCAATAAGTTTTCTGATTATGTAGGCAAATATTTTTCACACTACCTCTCTGGGTCTGGGTTTTTCACTCAATATAAAGTTCCCAACTCCATCTCAGAATCCTCTGCTGCATGACTTATATGGCAAACACTGCCTAATTGCTGAGAAATACTGCTTTAATTTTCCTATTCACATGGAAAAGTTAAATCCTCCAGCCCTTCTCAGTTATGCTGTAGCAATGTAACTGGCACTGAGAAATAGTATAAAAGAATCTTATTGTTGATTTGGCCATGAATCATACGATCTTCCATGATCTCACTCAGTGTCTGGAAATGAAGTTCTCCAAAAGAGAATTACAAGACAGTGGGAACCTGAAGCCTGGATTTTTCTTTTTCTTTTTTGGATGGAACTGTCCAGTAGAATAGCTCATCCAGAAACATCTGTATTCAACTTGGAATAAGTGACATATAAACATTGATTAAATCAAGCATCTATGGTTTTGGTTTGTTTGTTATAGCAACTCAAAAGTGCTACCCTGAGTCATTCGGCTGACAAAAGTGCAAGATTTTTTTTGAGACAATCTTTATAGGTAATAATTTCCAGACTAAAACCTAAAATGAATATGTTTGACATTATTTTTAACATTCTGAAAATTTCCATTTAAAAGAACTATTTGATATCTGTCATGCAAAACATTATTAAACAAAAAATATGTGTATAAGGAAGATGTATTCTTCTATATGTCTCTTGCTGAGAAGGTTGGGTAGTATTGTAAAAAGAGCCTCATATATAAAAAGGATTCCACTTTGGTAATACAACATTAAAAATAACTTATAATATAGTTGCATATTTCTGTGAACAAAGTAAAGTTGTTCTATAGCATTCTATGTATATAGTGTCTGTAAACAAAGGACCAGAACTTAGTATATTTAAATATGAAAGCAAAAATATAACTTTATTTTTAAAATCAACAGATTATTCTATAATTTCCTTATCAATAGTAAATACAAATTATTCCAAAATATTTGTAGATAACGCTAAACTTAACTTACTTATAAAATCCATACTGGATATTTTTCCTAACTTCATAATATTTGAGACACACAATCTTTTATATTTATTGTGTCATTAAGAAGTTTTTCTTAAGGATATAATATTATAGGCATTAAATGAAAGCTCTTAAGTTAAAATATTGTTTTAAAAGGCATACTAGATTTTCAAAGGATACAGTGAGATATGCTATAATATAACACCCCAAAATTTATTTAATTATGTTGTTATAAAGGGATGGGGGGATGGATGAGTGGTTAAGAGCACTGGCTGTTCATCCAGAGGACATGAGTTCAACTCCAAGCACAAACACGGCAGCTCACAAGTATCTGCAACTTTAGTTCCAGGGGATCCAATATGCTCATACAGACAAACCGCACATGAAATAAAAATAAGATAAAAAGATTTCTTTAAAATGTGTTTTTATTAATACTTAATCACACAAAATTGTTTGTTTTTCTTTATACTACAAGTTAAATTTGCATTTGAATTTTCAAGTTTTTACTCCATTAAGGCACTTCATTCCCATTTTAATACTATCTGACATATTTTTGTATGGATCTGTAGAATCTATATAAGCTGGTCTCTGAGTGTACAGGCAAATGATTACTGAGAGATGATTAATTATTCCAGGGGGAAAGTAAGAAAGAATAAACACAAGTATCAATCAGAGATGTGTAATTGGAGAGTAGGAGGAGAGTATTGTTTGTGCAATACAGTATTAAGGAATAAGATTACAATTTGGAAAAAAAGTGTGCTAATGTCCTATCCCAAAGGTGTGAAAATGATATTTACACAAGAAGAATAAATGTGGAATCTGGTAGGTTACTGATTCTGACTGAGTCATGATCAATATTTAATTCAAAGTAGATTAATAATACTTTATAAGCAGAAGATAATTTCTCTTTGCCAGGGTGTAAAATCTAATCAGAATAAATGTGTCTGTGCATTCATATTAAAACTAGGGTACACTAAAGAGACTTCAGAACCCATGTACCTTTCACCTATTAAGCCAATGAATATTTTTTGATCCCCATATCTCTGATTCTAAGAGAATGGCAAAAGAAAAGAACCTTAATTCTATGACTTCACAGTATGATAAGATACAGTTTGAGACCTGCTCTGTGAAGTTTAAAGGGTTTCTACAAGACATGTTTTGTTCTCTCTGCAATGTGTGCTAAAGAGAATAATGAGAAGGGGCAAATAATTTATTCATTGCTGATAGAAATATAAATTTGTATAACCACTATATAGCACAAGTTAAAAATTCCTCCACAATTAATAATAGAAAAGGCATGTGGTATAGAATTTCAATTCTTGGATATTCTCTAATGGAATTGAGATCATGATCTCAAAGGGATAGTTATGTTTACTAGGGTACTATTTGTTGTGGATGTGATATGGAACAAAACATAAATATCCATCCAATTAATGAACCAGTAAATAAATAATGTCACCTATATACAACAGGGTGATGTGCTGTGACCTTATAAAGGAGATTTTCTCCAGCTTTGTGAATTTGTTCTTTAGCCTCTCTCACAGGAAGGTTGCCATTGTTGGTTATCCAGCACTTATCAAGTCCTGCTGGTTTACCAGAGTGACTAAACAGTTCACCTTGCACTCAATTCCAGGAAAGATGAGGAGCAATGCAATTGTGCTTAGTTTTAGCAGTGAGAGGACAGCAATCTTAACAAAAGGTACATTTCAAATTTAAGAAGAAACGATGAAGACAAAAAAAAAAAAAAAAAAAGAAGGAAAGTCCCTGAAAGTCTTGACTAACAATCCAATCTTTAGAACATCCATTATCCCAACCCTGAAATATAAACTACCCTGCTATTCTCTTTCAATCTTTAAAGAATACTGTAGACTAGTTTTCTAGCATAATGGTCCAGGGACGAACACTGGATAGAAGGAAAGGGCCCTGTACTATTAACAAAAAGACGATGACATTTCTCCTCTTGGCGAGAAAAGATATGTTTTAAGTGGTAACATGGTTTACCATAGGGACATTATGCTGAAAGAAATAAACCAGGAAATTAAGGGCAATGAAACCATGACTTCATGCACAAACAGTATCTAAAGGAGCAAAATGTATAGATTCAAAGGCTGCAGTATTAATAACTAAAGACTAAATGTGGAATGGAAACATAAATTAATAATCTATTGGCATCAAGCTTCAGGTAATCAAGATGAATACGCTTTTAAGATCTCTACTAGATTGTACATATGATTAATAATACCATATTTTAAAAGAATAGATATATTTTTTCTTAGTACAAATAAGTAAGATGTTTGTTTCATACACTTGCTCAGAGAGCATATTTCATCTGATTAGGTATTTTATGAATATACTACAATACTATAGAACTCATTAGAATTCAGAGTTAAAATTTAGCTAAGTGAAGTGAAATAAAATTCTTAACAAGATAAAACACTTCTAAGTACCAAATAATTGGAGCGCTAACTCTTACCACAATAGACATTTAAACACAGTAATGACAAAGGACTGTGCTCTAAATGGACAAATTTGCCTATAGTAAGATCTAACATGCAGTCTACTGGGTGACACCTGTCTTCCACAGTTTTTCATTTTCCATACATTTTGGGGTGATTCTTACATTCTATTTCCTACAGAGATGCTCAGTTTACTTATTGCAGTATTAGACAAGTAACTTGTGCGAGTGGGAGGAATAAACACATCCTCTAGAAATGTCTGCACACGTCTTCAGTTTGCTTACTTTCATTGTTTGTTCCTTCATCTGTCATCTATCAATTCCCAAATAAGGCAAGTTCTCCTCAAGATCAATTATTGTTTTTTTAAGGGTGATGTACGAGGCTGGCAAGGAATCCACCCATATTTTGTATTTGGAAATCTTGATATATGACTGTACCACAAAATATAATTTATGTCCTCAGATTATTCATAGTTTACAAAAGCATATAGATCTTATCTCTTTTAGATTAGTAGTCGTGGGTATGATAAAATATATTGTTTGAAAATCTATTGCCCTCAGAATTCAAACAATTTTTCTTCCTTTTATTCCACTACTGAAATACCACATAGATGTAATTATGGTCATGGCCTCATTCCTAAGATAATCACAGATTTATAATAAACTTATTATAATCAGTTTTTACTAAGCCTAGAGTTATCAGTGTAGTCGCATTATAGTTTGAATTCTATCTGTAAGCAAACTTTCGGCAAACATTGTTATACTCATTCTGAAGGGCTTTCATATCTATGTATTTCCTGGAGACATTTAAACATTTCTGTACAGATTTTGAGAGCATTTGAAAATTATGCTT
The DNA here is from genome assembly GCF_018167655.1 of Microtus oregoni. Taxonomy (NCBI): domain Eukaryota; kingdom Metazoa; phylum Chordata; class Mammalia; order Rodentia; family Cricetidae; genus Microtus; species Microtus oregoni. Next base: position 21,810,917 of record NW_024543067.1, on the reverse strand, counting down.
TCTTTGCATGTCTGGAGCCACCCAACATCACCCTTCTGCAAATACTGAACTCCAGCTTTCTGAGAAAATAGGCCTGGAAAGAAAATAAAAGTTTCACAGTTTCACACAAATGTGTTTATAAACTGTCTTTTTGACTTATATCAAAAATTACGATTCATGTTCCCTGTGAGACCATTTGATTGTTGCAGAGTTGCCCTGCATTGAAATATATACTCTAGTGTTACCTTTCAACCTTGCAAAATGCTCTTCAACATACCTTCATTCTTTTGCATACATTTCCATAAAGTAATGCATTGTTTTATGTAATCCACTTTGTAAAATAATCTAATCCATTATTTTATTTTACATTGTAAGTATATATTTCATAACTCCAGGTTTTAGGAAGCTGATATCAGTGCTATAATTCTTTTTGTAGAAGTTTAAATTTGCCATGCCATCCTTGCTTAGTGTATTAGTGTATTAGGCAGCAAGTGCATTTGCCCAAGGCTTCTATATGCGTTTTAAAAGTTTCTCTGTGACTTATTGGGCTTTAACTCTATTGATAGACTTCTTTTGAAAACTAAGAGAGTCAGTGAAATTAAACCAAACAGAAAGGTATTGCTGCCATAATTTTTTGACCCAACTATTATGTAAAGAAAAAGATTAAATATTCTTTCCTATCATGAGAGACTTTTTTATTTAGCTTCTTTTGTGAAGCTAGTAGACTTGTATAAGAAATGCAGTTATTTTCTGTGAACACATTTGATTGTTGTATAGTTGACCTGCATTAAAATATACATTGAACTACATTCTAGTGTAACAAATCTGGTTGTCCTGGAACTCACTACGAATACCATGCTGGCCTCAAATTCACAGCCTGCCACTGCCTCCCAAGTGCTTGCCTTAAAGGCATGTATCATCATTTTTCACAGGTTTTCGCAATCATTTGAATGAGTGAAATAAAATTTATGCCCTGGCAATGCTAAAGCATACATGGCCAGCCCATATATGGAGGTTCTGTTGAACTTGTCCATATTGGGTTTCATGGTCTAACTTGATGAGGACAACTGACCAGGTCTCTTCTTTAAGAGGGCACCGGATCTCATTACAGATGGTTGTGAACCACCATGTGGTTGTTGGGAATTGAAATCAGGACCTTTGGAAGAACAGGCAATGCTTTTAATCATTGGGCCACTGAGGAAGAGACCTGGTCAGTTGTCCTCATTTACTTCGACTGTGAAACCCAATACAGACGAGTTCAATAGAACTGTCCATGCATTTTTTTTTTGCATTACCAGGGCATAAATTTCAGTTAAAAAATTCATCTGATGGAGGAAGGTCATTGGCTAATAAAGGAACTGCCTTGGCCCATTTTATTGGTTAGAACATAGGTAGGTAGAGTAAACAGAACAGAATGCTGGGAGGAATAGGAAGTGAGCTCAGACTCCACAGCTCCCCTCTCGGGGGCAGAGGCCTCAGAGAGTCGCCATGCCCTGCTCCTGGACAGACACACGTGATGAAGCTCTGACCCAGGATGGACTTAGGCTAGAATCTTCCCGGTAAGACTGGTGCTTCAGTTTATTATAGATATGTTGATTGGGATATCAGAATTAGCCAGTAAGGGCTAGAGCTAATGGGCCAAGCAGTGTTTAAATGAATACAGTTTGTGTGTTGTTATTTTGGGGCATAAGCTAGCCAGGCGGCCGGGGTGCTGGGGACGCAACCCCGCCGCTCCTATTTCAACATTCATCATCATGTCTGGTTGAGACTGTCATTCTATAATGCTTAATTTAATTGAAACAAGGATGTTTTAATCACAGTGATTAATTATTTATATCTATTATCTTATTTTTAATTATGTAGTCATTTGACGAAGGACAATTATTATACAATGATTAAAGTGGGTAGAGTGGCTCATCCCTGTAAGACTAACACTCAGGAGACTGAGTTAGGAATATGGTGAATTTAAGGCCACTCTTGGCTATATAGGTGATTCCAAGAGAGTTTGGGCAATATTCTCAGACCCTATGTGAAAGGGCAAAACAGACAATGGTTATAGTTCTTAGTATTGATCTCTTTCTATTATACATAAGTGTTGTGAAATTTGGTTTATAAAAAACGTGGATTTAAAAACAACTTCTCTGACTTGAGTAATGTTAGCACTAGGTAGCACAGAAGTACGAGTTGGTATTATTTTAGGATATTTTAATATCTTTCCTGAATCTAATTCTCTGTGTTCCTGAATGCCTCCATATTCTTCATTAGTAAATTAGATGCTTATTTGAGGATGTACATCTAGAGAAGAAGATAGTTTGAGTTTTGCTTTAAAGGTCTTGGTTTTATAATATACTGTAAGGACCTCACATGTATTCACTTTATCATGGATAATGTTTGAATTTATTGTAAACTGTGTGATTTTATGATAATTTAGCCTGGCATAGTGAGATGCCACTGAAATTCCACCCTGGTGGAAAAGACGGGATTGCAAGTTTAAGTTGTGAGGAAATAATCCAATATTATAACATAATGAGTTCAACCTGTATAGCATGGACCATGACTGATTCACATAAAACATTCTCCATATACATTATTCTAAGTAGAAAAGCATATGTCAGAAAAGTATAACTGGAGAGATGCGATTGAGTGTGTTAGGAGGGAAACATTTGGAACTACAAAACATACGACCAGTTTACACACAAGGAATGTGTGCTTATGGCACTAGTAATACTACTTTCTTAGAGCCTAGTTTCTACAGCACCATCTGAGTTGGACCGCATCCCCTCTAGATTCTGTCTGAGACCCCGAAATCTGCTAATAAATTACCCATACATTTAGATCCTCTGCTCCGAATTTACCCAGATATAGTTTCTCTGGTCTCTAATTTGTACACCATTGAGAAATTGAGTAGCAAATCAAATTGCTGGAATTGGTACTTTGTGACCTATAGCATTAAAATGCTGAAAGAATCTATCATCCTCGAGTAGAAAACCAGGAACATTCAGTACAGTGTCTAGTTATATTATAGAACATTTAAAATCGAAGGGGGGAGTGTAGTGGGAGGCTGCTTGTTGGTTGGCCATCTGAGACCCAAAACAATCACACAGAAACTCTTAATTAAGTCACTGCTTAGCCCATTAGCTCTAGCTTTTATTTGCTAACACTTACATATTAATTTAACCCATTTCTTTTAATCTATATAATATAATATATTAGTAAAATTTCAGCATGTCTGACTCTGGAAGCTCCATAGCTTATCTCTGACTCCACCCTTCTTTCTCCCAGCATTCAGTTACAGTTTACCTGCCTACCAAAGTTCTGCTTTTCTATAGGTTCAAAGCAGTTTCTTTATTCATTAATGGTAATCACAGCATACAGAGGGAAATCCCACATCAGGGGAGTCTTTAGGACTTGCTACAAAAATAACAGAACATTAAAATATATCAGTTATTTTTGTAGCCATTGTTAAGAATTTTCAAGAAAGAGACATTTTTAAGTCTCTCAGGTGCTATCAATAAATAAAAGAGAGTTTTTATAATAGTTGCTTTTTTCTCACATTCATTGCTGCATAAAATGAAAGACTGGTGATTTGGTTCTTCATATTATGAAAAATTCACTATACTCTGAAGTTAATGTCTGATATTGGTATGTAGAATGGTGTGGTGATTATTAGAATATTAGAATAGGAAACAGGTAAATATAACTACCTTTAAAATAAGTATAGTTAGAAGAGTACGTTTGCTTTGTATGTATTTTGCTTTTTAAAATTAACTAGACTATATTACCATTCCTTGAAATTCTAACATAATTAATCTATCTTAGAAAGCTGTTTTGAGTTTTATGTATTTCAAAACACTGTCCCTAGATGATGTCTTACTGAACAATAATTTTCCTTAAAGAAACTCCCATAATGTAGCTTGGAGGATTGAGCCATTTATAAGGTTTGGTTTATCCTAGTTCCTAGCTATTAATGTGTTAACTAGAGAGTAGTTATTACACAAAAATACTTGCCGTGGAATCTAGGTATTTTCACACTCAAATATTCATAAATACAATCCAAGTAACTATACCAAAGCAAATACATTAGTAGTTTATTGAGGTTATAACTACTTTGAAATCAGTATACTATCCTAGACAAGAACCTAGAATATTCATTTCTAAGACAACAGTTGAATTCCTCAATTTTATTCTATTTGATTTATTTTTTATTTTTTTTATTGAGAAAAGGAGAAAAAAAAACAGGTTTCCACCTCCTCCCAGCCTCCCATTTCCCTCCCCCTCCTCCCACGCTTCTCCCCCTCCCCCCACTCCTCTCCACATCCCTCTCCAGTCCAAAGAGCAGTCAGGGTTTTCTGCCCTGTGGCAAGACCTAGGACCTCCCCCCTCCGTCCATATCTAGGAAGGTGAACATCCAAACTGGCTAGGATCCCACAAAGCCATAGCATTACGTAGGATCAAAACCCCGTGTCATTGTCCTTTGCGTCTCATCAGCCCTCAGTGTTCGCCATGTTCAGAGAGTCCAGTTTTATCCCATGCTTTTTCAGTCACAGTCCAGCTGGTCTTGGTGAGCTCCCAATAGATCAGCTCCACTGTCTCAGTGGGTGGGTGCATCCCTCGTGGTCCCGACTTCTTTGCTCATGCTCTCCCTCCTTCTGCTCCTCATTGGGACTTTGGGAGCTCAGTCCAGTGCTCCAGTGTCGGTCTCTGTCTCTATCTCCATCCATCACCAGATGAAGGTTCTATGATGATATGCAAGATATTCGTCAGTATTGCTCTAGGATAGGGTCATTTCAGGTTCCCTATCCTCAACTGCCCAAGGAACTAACTGGGGACCTCGGCTTGGGCACCTGGGAGCCCCTCTAGGGTCAGGTCTCTTGCCAACCCTAAAGTGGCTCCCTTAACTAAGAATTGTGGTTCCATGCTCCCCTGTCCAACCTTCCATTATCCCAATCCTCCTGTTTCCCCAAGGCCCGACCTCCTTCCCTTCTAACTTTTCTCTCCCCATCTCCCCTTGGTCCCATTATGTTGTCTTATTGCTATTGCTAGAACTTCAAGCACTATATTGAAGAGGTATGGCGAGAGTGGACAGCCTTGTCGTGTTCCTGAGTTAAGTAGGATGGCTTTGAGTTTCTCTCCGTTTAATTTGATGTTAGCTGTCGGCTTGCTGTATATAGCTTTTATTATATTTAGGTATGACCCTTGTATCCCTAATCTCTCCAGGACTTTTAACATAAAAGGATGTTGAATTTTGTCAAATGCTTTTTCAGCATCTAATGAAATGATCATATGGTTTTTTTCTTTCAGTTTATTTATATGCTGGATTACATTGATAGATTTTCGTATGTTGAACCAGCCCTGCATCTCAGGAATGAAGCCTACTTGATCATAATGGATAATATTTCGGATGTGTTCTTGGATTCGGTTTGCCAGTATTTTGTTGAGGATTTTTGCGTCGATGTTCATGAGTGAGATTGGCCTGTAATTCTCTTTCCTGGTTGAGTCTTTGTGTTGTTTTGGTATCAGAGTAACTGTAGCTTCATAAAAGGAATTAGGTAATGACCCTTCTGTTTCTATATGGTGGAATACATTAAGGAGTTTAGGTATTAGCTCTTCTTCGAAGTTCTGTTGAATTCCGCATTGAAACCATCTGGTCCTGGGCTTTTTTTGGTAGGGAGGTTTTTGATAACAGCTTCTAATTCTTTGTGACTAACAGGTCTATGTAGGTCGTTCACCTGGTCCTGGTTTAACTTTGGTATATGGTATTTATCTAAAAAAGTGTCCATTTCTTTTACATTTTCCAGTATTGTGTTATACAGGCTTTTGTAATAAGATCTGATGATTCTCTGAATTTCCTCTGTGTCTGTGGTTATGTCCCCCTTTTCATTTCTGATCTTATTAATTCGCGTATTCTCTCTCTGCCGTTTGATTAGTTTGGATAGGGGTTTATCAATCTTGTTGATTTTCTCCAGGAACCAGCTTTTTGTTTCATTGATTCTTTGGATTGTTTTCTGTGTTTCTATTTTGTTGATTTCAGCCCTCAGTTTGATTATTTCCAATCTTCTACTCCTCCTAGTTGAGTCTGCTTCATTTTTTTCTAGAGCTTTCAGGTGGGCTGTTAAGTCTTCAATATGTGCTTTCTCTGTTTTCTTTAAGTGGGCACTTAGTGCGATGAACTTTTCTCTTAGGACTGCTTTAATAGTGTCCCATAAGTTCGAGTAGGTTGTTTCTTTATTTTCATTGAATTCAAGGAAGACTTTAATTTCTTTCTTTATTTCTTCCTTAATCCAGGCATGGTTCAGTAGTTGACTGTTCAGTTTCCATGAGTTTGTAGGCTTTCTGGGGATAGCATTGTTGTTGAATTCTACCTTTATTCCATGGTGATCTGATAAGACACATGTGGTTACTAATATTTTTTTGTAACTGTGTAAGTTTGCTTTGCTACCGAGTCTGTGGTCAATTTTCGAGAAGGTTCCATGAGCTGCAGAGAAGAAGGTATATTCTTTCCTCTTTGGGTGGAATAATCTATAGATGTCTGTTAAGTCCATTTGCTTCATTACCTCCATTAATTCTCTAATTTCTCTGTTAGGTTTCTGTCTGATTGACCTGTCCATTGGTGAGAGAGGAGTGTTGAAGTCTCCTACTATTAGTGTTTGTGGTTTGATGGCTGCCTTGAATTTTAGTAATGTTTCTTTTACGTACGTGGGTGCTTTTATATTAGGGGCATAGATATTCAGGATTGAGACTTCTTCCTGATGAATTGTTCCTGTTATGAGTATAAAATGTCCCTCTCCATCTCTTCTGATTGATTTAAGTTTGAAGTCAACTTTGTTAGAAATTAGTATGGCCACACCTGCTTGTTTCTTAGGTCCATTTGCTTGATAAGCCTTTTCCCAGTCCTTTACTCTGAGTAGGTGCCTGTCTTTGTGGTTGAGGTGTGTTTCTTGTAGACAGCAGAATGTTGGATCCTGTTTTCGTATCCAATCTCTTAGCCTGTGCCTTTTTATAGGTGGGTTTAGCCCATTGATATTAAGTGATATTAATGACCAGTGGTTGTTAACTCCGGTCACTTTTTTAGTAGTAGGATTTGTGTGTTTTCCTTCTTTGATTTGCGCTGGTGAAGGGTCTCTACATGTCTGAGTTATTGTGGTCATTGTTGGACTCCTTGGTTAGTGATTTTCCTTCTGTTATTTTCTGTATGTCTGGATTTGTGGCTACGTATTGTTTAAATTTGTTTTTATCTTGGAAAATTTTGTTTTCTCCATTTATAGTGAACGAAAGCTTGGCTGGATATAGTAGTCTGGGCTTGCATCCATGATCTCTTAGTTTTTGCAGTCCATCTATTCAGGACCTTCTGGCTTTCATGGTTTCCATAGAGAAGTCAGGTGTAAGTCTGGTAGGTTTACCTTTATAAGTAACTTGGCCTTTTTCCTTCCGGCTCTTAATATTCTTTCTTTATTCTGTATATTTTGTGTTTTGATTATTATATGGTGAGGGGATGTTTTTTTTTTTTTTTTGATCCAGCCTATTTGGTGTTCTGTATGCTTCTTGAACCTTCATAGGTACCTCTTTCTTCAGGTTGGGGAAGTTTTCTTCTATAATTTTATTAAGTATATTTTCTGTACCGTTGAGCTGCCCTTCTTCTCCTTCTTCTACTCCATTTATTCTTAGGTTTGGTCTTTTTATTGTGTCCCAAATTTCCTGAATGTTTTGTGATGAGAATTTGTTGGTTTTGGTGTTTTCTTTGATCAGTGTGTTTATTTTCTCTATGGTATCTTCAGTGTCTGATATTCTCTCTTATATCTCTTGTAATCTGTTGTTAGTACTTGTCTCTGTCGTTCTTGTTCGTTTACCCAGATTTTCCATCTCCATTCTTCCCTCGGTTTGTGCTTTCTTCATTGCTTCCATTTCATTCTTCATGTCTTGAACCGCTTCCCTAACCTGTTTGATTGCTTTTTCTTGTTTCTCTTGGTTTTCTTGCGTGTCTTTGAGCAATTTATTCATTTCCTCTTCCTTTTTGTTTGTAATCTCTAATTGTTTATGGCAGTTTTTCACCTCCTGTTTAAGGTCCTCTATTATTTTCATATAGTTCACTTTTGAGTTGATTTCTTCTATTTCTTCAGGAGTAGGGTGTACAATTCTTCTTATTTCGGGATCCCTGGGTTCTTTTGGTGTCATGTTGCCTTTCAGGTTGTTGGAGGAATTCTTGCCTTGGCGCCTTCCCATCTCTTCCTTCAAATGGAGCCAGGAGAGGCCTGGTGTCTTGGTCCAGTCTTTGCTGTGATTGACTCTCTGGGTATATCTCTTCAGTCTTGAAGCAGGAACCTTTCCCCTCCCGATGGGATTCCTCAGCAACTAAACAGGGCCGCCGGTAGCCCAATGATCCAGGGCCAACAGGATGTTTGAAGCAAGGGGGTGGTGGTGGTATCCAGGAGTGCGCAGGAAGCCTGGCTCTGGAGCTGAAGGTGTCCAGGCTCCCTTATACGCGACCCTGAGGCCTGCCCGGTAGGCAGGCACTCACTGCTCTGGGTGGGTCGCCTTAGTTTAGGAGCTTAAAACTGTACTTGAGCACTGGTCCTAGCATACAGCAGGGCAGGGTTGGGAAGGTGTGCTGGGGGGGCTGGGTCGTGCGAAAGAAAGACAGCCCTGCAGAAGGAGCTGGGGGAGGGGGGGTTTGTGCTCTCTTCTGGGACAGTCCGCCCCTGGATAGCACACACTCACCCATCCTGATGGGATTCCTCAGCCTGAATTCCTCAATTTATTACCAATTGAAATATATTCTTGAAGGTTTAATACCTCCAAAATGGATAAACATGTAGTACCCATCTGGGACAAATACTAAGAAACAAGAACAATGGGTTCATCTCTGATACCAGATGCTTGGGCTATCTCATGGTGCAAGCAGGAAAACTTCTTTCTCAATGAGGTTTTGAGGCTGATATGTGCAATGAAATTATGAAGTCATATTAATTGACTTTATGGCCTTTTCTACTTTTGTCTTTTTGGATTTGTATCTTGATAGCTTTTATCTGTTCTATAACAAAACAATCTATATTATTACAGTCATAGGTTGCAGGGTCCAAGGGGACTGCATTCACACAGCACAAAATGCCAAAATAGTATTCAGTTGTGTTCTGAGTTAGATGGAGTAACACCTCACGTCCTATGTAGTAAAATATTAATACTTTTTATTAAAACACAGGTGTGTTTTTTTCAATCTATGTAAATAAGCATTACTATTGAGCTCTTAATACTAGCTTTCATTTTCATGTCATAAAATACCCACATCATTTGATAAAGTTATACTGAAATATATCTTCAAAGTGTTGAATGACCCTTCTTTCATTATGAATAATTGACTTAGGAAGTATGTGACCAAGTTCTAATTACTTTTTAATCTCTGGAAAGTTTTCCTTTGTACTCATACAAAAGAGAAGTAGTAAACTAACAAACCTTGAAAACCTCATTTTCTCTAGAATAATTTATATCAATAACTTCCTTCTATTTAAAGAAGCTTGGGCTGGTATTTTCTTATAATGCATCAGAATGTACAAAGGAAGTTGTGAAAATGTAGTGTGATCAAAGGAACAGAGAGAAAAACTATTCTCTTTGACAGTGAGTATATCAAGTTGGTACATTGTTTTCTATATTATAGTCTATGATGCATGAAACTGAAAAGTCTGTGAGTCTTAAATCTCAGATGATTTTATATGTCCTCTTATGAAGTTTATATTTGCCAAATATATAACTGGAAGCACCGTGTCATTAGAGTATTCTAGGAAAGCAAAGGGGAAGATGTCATTTGATGGAGGAAGGTCATTGGCTAATAAAGGAACTGCACTGGCCCATTTTATTGGTTAGGAGATAGGTGGGAGGAGTAAACAGAACAGAACGCTGGGAGGAAGAGGAAGTGAACTCAGTCTCGACAGCTCTCCTCTCGGGAGCAGACGCCTGAGAGAGACGCCATGCCCCGCTCCCGGGATGAAGCTCCGACCCAGGATGGACATAGGCTAGAATCTTCCTGGTAAGTGCACCTTGGGGTGCTACACACAGATGATTAGAAATGGGCTAAATTAATATGTGAGAATTAGCCTAGAAGCGATTGGGCCAAGCAGTGTTTAAATGAATAGTTTGTGTGTTCTTATTTCAGGCATAAGCTAGCTGAACAGATGGCCGAGGTGCTGGGAACGCAGCCCCGCTGCCCCTAATTACTACAGTCATTCAGATATCTGCCAATAACAAAGAATGACAATGATAAAGGAAGACAGGATAAACTCTCAATGCAGTGTTTCTTAATAGACAAATTACTGAAAATAAATACTGAAAAATCTACTTGTTACTACACGTACATATAGGTAATATAAAGGAATGTATATATATGTTTGTGTTGTCTACCAAAGGAGTGTATTTTCTTGCTATTTCGTGAAGTTCACACAAAGAGAAATTCAAATCAACTGAGTTGAAGCTTTTATTTCTTCTGAAATGGCTTTTCAGATATCTCATGGTGATGTTAAATATGTCATATTAAGTTTAATATAGAAAGTCATGACAATCTTTAAAAGTACAAAATATAAAAATGGCTTAATTAAAAATAATACTCTGTCGCTGACTTTTCGTGTCCCTTTCAGAAATACTGTTTTACGGCCCTTCATTGATCATATATTATGACTGGCCTACCCTATCTAGATACTAACAGCTTCATCTACTGTAGAATGTTTCCTCAAATTCTTCAAGGTATACCATGAACATTTTTCTGAAATAAATGTCACTTGCTAAAGATAGAAGGAAAGGGGGCTATGTTGAATGAAGTAAAGATCTGCCTACATCCATCCATTGCTTAGGAAAGTAGCCTAATACAAAGTAACCTATGTTGGGTTCGACTCACTATTCTATCCCTTAATAGTCTTCCAGTTATCATTGTGATATAGTTTTTGAACCCGATACACTTGAGTTTTCTTTCAGATGTACTGAATGTTGCTGTCTATCCTTAGTGTGTCTTTTCTCATGTTTAATACCAAACTTCATGCTATATATTCTTACTCTTGCTCAATGTAGGCACTCACTAAGGGACATCTGAAACATAAACTAAGTGAATGCATTGTCAATAAGTTATGGTCAATTACTGTGAAATAGCATTGTTGATAAGAAAATCATTATCATTATTGATTTTACCCTACTAAGATCTTTATATGACATATTTCCTAAGTAAATCATCTGACTGGCTTGACCACGGTTTAAGTTATTTTATTATATGCTTCCCACAAATTATTTGAATTTTAACTTTTTTGTATCCCTGAAGTCATTTCCCTATATGAAGAAATTCTCAGCAGTGGTTATGATAACAGATTTGATCTCTGAAATTCATGACACTATTTCACAGTAAATGACCATGATATATAGGCCATACTTTCATTTATTTTAGACTTCAAATGTCCAACTGATAACCCTAAAGAAATTGGATTGCTTCCAGTATTCTGGTAACAAATCCTGAAGAGACATGTCTAACAAAAGTCCAGCACTGGAGAAGAGGTTAAGATCAAGAGAGAAAATGAAATTACACCAGAGAGGAAAATCCAATGGAAGGTTCTATGCAAGGAATTAGAGAAAAACACAAGGTACAAAGCAGTGGTATAAAATAAGATGAGTTCAAACACTGAAACAGCCAGTTTATTCACATAGTATTGAAGTTATGATATATTTTTGGTCTGGCTACAAGGTTTGAAATTGATTGACCAATTCTTTTTATCACTGTTATTTTACTTCTTCTAGTACTTTAAAATTTATCATTATTACTGATATGGAAGTGCCAAGATTCTGTTCCTCTTTCTTATTAAAACCTTTATTGTTGAATCCAAACCCGCATATAGAACTTTCACTCCAGGACTTAACAGAATAAGGAGTGGTAAATTATTTGAAATAATTAGTTATTTTATACCGCTGATTTTTCAAAATGATTATTGTGACTCTTCGAAACAGTCCCAAATTTGTCACAGATTTTATGTGTAAAAGAAGTTCTGTAGAATTCACAGTATGGGTGCTTATGTTTCAGTCTGTGGTTGCTGGTTTATGTGGTTAGATGAAGGCTGGAAACCATATCTTCTATTTCAAGTACATGAGTAAAATACCAAATACCTTACAGCCACTTTAACATTGGAATACTGTGTTTCTAGTAGGTCAGCTATCATAATCTTTCATTACTTACACAGGTGCTTTGAAAGAAAATCATGAATTTAAGATGACGTCTCTGCCCTATGTCTGTGTATAGTTTACTCTCAGGTTCTACCTATTTACCTTTGGCAATTGCTTTGGCACTGAATATAGCCAGGATAAAAGAACAAAGTAATTTCTGTGTTTTATAACATTTATTCCAGGTATCATTGCTGATTAGAATGAAAAATAAATCATATTTGCATAGAATGTAAACAAATAATTCTCTTTCAAGTTATACTTGTATCTAAAATATTAAATCATTGTTAGAAAAAGGAGAGCCAATAGATGATAAAAAAGTTAATTCAGGAGCCTGAGAGATGACTCCATGGTTACAAGCACATTCTGCACATGTGAAAGAACTGAGTCCATTCATGCTGCTCATCGTACAGACTCCTGTAACACCTGCTTCATGAGAGCTAGTGCCCTTTTTCTAGCTTCTACAGGCATTTCTACCCCATGTGAAATTTTTTCACACATAACTGTCCACATATATTCACAATAAAAATAAATAAATAAATAAAAGAAATTCATACTGGGACCTGATTTGAAAGTCAATCTAATCTCAAACACCCAAAAGTGATTTGCTTTTTCTTAAAGGTAGAAATTCACTATATATAAGTTCCATCATATGGTAGAAACTCACTATATATATAAGTTCCATATATGATGGATGATAGATTATCAATTATATGATGACAGATTTATTTAAAATGATTTCTATTTGTTACTTAGAAATAGTTTATGAAAGGTTCTTGGAAAGTAGTATCATTATTGTTGTTTGTTGACATACGATTAAGTAGCATTTCAAGTGGTCCTTAATGCACAATTTACTAAAGGAACCTGTAGAAGAAGATAGGATTTAGCCATCTTCTTTGGATTTCAATAGCACAACTTAGATATTTGCTTATTAATTATCCTTTAATGGTTTACTATTGTCTGAAATTATGATAAAAATTTATAAATCTTTAATTTTTATGGAGCATTTATGTCAATAAATGCCTACAATTGGGATAATTAAAAATGACTCATGGGAAGAACAAAGCAAGAGAGGTGTCATAAGCACACATGGATGCAACATTTCCATTCACTGAAGGCCATGTTTAGCTTTTGTCTAACTTTGTAAGCTTCTGGTGGCAAGGTTTTGCATTGTCTTCTCACAAGCAGACTTAGACTAAAATATATTTTAAATGTATTTTTATTTTATTCACATATTATGTATTTAAATTTTCACTCCACACTAAAGCCCACAGACATCATACTGTTGCCAAAAATTGCTTACAAGTAAGCAAGAAAATAAAATAGCATCTTAGAAATTTGTTAGTAGTATCTCATAGATACTACCATGTAGCTAGATATTAGTACACAATAAATTTCTGTCAGCAGAAGAGTTGTTGAAATGGCAGACCATATATTGGAAATTTCAGTCTTTTATTCTGGCATAAGATACTCCTTTTAGAAGTATTGGGCATCATTATTACAATTGTGTTGTACCATGTATATTTTCTAAATTCCCTTTCAGCTATGCATACTGAATCCTTCCCTCTGATAATCCCAGCAGTGATGAATGCAGTCTTAATGACACTCAAGTACTATTTTTTCTTGTAATACTTTGATGAAGTAGTTAGAAATTGAAAGAGCCTTCCTTCTTAAGAATATGTAATATTTTATTTAAAATGAGAGGTGATTTTAGTGTATGAGAGAAAATTTTGACACATTTTTCCTTATTGTTTTAAACAAATGTTTTTTCTTAGACGTTCATTCATTGTAAACACATACACACTTTCTGCTGATTAGAAGTAAATTCTTGGTGTTACATTTGTGATAATTTAATGCCCAGGAAAAATTTGAGTAAAACCAGAAAAATCTTTCTACTTTACATTAAGTTTCTCTGAGTTTTTTTTTTTTATAAAAATGTATTTAAGAATTCATTGTGTTGGATCTCCTCATCAGCATTGGCAATCAGGAACCTGGTATCATGAGCAGTATAATTTGCAAAAGTAGTCACTCATACAGGTCTCTCTCAATTGTGTGTTTTCAAGAACAGCTTCTCTTTTGGCTATTTGTGGCATCTTTTGGCCACTCAGGACTAGGCCAAATGGTGTCACCTTAGTATAGCACAAATAGAGAATTGCTCTGCAATTTAGGATGCAGACTACACTGCCATGAACATAGGCTTTTGGAGAGACAGGAGACACATTCTAGGGAATGGCCAAAACAAGTAAGAGCTAGCTCTTCCTTAGAGGACCAAACTACCAAGTGGCCAGTGTTTGATTTCACTCAGTTAGTTGGTTAGTGCAACCAATCAACCTTATCTTCCTTTCTTCCCTCCCCCTCCATTCCTTCCCTCCCTCTTCTCCTTTCTCTTCTTCCTCCTCTTTCTTTTTGGGAACTCATAAGCATATTGTTTAAATTGACCAGAGGCCTGCTATGTAGACCAGACAGACCAGACTGAACTTATACTAACAATTTTCTTGACTCTACCCCACGCTCATATAACAAAGAACTGCTACCATGAGGACTAAGGTATGTTGTTTGAGTTGAGGGTTCATAATAATAAAGATATAACTGCCGAATACCTACTATTCTAGATGGTTTATAGGTATACATAGACCTGATATTCTTCTCTTCTCTCAGAGACTGTGGGCTATAGAAGTCACTCAGTGAAGGTAAAAAAAGTTACAGATTTATTGACTCTTCAGTGCCCATAGCATGACTTAAGCAATGCGAGCTACATCTGGGTTTCAGAATTGTAATTCAGTGACTCCAGGTGGAGGTCTAAGACTCTGAAATTTCCAGAAGACACCAAGAACTGATGGTACTGGTTTCAGAGCACACTGGGAGCTTTGATAGCTACCCTGTCATTGGATCTTTTGTAGGCATCTCATTCTTCACATTGCCTTAAATTATACTCTTTTAGGATCGTAAAATTGCATATCATAGTAAAATTTCAGGTGTACCTACTGAAAGAAAACTATCTGAACAAAGATATCTACATTTAACATTATCAATACACTATGCTTTTTTTTATATTATCCTTTGTCTTTTGTGCCCACAAAGGCATGTCTGTGACTAATACTGCAATTTCTGAAACCTATCCTTGTAAAGTTTCCCTCTTGTATTTTTCTAAATTCACTACAAGGTGGCATCGGTTGACCTATATAATTCTGGTCCAAATATCAGCAAGTGTGAATATAATCTCCTTTATGGAGAACTGGGTTATTTTTATAAACTTTCTGCTAAGGAGGCTGTGAACTTAGATCAAATGGCTCAAATGAATATGGTTTTTGTATTCCGTTCTTTAAGTTACTGGGAGGTAAATAAATACCAAATATTATTCAAATGAATTAAGTATGATACTATAAAACTTTAAAACACCTCTCACACACATGCATGCACATATATTTACAACATATACTTCTGAAAGTTTTCCATTTAAAATTAGTAAAATATTCTAAGTATTTTATCCAGTGAACATGTGACACTTCTCTTGACTCTGAGAAAGTCAGAGGTTGTATTTCTACAAGAAAACAAAGAGAACATAGGCCAAAACTTTTTATCAGCACCCAGGATCTGCAAAATAACTGACTTATTTCTTGAAGATAGTGGGAAACATCATGAAATTAAATGTACGCAATCTATATAAGATACTTTTAAAAGGATATTTATTGTGATACATGAATAAAATCTGACTGTTTTTAAATGAATACATAGAATAATTTTGCAAGAATAATGGACATTTTAATTTTAAGGGAATTTCTTTTATTTTGTTGATTTTTATTGAGATCTATATTCTTCTCTGCTCCCTTCCCTGCCTCTACCCTCCCCTTCGACCCTCTCTCAAGTTCCCCATGCTCTCAATTTGCTTAGGAGATCTTGTCTTTTTCTACTACCCATGTAGATTAGATCTATATAAGTCTCTCTTAGTGTACTCATTGTTGTCTAAGTTCTCTGAGATTGTGATTTATAGGCTGATTTTCTTTGCTTTATGTTTAAAAACAACTTATGGGTGAGTACATGTGGCAATTGTCTTTCTATGTCTGGGTTACCTCACTCAAAATGATGTTTTCTAGCTCCATCCATTTTCCTGCAAAATTCAAGATGTCGTCTTTTTTTCTGCTGTATAGTACTCCATTGTGTAAATACACCACATTTTCCTTATCCATCCTTTGGCTGAGGGGCATTTAGGTTGTTTCCAGGTTCTGGCTATGACACACAATGCTGCTATGAAAATAGTTGAGCACATGTCCTTGTGGCATGATTGAGCGTCCTTTGGATATATACCCAAAAGTGGTATTACTGGATCTTGAGGAAGGTTGTTTCCTAATTTTCTGAGAAATCATCACACTGACATCCAAAGGGGCTGTACCAGCTTGCATTCCCACCAGCAAGTGTTTCTTTTACCTCACAATGTCTCCAGCATAAGTTGTCATCAGTGTTTTTGATATTGCCCTTTCTTACAGGTGTAAGATGGAATCTCAGAGTTGTTTTGATTTGCATTTCTCTAATGACTAAGAATGTCAAAAATTTCCTTAAATGTCTTATGGCCATTTTAGATTCCTCTGTTGAGAGTTCTCTGTTTTAGTCTGTACTCCATTTTTTATTGGATTATTTGTTCTTTTGATGACCAATTTCTTGAGTTCTTTGTATATTTTAGAGATCAGGCCTCTGTCTGATATGGGGTTAATGAAGATCTTTTCCCATTCTGTAGGCTCTCATTTTGCCTTGTTGACCATGTCCTTTGCTTTACAGAAGCTATTCAGTTTCAGGAGGTCTCATTTATTGTTTCTATCAATGTTTGTGTTGCTGGGGTCTAAGGGAAGTTTTTTAAACTCTCATAATGAAACCCATAATTTGTATAGTAAATACATGTTAAAGAGAAATGGGGTGATGACATTTGTAAATATGAAACCAGTACAGTATAATAAAAATAAAAATATTGTTAAATAATAAAATGAAAAAAATAAAAGGCCAACCCTACAAAGAACAAAGAGGAAGTAAATAGTAAAGAAGAGAAGGAGAGATGACTCAGTGTTTAAAGGCATTTGCCATGTAAACCTAAACCTTTATTCAATCTTTTGGACCCATGTAAAGTGTAACAGAACACACTCCACATAGTTGTGTCTGATTTCCAGATATATGCTTCAATATACATGTGCTCTCCTTCAAATCATAAAAACACTCAATAATAATAAATTTTAAAAGATAAAATATATAGAGCTTTCTAGATGCAGAAATGCCATAAAATATTAAAAGTACAAAACAGTATAAAATATTTATCACATGAGCAATAAAAACAACTAGCTACACAAAACTGAAGAAAAAGAAGAAAAGCTTTAGTAGACATAAATTAGATCATTTTTGTTCACGTTTTAATCTATGTTCTTATTTGATTTTTTTATATTTATTCATAATAATTCATTATATTACTAATTATCTGAGAATTTCATACACGTAGTTTGATTATATTCAACTATTCACTTTTATTCCTTTCTCAATTCTCCAAGTATTACTTCCACCTTTCTACCCAATTCACTTTAAAAAAAGATTCATCAAACTCAATTCTTTATTCTTTTACACTCCTGGATTAGATGTGGTACACTGGGATATGGTGGACCTAACAGGGGTCAACCCTTAAGAAAACAGAATCGTCTTCCCCCATTAACTATCAATTGCTTATAAAACCTCAGTTTCAGATGGGAGCTCATGAGATACTCTGTAACAGAGTCCTGTGAGACTAAAACATCCATCATGCAAGGAAGTGCCTTGAGCAGGAAGGCAAACACTTCAAATAACTTCAGGAAGTTCATGAAACTGACAAGATTAAATATATTTCTCTTTCTCTAAGAGTAAACAAGCAAAAAAAAAACCCAAACAAACAAACAAACAAATCCCGAGACCAGACCAGACTAATTGTGTGGAAGAAGCAGAAACCAGCTGATCTACTTAGAAGAGGCCAAGACAGCTGAGTTTTTGGAAAGGATATTCTCAAACTTGATGAGCTGCAAGCAGACTGTTCAGAATTCTCCAAGTTCCCAGGTTTTATGAACTGTGAACCTTGTGAGTGTGAGTTTTGGTATTTCAACTCTCTTTGAGTCATTTCTTCTCTTGTAAGTAATTTCTCATTCATATTGATACAAGTAACCCCAAGTCTTAACAACAGTGTAATATCATTTGAAAGTAGGGATTATAGTAAGTAGCCAGCACATGAAGAGAATAGAAACTCCTAAACTCTTAAACACAACTGATTATAATGTAAAATGAGGAAGTGTTTGAAGTGTGGGAATCTTCAAAAAGAAAATGATGACTTTCCTCACAACTCAGCAATTTCATTCCTATGTGTGTACAGCAGATTGAAGTAACATGCCTACATAAACACTTTGCCTGTTGAAAGCCACAGTATACATAATAGCTCCAAATGGAGAATAGCTAAATGTCAACGGAATGATGAGTAAATAAAGGAAATACAATATAACCTAAAATATAATTTACCCAGCCATGAAAAATAATGAAGTACTGATCTATCCTATAAACTTAGTGGACAAACTTTGGAAATTAAGCCAAAATATTAAATATAAAAGTTACAAGTTATGTTAAGTAAATGAAATGTACAATACACTAAAATCTGTGAAGACATAGTGAGTGCATGCTTACTAAGATTGGTAGTATTGGAAGTGGAGAGAGGGTGATAATAATAGGTATATTGTGTTCATGGATATAAATGCTAGTGAACTCATGATGGTTGTTCAATTTTGTGTATATTCTAAACCCCACCAAGTGTTCATTTTAGGTGAATGAATTGTATAGAACACAAGTTATGTAAAGATAAAAAATCAATAGTTAGCCAGATGCTGGTGGTATATGCCTTTAATCCTAATACTTGAGAGGCAGAGGCAGGTGTTTATCTATGAGTTTGAGGCCAGCCTGATCTACAGGGGACAGCCAGAGCTACACAGAGAAGTCTTGACTAGGAAAGCCAAAATAAAAATCAATAGTCATATGTAAGATTGAACAAAATGTTGTAAGGTTAAACCTGTATTGTTGCATTATCAAACTTAATCATATTTCAGAGGATGTAAGTGCAAGAATATGTTCTTCAGTTAATCCAGAAATAAATAGATAACAACAACAAAACCTCCATTTACATTAACACTAAGGAAAGTCAATATGAAGGGCCCATGGATTAAGAGTATATCATAATGGAAATGATAAAGAATTTACACTTAATAGAATGTACTGATTGTATGTACAAACTGAGTGTTTGTAATAAGTGGCATCATGTTTGCGGAGAAAGAATTGTAGGGATGGTAAAATAGAAGGGATGAATGCAATAGGCTCATTACTAGCCTCAGGATATTAGAAGTGAGTTGAAGAGAGAGAGAGATTGGAAGACAGAGCTCTGGGATGTCTCCATCCAATCCCACCACTCAGAGCTCAGGGAACCCCACAGAAGAGGAAGAAGAAAGAGTGTAAGAGCCAGAGCAGATGGGGAATACCAGGAGAGAAGGGCCCTCTGAATCAAAGGAGCAAAGCTCATAGGAACTTTATACACTGAAACAGCTAGCACAGGGCCTACACTGGTATGCACTGGGGCCTCTGCATACATCTGGGTCTTAGCTCAGTGTAATTACTGGATTCCCGAGTGTGTGAATGAGTGGGTCTCTCATTCTCGTACTTTCCTTTGGGCTCTTTACCTTTTGTTGGTTTGCCTTGTCCAACTTCAATGTGTTGAGTTTTACTTTATCTTACTTTTCTTTTTGATTTGTGATTGTTATCTCTTAGAAGCCTGTTCTTTTCTAATTAATGACAAAAAAAGTGGATTTGGATCAGTAGGGGGGTTGGAATTGTGAGGGATTCAGTAAGGGAGAACTATAATAAAGATATATTGTATGAGAAAGTAATCTATTTTCAATAAAAGGGGAATAAAAAGAAATGAGTTGCAATGCATAAAATAATAGCAAAATTAGCAAAACATAAAGTATGAATTCACCCCAATAGCAGAAAGTGTGATTAAAGTCACAAGGCGATTGAAAAGAAAAATGTTTATATGAAACTAAGGGAGATTTATACAGGAAAAGAGAAATCATTTGTTTCTTATATGAGAAGAATAAAAGCATATAGACATAGCTTTTAGAAATCAAAACAGGCTGTTATAATTATTCATGCCAATAAATTTAAATATTTCTATGAAATGAACAATTTTATAGAAAAATAAGCACCAGAAAAATCACAAATGAAATCAAACTTTGAATAATAGCTTATTAAAACAGCTGAATATACAATTTAAAATCCTCCTACCATATTCCCTGTTTTTAATTCATGAGTTTTACAAAATATTTAATAAAACATGAATGAATTCTGCATAAATCATTATATAGAAGAGATGCGAACAGTATCCTATACTATAAGCTATACCCTTTGTGCCTCTTCCATTCCTACTTGACAATGACATCATGACAAATTGTACAGTCTTAAAGCCAGTCACATATGCAAGAATGTAGCAGCACACCAGCATGCTGCATATAGCATAAAGTGTGTTTGTGGTTTTATATGTATGCATGTGCATGCATGCGTGAGTTGTGTTATATATTCTGTGGTTTATTAATTTCATCCCTGAAATGGAAGATTATCTTAATAACCAAAATTTTAGACATTTCGCTGCAGTTTTAGAATAAAAGTGAACCATCATGTATCTCTTCCCTGAAAACTGTGACTTTCTTTGTAGACTGAACTTAGATATAGGCCATTTCTTTCACAGTCAGTGAGCTTTAGATCTCCACATACAGACGCTCATGAAAATCTGTCAACTCTTGAGGGCATTCTTCTTTCGGAAAATCGGCTAACAGCAGGACCCTTTGAATTACATCCTGCAGATCAATCTGACATTACTTTTCCAGCTGTTCTTCCTCAGAATTTTCCGAAACTACAAAGGAAAGGAAACAATAATTTTTTCATGACTACCATAATTACTGAAATGGAATCACCTGGCATTTCTGCACCCATCTCTGCCTGTTAAATGTTAGAAAGGGGTGAAAAATCGCACGTGCCAGGTTCAAGTGAAGCAAAGAAATATGTTCTTTGCACTCTGACTTCTGTCTTTGCAATGAGTCCTGCTAGATTAAATGGAATCTGAATGTTTGGAATATTTTAATATTATGAAATCTGGTCATTCTACAAAAGGAATTCTTACCTTAATTTGGAGACATTTTCCTGATATAATTTATTTCATCTTCTAAGTTATTAAATGGACCATTATGATATAGATATTGGAAAGTTGGCATATAAGAAACAATGAGTATAATGTTGGTAACCTTTACAATGAGAGATGATATCTCTGTTTAGACATTAAACCACAAAGCCAAGACAAACTTAGCATAACTCCAGTTGTCTTATGCTAACAATAGCAGAAACAGAATCTTAATTTTGCTGAAGTATCTATTTTAACTAATCCATTTCTTCCAGTTTGACCTTCCTTGACTAAAATACTGATAATATTAATTGCTTAGTTTTCCTGATTGGCCATGTTTTCATTTGTCAAATTGTGGCAAGATTAAGTGTAGTTCATGATAAAATAATTAAGTTTAGAAATACCACACAAAATGACAAAAGTCCTGTAGGATGGCATTTAGTGATTTAACACTCAGGATCAAATCTGAATTGTCCCCACTTATTTCTTATTTCCAAAAACTTCACTTCTTCACCTTAAAGACACCATAAAGTTTATTCAGAGATCTACTTGGTCTAGGTCTATCCCTTTATTCTAATATAAATAATTTTATTGATATGAACAAACCCAACATCAGTTCAAATAAAGGGGCTACTGATAATTTTCTGAATTACAAAATTGCATAAGCTCATACTTGGGACTGTCATATTAAATGGTACAGAAAAGGAGAGGAAGAATGAGGGTCAGCAGGGGTTGATAGGGAAGAAATATTGGCAGACTTATAGGGATTAGAGTTCTCAATGCAGCTAGTAACCTTAGCTGTTGGTGTTTTTCATATTCAATTTCCACTAGGCCGTGCTGTTGTTGAATACTTTTATTTAACCTTTCTTCAATGGCTCCTGATTGCTGTTGTTCTGGCATGAACATTACAACCTCCTATTTGACTTAAGTGTGAATACTTGACTCCCAGCAGGTGGCAATGATTTAAAGGTTGCGGAAATTTAGTTTGTAGAGCTTCACTAAAGGATGTGAGTCACTTGGGGGAGTGCCTAGAGACTTTATAGCCCAACCCCCCTTCTTGCTCACTTTCTGCTTCTGGAACAGGAATATAATGTGACCAACCAACCTTTTGCTCCTGCTTGCATGTCTCCAAACTTGGTACAATGTCTTATTTACAATGATTGATTGGCACCTTAAACTGTAAGCCAGAAGAAATTGTTACGTTCATGTTTTGGTTACAGAAACAAGAAAAGGGCTACATGGCAGTTGAATAACTTGTGCTTGCATTGTTTTAAATTTTTTCTAGAAACATGTTCATGGTTTTGAACATGTTTCATCATGAAATTTTATGAATATTGACTTTGATGATGACTCTTAGATTGGTTAGTAGATTTGTTGATACATGGTATACATTAAAGTTTTACCTTAATTTTTTTATATTTTACTTTAGTATCAGTGAATTCATCACATATTGAATATTGAAGCAAAGTACACATGAAGATTTAGTCTAGAGAGAAAAATGATAAAAAACAACTTTTCTAACAATTAAGTGGTTTGTGAATTAATTATAGGACCTTTATTTTGTTGCATATTCATATTTACATGTTATTTAAAATATTTTTGTTCAAGATGTGATGTAGGTGGGTCTTCTTCCAATGTGTTGTTTTCATTGGTTAGTTAATAAAGAAACTGCTTGGCCTGATAGGTCAGAACATAGGTGGGTGGAGTAGACAGAACAGAATGCTGGAAGAAGGGAAGTGAGTCAAATACCATGGAGCCAGCCACCAGGTCAGACATGCTGAATCTTTCCCTGTAAGCCACCACCTTGTGGTACTGCACAGATTATTAGAAATGGGTTAATCAAGATTTGAGAGTTAGCCAATAAGAGGCTGGAACTAATGGACCAGGCATTGTTTAAATGAATACAGTTTGTGTGTTGTTATTTCAGGTCTAAGCTAGCCAGGCGACCAGGGCTCTGTTTTTGTAATTAATTGAATTTATGGCTTTTAGAACTTCTATATGTTCTTTCAAGTATCAGTATTTCCATGACTTTTTCTAAGTTGCTGAGTAAATTTTATCTATATTGCTTTTTTCATTCTTAGTGATGATTTTTCCCTTCATGGTTCTGACTTTCTTCCCTAGGCCCAAAATTAAATTCAAATTCTTATTTCTAACTCTTATAAAATACATTGATCATATTTTACCAGTAAGCATTTATAGTCTTCTGACATTTGAGAAAATAATCGAGGACTTTTGATCTTTTGGTTTATATTTTCTAAGTTTTGATGTCTGTGTAGGGGTTTTTGTATCTACTGGTTTGGTGATCTTTTCTGAATTTTTTTAGAGATCTTCTCATTGAATAGACAACTGTTTACTCAGTCCTCAGTTTCACACAGTGGAGAAGTTTGCTGTAATAACAACAGTAGAAAGCTCATACAAGATATGGGAATATATTTAAATTAAATTAGATGTCACTGTATTAATAATGGTCATAAAAAGGCAAATGGTAAAAATATCAAGCAACATGTGATGCAGTTAAAAATTCTCTAATTCCTATAAAGGCAGGTAATATCAGTGATCTTGAGGCCAGCCTGTTCTACATTGTGAGTCTCAAGCTAGCCAGGGTTACATAGTGAGACTCTGTCTCAAAATAAAAACAAAAGCTCTTTAAGGCAAATATGGAATTACATATGAATGAAGCAAAGAAATGGTGCAGGCTAAAAGTGAGAACATGGTTACCCAAAGTTAAACAGAAAGACTAGAAGGAAGGGCCTAAGTTTAAAACAAAAGAATAAAGATTTACCAAACTTCAAGATTAATTTGGTTGTTATCTCTGAACCTGGTAAACCAAAGCGGGTGGTCTTATCTTTTTAATACCTTTCTGAACTAAGGCTTGATATTCTGTCAATGTCTCCCTTTCCTGCTATTTGCAGCCGCCACCCTAGCTTTATCCTATCTCTGGGCAATAGTGATCCCATAAAAAAGGTTTCCCAGCCTTGATGTGCTGGTTTGTGGTTGGTCTTATCGTATCTTTCTTTTTATTCCAGGCTGTCCAGCAACTCACTATCTGGTTCAGCCTGCCTTGAACTCACAGAAAATCTTCTTGCCTTGGTCTCCAGGAGTCTTCATGCTATCAATGTTAGCCTCCAGACTCAGCTCGGGCTTACTAATGAGAGTGTTGCCTACCTTTCTCTACACATTTTGCTCATTCTTTTACTTGCTTTCTGAATTTCTGAAGCCTACTCTCTTCTGTCTTCCGAGAAGACCTCCTCTGTCTTTAAAAAACATCAATTGTCAGCTTCAACACAGTTCACAGCGGCAGTTTTCAGTCCTGTGACAGACTCAGAATACATTTTTTTAATACCTTCCACATGTGTTAAGTCTGAACCGTAAAGGGTAGTTGGCCATCCTGGAGTGCTTTTATGTTCTACAATCTAGACATTCCCAAATGCTTACATGCATACTTTCCTTTAACTTCCATGTACAACACATTCTACTCTGTTTGTAGTATAATTATAAATAACTTCTATTATCTCTCCCACAGTCAAATGTTTGAAAGAAAAATTGCATGTCTCCTCTTTGGTTCACCTGCCCTTATCTTAGAAGCATGGAATGCTTAAAACGATAGGATTTTAATGCTCTGTCATGGAAGTAGCTCTTCTAAAAATAGGCCAGAAATTATGTTAACTTTTGATTATAAATATGTGCACTCTGACAATTAGACTGAATCATTATGCTCCAATTCTGTGTGATGATATGCTTTTCTGTGACTGTTATTTGGGATGAATCAATAAATCAATTTAATTATTAAAGAAAATACAATTTTGTTTTTTATTTTCACACATAATGAAGGATGAATTAGTTGACTTTTTATTATTTTTAAAATTATTTCTAATAATGTCATTATTATGTATCTATTTTTCTTTAGCATTGGACCCAGTGACCAAAGAACTGATGATTCAAACAGCAAAACCAACTTTTGGCCATCTGACAGAAGTAAGACAAATATTCATATACAGTAAATATTATTAGTTGCAGGAACTACATGTTGATAATCATTTTTGTTGTCCCAATGCCTTGTGCCTTCCCCACTAAAGTGATTATAATGTTACGGTATATTCTTTAGGAAATGCATGATTGGAAACTTTAAATGCAAATGTCAGATGATATTCCTCTGTTGGTAGGAGTCATTTCTGTAGTAGTCTAATTCAACTCAGTTACTCAACAGTGTTGTCAATAACTTTAGAGAATACAATTTAGACCCCTTCCTTGAACAGTCATTTTGTACCTTTAGCAAGTAGTGCAGAATTATTCCCTTTCCTCTCATAGTTTTGACTTCCTTTTAGCCTCTGTGTGACAATGAAATCATATGCGGAAAACTGATTATGATTTCAATATTTTCCAAAATTTCTAATTTCAACATTGTAGACTCATGGAATCATGGTAAACTCAGTTGCCCTTTGTCCTCAGTAACAGTTCTCTCTCCCAGAAAATCCTTTTAGCAGGTTAGACAAATGACTCCAAAGTCATCAAATCAGCACTACAATGGCAGCTCTTCCTCAGTCATCCATCCTTATGACCTTGTGACTTTAGCAGAGCATAGAACACTTTATAAAAGTGATTCTTCCTCATTCAGCATCTCCAACAATGATCATCAAAGTAATAGTCTTCTACACACTAATCCACTCAGCCCAACAGAAATTTTGAATCTGTTTTCTCAAAAGGACAGAACAAAATGTATTGTCCAACTTGATTTGATCTTCATATATTGCTTGGAACGACCTCTATTTGTCACTTTTTAATTGGAGACCAGAATATTTTATAGCATATTTTGGAAGGAATTGGTTAGCCTCATTTTTTCCAGTGAATGTTTCACATTTTCTTATGATCTTCAAATTATAGAAACTTTGAAATAGTCTTCTCTGTACATATCCATTTTCATACCACGGACTTTTTTTTCTTTTTTTTTTTATTGAGAAAAGGAGAAAAAAAAAAGCAAGTTTCCACCTCCTCCCAGCCTCCCATTTCCCTGCCCCTCCTCCCACCCTACACCCAGTCCTCCCACCCTTCTCCCCCTCCCCCACTCCTTTCCCCCTCCCTCTCCAGTCCAAAGAGCAGTCAGGGTTTTCTGCCCTGTGGTAAGACCTAGGACCTCCCCCCTCCATCCATATCTAGGAAGGTGAACATCCAAACTGGCTAGGCTCCCACAAAGCCAGCACATTACGTAGGATTAAACCCCCGTGCCATTGTCCTTTGCATCTCATCAGCCCTCATTGTTCGTCATGTTCAGAGAGTCCAGTTTTATCCCATGCTTTTTCAGTCACAGTCCAGCTGGCTTGGGTGAGCTCTCAATAGATCAGCTCCACTGTCTCAGTGGGTGGGTGCATCCCTCGTGGTCCCGACTTCTTTGCACATGTTCTCCCTCCTTCTGCTCCTCATTGGGACCTTGGGAGCTCAGTCCAGTGCTCCAGTGTGGGTCTCTGTCTCTATCTCCATCCATCACCAGATGAAGGTTCTATGATGATATGCAAGATATTCGTCAGTATTGCTCTAGGATAGGGTCATTTCAGGTTCCCTATTCTCAACTGCCCAAGGAACTAACTGGGGACCTCGGCTTGGGCACCTGGGAGCCCCTCTAGGGTCAGGTCTCTTGCCAACCCTAAAGTGGCTCCCATAACTAAGAATTGTGGTTCCATGCTCCCCTGTCCAACCTTCCTTTATCCCAATCCTCCTGTTTCCCCAAGGCCCGACCTCCTTCCCTTCTAACTTTTCTCTCCCCATCTCCCCTTACCCCAATCCCACCCCACCCCCAAGATCCCAATTTTCTCCCCGGCAATTTTGTCTACTTCCCTTAGCCAAGAGGATAACTATATGTTTTTCCTTGGGTTCCCCTTCTTACTTAGCTTCTTTAGATTCACCTATTGTAGACTCCGTGACCCTTATTTATGGCTAGAAACCAATTATGAGTGAGTACATCCCATGTTCATCTTTTTGGGTCTGGGATACCTCACTCAGGATAGTGTTTTCTATTTCCATCCACTTGCATGCAAAATTCGAGAAGTCATTGTTTTTTACTGCAGCGTAGTACTCTAATGTGTAGATATTCCATACTTTCTTCATCCATTCTTCCATTGAAGGGCATCTAGGTTGTTTCCAGGTTCTGGCTATTACAAATAATACTGCTATGAACATAGTTGAACAAATGCTTTTGTCATATGATAGGGCATCTCTTGGGTATATTCCCAAGAGTGGTATTGCAGGGTCCAGGGGTAGGTTGATCCCGAATTTCCTGAGAAACCGAAACACTGACTTCCATAGTGGTTGCACAAGATTGCATTCCCACCAGCAATGGATGAGGGTACCCCTTCCTCCACAGCCTCTCCAGTAAAGGTTATCCTTGGTGTTTTTGACTTTAGCCATTCCGACAGGTGTAAGATGATATCTCAAAGTTGTTTTGATTTGCATTTCCCTGATTGCTAAGGAAGTTGAGCATGACCTTAAGTGTCTTTTGGCCATTTGAACTTCTTCTGTTGAGAATTCTCTGTTCAGATCAGTGCCCCATTTTTAAATTGGGTTAATTAGCATTTTAAAGTCTACTTTCTTGAGTTCTTTATATATTTTGGAGATCAGGCCTTTGTCTGTTGGGGGGTTGGTGAAGATCTTCTCCCAGTCAGTAGGTTGCCTTTGTGTCTTAGTGACAGTGTCCTTTGCTTTACAGAAGCTTCTCAGTTTTAGTAGGTCCCATTTATTCAATGTTTCCTTTAATGTCTGTGCTTCTGGGGTAATACATAGGAAGCGATCTCCTGTGCCCATCTGCTGTATGGTATTTCCCTCTGTCTCTTCTATCCTTTTCAGTGTGTTCGGGCTGATATTGAGGTCTTTAATCCATTTGGACATGAGTTTTGTGCACGGTGAAAGATGTGGCTCCATTTTCATTCTTCTACAGGTTGACATCCAGTTGTGCCAGCACCATTTGTTGAAGATGCTTTCTTTCTTCCATTGTATACTTTGGGCTCCTTTATCAAAAATGAGGTGTTCATAGGTTTGTGGGTTAAAATCCGGGTCTTCTATACGATTCCATTGGTCGACTTCTCTGTTTTTATGCCAGTACCACACTGTTTTCATTACTGTAGCTCTGTAATAGAGTTTGAAGTCAGGGATGGTAATGCCTCCAGAAGATCCTTTATTGTATAGGATTGTTTTGGCTATCCTGGGTTTTTAGTTTTTCCATATAAAGTTGATTATTGTCCTCTCCAGATCTGTGAAGAATTTTGATGGGATCTTGATGGGGATTGCATTGAATCTATAAATTGCCTTTGGTAGAATTGCCATTTTTACTATGTTGATCCTCCCAATCCAAGAGCAAGGGAGGTCCATCCATTTTTTGGTATCCTCTTCAATTTCTTTCTTCAATGCCTTAAAGTTCTTGTCAAATAGATCTTTCACTTCCTTGGTTAGATTTACCCCAAGATATTTTATGCTGTTTGTGGCTATCATGAATGGTGAAGCTTCTCTGATTTCCCTCTCTGCTTCCATATCCTTTGTGTATAAGAGGGCGACTGATTTTTTGGAGTTGATCTTGTATCCTGCCACATTACTAAAGCTGTTTATCAGCTGTAAAAGTTCTTTGGTGGAGTTTTGGGGGTCGGTTAAGTACACTATCATATCATCTGCGAATAACGAAAGTTTCACTTCTTCCTTTCCAATTCGTATCCCCTTGGTCCCATTATGTTGTCTTATTGCTATTGCTAGAACTTCAAGCACTATATTGAAGAGGTATGGCGAGAGTGGACAGCCTTGTCGTGTTCCTGAGTTAAGTAGGATGGCTTTGAGTTTCTCTCCGTTTAATTTGATGTTAGCTGTCGGCTTGCTGTATATAGCTTTTATTATATTTAGGTATGACCCTTGTATCCCTAATCTTTCCAAGACTTTTAACATAAATGCATGTTGATATTTGTCGAATGATTTTTCAGCATCTAATGAGATGATCATATGGTTATTTTCTTTCAGTTTATTTATATGCTGGATTACATTGATAGATTTTCGTATGTTGAACCAGCCCTGCATCTCAGGAATGAAGCCTACTTGATCATAATGGATAATTTTTCGGATGTGTTCTTGGATTCGGTTTGCCAGTATTTTGTTGAGGATTTTTGCGTCGATGTTCATGAGTGAGATTGGCCTGTAATTCTCTTTCCTGGTTGAGTCTTTGTGTGGTTTTGGTATCAGAGTAACTGTAGCTTCATAAAAGGAATTAGGTAATGACCCTTCTGTTTCTATATGGTGGAATACATTAAGGAGTATAGGTATTAGGTCTTCTTGGAAGTTCTGTTGAATTCCGCATTGAAACCATCTGGTCCTGGGCTTTTTTTGGTAGGGAGGTTTTTGATAACAGCTTCTAATTCTTCGTGACCATCAGGTCTGTTTAGATTGGTCACCTGGTCCTGGTGTAACTTTGGTATATGGTATTTATCTAAAAAAGTGTCCATTTCTTTTACATTTTCCAGTATTGTTTTATACAGGCTTTTGTAATAAGATCTGATGATTCTCTCAATTTCCTCTGTGTCTGTGGTTATGTCCCCCTTTTCATTTCTTATCTGATTAATTCGCGTATTCTCTCTCTGCCGTTTGATTAGTTTGGATAGGGGATTATCAATCTTGTTGATTTTCTCCAGGAACCAGCTTTTTGTTTCATTGACTCTTTGGATTGTTTTCTGTGTTTCTATTTTGTTGATTTCAGCCCTCAGTTTGATTATTTCCAACCTTCTACTCGTCTTAGGTGAGTCTGCTTCTTTTTTTTTTCTAGAGCTTTCAGGTGGGCTGTTAAGTCTTCAATATGTGCTTTCTCTGTTTTCTTTAAGTGGGCACTTAGTGCGATGAACTTTCCTCTTAGCACTGCTTTCATAGTGTCCCATAAGTTCGAGTATGTTGTTTCTTTATTTTCATTGAATTCAAGGAAGACTTTAATTTCTTTCTTAATTTCTTCCTTAATCCAGGCATGGTTCAGTAGTTGACTGTTCAGTTTCCATGAGTTTGTAGGCTTTCTGGGGGTAGCATTGTTGTTGAATTCTAACTTTAATCCATGGTGATCTGATAAGACACAGGAGGTAACGAATATTTTTTTGTAACTGTGTAAGTTAGCTTTGCTACCGAGTATGTGGTCAATTTTCGAGAAGGTTCCATGAGCTGCAGAGAAGAAGGTATATTCTTTCCTCTTTGGGTGGAATAATCTATAGATGTCTGTTAAGTCCATTTGCTTCATTACCTCCATTAATTCTCTAATTTCTCTGTTAGGTTTCTGTTTGATTGACCTGTCCATTGGTGAGAGAGGAGTGTTGAAGTCTCCTACGATTAGTGTGTGTGGTTTGATGGCTGCCTTGAGTTTTAGTAATGTTTCTTTTACATACGTGGGCGCTTTTGTATTAGGGGCGTAGATATTCAGGATTGAGACTTCATCCTGATGAATTTTTCCTGTTATTATTATAAAATGTCCCTCTCCATCTCTTCTGATTGATTTAAGTTTGAAGTCAACTTTGTTAGAAATTAGTATGGCCACACCTGCTTGTTTCTTAGGTCCATTTGCTTGATAAGCCTTTTCCCAGCCCTTTACTCTGAGTAGGTGCCTGTCTTTGTGGTTGAGGTGTGTTTCTTTCTTTTTTTTTTTTCATTGAGAAAAGAAGAAAAAAAAACGTAAACAAAAAAAACAAGTTTCCACCTCCTCCCAGCCCCCCCCATTTCCCTCCCCCTCCTCCCACCCTTCTCTCCCTCCCCCCACCCTTCTCCCCCTCCCCCCACTCCTCTCCCCCTCCCTCTCCAGTTCACAGAGCAGTCCGGGTTCCCTGCCTGTGGTAAGTCCTATGTCCTCCCTCCTCCGTCCTTATCTAGGAAGGAGAACATCCAAACTGGCTAGGCTCCCACAAAGCCAGCACTTTAAGTAGGATCAAAACCCCATGCCATTGTCCTTGGTGTCTCTTAAGTCCTCATTGTTCGCCACGTTCAGAGAGTCCGGTTTAATCCCATGCTTTTTTGGTCACAGTCCAGCTTGCCTTGGTGAGCTCCCAGTAGATCAGCTCCACTGTCTCAGTGCCTGGATGCACGCCTCGTGGTCCCGACTTCTTTGCTCATGTTCTCCCTCCTTCTGCTCCTCATTGGGACCTTGGGAGCTCAGTCCAGTGCTCCTGTGTGGGTCTCTGTCTCTGTCTCTATCCATCACCAGATGAAGGTTCTATGATGATATGCAAGATATTCGTCTGTATTGCTCTAGGATAGGGTCATTTCAGGTTCCCAATCCTCAGCTGCCCAAGGAACTAACTGAGAACCTCATCTTGGGCACTTGGGAGCCCATCTAGAGTCAAGTCTCTTGCCCACCCTAAAGTGGCTCCCTTAACTAAGAATTGTGGTTCCGTGCTCCCCTATCCACCTTTCCTTTATCCCAATTCTCCTGTTTCCCCAGGTCCCCCCTCCTTCCCTTCTAACTTTTCTCTCCCCATCTCCCCTTACCCCCATCTCACCCCAACCCCAAGATCCCATTTTCTCCCCAGAAATTTGGTCTACTTCCCTTAGCCAAGAGGATAACTGTATGTTTTTCCTTGGGTTCACCTTCTTACTTAGCTTCTTTAGATTCACCTATTGTAGACTCCGTGACCCTTATTTATGGTTAGAAACCAATTATGAGTGAGTACATCCCATATTCATGTTTTTGGGTCTGGGACACCTCACTCAGGATAGTGTTTTCTATTTCCATCCATTTGCATGCAAAATTCGAGAAGTCATTGTTTTTTACCGCAGCATAGTACTCTAATGTGTAGATATTCCATACTTTCTTCATCCATTCTTCCATTGAAGGGCATCTAGGTTGTTTCCAGGTTCTGGCTATTACAAATAATACTGCTATGAACATAGTTGAACAAATGCTTTTGTCATATGATAGAGCATCTCTTGGGAATATTCCCAAGAGAGGTATTGCTGGGTCCAGGGGTAAGATGATCCCGAATTTCCTGAGAAACCGAAACACTGACTTCCACAGTGGTTACACAAGATAGCATTCCCACCAGCAATGGATGAGGGTTCCCGTTCCTCCACAGCCTCTCCAGCAAAGATTATCCTTGGTGTTTTTGACTTTAGCCATTCTGACAGGTGTAAGATGATATCTCAAAGTTGTTTTGATTTGCATTTCCCTGATTGCTAAGGAAGTTGAGCACGACCTTAAGTGTCTTTTGGCCATTTGAACTTCTTCTGTTGAGAATTCTCTGTTCAGTTCAGTGCCCCATTTTTTAATTGGGTTAATTAGCATTTTAAAGTCACGTTTCTTGAGTTCTCTATATATTTTGGAGATCAGACCTTTGTCTGTTGCGGGGTTGGTGAAGATCTTCTCCCAGTCAGTAGGTTGCCTTTTTGTCTTAGTGACAGTGTCCTTTGCTTTACAGAAGCTTCTCAGTTTAAGTAGGTCCCATTTATTCAATGTTGCCCTTAATGTCTGTGTTTCTAGGGTTATACACAGGAAGCGATCTCCTTTGCCCATCTGTTGTAGGGCATTTCCCACTTTCTCTTCTATCATGTTCAGTGTGTTTGGGCTGATATTGAGGTCTTTAATCCATATGGACGTGAGTTTTGTGCACGGTGATAGATATGGCTCTATTTTCATTCTTCTACAGGTTGACATCCAGTTGTGCCAGCACCATTTGTTGAAGACGCTTTCTTTCTTCCGTTGTATACATTTAGCTCCTTTATCGAAAATGAGGTGTTCATAGGTTTGTGGGATAAAATCCAGGTCTTCTATACGATTCCATTGTTCGACTTCTCTGTTTTTATGCCAGTACCACAGTGTTTTCATTACTGTAGCTCTGTAATAGAGTTTGAATTCAGGGATGGTAATGCCTCCAGAAGATCCTTTATTGTATAGGATTGTTTTGGCTATCCTGGGTTTTTAGTTTTTCCATATAAAGTTGATTATTGTCCTCTCCAGATCTGTGAAGAATTTTGATGGATCTTGATGGGGATTGCATTGAATCTATAAATTGCCTTTGGTAGAATTGCCATTTTTACTATGTTGATCCTCCCAATCCAAGAGCAAGGGAGGTCCATCCATTTTTTGGTATCCTCTTCAATTTCTTTCTTCAATGCCTTAAAGTTCTTGTCAAATAGATCTTTCACTTCCTTGGTTAGATTTACCCCAAGATATTTTATGCTGTTTGTGGCTATCGTGAATGGTGAAGCTTCTCTGATTTCCCTCTCTGCTTCCATATCCTTTGTGTATAAGAGGGCGACTGATTTTTTGGAGTTGATCTTGTATCCTGCCACATTACTAAAGCTGTTTATCAGCTGTAAAAGTTCTTTGGTGGAGTTTTGGGGGTCGGTTAAGTACACTATCATATCATCTGCGAATAACGAAAGTTTCACTTCTTCCTTTCCAATTCGAATCCCCTTGGTCCCATTATGTTGTCTTATTGCTATTGCTAGAACTTCAAGCACTATATTGAAGAGGTATGGCGAGAGTGGACAGCCTTGTCGTGTTCCTGAGTTAAGTAGGATGGCTTTGAGTTTCTCTCCGTTTAATTTGATGTTAGCTGTCGGCTTGCTGTATATAGCTTTCATTATATTTTGGTATGACCCTTGTATCCCTAATCTCTCCAGGACTTTTAACATAAATGGATGTTTAATTTTGTCAAATGCTTTTTCAGCATCTAATGAAATGATCATATGGTTATTTTCTTTCAGTTTATTTATATGCTGGATTACATTGATAGATTTTCGTATGTTGAACCAGCCCTGCATCTCAGGAATGAAGCCTACTTGATCATAATGGATAATTTTTCGGATGTGTTCTTGGATTCGATTTGCCAGTATTTTGTTGAGGATTTTTGCGTCGATATTCATGAGTGAGATTGGCCTGTAGTTCTCTTTCCTGGTTGAGTCTTTGTGTGGTTTTGGTATCAGAGTAATTGTGGCTTCATAAAGGAATTTGGTAATGACCCTTCTGTTTCTATATTGTGGAATACATTAAGGAGTATAGGTATTAGCTCTTCTTGGAAGTTCTGGTAGAATTCTGCATTGAAACCATCTGGTCCTGGGCTTTTTTTGGTAGGGAGGTTTTTGATAACAGCTTCTAATTCTTCGCGACTGACAGTTCTGTTTAGATTGTTCACCTGGTCCTGGTTTAGTTTTGGTAAATGTTATTTATCTAAAAAAGCGTCCATTTCCTTTACATTTTCCAGTTTTGTGGCATACAGGCTTTTGTAGTACGATCTAATGACTCTCTGAATTTCCTATGTGTCTGTGGTTATGTCCCCCTTTTTGTTTCTGATCTTATTAATTTGCATGTTCTCTCTCTGTCGTTTGATTAGTTTGGATAGGGGATTATCAATCTTGTTGATTTTCTCCAGGAACCAGCTTTTTGTTTCATTGATTCTTTGGATTGTTTTCTGTGTTTCTATTTTGTTGATTTCAGCCCTCAGTTTGATTATTTCCAATCTTCTACTCGTCCTAGGTGAGTCTGCTTCTTTTTTTTTCTAGAGCTTTCAGGTGTGCTGTTATGTCTCCAATATATGCTTTCTCTGTTTTCTTTAGGTGGGCACTTAGTGCTATGAACTTTCCTCTCAGGACTGCTTTCATAGTGTCCCATAAGTTCGAGTAGGTTGTTTCTTTATTTTCATTGAATTCAAGGAAGACTTTAATTTCCTTCTTAATTTCTTCCTTAATCCAGGCATGGTTCAGTAGTTGACTGTTCAGTTTCCATGAGTTTGTAGGCTTTCTGGGGGTAGCATTGTTGTTGAATTCTAACTTTAATCCATGGTGATCTGATAAGACACATGTGGTTACTAATATTTTTTTGTAACTGTGTAAGTTAGCTTTGCTACCGAGTATGTGGTCAATTTTCGAGAAGGTTCCATGAGCTGCAGAGAAGAAGGTATATTCTTTCCTCTTTGGGTGGAATAATCTATAGATGTCTGGTTAAGTCCATTTGCTTCATTACCTCCATTAATTCTCTAATTTCTCTGTTAGGTTTCTGTCTGATTGACCTGTCCATTGGTGAGAGAGGAGTGTTGAAGTCTCCTACTATTAGTGTTTGTGGTTTGATGGCTGCCTTGAGTTTTAGTAATGTTTCTTTTACGTACGTGGGTGCTTTTATATTAGGGGCATAGATATTCAGGATTGAGACTTCTTCCTGATGAATTGTTCCTGTTATGAGTATAAAATGTCCCTCTCCATCTCTTCTGATTGATTTAAGTTTGAAGTCAACTTTGTTAGAAATTAGTATGGCCACACCTGCTTGTTTCTTAGGTCCATTTGCTTGATAAGCCTTTTCCCAGTCCTTTACTCTGAGTAGGTGCCTGTCTTTGTGGTTGAGGTGTGTTTCTTGTAGACAGCAGAATGTTGGATCCTGTTTTCGTATCCAATCTCTTAGCCTGTGCCTTTTTATAGGTGAGTTTAGCCCATTGATATTAAGTGATATTAATGACCAGTGGTTGTTAACTCCGGTCACTTTTTTAGTAGTAGGATTTGTGTGTTTTCCTTCTTTGATTTGCGCTGGTGAAGGGTCTCTACATGTCTGAGTTATTGTGGTCATTGTTGGACTCCTTGGTTAGTGATTTTCCTTCTGTTATTTTCTGTATGTCTGGATTTGTGGCTACGTATTGTTTAAATTTGTTTTTATCTTGGAAAATTTTGTTTTCTCCATTTATAGTGAACGAAAGCTTGGCTGGATATAGTAGTCTGGGCTTGCATCCATGATCTCTTAGTTTTTGCAGTCCATCTATCCAGGACCTTCTGGCTTTCATGGTTTCCATAGAGAAGTCAGGTGTAAGTCTGGTAGGTTTACCTTTATAAGTAACTTGGCCTTTTTCCTTCCGGCTCTTAATATTCTTTCTTTATTCTGTATATTTTGTGTTTTGATTATTATATGGCGAGGGGATTGTTTTTTTTTTTTTTTTTGATCCAGCCTATTTGGTGTTCTGTATGCTTCTTGAACCTTCATAGGTACCTCTTT
This sequence comes from Microtus oregoni, assembly GCF_018167655.1. Lineage (NCBI taxonomy): Eukaryota > Metazoa > Chordata > Mammalia > Rodentia > Cricetidae > Microtus > Microtus oregoni. The sequence goes on along the minus strand of NW_024543067.1, from coordinate 21,774,585 downwards.
CTTCAGGTTGGGGAAGTTTTCTTCTATAATTTTATTAAGTATATTTTCTGTACCGTTGAGCTGCCCTTCTTCTCCTTCTTCTACTCCAATTATTCTTAGGTTTGGTCTTTTTATTGTGTCCCAAATTTCCTGAATGTTTTGTGATGAGAATTTGTTGGTTTTGGTGTTTTCTTTGATCAGTGTGTTTATTTTCTCTATGGTATCTTCAGTGTCTGATATTCTCTCTTATATCTCTTGTAATCTGTTGTTAGTACTTGTCTCTGTCGTTCTTGTTCGTTTACCCAGATTTTCCATCTCCATTCTTCCCTCGGTTTGTGCTTTCTTCATTGCTTCCATTTCATTCTTCATGTCTTGAACCGCTTCCCTAACCTGTTTGATTGCTTTTTCTTGTTTCTCTTGGTTTTCTTGCGTGTCTTTGAGCAATTTATTCATTTCCTCTTCCTTTTTGTTTGTAATCTCTAATTGTTTATGGCAGTTTTTCACCTCCTGTTTAAGGTCCTCTATTATTTTCATATAGTTCACTTTTGAGTTGATTTCTTCTATTTCTTCAGGAGTAGGGTGTACAATTCTTCTTATTTCGGGATCCCTGGGTTCTTTTGGTGTCATGTTGCCTTTCAGGTTGTTGGAGGAATTCTTGCCTTGGCGCCTTCCCATCTCTTCCTTCAAATGGAGCCAGGAGAGGCCTGGTGTCTTGGTCCAGTCTTTGCTGTGATTGACTCTCTGGGTATATCTCTTCAGTCTTGAAGCAGGAACCTTTCCCCTCCCGATGGGATTCCTCAGCAACTAAACAGGGCCGCCGGTAGCCCAATGATCCATGGCCAACAGGATGAATGGAACAAGGGGGGGTGTTATCCAGGAGTGCGCAGGAAGCCTGGCTCTGGAGCTGAAGGTGCCCTGGCTCCCTTTCAGGGGACCCTGAGGCCTGCCCGCTAGGCAGGCACTCACTGCTCTGGGTGGGTCGCCTTAGTTTAGGAGCTTAAAACTGTACTTGAGCACTGGTCCTAGCATACAGCAGGGCAGGGTTGGGGAGGGGTGCTGGGGGTGCTGGGTCGTGTGAAAAAAGACAGCCCTGCAGAAGGAGCTGGGGGAGGGGGGGTTTGTGCTCTCTTCAGGGACAGTCCGCCCCTGGATAGCACACACTCACCTGTCCTGATGGGATTCCTCAGCAACTCCATACCACAGACTTTTGTGCAATTAATATGCACGTGCTAATATTGCTCATGTGTGCAAGGAAAGATTCTTTTACTTCACTTCATTCTTTTTGGGAAGACTAAATTCTAGAAAGGTATTTAGTAACTGTGTTAGTTAGCAGTGAGAGAGAGAGAGAGAGAGAGAGAGAGAGAGAGAGAGAGAGAATTTTGGTACCTTGTATATGGTTTTCTATTATGCTATACTAGTATACATTTATACTGCAGTTTAGAAGCCCCCTTTCTCTGCATTCTGATTGGCAATGCCGATTTTCTTTTTAAGTGATTGAACTTGTATAGAGTCTCACCATTTTGATTTTCATTTTCCTGGTAATTAGTCTTGTTGAGAACTTTTTCTTAAACTTATTTGCCTTTTGTATAACTTCTTTAATTGAAGTCTATTTTAGATAATTTTTAGCTTATTTAGTTGCATCAAGGTTTTGGTTGATGAGTTTTTTTTAGATTGTAACCATGTCTGGATACGAATTCCTTGGTAAATATTAATTCACTTCTATTTTCTCTTACTGAATAGTTTGTCTTCTTACTATGTGCATTGTCTCCTGGGTAGAGATTTCCAGTTTTACATTTTCTTTGTTTTCTATCCTTTTTTCTTTCTTTGAGGACTTATATCCCAAATCACTGCTCATTTAATAACTGATACTGTTCCCCCAATGTTTTCTCATAATCATTTCAGATTTTACTTTTAGATATTTCATCTGTTTTGAGTTGATGGTTTGAAAGAAGTAAGAGATAGTAATCATTAATCTGCTTACGAATATATAGTTTACCCTGACAGCACTAGTTATAAGTGGCTTATACTTTCTTCAATGCACACACACACACACACACATACAAACTAACTTTTCTGAGGAGCTATTGGCTGCCAACATAAGGACTGATTTCTTCTTGCCTACCTGTCTGCATGTCAAGGTGGCTTAGCTTACTTGGGGTCCTTTGAGTTTTCAGATGAATTTAGGTTGTAGCTTATGTATTTATTAAAAATTTCCTGTGTATTTTGATGAGTCCAGTATTAAATCAGTGAAATACTTTGATACTGTAGGTATTTTAACAGTGTTAAATCATACAGTTCCCAAATACTAAGTATTTCCTTTTGCCATTTTTTTCTCCAAAGATTTTATACTTGGACTCTAATTTTCATTGTTTTCATGACTAAATTTATTTCAATGTATATTATTTTTATGTATATTATTATTATTAGTGTGTGTATATAACACATGGAGAACTTGTTTTGTAGCTGATACTCAAGTCATTAGGCATTTGCTGTGCTTTTTTTCCTCAATTATTTCCACTGAAACTATTCATGGGCACTTATTAAACATTTATTTATTGATTTTTAAAAATTTGTGTGAATAAGATTTTTTTCTTCATTCCTTTCTTAGCAAATCCAGTTTGGTATACAAAAACAAGATTATTTTTATATTCCTATATTTTAATTACTTCTTTAGCCATTTTTAATATGCTATTGGTATAAATCTTTCAGATGTTCCATATATACTCGTATATAGAAATGAGATACTTTTTGACAGTCTGTAACAAAACAAAAGGACCATAAAGAATAAGGAAAAAATATTTTGAAAACATTATGAGTTGATTTCTATAACACTGATAATATATTTTGTTTTCAGCATAGACTTTTTTATATTCATTAAAATATACCAGAAAAAATAACATTTTTTGGAGTGTTAAAAATTCACTCAGGGTACTTTTACACTTATGAAAGTTATCTGCTTATTACTGAACAAAAATCAAGCCTGTAACAGAACATAATAATTACACTCAGCTTTTAAAAAGAAATATAACAAATTCAGTATAAAAATTTGAGAAGAATCATGAAAGTGTTGGGGGAATTCAGGAATTCCTTTTCAGTTGGTCTTTTCAATTTTCATGTTCATCTGTTAATAAATAGGATATTTCAGGAAGTTCTCTGGAAAGTTGTATAAAAAAACCCACAGGATTCTGTGCCTATTAATGGTAAAATCCTGTCTGGAGAAGCCTGTTATTGCTTCGCTGTCTTCCTGTCTTCCTCAGTACTAACTCTGTAGTTCATGCCTGGCATCCACTTTATTACTGTTTGACAGCTACAGAGCATAGCAGCAGGGAAAAGGAGAGCAAAAGCCAAGGCAATAGGTTTAGTCTGAAACTGTGATCTTGGCTGCCCTCATTTTCCCAGCTGTTGACTTTCAAAGACAGAGAGAGCAATGGTTAACACAGTGGAAGCTACCAGGTGAACTGGCTCAGTCACTTCACAATGAATGAGATAGATGCAGCTTCTCCTGTTTCTAGTTGACATTTGATTGGTTAGTCGTTCTTTAGTTGTTAAGCTACTAAAAAGAATATAATTTCCAATTTTTATTATTTAAAAACAAATAATCAATCCTTCACATAGAGAAACTAACACAGTAATCTAAGTTATACTGACTTTCCTAGTTTCCTTTCCCATGTCCAAATCAGGATATTTGACATGGAAATCACACTCACAATTTCTAAAATTTCCTAAAAGTTTGTTCAAAATTTCTACAATTATAGAAGGATTTTTTTTTTCTGGACCCATTCTTACATTATCCATAAAAAAGTGTTATTGCCCAGAAATAAAATTTAAAGTAGCTTTTAGAATCCTTGGTTAAATTCCAATGGTCTCTCCACATAGAGCCTATAGTTTTTCAGAAAACTTTATATCCAAAGGTGAAGACAGTTTTGTATTATTACTATTTTAATCAGTTAAGCAAACAGTACTCAGAAGTAATAACTAGAAAAAATTGTCATTTACTTTCAGTAAATATCATCAATTGAGATTTATAAGGTTTTCTGTTTAGACAACAATTCACATATTCACAACTGAAACTTCTTAAAATGTTCTTAAAAGTAAACCTTCAAATGTTATATATTATACATAATAAATAAGAAAATATAAAGACAATAGCATATGAATTTTGAAAGCAAGTTGGCTTTTGCTTGCCTGTATGTGCTTGAGTATCAAGGTGAAGATATGAATTTACTGTTTCAGGCCCTTTGCAGTCCCTGCTTGCTATGTCATGACATATGACAGCCATGTCCATTCAAACCACATAGCTATGAGCTGGTTGAACTGTGTTTGGTGTGATAGCAAATCTTAAAATATCAGAGTTCATGTGACTTCCCTTTATAAAGGATATAGGTATGGATTTCAAGGCTGAAATCCTTTGGATTAGGACCAATTAAGGGTTATTTCCGATGATGATGATAGGAATAGGCCTTTTGAAAAGTGTGTGTGTTTAATTTCAAAGATACTAAGACCTGTTAAATATATCATTGGTCCTTCTTTGTGATGCCAACTGTAAAGCTTTTAGGCAAAGTTTCTTGTTGTTGTCAATACCTGGCATGTTTCTGGGTATTCATCTCACTGACACTGCCTCCTTTTCGTATTTTCATTTTCAATCATTTTCTAATATTTCCTCAGTCTCTCTCTTAGTTGACAGTACTATGTATAGTTTCTAAATAAAAACTTGCATCTTTCAACAAGAAAAAAAGTTAACTCAAGAATTATCACGTCATGTATATTGTTTACATAATTTAACTTTAATCTACATAATCAAATAATTATGATTTTGTTGTTGGCTTTGATTATGTATTATTTTATTCATTATTTCAATAGGAACTAAATCAATAAGAAAAATATTCAAGGTTAGTATTACCTAATAATTTGAGGAAGAAAATTTGTTTAATTTAATGACTAATGAGTTAATAATTTATGACAAAGGAAAAGGGACAGGTTAACCAATTATAATTATAACATTATCCAAATGTATTTTATTAACATGATGGAGGAGGTTCACATGTCTATGCGTTACTTTCATTGGTTAATAAAGAAACTGCCTTGACCCTTTGATAGGACAGAAAATTAGGTAGGCGGAGTAAACAGAACAGGGTGCTGGGTAGAAGGCAGTGAGGCAGATGCGATGAAGCTCTGGCCCAACATGGAGGCAGGTTAAATCTTCTTTTTAAGCCACAACTTTGTGGTGTTACACAGATTATTAGAAATGGGTTAAGCAAGATGTGAGAATTAGCCAATAAGAGGCTGAAACTACTGGGCCAGGCAGTGTTTAAATGAATACAGTTTGTGTGTTGTTATTTTGGGCATAAAGCTAGCCATACGGGAGCTTAGTGGGATGAAAAGAAGGCCTGGTTGCCTCTCCACTACATTAATATGGACAAACAATTGGTTTTACTACTTGGGGATATTATGGTTTTACTAAATTTTAGTTATCGAAAGTGATGCTCTGAATATTAGTGGGATAGACACTGGTTTTATTTTTCTCACATAGTCAGAATCTCTCCAACCTGGAGGAAATGCATAGGGAAGGTACATAAGTAGTAAAAACCAATAGATTCCCTGCAGAGAACTTAAATTTAAAGTAACACAAGGGTGTCAGAGTTTTCCACCTTTTTCTTAGTTTTCCTCTTTTCTGCCAGTTGATGGACACAGCTCAAAAATACAAGGCAATGTAGTAATTGATGCCTCCACTTTTTTTTAAAGAAAGTCATTACAGAGTCAAAAAGTAAAAGACTGAAAGAAAGAACAAAAGAAAGTAAGAAAGAGAACAAGAAAAGATAGAAAGGGTTGAGACTATTTCTCTTCCACATTGAGCAAAGAAGTCATGAGTTTCCACTTGAACAAACTAAAACTCAAATATGAGTTGAAAACAAAATAGAGGAACGTAAAAGCATTAAAAAATGAGAATAGCTATGAAAAATCAAAGAAAAAATGTTTGTTTTTATAAGTAAAGATATAGAGTAAAGAGAAGAAAGAAAAGATTAGTTCATCCTGGAAACATTTGAATCATGATTTTGGAAATAAGTTATTGTATTCCTAGATAAGAGAATTATATTTATTCTATAAACAAATTATTTGAATGACCTCCAAACTATTTTGAAAGCTCATTATAATAAAATACTATCCAAATAGTCATTGATCTATCTTATCAGGAATACTGTCTTACATTAGCAACAAAAAATGCATCTGGTTTTAAGGGTTCCAAAATAAAAGTAAGTGGAATAAAATTAAAATTCCTATACTCTCACTCCTTCTGGGTTAGTTTCTGATTTCCTTGTATCCACTGTCAGAACTTAAAAAGAACAATGTACAAACCATAAGTTTGATAACAAAAATATACTTGTGAAAAGATATTCTGTCAACTAAGTTTGCATATGAGCAGCAAAAAATTTTGGGTAAAAAGTAATTTTATTTTAATATTGTAAGACAAGAAATCAAACAAAGTAAAGCTAATTCTTATAGCAATGCAAATTATCAGATTATGACAATTCCTACATTTATACTTAAATATAGAACATATAAATGAATAAGTTAAACTTAGATATTTGGCTAAAAGAATTGATTTTACTTTGACAATTACCAATAAAACATCAATAGAATCTTATGAAAGACATTCTAAAATTTAAGGCCTTGATACCAGGTTGACTATTGTATTCACATCATTTTAATGCCTTAAAAAATCTGCAAGACAATGAGGAATATATTGCTTCTGTATTTAAGCAAATTATACTTTAGCTTAAGTAATAGGTAATAATAAAGACTTGATGAAAGATTGGAATTGCATACAAATGTTGAACCATTATAGCAGGTGAGTTCCATGAAAGAACAGTGATCTAAGCATTGGAAAAGGCTTTAGAGAGGAAGCTCTCCTGGTTAAAGTTCACCATGATTTATGAAATAAGATGGTGGGGAATCTGAGGAGATCTGTCATTAAATCCTGTAAATAGCAGTCACAGGAGTGTAGGATGAAATACTCGCCAGTTTAGTAACTTGAATTTTAAACTTTAACACAAATCGATAAATATTCAGGGTCCATAACTGGTATTTAGCTATAAAGTTGTGTTTCCAAAACCTGTATCAGACATTGGAAGCCATCTAAAATAGCCAGTTGTTTTGACGCATACTCATAGATATGTTTAAGATGATGAGGCAAGAGGCTCGTAAGTTTGATTCTCCCTCAGTTTGAAACAATCTTTGAATCATTATAAATTAAAAAAAATTAAGTGTACAGGGAAGAGGAAGAATAAATGGTAGGTACCTTTCTATTTGCAGGCCATATTACTAAATATTTTTTATGTAAGTAAAAGTCAGATGCTGAAAAACTGAGATATCTATTAGGTGTCACAATCAGACCTTATTTACATAGATCATTTACTAGTGTGACAGAAATGAATGCATAGAGGTGGTGACAAGCATGGCTTTGAATTAGCACCTGTAATTTCTAGGTCTGCTTCTTCATTCATATGGAAATAATGATTCAGGTTTTCCTATGGTCGACTACTTTGAGCTTTATATAAATTAAAAAATGCAAAACACCATAATCTGCAGTTTTCTGATAAATCAAGGAAATTGCCTTATTTTAGACTCAAAATATAATGTCTTATTTCATTAAGATATCATGTAATTTTATCCTGAAATCTATTGTTAAATCTACTTACCAAATTAAATTTCTTTTTACTTTTATTATCTCATTCCCAGAACTTAAGACTAACCTTTCTCAAGCAATCTATAAAAACTCATTCAAGATTAAAAATTAAATATTTAGTCACAATAAGTTAGGACTTAGTATATTTTAATGAGTGGTTTTCATCATAGTGGCACTGTGGGAATAAATCCAATAGTCATAGAGAGAGCTTGATTGGGAAGTGTTCCCTATAAGACATAGACAATGAAGCTTGGTTATAGAATTATCACCTGACATTTGAGTAAAGATTTGAGGGAACTGACAAAGTAATTTAGAAGAGAATGCTCTGGATATAGCTTATAGCCAAAGGCTCACTTTCCAATGAGTAGACAATGGTAAACAATTTAAAATCTAGAAATAAATGTAAGTAGGGGGAGCAGGTTAACAAAAGACCAATTACCAGTAGGCAAATTCAGAAAGTTTTTGGTAGAAAATCACACCAATCTCTATAAAGGCTCTAATTTCTGTGACGTCCTGCTGTACACAGGAAATAAATCTTGAAAAACTCTAAGTCAGTTTTCACCTGTTTAATATACTTGTACTTTTCATTTTGTTTTATTTTCATTTCTTAATATGTTGACTACATTGAAATAAAAATCTTGGTTTTTGTCTCATAACCTACCAAGGTAGATCAATAACAATAGCTCTGTTAGCATGACTGAAGGCCATTAGTTTGGAGCAAGAGAGAAAGAGAATAACGCATTAAGGAAAAGAAAAGAAAAAAGAAAAAGGATGTACAAAAGCAGGAAAATTTGAGGATTAAGCTTTCTACAAATACATTCGCTGTATTAATTTAATATGTGCACATATATGCATAAATATATTCAGTGCTTAATTGCAAATGTAGGGGAAATGAAAAACAATTATATTTACTCCAAATATGCTGCTAACAGAATAGATTGACATGTTATTTAGATATGAAATCTTTCCATTTTTAAGAGGGTGTAGTGTTTGGAAAATAAACTTTCCTCATGTTTTGAGAGGTAAAGTCTGTTATTTTTTTCACTGTTTTTTCTAACAACTGTTTTATGGGTCTCCTGGGTACTTCTCAAGTTTTGAGTACTGATTAAGGAGGTATTTCCTCTAATGCGTATATATTCCATACTTTCTTCATCCATTCTTCCATTGAAGAACATCTAGGTTGTTTCCAGGTTCTGGCTATTACAAATAATGCAGCTATGAACATAGTTGAACAAATGCCCTTGTCATATGATCGGGCATCACTTGGGTATATTCCCAAGAGTGGTATTGCTGGGTCCAGGGGTAGGTTGATACTCAGCGGTAAAAAAACAATGACTTCTCAAATTTTGCATGCAAATGGATGGAAATAGAAAATACTATCTTGAGTGAGGTAACCCAGACCCAAAAAGATGAACATGGGATGTGCTCACTCATAATTGGTTTCTAGCCATAAATAAAGAACCTTCATCTGGCGATGGATGGAGATAGAGACAGAGACCCACACTGGAGCACTGGACTGAGCTCCCAAAGTCCCAATGAGGAACAGAAGGAGGGAGAAGATGAGCAAGGAAGTCAGGACCAAGAGGGGTGCACCCACCCACTGAGACAGTGGAGCTGATCTATTGGGAGCTCACCACGGCCAGCTGGACTGTGACTGAAAAAGCAGGGGATAAAACAGGACTCTCTGAATATGGCGGACAATGAAGGCTGCTGAGAAGCCAAGGACAATGGCACTGGGTTTTGATCCTACTACATGTTCTGGCTTTGTGGGAGCCTAGCCAGTTTGGATGTTCACCTTCCTAGACCAGGACGGAGGGGGGGGGGGACTTTGGACTTTCCATAGGGCAGGCAACCCTGATTGCTCTTCAGACTTGAGAAGGAGGGGGAGATGAGTGGGAGGAGGAGGAGAGGAGTGGGGGGAGGGGGAGAGGAGTGGGGGGACGGGGAGAGGAGTGGGGGGGGCAGAGTGGGAGGCTGGGAGGAGGCAGAAATTTTTTTTCTCAATAAAAAAAAGGAAAAAAATAAATTAAAAAAAAGGAGGTATTTCCTAACATCTTTAACATTTGTTGTATTCTTTACTTATAAAACAGAGCCAGTTCTCTTCTGGAAGCAACTATAAGAAATGATGAAACAGGTTGCTCAACAATTCAAATGGAAATGTGCAAGGTTTATAAAAGGAAAAGAAAGCCTGGGAAAGGAAGACTATGGCTTTCCTTGGTTTTAAGAATTATATAGCTTAAACGAGTACCAAAATGCCATGCTAGCATATTCATAGGCAAATAGACCAGTGGGACACATCTGAGTTGAGCAGTAAACTTGCCAGTGTACTAAACTTAATTTGTAAACTCACATTTGTTAAACTTAGTAAAGTTTGTGTAATATTGCAGATAATTAAACATGAAACTAACACTCTTGACTATTTCTGAGAAAATAATGAACTTCCAACCTTATCTTGACAATACAGAAAAATATTGATGCGAACCAAGTACACAGAAATAAATGTGGTTGTTAGTTTTTAGCCTCTAGAAGGGAGGAGAGGGAGTCACAATGAAGAACTGTTTTGATTAGGTTGGCCTTTTGCTAGTTAGGGATTGTATTAATTTGGTTAGCTGATGGAGCGAGACCATTCTGCATGTTGGCAGCATCATTTCACAGCCTGGACCCTAGACTGAGTGAGAAGAAGGTAGCTAGCTGATCAATGAGTGGTGTGTGGGTATTAATGTACTGCTCTCTGCTCTTGATGAGGATGTGATCTGACTTGATACTTCAATGTTTTGCCACCTTAACATCCCTGAAAAATGGTTTGTATATACAATGCGACTTGGAGAAAACCATTTTTTTCTTTGTTGGTGGTTATCAATTAGAGATAGCTTTTCCATTAGGGATGGAAGCTCACGTCTACTTCCCCTCCCAGCACTGGAACTCAACCTGGCTTAGACCTGTTCAGGCCATGTGCATTCTGCCATTCTGGTGACTTCATATCTATGTCAGTCTTGTTGTGTCTAGAAGGTCTTGTTTCCTTTGTGTCTCCCATGTGGGAGAAGGGGAAATAACAATCATAATATCTTTTCTGAAAAAAGCATCTCTTTTCAAAACAAATTTCCTGAAATGATGAGCTAATCTGGAATTATGAGACAAATGAATACTTCTTCCCTTTAGTTGTTTTTGTCTTCCTTTTTTTCTATTATTTTATTTTTAAGCTTTAGAATAGTATAAGCATAACAGCATTTTATTTGTGTGTTTTTAATTTCTTGTTTACTGGAGAGAAGATTGTATGTATTGTTTTTAAATTATTTCTCCTCCCTTCCATTCCTTTAACTTCTCCCATGTCTCCCAATCTGTCTCAAATTCTTTTACTTTAATTATTATACAAATATATATATATATATAATAAAAACATACATAAAACCAGATAAATAAACTCCCAGCCTTTAATCCCAGCACTCGGGAGGCAGAGGAAGGCCGGATCTCTGTGAGTTCGAGGCCAGCCTGGTCTACAAGAGCTAGTTCCAGGACAGGAACCAAAAAGCTACGGAGAAACCGTGTCTTGAAAATTCAAAAAAGAAAAAAAGAATTTATTTAAAAAGTACAGATATTTTTTAAAAATATAGTCCTTTGGTTGTTTTGTTTTTCCTGGATTTAATGGTTGTGTTGATGCTGTTGTTACCATTGCTGTTACAGTTCTAAGGATTGAACCAGGGATTTTTTTGAATTCTAGGCAATGATTTTAACTAAGTTAAATTCCTAGCCCTAAATTATTAATTTCTGTAGAAATAATATGAAAAATGAAAAACTAAAGATTTTAAATTGTGTTTATCATTACTCCTTTTGTCTTGGAAGAAAGTGATCTTGGCATGGTGTAGGAATTACAATGTGGGAGGACAGCATTATCTAATACATGAATGAAATCCTATTCTGACCAAACCAGACACTGCTTAGTGGAGACCCTGGGTGTGCAGCCAGTACTCCTCACACAGGCCAGGGCATCTATGATTTCCAGAGCTGCATATGTTTAGTGTGTCACCTTGGACATCTGCTCATACTGAACATCTGTTTTTTGTTTTCACTGGCCTGCCAAAAAAGAATGGGGTCATTAGTTATTCTACAATGTGAAGTTATGCAGAACACAATCCATGTATGAGAAATAATGTCAGGAAAGTCATATCCACTGTAATTAATTCAGAGTTTGCTTCATGCTGAGAGTCATTACAGGCATCATTTCAGAAGAGGCTGCCAAACCATCACATCCTCAAATAAAAACCAAATATTTAAATATTTCTGCACAGCATTTTTACTCAAAAATCTCCGTGACATTTTTATTTTCTGAACAGCAAAGTAAAACATGTAATGAAAAAAATAAGGTTCTTAGGTGTTTATTAATTAATATCTAAATTATATTTAGTGTTTATATCCATTCGTATTTACCTAAAATGAGTCATATATGTGACTTACCTTCTATTAATGGATTAAATTTGTATTAACAACCACAGTAATTAGCCAGTTATATTGGACAACTGAAAGCATACTATACACAAGACTGTGTTCCAGAGGATAGATAAGCTGCTATATATATATATATATATATATATATATATATATATTTATATATAGATAAATTCTCCATCATTTGAGTAATGTTAATTATCTGTTGACCAAAAGATATGCCACAGACAGTGGCATGAATAGTTGAACAAACTGGAACATGTTTTTCTCTTAAGAAATCTGTTTTTATGCTCATGTGTTCAATCAAACATTTCTAGAATATAACAGAGGTACAATTATTATAAAGCATAAAATTCTGGCACTCATTTAATAACTAAAAATTCTGTTGTAGATTATGAACAATATAGTTATTCTAAATATTATATGAATTATGATAACATTAAATATGCATATATAGAGACATATTCCCTTATTGTTCTTGAAAATTTAATTTTAAGGGCATTATAAGCCAAGAGAAAAACTAACAGAAGAAATAGGACAGTATTAGTATTACATAACAAGACTAAAATCATGTTGGTTAAATTTTAACATAAGTGAATAGCAGGTTTTATTTCTACTTGCCTTATAATTTATTAGGTGGTAATGCTTTTAAATGTCACACTTGCTTAAAGAGTCTTCATAGTTTGTTTTATAGATTTATTGTTTGTGACTAAGCACCACACTGTTACTTTTCCTTTGGATTTAGATCAGTTGTGGTTTTCTGTCTATTGTAAGATGTTTATTCGACAATAGGTGGAGACCTATTCTTATCTGTGTGTACAGGATAGATATTTAGAATATAGTTAGGAATTATAGAGTTTCAGTAAAGTGGCAGTTCTAGGATCTCGTCTAGGATCCATGACTTCACTAGACCTAGGTAGCTGGATAGGTTTCCAGTGTCAGGCATGATTTTCCTCTTGTTAAGCAGGAATAAGTCTAATTAAAGACTATTGCACCGTGAGTAATTTTGCACCCTGCTGTTTGTAGTTCACAGGCATCATGTCTGGGTGGGACTATTGGTTGCTATTTATAATGCAATAACTGTATCTATGTCTCAGACATCTTAGCTTAAGCTAGGGATTATAGCAGAAGAGGGGTTAGAAAGACTGTAAAAGCCAGAGGACCAGGAAGTTTATGTGAGTTTGCAACTGCTAGAAATGTTAAAGAAGTTATAGCCCTGAAGTCTCATCAATATTGCTGCCTAAACAAGGCTTGGACCAGAATGAAACCAAAAGACATACTACCATAGATTGGGGGAAGACCATGAGGCTTCAACCGCAGACAAAGAACTACAGGCAACTAACTAATGCTGATAGCAGAGAAATAGTATTCCCCAGGGAAGACCTCACCAGTTGGCTTTCCAACACCAATATTCTTTTGTGTGTTCTTTGTGTCTTTTTTCTGCTGTTCATGGTTATGTATAGCCAAGATTTTTTAACTGTAAGTTTATTGGTTGTACAAAGTGTATATTAAACAATTTCCAGCCCTAATGATATTACATGGGCTAAGAAAATTGCATTTATAATTTTAAGGATGTATATGAGTGAGTATCGCTCATAATTTCCCCATACATCACAAAAAAAACCTTCTAGAATGCATCTACAAATAGCCCTAATTAGAGTCATTGGGTCACAGATACATACAACACATAGACATCCCCACCCCCCAACACACTAACAAAAATATACACACAAAACAAATATACAAATACACACACATACACAAATGTGCATACACACACACACATATATATACATATACATACACAAACCTATACTCACATATACCCATATACACACAAGCACACACACACACAAACAAAGTATCTTGATAATATTAGGAAAACTAGTAGTTGTGAAGAAGAAAAGCATGAAGAATTGTGGGAGGGGTTAAAAGAAGACCGTGGGAATTAAATATGACCTCAGTACATTGCACACATGTCTGAAAGTCTCAGATATATAAAACAGGCTACTGGTACATGTATCCTCATTTTACACAAATGTAATAAAAGCATTTTTCACAATTATTTATGGTAAGTGTCAATAAATTAAACTTCTAGAAAGTGTGTGCCTTTTAAGGTCTAATTCTATTCTTTGTGATGGAATAATCAGAAAGCTGGCTGACTTGCATTTATTTTATGCTTGTTAAGCTGCTTTGAGGTTTTCCTAGCTGTTTATGTGTTTCAAAGTTTTCATTAATTGTAAATTTATTAAACAGGCATACAATGTATACTAGTCAAAACTATTACTCATTAATTGGACATTATGTTTTCTTCTAGGAAGATGTAAAAAATGAATATATCCAAAAGGTACGAGAAAGAGAATGGAAATATTTCAAGGTAAGATACTATATGTACCAGCAGAATGTGTAGCAATACTAATCATTGATTCCTTCCTGAATACAGTCTAATTTCAGAAACTTTAAGTACCAGGTATATCAAAGAAGATAAACCCATTATAATGAATGTATTCAGAAATATTTCTAAAGACACTATATTTACTTCTTTATGCTTAAGGAAAAATAACTCTAATTAACAGGGCCAAATAGGCCTCTCATATCTCCCATATGCTTACCGATTTCAATGTCTTATCTCTCCTTTAAGTGTTTTAGCTGACTGTGCATTTTATAGAAGACAATGAGGGCCAGAGAGATAAAGGAACCAGATACAGTAGGCAATTCAGTTGTAAATTCATATTGTTCTCTCCCTTAATTTATGGGTTACAATAATGTAGGAATAATAAGAACAAATCATATTTGTAGAAGAAGGCTGTTTGTTCATCCTGGCTGCCCAGAACTGAAATAATCACACAGAAACTATATAATTAAAACCGATTTTTGGCCCATTAGTTCTAGCTTCTTATTGGCTAACTCCTATATATTAATTTAACCCATTCCTATTAATCTGTGTATTGTAACTGTAATTCTTGCTTGATAACTGTTTTGTTATATGTAATTTTACTATGTTAAAGTTAAAGCCTTTTGTTTTTTGTTTAAACAGAAAAAGGGGAAATGATATAGGCGGGCTATCTGTCTATGTTACTTTCATTGGTTAATAAAGAACTGACTTGGTTTTTTGGTAGGCCAGCCCTTAGGTGGGTGGAGTAGACAGAACAGAATTCTGGGAGGAAGAAAGCAGAGTTAGGCAGACACCATGACACTCCTCTCCAAGACTGACGCTGGTTAGACTCAGGTCTGTAAGCCACAGTCAGGTGGCAATACAGATATCAGAAATAGGTTAGATCAATATGTGATAGTTAGCCAATAAGTGACTGAAAATAATGGGCCAGGAAGTGTTTAAATAAATACAGTTTCCGTGTTATATTTTCTGGGGCTAAGCTAGCCGTGCGGGAGCTGGGCGGGTGGAAAAGCAGACCTGCTCACCTCATCACTATAATCACTTACCCTGTAATCTTTGTGAGCCATAGAGGAAAAAAAAAAAAAAACCTTTGAATGCCCTATTTGTATATATCCTTAATTGTGTATGTGTGTTTGTAATGTGTGTATGTGTGCCTTTGTGTGTTTGGGGAAGGGTATGTGTTAGAACCATATTCTCACTGGTTTCTTGGATAATTTGAAGAAAGGGTTTTAAAAATGGTCCCGTCCTCAGCTCTGGGTCTGGAACTTCTAGGTAAGGAGCAGAATGCCTCTTTTAGACCTGTATTTATTTTGCTCCTTTATGTTTTAGATGTGTAGCCATTGGCCCACTGCTTAAGAAATTTGTCAGAAAAAGATTTCCAAAATGTTGTCCCCATTGTGAGAAAACAGTGACATGAAGGACAGGTGCCCATGTGAAAATGCCCACTGGTCAGGCAATGCTCAGTCTTTGGCAGAACTCTGCTCTAAGCCTCCAATTCTGCATCATTTACAATAATTCTCATCAATCAATGGGCTCTCTGTTTTTCACAGACACTACTTTGTTAAAATACAAAGGCTTAGGCTACTGTTAAGAAATATATTTCCTTTTCTGTTCTAGTTGTTTTTAAAATAAAATTTGTTCACCTTTTACTCCTATGTATAAAGTAAAATAAATAAAACAAATATTTAATGCTTTTCCACTTTACTAAAAAGTCCAAATCTCATTGATATTATTCCACACAGTTTTGTGATCAGTTCATTCCTCTGAAACTCCCCCGTTCTACCTTATTTGGTGTTTCAACACCAAGGAAGGCTCATTTTCTCACTTAAGGGACGTTTACCTGAACTGTTTTGTACACTGTGTGAATATATTCTCAGGCTTTCTAGTCTTGTACCCTTAAGCACTATCATTTCTCTAAAGATTGTTTTACCTGTTCAATTCACAAAACAGGAGCAAAATATTTAGTTGGAAAGAATATGAAGATATATATATATATATATATATATATATATATATGCAAGTAATGTTTAAGAAACCACTCACCTACCTTAAAAAGAATCATTATTTATAGCACTTGACATTTTTTCTTTGCACATAATGACCATCACAGCAAATTCAGGTTACCAGTATTGTCTCACATGGAAGGGTGTACACTGTCTGCTGTCTTGGCACTATGGACTCCAGCATCACTCTGATTTCCATATCTTATTCCATGGTTAACTTAAGGTGACTACAAAAGAGAGTAAATTGTATGATTGTGGAAAGTCATCCAAACAGGACTTGGGAAGGGTCAGGCTTGCTAAGAAGAAACAGAGTGATCACTTAATATTGAAAGCTGGTCGTAATACAGCTTATTATCATTATCAAGGGTCAAGCGAGCTTTCTTTGCACTTCCTTTTAGTACTTGTAGGTAGTCTCACTGGTTCTCTTCATGCAAATTTCAAAGGAGTAATGTTTGATTTTAATGGTCCCTGACTATTTTATTTATACAGATAATACACACCAGTCAGATATGGTACTGACTGTCCCAACCATCTGTATCTATTCAAACTCCTTTGCTGTTCTAATCAATTCTGAACTTCACAAACAGTCAGGATAACATGATTCCTTTTACTTATCACAATATTGTCTGTATTGAGCATCTCTTTGGATCCCCATCCCCTAATACAGCTGGAGATTTAGCTCATGGTCTCATGTAGGCTACATATTCTCTCTCTTTGCTGAATTATTTCTTCATCTCTTACCCTCAAAGTTCAATTGTGGCTCTGTCGTTGATTTTTCCATCAACTTATCAGTCGATTACAGATCTTAATATGTCTTTGAAACATGTTCCCTAATTACCTATATGTCTTGTTGACAATCCTGTCTTAAGGATTTGTAGTGTATAAGCATTCGTATAATTTATGAGTTATTGGTAGATTACTATTCACTTTTTATTTGTTTGTTTGTTTTGTTTTTGGGGGACAGAATTTCTCTATGTAGCTTTGGCTGTTCTGGGCCTCACTATGTAGACCAGGCTGGCCTCAAGCTTACAGATACCCACTTGCCTCTGCCTCTCAAGTGCCAAAGTTAAAAGTGTGTGCCATCACTGCCCGGTTTCTCTAACATTTTATAGACACATGGGTCCCTTTCTTCTTGTAATATTTTAGTATTAATAGGCAATATATCACAGAAGAAAAGAATATATCATGATCTCAGCTATGTTCTAAAGCTATGAACATGAATTAAATTAAGTGATCTTATGGATTAGAAAAAGAGTCTGGTGATCAGAATGGCAGCTTAATTTTGTATATTAAATGATTAATGGTGTCTGCTTAGCTTGTTAAGTTTATTTTAATTGATCTTTGCACTTAATAAGGATCTCAAATTAATCTAAGAATATTGATAGTCTTATTACATTCAGGAAAAGATAGGCTCACCAAAATGTATTCCATATCTCCAATTTGTGCTACAAAGGCACAACTCAACACCTTAAAACACACCACAGGAAGCAAATCAAAACAAAAAATTCTCACCTATTGCTATTGTAAGTTACTATTTCTCTGTGAGTCCTGAGGCCAAAACACAGAAAATGTAATTCTACGTAAAATGTAAAATAAATGCTAATTAAATATTAAATATTTATTAAATATGTGTTAACTACTGAAATACCTTAATTCAAATGTGTTTTGGTTACTGTTATATGTATGCTAGAATTCATACCAGTTCTTTGGCTCTGATATCATTCCTGTACTGTTTCCCCATAGGAATTAGGAAAATGAAATTAAGTATCTTTTAGCTGTCTTTTCTTGAGGCAGTATTTCACTAGCTTCTTCTGTTTCCCCATAAATCCTACTCTCCTTCCCTTTAATTATGTTGTTTCTCTCTTCTGGAGTCTTAGTAATTAACATGAGACGACTAAATTAAATTTTAGTTGTTCTGCCTAAGTTTGTATGTCTCATGGTATTGTATTAATTGACCCCATACCTAAGGCTGTCTCCTTAAGTGAAACAGAATATCTTATTAAGAAGGCAATATGGCATTCAGACAGATTGACAGGCGAGGGATTAGAATGGATAAAATGAGATTAACAGTAATTCCATTTTGACACTATATTCTCATTAACTGTCAGGTACCCACATCCCACCACATGCTCTACATGGTATATTTTCAAGCATGCTTCCTGTGAGTTCTGACTTCAGGAAAATCAAAGAGACAGCAAAATGTTGCATCTAAATTCACTGTCTGAATTCCCAAGTGACAATAAAAGTTTGGATGATATAGGACTGATTTTCATCCTATAGGTGAGCCTGCTGGAGTTATTATAAATTCTACATATAATACTCACATTGCTAGAAGCGTTTTCTGAATCATGACTATAAATAGGACTTTTTTTTTCTAGTGAATGCTATCTTTAGTGATAAGACTGCCTCAAACTTTGTTTTGAAGACAATAACTTTACTAGACTAAATATATTTAATAAACCCCTCAAATGAACTACATTTCCCATTATAAAAACTGTTAATTTAATAATATTGACTTATTCTCTGCTGGAATTATTGTAAAATAAAGTGTAAATTATTAATTCATTAAATTCTAATACCTTTCACCTGCAGGGAAGGTTTTCTTTTAAATTATCTCTTAAGATTAATTTTTTTAAAAAAGAAAACAAACTATCTTTTTTACATTATACATACCAATCCAATCCAAGTTCCCACTCCCTCTCCTCCTCCCATTTCCTCCACTTCCCCCCATCCACTCCACAGAGAGGGTAAGGCACATTACTTTTGGGAAGGTCCAAGGCCCTCCCTACTATATCTAGGTTGAGCAACGTATCCACCCAAAGAGAATAGGCTCCCACAAAGCCTGTACAAGCAGTAGAGATAAATCCTGGTGCTACTGCCAGTGGTCCCTCAGTCTGCCCCAGCCATTCAGAGAGGCTAGTTTGATTCCATGCTTGTTGTTCCTTCCCAGTCCAGCTAAAGTTGGTTATCTCCCATTAGCTCAGATAAACTGTCTTAGTGGATGAACCCATCATGGGCTTGATCTCTTTGCTCATATTCTCACTCCTCCCATTCTTCAAATCAACTTTGGAAGCTCAGTCCAAGCTCTGTTGCTGGTCTCTGCCTCTGTTTCCATTAGTTTCTGGATATTAAATATCCAGATATTTAATATAATCATCAATCTGACAGCTGGTTGTTTGGGCTTTTCTTTTATAAGAGCGAGTCCTATATTGTATGGGCTTTCTTCAAACTTTCTGATCAGCTACGAATGGCTTTGAGTTCTTTCTTCACCTGCCTCCACCTCTGAGGGCTGAGATGATAGGTATGCAGCACAGCACCTGACTTTCAGTGTTCTGTGAGAGCACTGTCCCAAATTTAAAACAATTGTCAAGAGGCAGGGAGTGGAGCAGAGAAAAATGTAGAGCTCAGTAAATATCAATAAAAAATTTATAAAATA
The DNA here is from genome assembly GCF_018167655.1 of Microtus oregoni. Lineage (NCBI taxonomy): Eukaryota > Metazoa > Chordata > Mammalia > Rodentia > Cricetidae > Microtus > Microtus oregoni. The sequence goes on along the minus strand of NW_024543067.1, from coordinate 21,754,645 downwards.
AAATAATTGTCGTTTGTTTGGTTCCTCTGGGTTGTAGAAATTTTGGCCTCCTGAATGTAATCAATTTTCAGATACTTTTTTCAATACAAAACACAAAAATAATCCATAAACAGACCTTAAGAGTAAATTTTATGCTGAAAGTAGACTAATATCTGATAATACAAATTGCTTATCATTTTGATGAAAAAAGAAACTTCTCACAATAACTTATTTTTTATTTATAATTGTTATTATTATAGCAATATTTTAAGGTTTGCTAAGTATTCAGAGTTACAGATCTCAAGCTCTAGTGAGACATGAAAAATTATAAAAGTTATAGTTATATTGTGTAGATTCATTCCTGTTGCTGTGATAAAATACTCTGACAAAACCAAATACAAGAAAAATGGTTTACTTAACTCACAATTCTAAGTCACAGTTCATCACTAAAGTAATTTCAAGGTGTTAGGAGACTGAATAAATGGGACACACAATATCTACAGTCAGCAGAGAACAATAGGTGTATGCATGCTTGCCAACTCAGGTGCTCTCTCCGTAGGGTCCAGGGCCCAGTAAATGCTGCCTACACTCAGGATATTTCTTCCACCTCAATTAAAATAACCAAGGCAACGCTCACAAAAGGTTTCTAAATCAACCTGAATAAGAAATTCCTGGATGAGCATGGGATTAAACTGGATCCTCAGAATGTGGCTGACGATTGAGGCCGACTGAGAAGCCAATGATAATGGCACTAGGATTAGTCTCTACTGCATGTACTGGCTTTTTGGGATCCTATTCTATTTGGATGCCTTCCTAAGGGGGGGAGAGTCTTGGACTTCCCACAGGGCAGGGTACCCTCTCTTAGGACTGGAGGGGGAGGGAGAGGGAGGGAAGTGGGAAGAGGGGAGGAAGTGGAAATTTTGATTGGTATCATTTATAAAGTAATAAAAAATAAAAATTGAAAAAGAAAAAATATATCTGACTTCTTCCTGGGTTCTTCCTAGGTAAGTCTTGAGAACTCCAGTGAGGCAGCATGGAGACAGTAGTCTAATTTGTTTGGTGGGAGGTTTCAAAATATAATATCATTCAGGCTGTGTTGTGATTACTACAAGCTAATCATGGATCGAGAAGTTTGAAAAATGTAATTTTTGGTGAGTAAAGGAACATGACTATATATAAAGTTTTAGACAAAGCCAACATGGAAAACAAACAATACTAATTCCTGAAGAGATTTGTGCAATGATAAAGAAGCCTCGCACAATTCACTGGGACTATAGAAAAAAGTTTTGAAGGTCATCTTTAATTGGAAAAAAACACAATTTAACTAAAGGGAGAGAGCCTGAATCCAGAAGGCTTCTAAAGAGGTTCCTTTCAAAACCAACAACCTAGAGAAGGATTTTTCCAGGTTTGTACACCAAGACACACAGAGCCTGTTACAGTTGTTCTAGAGGTTTAGATAGTTTTTAAGCTGACTGTAGAATTTGGTAGTATTACACGGTGCTGACTTTTAGAGATGCAAAATCAAAGACTTATGGGTCCATTTGGGCTCACAGTGAAGTTCCTAAAAGACTCTAAAGCCAAGCAACTTAGTATAGGGCGAACTTCCCTTCAAGGAATGTCTGAAAAATATCGATAAAGTTGTAATGGTAAAATCTAAGTTGCAAGGGAAAACCTAGGACGTTGGAAGTTTCATGATCTTGAAATGTTGGTAGGCTAGGGAAAGCTGAAGTCACAGAAACCAGTGTTAGCTCAAGAAAGACTATGTGTTCTTCTGTTAGTGCAGGGAAGTGACACAGTCCAAATCCATTAGAACCCAGAAGATGCCACTGTTCCTCCCAGATGGTGGTAATGGAGCTATAGCTCCAATATATATATATATAGCATTCAGTGGTTTAACTGTTGTGTTTTAGTCTCATCTTCCCTTGCCATTACCTATTCTTTCTGTCTAGAATGAAAATGTTTCTTTTGTCACACTAAATTTTCGACATGTTTAACTTATATTTTTATTTTTCAGCATCTATGAATAAAAAGATTCCCTTAAGACTCAGAACCAGTCCAAATTGTTCATTGATGAATCATTTAGTAAATACAGAGGAGAAATATCTGGATATCTACAGTAGGGGGGAATAAAACATTCAGGATAAGAATCAAGACAACAGGACACAGCAGTTCCAATTAGTGCTAGGATTACTTTCATTGAATTCTCATGAGTTTTGAGGTGAAATTCCAGGAAACTAAGCCCCAATTAGAGATTTAAACAATGTTTTGGAGAGACAGTATCTTAGGAGTGGGTGTTTTCTCTTTATTTTATATTTAGGAATCAAAGGCTGGCATGCGATTATATAGTGAATGCAATGTGGAGAATGTCAAGCCAGCTTACAAGTGCAGTTTACCGATCAAGAGGTACACCAAAGAGAAAGAGTGATCAAGGACTTTAGAATCTGAAGCTCGAAATTCCAGAATAGGCACATAGGTTCACAATACAGCAGCAATTGTTTATGTATTTTCCAGCATAAATGCTTTCTGATCTTATCCTCATTATGTACGGAGACCCCCAGCTTCACAATAAAAGTATCAAGGTTGCTTTGATTGTTCATAGGGTTGTGCATGCTGTGGAACTTGCTGGAGTACATTGGGCTATATTTAAATTTCAAGTATGTTTTAATAATCATGTTTATCTATATGCATGTGTGGAATGTGTATGAAAGATCCATAAATATTCGTAAAAATGTATATTTATGGACTATTTAGGAGATGTGTTCCTACAACTATAAAAAAATGTTCTTGTATCTGTAACAAGTTTTTCATTGAGTATTTAGTACCCATTTATGCTTTTGCTCCTTATACTTCAATGACAGAAAACAAACATTTTTTTTAATTGAGAAAAGGAAAAAATAAAGTATCCCCCTCCTCCCAGCCTCCCATTTCCCTCCCCCCTCCCACCCTTCTCCCCCTCCCACCACTCCTCTCCCCCTCCCTCACCAGTCCAACAAGCAGTAAAGGCTCCCTGCCCTGTGGAAAGTCCAAGGTCCTCCCCCCTCCGTCCATGTCTAGGAAGGTGAACATCCAAACTGGCTAGGCTCCCACAAAGCCAGCACATTACGTAGGATCAAAACCCCGTGCCATTTTCCTTGGCTTCTCATCATCCCTCATTGTTCGCCATGTTCAGAGAGTCCGGTTTTATCCCCTGCTTTTTCAGTCACAGTCCTGCTGGCCTTGGTGAGCTCCCAATAGATCAGCTCCACTGTCTCAGTGGGTGGGTGCACCCCTCTTGGTCCTGACTTCCTTGCTCATCTTCTCCCTCCTTCTGCTCCTCATTGGGACCTTGGGAGCTCAGTCCAGTGCTCCAGTGTGGGTCTCTGTCTCTATCTCCATCCATCACCAGATTAAGGTTCGATGGTGATATGCAAGATATTCGTCAGTATTGCTCTAGGATAGGATCGTTTCAGGTTCCCTATCCTCATCTGCCCAAGGAACTAACTGGGGACATCGCCTTGGGCTCCTGGGAGCCACTCTAGGTTCAAGTCTCTTACCAGCCCTATGGTGGCTCCCTTAACTAAGAATTGTGCTTCCGTGCTCCCCTATCCAGCCTTCCTTTATCCCAATCATCCTGTTTCCCCAAGTTCCCCCCATCTTCCCCTTCTCACTTTTCTCTCCCCATCTCCCCTTACCCCCCACCTACCTCACCCCCAAGATCCCACTTTCCTCCCCGGCAATTTTGTCTACTTCCCATAGGCAAGAGGATAACTAAATGTTTTTCCTTGGGTTCACCTTTTTATTTAGCTTCTTTAGGTACACCTATTGTAGACTCCGTGACCCTTATTTATGGCTAGAAACCAATTATGAGTGAGTACATCCCATGCTCATCTTTTTGGGTCTGGGATACCTCACTCAGGATAGTGTTTTCTATTTCCATCCATTTGCATGCAAAATTCGAGAAGTCATTGTTTTTTACCGCAGCGTAGTACTCTAATGTGTATATATTCCACACTTTCTTCATCCATTCTTCAATTGAAGGACATCTAGGTTGTTTCCAGGATCTGGCTATTACAAATAATACTGCTATGAACATAGTTGAACAAATGCTTTTGTCATATAATCGGGCATCTCTTGGGTATATTCCCAAGAGTGGTATGGCTGGGTACAGGGGTAGGTTGATCCCGAATTTCCTGAGAAACTGAAACACTGATTTCCACAGTGGTTGCACAAGTTTGCATTCCCACCAGCAATGGATGAGGGAACCCCTTCCTCCACAGCCTCTCCAGCAAAGGCTATCTTTGGTGTTTTTGATTTTAGCCATTCTGACAGGTGAAAATGATATCTCAAAGTTGTTTTGATTTGCATTTCCCTGATTGCTAAGGAGGTTGAGAATGACCTTAAGTGTCTTTTGGCCATTTGAACTTCTTCTTTTGAGAATACTCTGTTCAGTTCAGTGCCCCATTTTTTAATTGGGTTAATTAGCATTTTAAACTCTAGTTTCTTGAGTTCTTTATATATTTTGGAGATCAGACCTTTGTCTGTTGCGGGGTTGGTGAAGATCTTCTCCCAGTCAGAAGGTTGCCTTTTTGTCTTAGTGACAGTGTCCTTTGCTTTACAGAAGCTTCTCAGTTTTAGTAGGTCCCATTTATTCAATGTTGCCCTTAATGTCTGTGCTGCTGGGGTTTTACCTAGGAAGCAATCTCCTGTGCCTATGTGTTGTAGGGTACTTCCCACTTTCTCTTCTATCAGGGTCAGTGTGTTCGGACTGATATTGAGGTCTTTAATCCATTTGGACTTGAGTTTTGTGCACGGTGATAGATATGGGTCTATTTTCATACTTCTGCAGGTTGACATCCAGTTTTGCCAGCACCATTTGTTGAAGATGCTTTCTTTCTTCCATTGTATACTTTTAGCACCTTTATCGAAAAAGAGGTGTTAATAGGTTTGTGGGATAAAATACGGGTCTTCTATACGATTCCATTGGTCGACTTCTCTGTTTTTATGCCAGTACCACACTGTTTTCATTACTGTAGCTCTGTAATAGAGTTTGAAGTCAGGAATGGTAATGCCTCCAGAAGATCCTTTATTGTATAGGATTGTTTTGGCTATCCTGGGTTTTTTGTTTTTCCATATAAAGTTGATTATTGTCCTCTCCAGATCTGTGAAGAATTTTGATGGGATCTTGATGGGGATTGCATTGAATCTATAAATTGCCTTAGGTAGAATTGACATTTTTACTATGTTGATCCTCCCAATCCAAGAGCAGGGGAGGTCCTTCCATTTTCTGGTATCCTCTTCAATTTCTTTCTTCAATGCCTTAAAGTTCTTGTCAAATAGATCTTTTACTTCCTTGGTTAGAGTTACCTCAAGATATTTTATGCTGTTTGTGGTTATCGTGAAAGGTGAAGCTTCTCTGATTTCCCTCTCTGCTTCCATATCCTTTGTGTAGAAGAGGGCGACTGAATTTTTTGGAGTTGATCTTGTATCCTGCCACATTACTAAAGCTGTTTATGAGCTGTAAATGTTCTTTGGTGGAGTTTTGGGGGTCACTTATGTACACTATCATATCATCTGCAAATAACGAAAGTTTAACTTCTTCCTTTCCAATTCGAATCCCCTTGATCCCATTATGTTGTCTTATTGCTATTGCTAAAACTTCAAGCACTATATTGAAGAGGTATGGCGAGAGTGGACAGCCTTGTCGTGTTCCTGAGTTTAGTGGGATGGCTTTGAGTTTCTCTCCATTTAATTTGATGTTAGCTGTCGGCTTGCTATATATTGCTTTTGTTATATTTAGGTATGACCCTTGTATCCTTAATTTCTCTAAAACTTTTATCATATAGGGATGTTGGATTTTGTCAAATGCTTTTTCAGCATCTAATGAAATGATCATATGGTTTTTTCTTTCAGTTTATTTATATGCTGGATTACATTGATAGATTTTCGTATGTTGAACCAGCCCTACATCTCTGGGATGAAGCCTACTTGATCATAATGGATAATTTTCCTAATGTGTTCTTGGATATGGTTTGCCAGTATTTTGTTGAGGATTTTTGCATTGATATTCATGAGTGAGATTGGCCTGTAATTCTTTTTCTTGGTTGAGTCTTTGTGCAGTTTTGGTATCAGAGTGACTGTAGCTTCATAAAAGGAATTTGGTAATGACTCTTCTGTTCTATATTGTGAAATACATTAAGGAGTATAGGTATTAGTTCTTCTTGGAAGTTCTGGTAGAATTCCGCAAGGAAACAGTCTGGTCCTGGGCTTTTTTTGGTAGGGAGGTTTTTGATAACAGCTTCTAATTCTTTGTGACTAACAGGTCTATGTAGGTCATTCCCCTGGTCCTGGTTTAACTTTGGTATATGGTATTTATCTTAAAAAGTGTCCATTTCTTTTACATTTTCCAGTTTTGTGGCATACAGGCTTTTGTAGTAAGATCTAACGATGCTCTGAATTTCCTCTGTGTCTGTGGTTATGTCCCCCTTTTCATTTCTGATCTTATTAATTTGCATATTCTCTCTCTGCCGTTTGATTAGTTTGGATAGGGGTTTATCAATCTTGTTGATTTTCTCCAGGAACCAGCTTTATGTTTCATTGACTCTTTGGATTGTTTTCTGTGTTTCTATTTTGTTGATTTCAGCCCTCAATTTGATTATTTCCAGTCTTCTACTCCTCCTAGGTGAGTCTGCTTCTTTTTTTTTCTGGAGCTTTCAGTTGGGCTGTTAAGTCTCCAATGTGTGCTTTTTCTGTTTTCATTAAGTGGGCACTTAGTGCTATGAACTTTCCTCTCAGGACTGCTTTCATAGTGTCCCATAAGTTTGAGTAGGTTGTTTCTTTATTTTCATTGAATTCCAGGAAGACTTTAATTTCTTTCTTTATTTCATCCTTAAATCAGGTGTGGTTCAGTAGTTGACTGTTCAGTTTCCATGATGATGTGGGCTTTCTGGGGGTAGCATTGTTGTTGAATTCTAACTTTAATCCATGGTGATCTGATAAGACACAGGAGGCTACGAATATTTTTTGTAACTGTGGAAGTTTGCTTTGTTACCCAGTATGTGGTCAATTTTCGAGAAGGTTCCATGAGTTGCAGAGAAGAAGGTATATTCTTTCCTATTTGGGTGAAATATTATATAGATGTCTGTGAGGTCCATTTGATTCATTACCTCCATTAATTCTCTATTTTCTCTGTTAGGTTTCTGTTTGATTGACCTGTCCATTGGTGAGAGAGGAGTGTTGAAGTCTCCTACTATTAGTGTGTGCGGTTTGATGGCTGCCTTGAGTTTTAGTAATGTTTCTTTTACATACGTGGGCGCTTTTATATTAGGGGCGTAGATATTCAGGATTGAGACTTCATCCTGATGAATTGTTCCTGTTATGAGTATAAAATGTCCCTCTCCGTTTCTTCTGATTGCTTTGAGTTTGAAGTCAACTTTGTTAGAAATTAGTATGGCCACACCTGCTTGTTTCTTAGGTCCATTTGCTTGATAAGCCTTTTCCCAGCCCTTTACTCTGAGTAGGTGCCTGTCTTTGTGGTTGAGGTGTGTTTCTTGTAGACAGCAGAACGTTGGATCCTGTTTTCGTATCCAATCCCTTAACCTGTGCCTTTTTATAGGTGAGTTGAGCCCATTGACATTAAGTGATATTAAAGACCAGTGGTTGTTAATTCCGGTCACTTTTTTAGTAGTAGGGTTTGTGTGGTTCCCTTCTTTGAGTTGCGCTGGTGAAAGGTCTCTAGATGACTGAGTTATTGTGGTTATTGTTGGACTCCTTGGTTTGTGATTTTCCTTCTATTATTTTCTGTAAGGCTGGATTTGTGGCTACGTATTGTTTAAATTTGTTTTTATCCTGGAAAATTTTGTTTTTTCCATTTATAGTGAATGAAAGCTTGGCTGGGTATTGCATCCATGGTCTCTTAGTTTCTGCAGTACATCTATCCAGGACCTTCTGGCTTTCATTGTTTCCATTGAGAAATCAGGTGTAAGTCTGATAGGTTTACCTTTATAAGTCACTTGGCCTTTTTCCTTTGCAGCTCTTAATATTCTTTCTTTATTCTGTATGTTTTGTGTTTTGATTATTATATGGCGAGGACATTTTTTTTCTCTTTGGTCCAGTCTATTCGGTGTTCTGTATGCTTCTTGAACCTTCGAAGGAATATCCTTTTTTAGGTTGGGAAAGTTTTCTTCTATAATTTTATTAAATATATTTTCTGGACCGTTGAGCTCTACTGCTTCTCCTTTTTCTATCCCAATTATTCTTAGGTTTGGTCTTTTTATCGTGTCCCAGATTTCTTGAATGTTTTGCGATGAGAATTTGTTGGTTTTGGTGTTTTCTTTGATCAGTGTGTTTATTTTCTCTATGGTATCTTCAGTGTCTGAAAGTCTTTCTTCTATCTCTTGTAATCTGTTGGTAGTACTTGTCTCTGCATTTCCTGTTCGTTTACCCAGATTTTCCATCTCCATCCTTCCCTCACTTTGTGTTTTCTTCATTACTTCCATTTTATTCTTCATGTCTTGAACCACTTCCCTTACCTGTTTGATTGCTTTTTCTTTCTCTTGGTTTTTTTGAGTATCTTTGAGCGCTTTATTCATTTCCTCTACCTTTTTGTTTGTGACCTCTAATTGTTTATGGCAGTTTTTCACCTCCTGTTTAAGGTCTTCTATTATTTTCATTTAATTCACTTTTGAGTCGATTTCTTCTAATTCTTTTAGAGTAGGGTGTACAATTCTTATTTCAGGATCTCTGGATTCTGGTGATGTCATGTTGCCTTTCAGGTTGTTGGAGGAATTCTTGCCTTGGCGCCTTCCCATCTCTTCCTTCAAATGGAGCCAGGAGAGGCCTGGTATCTTGGTCCAGTCTTTTCTATGACTGACTCTCTGGTTGTACCTCTTCAGTGTAGAAGCAGGAACCATCCAGTCCAGATGGAACTTCTCAGCTCTGAAACATAGACGCCTGGTAGTCCAATAACCTGCGGAAAAAGGGAGAACTTGGGGGGCAGGGCTGGGATGAGTAGAACACAGGACACCCAAAAGCTGAAGGTGCGCATGCTCCCTTGGGGGGGGGGTCTTTGAGGCCTACTCACCACTCTGGGTGGGTCACCTTAGTGTAGGAGCAGAAAACTGTTCCTGAGTAGAGGATCTAGCAGAAAACGCAGGCTTGTGGGGAGGGGGGGAGGGAGGTTCGTGTGTAAGAAAGACAGCCCTGCAGAAGGAGCTGGTGGAGGGGGGCCTGTTCTCTCTTCCGGGACAGTCCTTGCCCCTGGAAAGCACACACTCACCTGTCCAGATGGAACTCCTCAGTACCTAAACAGGGCCGTCTGGTATCCCGATGATCCGGGGACAAAAAAAAAAAAAACAAAAAAAAAAACAAAAAAACAAACAAACAAACAAACATTTTGTAAAGAAACAAAAAGTCATCCATCATTTGGTGATCACATTTTTTTCCATCTTTGATTTTGTGAACCTAGTGCTATTTATAGAATTAAAATGCAGTTGCTATTTAGTTTTCCTGACGATGAAATTAGCCCTCATCACTGGACTGATTTGCTGTTGATGGGCAAATGGGAAATGTGAGTGCAGATTCTAGAGTGAGTTAATCCCTTTGGTGGTCCATGTTCTGTCATCAGAAACCAACAGGCTATTAACACCGCGATTCACTTCTAACAGAGTGGGAAGATTTGGACAGATTTCATCTTTTGTGTTTACCTTTCTCTTCACTGCATTGATTTATAGAAATGGCATGATTTGTATGACTGGGTTTTTAGTAGCAAAACCTGTTTTCTACAAAGAAGGGGCTCCATCAGGAAGCTCCTATGCAGTTTGTCCATTTTCAGCCTAAGCAGTAAATCTATTTGGTTCTATATCAAATGTGAACCAAAACCAAAATTGTGTTGTAGTCGTTTCTAATGTTAGGGCTGTTTCCTTTCAGCTCCTCTGTCCCCATCCACCACAAACACCCCACTTTAACTTACAGTCCCCCGAACACATTAATATCAATTATTCTTTTTTAGTTTTCAAGTTCTTATATTTTTTGCCAAATATAGTCATATTTTCTAGCTTGGGCATAATGCTAGAAGAGAAAATGAACATGAGACGCATGCTTCAGCACAGATGTCCTCAGAAGACATTGATCTGAGAGATATAGCTATAGATAAAAGGGTATAAGAGGATGATTCTCCTATGAGTCCTCAGTTTCACTGAGAAGGTTCAATGGAGAGAACCTGGGACTGAAGGGAGAGCGGTTTGGGAGTTATTGATTAGTGTGTAGAGAGCTTCAGCTTGTGATGATGACAATGTTTCATAGGTGGGTGGTGATGATGATAATGCCGCAATATAAAGGGAGTTAAGAAGTGAACTATGTTGAGAATTCTCTGTTCTTTCCTAGGGCCTACGACCTCCCTAGCTATAGATTTTTTTTTAGTGCTAGTAGGTTTATACTGCATCTGACCATCAGTAGTGCCTGCCTCTACTTTGTACAGGATTAACTTTCACTAGGTGATGAGAGCAATGGCAGTTGTAAAGTAGGTGAGATGGCTATCTTTGATGGCCAGTTTGAGTATATTTAGGACATATAATTCTGATGGTATCTTTAGAGGTATTTCCAAAGAGGATTAACTATACAGGGAGGATTCATCCTGAATGTTGGTGGCACCATCCCATGGAATGCAGTTCTGGGTTAAATACAATAAAGGAAAAATGATACTAAAAGGAGCCTCACCATTCATATCTCCATTTCAGTGAATATAATTGACAATATGCCTAAAGCTTGACTGCATTACTTTCCTGCCATGATCAACTGAGCCTTTTCTTAAATTGGGGACCAAAGTTCTTTTTTTCCTCAAAGTTGTTTTCTGTCACATACTCTGTCACAGTGATGAATAGTATTAAACACAGACCTTGGAACTTAATTGCCTTTGGAGTCAGATTGATATGTGGTACTGAAGTGATAGGACTTCTCCCAAAGTAGTATTCCTGTTCTGCCATCTTCTTTCTTTACATTGGATCTTTTATTATAAATCACCACTAATCATTTGTCAAAGAAAGCATTGTGAATAAAAATACAGAAATATAATTCAGTTTGGTAATACTTCTAAAAAAGTCTGATATTTCTATTGGTATCTGCATCTGAATCAATGCCAATTTTTTAAATAAATTTCCACTGATATATTTATTTGACATTCTATGATTCTATTGGACAACATACTTCCTCCTGTATAGCATCTTGTTTTACCATGAAATGATCAGCTTTGAGCTCTTCATTTAGACATGACTTCATATTTTACAGTCTCAGAAAAAAAAGAGTGTATTCATTAAAAATCTGAGCTTCACTTCCATGTCTTTGAAGGACTCACCTGTTCACAGAAATTCTGAGCCTTAATTGATGTTTCAGATTGCTGGATACTTGTTCTAAGTCTTCTGTATGTTTCAGTTCCACTGGGATATCTCTGGTTGTCACAGTACCATAGATCTCCCTATCATCATCCATATATGTGATGTTTAATACTTTGGGTTTGAAAAATAGTATGAAAGTCCCCTGACATATTTGGATTGGTAATTTTGAGATACTACAGAAACTCTGCTAATCAGTTTTAATTAAAGCATGAAATTATATCAGGTTCTGTGGGAACAGAGTCGATAATTTAATATGTAGTAGTTTGAATCACTTAAATGGCTAATAGCTTCCTGGTAAGAGGAAGACAAAGAATATTAATATTTCAAATAAAGTGTTGTGATATGAGGATTAAATTACCATACCGAACACAAAAGTTTTAGCTTGCTGAACTAATGAGAAAAAAATTGAACAAAATTGTGCTATAACAGAATGAACCATTTAGTTTTTTTGAGGTCAAATATATTATCAACATAATTATATTATATCTTAAATTAAATTAATGCTAACTTGAGTATTATTGATTTCATAATTGTTGAATAGACATTTGTTTTAATAGTTGATAACTATTTCTTTTTCAAGAATTAAAATCTAGTTATTATAATTATTTAAGTCTAACTGTAATGCAATTATTACTTTTATAGGAGTCAGAATTTTTTAATAAAAAATACCTTAGTATTCTCACTTGAATGTCAAAATTTTCCCATATTTCTCTGTTGTAAGAGTTAAATGGAACATTTATGAACTTATTCTTTTTGCTTACATTTAAACTCTTTTCCCATTGTTTTGAATTGTTTGATTCTTAAAAACCAACATAAAAATAAAATCAGACCTAAAATGAATTATGCTTTTTAATATGAATAGTATTTTCCAGATTAAACTGTTTCTTCAATTGGACAAATAATGCCTAGTCCCTGCCATACTTCGCCACAAAATTGCAAATCTCAGCCAATTGCCCAGAGAGATGGCTGCCTCTTGCTCTTACTGTAGACCTTTCATCAAAGCCAGGCAGTGTGGGCATTTTCCCAGCCTCAGAAGATGCTGCCTGAAGTCACATTCATATGTCTCAACTCAGTGCACTGACTAAGCACAGTTCAGAGACTATGAACTGCTTCTCAGTAGTCGTCAAGTAGAGAGTCCATGAGGAAGGCATAGAGTATTTAATCATTACATTAGGTCTGAACCTAAGGCTCAGGGAACACTGATGAAGAGGAGATAGAAGGATTGTGTGAGCTACAGAATCAAGGAGTGTGCTGTGAGATTATGCCTCTTAGTAATATCAGAACCTATACCCATCAGGTCTCACCAGCGTGGATGCCAAAACAAAAACTGAACAAGAACAACAACAATAGACATGCTAAAGCAGACATGGTGAAGACTACAAGGTCTCACTCCTTCACAAGTAACTACAGGCATTTAGGAATACTGAGAGTGGGAGAAATAATTTTTCATAGAGAAGAACATAGTAATTGGTTATCCAACGGAAAATGGCCATCCCTGAAAACACACATAAAAGTAACAATATAGAGACTGAAAATCTTACATTTAATATCACACACACATGCACACACACACACACACACACACACATATGCTTTTAATAACAATTAATAGAAAATGAGGCCATGAATTTGAAAGAAAGCAAAATGGTGTAAATAGAAGGGTTTGTGGGGAGGAAAAGAAAAGGAAAATGATGTAATTATATTAACTTCAAAGATAAAAGGAACAAAAGTTAATGCCAATTGATTCTAGGAACTGTAAAAGTTAATGGCCTTGAGAACTTACAGGGCTTAAATGATGATCCACAGGTAATGGTGTTTGTCACCAAGTCTAATGATCTGTCTTCAGTGTCCTAAATCAATATGATAGAAGGAGAGAACTGGCTACCAAAGACTGTCTTCAAAACACACAGACACATACACACACACATGAGTGCATATGAGCACACACTTCTATACACATATATACATATGTAATAAATGTCATTTCTAGAAATTACAAAAATTATAAAAATAAGGCAAATAATTATTTCTTATCTGCTTCCTACCAATGACAAGAAGACAAAAATCACACTTTGTAAATTCAAAGTCATTCTTTATTTTTTCTGTAGTTTTTTAATATTAAAGCAGTTTCATGAAAAATTGGTTTTAGACATGAATATTAAAATAATTTTGTTTCACAAAATTTCATGCAATTAATCGCTTTATATATTTTAGTCATGTAAAATTCCCTTAAAAGACCTAAAATTTTCATGTTTTTTGTATGTAATTTATGCTATTAATTTTACAACTTCAATGTTAGAGGATAAGATTAGTTATTCTTGACAATATTCTTTTCTTTTTATAGAAGAAGACAATTAAAAGAATCTTGCATTGTAATGGAGTTCTACCTGGCTTTGGAAAATGGGATCACTACTGGCCAAGTATTCCCAGGAATCTCAAGGACACTCTTGTTAGTTATTAAAGATACTGGCATATAAGAGCTGACACACCCATCCTTTTTCCATTTTTCTTTTATTTATTTAAAATTTTTCACTTTGGTTTTAAGCATACATACATAAGTTAAAACTATCATCTGTCTATTTTACTCCCTACAACTGATACTAATAATCTTTCTAGTTATTTGGTTGTATGTTATATCTAAATATGTTTTTTGTGGTAACCAAATTGTTTTTGACTTTTCATAGGTTTTTCTGTGTGAGATACAATACTATAAAGGAATATAAATGTTATCTTCCACAGTGATGATTTTAAAGGGTTCCATAATTTAAATAAAATAGTTTCCTACATGTAAATCCTAAGTAGAGATAGTTCAACAAAACACTGTTTTATTCCATTATACCACATAAAAAGTAAAAAAAAAATTGCCTAGGAAACACTGCAGTTTTTATTAAAATCTTAGAATTACCCACAAAGCACAAAAATATTTGCTTTGTGTGTATGTAATGAAAATTTCTACATAATATAGCTGCATGAAATATTTTTATTGAGTGATACAATTCTAAAATAGCCTAGAGAGAGTATATGTTCTTCTCCAAGGACTGATGCTCTCAAGTCCTGAGACCTTGAACAAAAGATTCCACATTGAGAAAAGCTATAAGATGCCCCATTCCTTATTAAATCCTGTCACCCTGAATGAAAACTGAATTGAATTGTTGGTGGGAAAATGACAAAATCTCTTTTCATTACTGTTCACTTTGTATGAAAGGGAAAATATTTCTTTGATCTCTGAATAATAGACCCTTAATATCTTGACAATTCATCAGAAACACCTAGATTATGAGAATATGTTTTAAGAATTTAGACTTTTCTCAACAGCGATATATTTCTGCTTCTGGTAGCACCAATTACTTCAAAGAGGTGGATGGTCATCAAAGAAACTTAGTAGGGAATTTGCCTTCCATTTGACATGACCAACCATTTGGGCAAGAAGTTTCTCTTGCCTGGACTTCTTAATGGTATGCTGTATTATCTAGACATGAAGGACCCACAAAAAGTGACTGCTGAATTTTCCAAAAGATGGGATGGTATTTCAGGGTTCCTGTTTCATGGACAAAACTGCTAGACATTCTGCAGGACACAGAAGAAAGCAACTAACAAACTTTGCCAGTACAAGGTAAAACAGATCTTCAAATTTCCTGATTCACCAAGAACTCTGCCAGATACAATGGACCTATAGACTGATGACAGGTTCCCCAACATTACAAAAGAACTTTGGGTGACTGTCCAGACAACAAGGTGTCTCTGTCATTTCCAGAATTTTGGGAGTTGCTTACAGTGCACTTCCTATTTATTTAGGTAATATTATTTACTTATGAGATCTTTGATAGGGTTGATGACTAGATAGTTATAATCATACTTTTCTTTAGTTGTGATAAAAGATAAATTAGATATAAAACTGTAGACTCATGAAGCTAGAAAAGATGATAGAAATTTTCCTCAAAATTTGCCAAATATAAATGAACTAAATATTGGAATTATAACTCTTGCTTGACAACTATTTTGTATATGTAATTTTACTATTTTAAAGTTAAAACCTTCTTTTCTAATTAGACAGAAAATGGGAGATGTGGGATGTTGCTTTTATTGGTTGATGAATATAGCTTTCTTGGCCAATGGCTTAGTGGAGTAAAGCCAGGCAGAAAATCCAAACAGAGATATAGGCAGGGAATAGACAGAATCAAAGAAGTGTATGTAGGTGACAAAAGAAAAAGATGCCAGAATATTACATATAAGCAACATCCTTGTGGCAATGGATAGATTAATAGAAATATGTTAATTTAAGATATAAGAGCTAGCTTGGAATATGTTTGAACTATTGGCTAAACAGTGATATAATTAATATAGTTTCCGTGTGATTGTTTAGATTTGTGAGGCCAAGGGAAAAAAAGTGCAGGGTCCCTCTACAACCTTCAACAAAATATGTATGAGTTTTCCTAAAACTGCCAATGTTAAATTCATCATTAACTGATTATTTCTCTGTGAAATAATAATTCGACCACATTACATTTTTAATGTTCAAAATTATAATTAAGTTATTATCATCTTTGAAAATATTAATAGGCTTTTTTTTGGTTTTTAGTAATTTTTCTTTGATCTTTATTTTCAAAAGACTATTGAATACTAATAATGTGCTTTAATTTCTTTTTTGTTTTTATTTATTAAGATTCTGTCTCTTCCCCGCCACCGCCCCCCATTTCCCTCCCCCTCCCCCAAATATTAATAGGCTTTAAATATACAGAATTTTTATAAACAAGAAGACAACTGTAGCAGGAAATGACAATTAAAAACTTGGAGAATGTATTAACACAAACAGATTCAAGTTAGAAAATATCAAAATGATGCCTTATATCCCAAATACTTAAAATGAATATTTCAGATTAGCAGATAGGATACTATTAGATAGTTAATGCATACTCTGTCAAAAATCTGGACCTACGACACTGTATATTAGAACTACCATAAATTACATAATAAAGCAGACTAAAAATAATAATAAAATTTAGAGAGAAACAAGTAATAGTCTTTAATAAGACTTCTTAACATTTTCAAATTCCAAGAACACTTTCTAACTGATCATGATACACTTTTAGTTTGTTGCAAAATAATTCCTTAATTTTTTTTTGTTTTTATTGATTTTTATTGAACTCTACAATTCTCTCTGCCCCCCTCCTTGCCTCTCGCCTACCACTTCAGCCCTCCCTCAAAGACCCCAAAGCTCCCAATTTTCTCAGGAGCTCTTGTCGTTTTCTACTTTCCATGTAGATTAGATCTATACAAGTCTCTCTTAGTATCCTCATTGTTGTCTCAGTGCTCTGGGATTGTGGTTTTTTAGGCTGGTTTTCTTTGCTTTATGTTTAAAAACGACTCTTGAGTGAGTACATGTGATAATTGTGTTTCTGTGTCTGGGTTACCTAACTCAAAATAATGTTTTCTAGCTCCATCCATTTTCCTGAAAAATTCAAAATGTCCTTATTTTTTTTCTGCTGTGTAGTTCTCCACTGTGTAAATGTACCACATCTTCCTTATCCTTTCTTTAGTCAAGGGACATTTAGGTTGTTTCCAGGTTCTGGCTATGACAAACAATGCTTCTATGAACACAGCTGAGCACATGTCTTTGTGGCAGATTTGAGCGTCCTGTTGATATATAACCAAAAGTGGTATTACTGGGTCTTGAGGAATGTTGTTTCTTAATTTTCTGAGAAATCGCCATACTGACATCCAAAGGGACTCTACCAGCTTGCATTCCCACCAGTATTCTCCTTTCTCCACAACCTCTCAAGCATAAGTTGTCATCAGTGTTTTTGATCTTGTTCTTTCTTAAAGGTGTAAGATGGAATCGCAGAGTGCATTTCTCTGATGACTGAGGATGTTGAACATTTTCTTAAGTGTCTTCCAGCCATTTTAGATTCCTCTATTGTGAGTTCTCTGTTTAGGTCTATACTCCATTTTTTTTATTGGATTATTTGTTCTTTTGATGACAAATTTCTTGAGTTCTTTGTTTATTTTGGAGATCAGACCTCTGTCTGATATGGGGTTAGTGAAGATCTTTTCCCATTCTTTAGGCTGTCGTTTTGTCTTGATGACCATGTCCTTTGCTTTACAGAAGCTTTTCAGCTTTATTAATTGTTTCTCTCAGTGTCTGTGCTGCTGGAGTTATATTTAGGAAATGGTCTCCTGTGCCAATGCATTTAAGTGTACTTCCCACTTTCTCTTCTATAAGGTTCAGTGTGGCTAGCTTTATGTTGAGGTCTTTGATCCATTTGGACTTGAGTTGTGAGTATGGTGATAGATATGGGTCTATTTTCATTATTCTACATGTTGATATCCAGGTACGCCAGCACCATTTGTTAAATATGGTTTCTTTTTTCCATTTGATTTTTTTTTTGCTTCTTTGTCAAAAATCAGGTGTTCGAATGTGTGTGGATTAATATCCGGATTTTCTATTCAGTTCCATTAGTCCTCCTGTTTGTTCTTATGCCAATACCAGGCATTTTTCAGTACTGTAGCTCTGTAGTATGAGTTTGAAGTCAGAGATTGTGATGCCTCCAGAAATTCTTTTATTGTACAGGATTGTTTTGGCTATCCTGGGTTATTTGCTTTTCCATATGAAGTTGAGTACCATTCTTTTGAGGTCTGTGAAAAATTTTGCTGGTATTTTGATTAGCATTGCATTGAATTTGTAGATTGGTTTTGGTAAAAGCATGTATGACAAGAACTTTAAATCTTTGAAGAAAGAAATTGAAGAAGACACCAGAAAGGGGAAAGATCTCCCATGCTCTTAGGTAGGTAGAATTAACATAGTAAAAATGACAGTTTTCCCATATGAATTCTTAAGTAGTCAAAAAGTCAAGATTTCTGCTAACATTCTCTCTTTAATAGACAAATTTTATGTGTGTTGATACTTTATTATGTTTAAATGTTATCTACAGCAGGGTATTTTAATAAAGCTATTTATTGAAATGTCTTCATCCACTAAGATAAAATTATTAAAGAAAAATCTATGTGCTTATAATGAGAAAACATTGAGAAAATCAGCTGCCAAATAATCTTTTGTATGATTTTATTTTCATGCATAGTGTAACTTATGTCTTTGTATATTGAATTATAGAAAAGTACAACTGTAAATATAGACTGTTATAAAAGGGGAGATATGGATAGTTAGAGTTAAACTTTTATTTTAGGCCGTGTCACTTTTCTAGTGAGCATCAAAGAAAACAAATGATTCAGATACTTTTTGCTTGCTCAAACTTGACCTTTGTACTCAAAATACTAGAAGATGGAGATGTGAAGTTGAATCCATAGTCTTTGATACATTCAATTTGTCTTAACAGCTCTGTGTATGGGTTGTAGGATAAAGAGGATTCACGGGGACTATTGCTGTTGGAGATTCTCATACCTTTAGTTTACATATGAAAATACAAAGCACCACAAACACAGACCTTCCGAGTCATTTTAGGGAACGGCCTATGGTCATGTCTTTCACATACCAGAAAGGGTTTGCTATGAACTTACATTTCCTGAATTTTCTACAACATAGTACAGCCACATTTAATTGATTTTTGTTTCCCTAAATCTCTCCAGGAAAAATAAGCCAAAACCCTTTCCTTTTCAAATAATGTTGGTGCATAAACCTTGCCTCTTACTTCTCATTTTCATTTAATTTCCCAAAGAATCAGGTGAGGGCTCTGAGGAGATCTTATCCAACAATTCCATTATCTAATCACAAAGGACAGATAATCCTTAGGGCATTTTTTCCTTCTAACATCTGTAATTCACCTTCTGTTTTTTAGCTTGCTTTCAATGCCTTTCCCCTCTCTAAATCAAGAGGAATTGGTAGTTAATCTGGTCCAAAGATGTCAGTATTTCATCTGAAGTTTTAAGTACTAGCCTTCTATAATCTTAGTAACAGAATATTCCTTTTCAGAAAACAAACAATTTATTGAAGAAGGATTGATTTTAAAACTTTTATAACTGGTTTTTAATAGTTAGCAGACAAAGAAGTCACAATTTGGAGCAATCACTTTGAGTAACTGGAAACACATGCTGCAAACTGACCTGATTTGCTTTCTGGTGCTCTCAAAACAAATCTGCTTTCGTTGGGACATCTGAGCCAACAGAACAAATGCTTTTCTTGGTCAAAAGCCTTATGCAATATTTTAAACTTCTCCTGTTATGGCCCACCCATGTTACTACACAATGATGTTCCTTTGTTTAAAGCTAATCCCAGCATTCTATATTGGGGTCAAGCCTTGAAATAACCTCTAACCGCACTAAAGGTTTTGAAGCCATTGAGATTTAGGGTCTTCAATTTGGGAAACGGAGGGATCTCTTTGTGAGGGTGGATGAAGAGGGAGAATGCGGAAAGAAATTATTGGAAAGTTCTGGACACTTATGGGTCAGTTAGCAAGCTGATACAAGGGAAACTCCTAATACTCTACACGGATTATTTTAGCTACGACTCCTGACAGTAGTTGAACTTAACTGTCCATCGCCTGTGAACAGATAGGTGACTACCCCAATTGTCATTGCAGAATCTTCAACCAGTAGCTGATAGAAACAGATGCCGAGACCCATAGGCAAACATTAGGCTGAGCTTGGGGAATCCTGCAGAAGAGGGAAAGGAAGGGTTGTAGGAGCCAGAGGGATCAAGGATATCACAAGAAAAACCACAGAAACAACTAACTTGGGCTCATAGAAACTTGCAGAGTCTGAACCAACAACTAGGGAGCCCGCATGGGACCATTCTAGGCCCTCAACTTGTATGTGACAGTTGTGTAGCTTGGTCTTCTTGTGAGACCTCCATCAGTAAAAGTGGGGGAATGTTCCTAATGCTTGGGAACCTATTCCTCAAACTGAATTGGTTTGCCCATCCTTAATACAATGGGAGGTGCTTAGTCTTACTGCAACTTGTTATGCCATATTTTGTGGATACCCAAGGGAGACCTGCCCCCTTTCTAAATAGAAATAGAAGAGGAGTAGATTGGTGGAAGAGGGCACAGAGGTAAGAAAGAAGAGGAGGGAGGAGAGGAGAGGAGGTAGGGGAAAATGAGGTCGGGATGTAAAATAATAATGCTATGTATATCTTAAATTTGAGCTTATTCCCTCAAACCTACTCTTTATAAGTTATGAACTAAGCAAACTCTTTTATAATCACATGTAGAGGAACACTTCACATATCACACATCTGCCTTCTGACCCTGACCCTCTCTCACAGGCTTTCCATATGTTGTAAAACAACATGAGTTGAACCTTTGCTGGCCAAGGGGCCATGCAGTGTGTAAAAGCCAGAGGCCACAAGGCAGGCAGGGGACAAATGCGCCATGCAGGCAGAGCTTAAGTGAGGAGTTTATTGAAAGAAAGGTAAAGGAGGAGGAAGAGGGAAAAGGAAAGAAAGAGAGGAAGAGAAAGAAGAGGCAAGGGCCAGCCTGCTTCTTCATAAGAGAAGACATAAAAGATCAGAAGTGTGAAGAGCTTGTCTCTTAAAGGGACCATGGGACCTGCGTCATGATGGGGTAGCTAGCCATAAGACCTTCCACTGGCTAGAGTACTGCCTGGTTCATCCTGCCATGTGACAGGAGCCAGCAAAATGCCTGAATCTTAACATCATTGATATTTTCTTCTTATAAAAGATGGGGAAAGTAAGGGGATAGCAGGTGGGATAGGGATGGAGTTCTGGGTTCTCAAGACTGCTTTCTGCTGATTTGTGGGCATTTGAATCTTGGGGGGGGGGCTGAAAAAGCTGGAATATTGGTCACATCCTGATGTATCTGGTTGTTTTACTGCTGCCCAAATTGATGGAGGAAGGTCATTGGTTAAATAAAAAGAAACTGCTTGGCCCTCATTGGTTAGAAGATAGGTGGGAGGAGTAAACAGAACTGAACGCTGGGAGGAAGAGGAAGTGAGCTCAGACTCGACAGCTCTCCTCTCGGGAGCAGACGCCTCAGAGAGATGCCATGCTCCCAGCTCCCAGGCAGATGCACGCGATGAAGCTTGGACCCAGGGTGGACATAGGCTAGAATCTTACCGGTAAGCACACCTAGGGGCGCTACACAGATGATTAGAAATGGGCTAAATTAATATGTGAGAATTAGCCTAGAAGAGGCTAGATAGAAATGGGCCAAGCAGTGATTAAATGAATACAGTTTGTGTGTTGTTATTTCGGGCATCAGCTAGCCAGGTAGCCAGGGTGCTGGGGACGCAGCCCCGCCGTCCTTATTACTACACAAATTCTGTGGAACTGTCTGGTGTTTGTAAACCTGGCAAGGTGCTGGAAGAGCAGAGGACAAAGTCAAGTTCAGGAAAATTATTTTTCCTTAGGTCCTGGTGATTAAGGGGTAGGGTGTTAGGACCAGGGAAAGCCAGGGAGGCTTTTAAGGTTTGGTAATTGAGGCAGGTTTGCATCTGACCAGTTTGAGGTGAATCCTCCAAGTTGACTTCATAGAACTTACAAGAATTCTTTGAGTTTGTGAAAACATAATTTTTAGACACACAAACATTTCCATTATTTATAATTTGTACTGAAATTTGAATTGTAGAAACTGCAATATACTCATGTCAGAAGATTTTGGTTGAAAACATACGCACTCTTCCATCTGGAAAACTGTGACAGGCATTTTTAGCACAATGAAAAGTATCTTTGAGGTCTATAGTTAGAAAACCACCATAGGGAATTTAAAATTTTAAGCTTGTAGCTATGATGACAGTGGTAGTTATTCTGTCAGGGTTAGATTAATAGCTTATTAGAACTTTATTGATTAATTCTGGGACTATGGACAGTAACATGATAGAGAAATCTGGTGACTTGCATTTGTACACCTTAAAACCTTTTCTATCCTGAAACATTCTTAGGTCCCCAGATCTTAAGCTTTCTTATCTTCACATGAGTGACCCTTAATGTACTTGTTTCTTTCCCATCATTAAAATATCACCTCAGCGTTTAGTAAAAATCTGCTTTGTGAGCCTTGTACAGGGGTAAATTGTGTCTAGACTGAGTATTGGCTCTAGGAGAGTGAGGCCTGTGACCTGAATTTTACACAGAGAGCTGAGAAGACAGTTGGCAAAGGTACTACTCTTCAAACTGCATCAGATATCTTGATAAGGATAAATTTTACCTGAGTTATTGATTAAAAAATGACAGAGACTTTCCAGATTGACTACCTAGACAGCCACCCTGGGGTCCTGCATAGTCGCTGAGGGCCGGGGCTTCAGGGCAACGTCCATCTTACGGTTGGAAGCATGGGGCCTGACAAGTTTCAGAAGATCCTGTAGGTTAGGAGTTGGTTGGAAGTCCAACCTATCTTGCCCTGGATAATGAGGCATTTGATTCCAGTGTCTCATTATCCTCATCTGAAGAGGTTCTTAACAGCTGCTGAGGTGAAAGG
The DNA here is from genome assembly GCF_018167655.1 of Microtus oregoni. Taxonomy (NCBI): domain Eukaryota; kingdom Metazoa; phylum Chordata; class Mammalia; order Rodentia; family Cricetidae; genus Microtus; species Microtus oregoni. The sequence goes on along the minus strand of NW_024543067.1, from coordinate 21,731,919 downwards.
TAGTTTTTGTTCAGCGGCTAGTGCTACCACGGGGGAGCAAGCTACAAGAAGTTCTTCTGCTTCCAACCATCTTCTTTGGAGGAAATGGGGATGATGCCAGGTGCTAACATGTCTGTCGGTTATAAAACATCTTTATAACTGAAGATTAAAATACTGTATTTCTCAGTTCTCTGAGCATTTGAGGGCTGTCAAAATTGGGTATGTGTGAGTTATTACTACAGTATAGGATTTGCTGAGAGGTTGTGGAGGAATGTTTTACCCAGAGTCCTCCAACTTGCGTGTAACTGGTTTTAACATAGCAGGTCAGATTTATACTTGTGGAGGACAAAGAAAGAAAAAAAATATTTGCAATAGAAGCTTATCAGTAAAATCTGAAAATACTTAAGAACACCTTACAGGAAATCTCTAGGTTAGCTTTTGTTAATTTGAAATAGATCTTTAGAGTGTTAAAATTTTATCACTATGTTGAATATATTTTAAAGCAGGGTTGAATCACATTGACAGTATATTGTAACAGATCTAACCATATTTTTATATCATCATTTAAAAGTACATACCAACTTAAAATATTTGAGACTTGGTTTCTTCTTTGTCTAGAAGGAGATACAATGAACAGAGTTTATTAGGACTGATTAAAACATTTTAAAATAATAATTATATGAACATATATGCACAGATTTTTCACAGGTAGAAGAGAGCAGATCTGTTACACATTGGTAGGTTGGGGTCCCTGGAAGCCAGTAGGGCAAGTGAGAGAGCTAGCAGGCAGTAGTCACACGGTCATCTTAGCAAAGATGGTGGTTAGCTCATCTGACCTGCCCTTAGCCAAGATGGCACCTACCCATGTGTTGCAAGGTACCATATAGTCTTTAAAAAATGGACTTTTAGTAAGACACACATAAAGGGCACAGATATTCAGAATCATGCACGTTCACACATACATCCCACACATATGCTCCCAGCCCACAGCCAGGTGGGAAAGAAGGACTTGCCTGCCCGATCTGAGGTAGAAAAGGTGGGGACAGACACAGAGCAGCAGCACAATCAGGGAAGAAAGAGAGACCTACCACTCCGAGCTGTTGTAGTGGCAGCAGAGACAGGACAAGCCGAAGAGCAAAGCATTTTGAACAGGAGTGAAACAGAACTTTAAAATGGGGGTGGAGGTATATGCTCCCAGGGGTCCAACCTCATAACAGGCTAAGCCGTAGTGGGTTGGGGAAGGTGGGAAAGAGTGTTTTAACATGACTAGATCGTATTCCAGAAACAAGAGGCGGACAGAGAAGGAAACGGACGACAAACAAAGGGCTTGGGGTGCTGGCATACACATTTCAACTATCAGATCACTGACTGAAAAGTCCTATGGAGTGATGGGATATCGAAGTGGCTGCTTGAATTGTTTTCTATTGGGGCAGGCACAGTCTCCATGAGTGAGGTAGAGATAAGGTCTAGATGTAGAGCTGGAGCATCCCAGAGGTTCAGCATGAACCACGCCTCATGCTGGCCTCGGGGCTTCACCCGTGAGGTCCAGGGGCCTTAGTAAGTGGGTGGGCACAAGCTGCAGCCCAGTGCCATAGCGTGGGTACAGGGTTCTAAAAGCTATTAGCCAGAGAGACTCATGGTTTCCCAGTACTGGGACTTTTGACTGGAGGCAGAAGGTGAAAAACCATTTTCGAGAGGTGAATCCTCAATCATAGAAAACATGGTGAGAGGAGGGGAAGGGAAGGGGCCTCCCATTGCTGTTGGATGTAGAATTCCAATGATCTTTAGTTGGAAAAGCAACCTGATTGAAAGTTACAGGGGTTTGGCAATTCTCAAGATGGTCAAGTTTCACAATATCAAATGTTGTAAAACAGCACAAGGTAAGGCCACACGTTGCATAATAGCCAGGAGTCTCACGACCCATAGTGGACAAATACGCCATGTGGGCAGAGCTTAAGTGAGGAATTCATTGAGAGAAGGGCACAGGGGAGGGAAGAGGGAAAGAGAACCCCCCCTCTCTTTCTCTCTCTCTCTCAAGTGAAAACGTGTTTCAAATGATTCTGGTGTGCATTCGAGGCTGAAAAACTCAAATGTAATAATGACTTTTAAAGAAATACTAATATTCTAAAGATTAATTGAAAACTTACTTTAAAAGTTATGCCATAGTGTTACAAGGTCACAAAACTGAACTCTCGGCTGTTGATAAAGTGTTCTATCATCACCACTGAAGTTGCTCAGAATGGGGAACTGTCTATTATTGAAGATATCCTATTTATAACTCCTGTGCTGATTCACTGAAATGGAAACTGAAGCTTTGAGGCTTTTATACTCTAGATAAGACGACTTTAATGACAAATGATAGTCTTGCAGTTTTCAGACATTTTAAATGCAGATTGCATTTTGCATGCTCACAGTCCATCAATTTTTCCCACAGCTATAGAGAGGTTAAAAATACATTACCAGCTTCAGGCATCCTGATAAATTTTCAAACTGGAATTTATTAACTACGAAATGTTTGTTCTCAAAATATATTTCATTTCACAGTGGACTTTGGAGTGAAGTCCCTTACCTGTCATTTTTCAGAAATATGTTGCTTCCTTTTTCTATCTGTATCTTCTGCATCCTATGATATATATTTATAGGAAATGATTCAATTATTTTCAAATCTTGTATCTTTGTGGGGGAAAATGGGCTATTAAAAGCAGATTTTCAATGTATTAATATAAGTCCTTTTGGATCTTTAATCTATTTAGGATATGAACTGTCACATTGAACTGAGTTTATCCCCGAATCTTCATTTTCTTCCTCAGGAACAGATATAGGAAATATTTTATGTAAATGCAAATACTAACATAGTCATAACAGGGTAATATTGCTTTTCTTAAAATATAAGGACTAGTTTTGGGTAGGTGAGTAGTAATACAGGTTAGTTTGTAGCATATTTACGTTCAAAACAGTAACTGTTTAGGTAAAAATGGTTTTGATTATTCTTTTTGTCTTTTGTGTTTATGCTTCAGAAAAAGCAACTTTTAAAAAAGATTTTCTCTACTTAAAAACAGTAAAATAGATTAAAATAATGTCACTATTTATTGGACAAAAAGCACTACAAATTTTGACTATAAAGTAGATAGGACACACTCTGCCAAGCTTATTGTGCAGATTTATGGAGAACACAGCATTTAAAGAATATGAGTTATAAATGCATTAAAGACCAGCTTGAAGAAATCACATAATTCTCAAAAATGTAAAATATTGATGAATGATAGCATGTGAATGTACAAAAAATACTCCAAGCAAACTGGTAAACCAATAACTGTGTGCGATAAACTGTGTGATACTTGAGAAAAATAGTTTTCCTATAATAATAACATTGAATGTAATAAGAGAAGCTCAGTGAAGCCTGGGTCAAAAACCAAAACCAAAAACAAAAACAAAAAACAAAAACCAGAGTAACCACAAGAAATAGAAGCAGATATGGTAAATATTATAGGTGTGAGTTAGTAAATGGTTAATCAATACTGATAGATTATTTTAAAATAACTGATGAATGAAAGCAAGGTTAATAAGAGGTGAGTATTGATAAATTTGGTCTCATTGATAATTAAAATAACCATAAAGCAATTCAAATGTTTATTACTTAAGGACAAAACTTTCCCAGCTCTCAGCTATGTTTTGTTATGTTGAGTCTATTACCATTAATGTAATATGCACTGAATTCTGAGTTTAGCTTTAAACCTAACCCAAGCATTACAAGTTATTTTGTTATTTTTAAGGAAGTGAACCATTTATTTTTAAATTCAATTGTTTAATTTTTAAATAAGTTTCTGAATAAGATAAAATATGGTTATATTCATAAATAGTTCTAATAGTGCTAATGCTTTGCACTCTTTGGCTTTTAACTAATAAAAACTCTGATTATGCTTGTGGCACAGTGTCCCTCACATCATTAATAGAAACATAGCAACACTATATGTGATACATGGGGGATGTGTGAAAATAATAAATATTATTAAATGAAGTTAAAAATATAAATAGAACTCAAAATGAATGTTGCTATGAAAGGTGTCAACAATTCAGTAGTAAAAATGCAGTTACCAGCCTTTACTCTAAGTCACAAAAATAACTGCATGGCAAATCTTCTAAATATGCTTTTAAAGGGAAATATGAAAATGGAATCATTTCTGAAAGAAAGAAGTTACAATGAATCACCAAAGTGAATGATCTCCCAGAGAGTAAAGCATCTATTTCTTATTTCAACATTTAAAAATGAATGTTTAACTTTAAAAGTACACAAAACAAGTAAAGTCATTGCACTTGGGCAGAGATGATGGCGCAGGGAAAGGCATCCCTACAATGTCTGCCAACTCGAGCGTGATCCCCAGATTCTTCATGGTAGAGGAGAAAACCCACAAGGTTAACTTTGACCTCCACATGCGCACTATAGTGTGATTTTCTTGTATGAATTATTAATTATATAAGATTTCATGCTTAATGTTTTTATTGTCAATCATTTAAAATATTTCCTAATTTTATTTCTCTGACCATTGTTACATTAAATGTATATTTGACCATTCCTCAGTAAATTTAGCAGCCATTATTTGTAATTCATTTATATAGCTTTTGTTATTATACTCCAGACAACTACAGTTACATCCTTATGCAGAAACTGTCCTCATCATCTATAGGGAGCTTCATGCTCAGTTACCATGTCTTCCCTAAAGGTGGCCTGCTTAAGTTATTTCATTTCTTCCTATTGGTATATGACTTATTTTTTCCTTTTTGCATATGACTGCTGACATGTGATATATCTTTCAGTTAAACAAGAAATGCTACACAATTTAATTTTATGTCCATTCTGATTTTAGTGCTATTGGTCTAAGGAAATTTGGTTCTATTATTTCCCCCATGTTGTTTAACTTTTCTATGGAAATGCTAATTTTTGTTTCATGTGTATATTTATGCATTTATTGCATATATCCATTTTGATCCCAACATTTAATCCTGAGTATTTTAAAAGTTCTTAGCTACATAGTAACAGAAAATAGCTATGATGATCTACCCTGCAGTGTAGCACTGGCTGAGTTCCCAAAGTCCAGTTGAAGAGTGGAAGGAGTGAGAATATGAGCAAAGAGGTCAAGACCATCATGGGGACACCCACTGAAACAGTTTACCTGAGCTAATGGGAGCTCACCAACTCAAGCCAGAAAGGGAAGAAACAAGCATAGGACCAAATTAGTCCCTCTGAACATGGTTGACAGTTGTATGGCTGGGGCAGTAGCACCAGGATTTATCCCTACTGCTTGTACTGGCCTTTTGAGAACCCATTCTCTTTGGACGGAAAACATGTTCAACCTAGACATAGTAGGGAGGGCCTTGAACCTTCCCCAAAGCTATGTTCCTTACCCTCTCTGAGGAGTGGATGGTGGTGGGGTGGGGGGAAACGTGGTGGGAAAGGGAGGAGGGGAGGGAGTGCAAACTTGGATTGGTGTGTAAAAATGAAAAAAAAAGATAGTTTGTTTTCTTTTTCTAAAAAATAAAATAAATGTGCTGAAGAAAAGCAGTCACACAAACACACTAAAGTAAAGGAATTCAGAAAGAGACCTAAAACATAGCTCTTCAGCAACTGGAAATGTGAGGCCAGGGAAGCTGAAATCACACATGGTTTTACAGAAACAATATAAATGAGTTTAATATTTAGATCAACACTGGAAATGTGTCAGTTGTTATTTACCTTTTAATGTGGAAAAGTGTAGTTTCATAATTAAGAAATTTTGCATTTTGTCATCCATATGAGGACTTTTCCAATATCAAATGTAATGTAATAATTGATATCCTGTAGAATCCATCATTGTTTTTCTTGCTTCCCTTGCCTCTGAAATAAGAACAGTGTGAAGCAGCCAAGAAGGTGTGTGTTGTCCATGGTACATCTCACCCAGAGAAACTCAGGTAAATGGGCTATTAATGTTGTATGTCACACCAGGGAGATGACTTTACAAAACATCAACCTACTCAAAGGCCTGCTGCCAAGGTGAGGATGGATCTTTGTCCTAAAGGAGCTATATTATATTGCTCTCATAAACAAACACATTTGTCCCTTCTTTCAAAGAAGAAACTGTCTTTTGAAGCCATAGCTCATAAACAGCTCTTACGATGGTTCAAAATATTATGAAATATCTCATAAGTATTTTTCAAATACACCATATATATATATATATGCAATATGTCATAATCTCACTTTTGAAAAATTTCATACGTGCACATTATATATTTGCATGTTGACTTTTAATATAATGATTAACTTTACACATCATAAAATAAACCCACAATTCTAAATGTGCATAACCATACTCATAAAATCATTGCTGTGTATGTTTTATGCACAATCTATATATTTCTTTAATTAAAAAAATTAAAATGTTATATAACAATATTTAGCAGTATTTTTATGAAATTTTAAAATAAGTGATCTGCTATATATTATTAATGAACAGCAATTTAAAATTGATTATTTGGGCCCACTGACGGACAGGAAGATATGTTGTTTTGTTCAACACGTTTTAGATGTGCATGTTATCCTTTTCCTTTCTTCCCAATATAGCTAACTATGAACAAATCAATAAGCATTACGGCCTTACTTTACCGGGTTGTAAGCAGACATTATGGAATATAAAACGACTCCAGGCTCAGTGCCAATCAGTGGAAACAGAGTGGCAAAACACAAAAACAGAGAATTGCTCATAGAAAGTTTGCATAATTGTTCAGAGACTTCAAAGAAATTTCTGTAAATAGAAATTTTGGGATTGTTTATGAGTGTTTTCCTTATTCTTTACCACTTAGTTTCTCACTGTAATGTGGCTCCATGAGACTGCCAGTCCTTCTCTCCACCACTAATACTTCTACCCACAGATTACCAAATCATTCTCCTCCCAGGTATAACCCAAAATAAAATAGATCTTCTTTCTGATTGAAAATGCTTTATATTGTTTTGTAAGATAAAACGTATTATTGCTTCATTTTTTACAAGAAGTGTTAAGAATTCATTTAGTTTTTTGAAATTTATTTATATATGTGTTTATTTTATTTTAGGGGCATGTACAAGTGCCTGCATGTACTATGTCTGTGTACCACATCGTGTCTTTGTCCCTGCTGGCTAGAAGAGGGCAGTGGATACCCTAAAACTGGAGTTATAGGCATTTGTAAGTGATGTAATATAGGTGTTAGTAATCAAACCCAGAAATAAAACAACACCAAGTGCTGGTAATTAAGCCATATTACCACCCACTATACTTCCCACTTGTTTGATAAGATTTTCTCCTCTTTTTCTAAAAGCTTTTGAGTTGCTGTTGTGGCTTGAATAAAAATACCCCTGCCATAGAACCAGAGGGAGTGGTACTATTAGATGTGGTCTTGTTGAAGTGGGATTGATCTTGTTGGAGGAAGTATATCACTTGGTGGTGGGCTTTGAGGTCCAGATACTCCAGGCATGCCCAGTGTGACTCTCTTTTCCTGCTATCTGTGGATTAAGTTGAGACCTTTGAGTTCCCTCCCCAGCACCATATCTGTTGTCACCATGCTTCTTGCTAATGATAATGGACTAGACCTCTAATCTGTAAGCCAGCTCCAATTAAGGATTTTCCTTTATAAGACTTGCCACGGTCATGGTGGCTCTAAACACAGCAACAGAAATCCTAAGACCTATACTTTTTTTCTAATTTCTTTGCAACTCAATCTGACAACAAAAATTTTATATTTATGCAAGTGTTATAATAAGCTACAGGTAAAGAAAGTGAGATGTACGTATAATAAGAGTGCTTAGTGAAATGCTAAACTGAGTGGCATGCAAAGGAAAAAAATAGATCTTCTTTGTACATAAACTTAAAGAATAAAATCAAAATGGACGTTTAAATTTACAAAAGAAGAGGGTCCTCACAATGCCGGGTTCACTGAACTGTACATAGACTAAAGAACTGAAGCAAGCTAGGACGTGTGAAAGTAAGAAAAATAAGAGTTAAAGTGATGTCCTATCAATGGGGAAATGACAGCTTGAAATTGCAAACAAAACTGTGACTCTGGAAGAAGCAGTCCTCGGGTAATTCACTGAAAACTTTACAGGATTGTTACTATATAAGTTACACACTAGAGAAAGTGGAAAACTGACAGATGTGGAGAGTTGGTAGCAATCAATTATGACTCAGAGACTGTTAATTCAAACCAAAGTTTGAGGTCATATTGTGATGAGATCATACTAGTTTGAAGCTTTTTTTAGCCACTATATTTCTTCTATAATATACTAAAGAAGTAGAGGTAGAAGGCTGGGACGTAGCCTTAACTTTCTGTACAAGCATGAGGACCTGTGTTAGATTCTCAGGACCAAAGGAAAACAGACAGGCTTGGAGAGGGGATGAATTTGTAATCCCAGCACTGGAAATGAAGAAACTGGTGGATTCCTAGCATCAACATATCTTGTGAGTACCAGACAATTAGAAGATTTTCCAAAATGGAGAATATCACCTGAGGAAAAACATCTGGGAAGTTTATGTGACCTCCACATGCACAAGCTGACCTATGCATGCACACCTATGCATAAGCACACACACACACACACACACACACACACACACACACACATACACACACACACACACACGAAGTAATAAAGGTAGGGAAGTGAAGGTTACATATTTTTCAGTTAGATTATCTTACAAAATATTCCAAATGTATTAACTCTTTCAATAATAATGAAACTTATATTCATTCTTTTTACAATAAATTAGATGCTAGTGAAGATTTTCATTAGACAATAGGAAAAGAAAATAATTGGAAGGTGGATGCTATTAAAATTTATTCTTTGGGGAACAATAAATAAAAATTGTATGTTACTAAGTGAGCGCATCTCTATTTTGTTGTAAGTTCATAAGTAATCAATGATACTTTGATCACAGTAACTGGATATAGAAATTTGCCTCAAATATTAAAAATCACAAGGTATTTGGAATAAGTATATTAAGAATGTTATCTATATTTGTAGAATAAATTATTTCATGGCTGGTAAAAAGTGATCTTCTTATGTTCAAGCCTTTTATTCCAGTTCACTAGAAAGGACACATAATTATTTGTAAAAGGATCTTTAGAAATACTTACAAAGGTAAGCCTTCATTATTGCTTACCTTAATGCAATACATACCCCTCCCTTTGATGTTACATTAAAGGCAATTACTTAAGACTGTTACTAAAATATGAGGACTGAATTTAACACAGTGAGTTCTAGCCTCTTTGTATCACTTGATTATTAATATGTACATAATTAAAGATCCCATTTGCTATCAACTTTGTAAAACAGTAAATTGATTTTTATTTAAGAATTCAAACAGTGTGGCAACATCTTTAAAACAAATTCCTCTTCCAAGAATGACTGAAATAAGGATTTTTAAATAAATTTGTGTATTAAATTTCTTTGATGACAGAGAAAACATTGCACAAAAGAACTTACATTATATTAGAATCTTATTCTTTGCAGACTCTCCAGTAGTTCTGTTTAAACAGATGTGCCACAGATGTGGAAACATCTGGTGGGTCAATGAAATTTTGCCATGGCTGTACTCTGGCCAGAATTGTGCACTTACGGACATCTAATTGTTAAGTAAGGACCCTTCCCTGGAAGAAGTTAATGCATTGCTTCAAATGATGTATTACTGTTTGCTTTTCCCTTATTTCTAATAAGTACATTCACATGTGCTCACTAGGAATAGCTTGGTACCCTTGGTTACTCTCTGTTTGTTTTGGAAATGGTCATACAGTTCTTATTGGCCTGTATGTAATCAACTGCTCAAGTGTAAGCTGATTCCCATCGTCTTTTTTCTATTACCAAGAGATCTGGAAGTCCATTCAAGTCACAAGAATTTTATCTCAATCATTCTTGCTAAAAATACTAATTTGCTAAGTTTTAAGACTTTCTTTTTCTTTGCATGGCTATTGGATGTCTCAGAAATAACTGAAATTTCTTTTTATTTTGTGACAAATAGAGGCCAGTCTTCATGTGCCTCTTTTCTTTCAGTGGGATAAACATGTAAGACAAAGTATACATCACCTACATGTTATACACATTTGTGACTGTAAGTGTTTGGGGGCATTCCGATAATATAAAATTTGGAATTTTAAAGATTATAGATTCAAAATTTTAAATTTTATTTTAGTGTGTATTTCAAGTTCTTCACTGTAAAAATCTGCAATTTTCATATGTTCCACATCTCCATTTTTATAAGCCAGGAGACATTTGTGAGATTTAAGGAAACAGTTTATAAAGCTAAGAGTCAGAATGTCTATTACATTTACCTGAATCAGAGCAAATTAATAAGATTTGCAGAACTTTACAAAGTGTTCAAATCCTGAGGGAAAAGTAGATTGTATGGTTGGATTTAGTACTGGGAATTCAGGTGATATGTGGCCACAGTAACAGACTTCTCAATACTGAATGGGCAGAAGTTGCATGACTCCAGGGATCAACGTGCACCATAGGAAGCTGAAAAACCCATCTAATATTTATCAAGATGTGTACTGTAATGAAAATAGCTTAGAATCATTACACTATACAGACAGCCTCAACTGGGAATAGAAAAGTAAGACAAAGATGTGTAATGGAAGTAAAATCCTTATCCTGCAGGTTTATCCCCCTCCTTCAGGCTTGTCAACTATTTGTTTATTTTTCTGTCTATGCTCACATTTCCATTGAAGTAGGTTTGTTTTCAATACATCATGAAATACTCAGATCATCTGGTTTTTGTTTACTTGCTTACTTGTTCTTTTTAAAACAGGTCATTCCTCCCCGAAAGAGTGTATTTTTCTTTGAATTTAAACTCAACCCAAACATCTATATTTTAATCAAATCAAACTAATCTGAAATATTAACTCTGGGCCAGAAAGTCATGAGCACTCCTTCTCCTGCTTGTGAATAAGCAAACATGGGCTGTGAGTTTATACTGTATCACCACAGTTCAAAATCATTGTGAAGGAAGGTTCTCAGCTCCAAATATTCTATTCTCCAAATATTTTCCATTACACACATTTGCTGAGAACATTCTTCCCCCACACAAAACACGAAGATTCTTTCAATGTTTCACTATAAAGGTCTAGAAACTCTCAAAGCAGTTTGCATGGTAATCAGTCTACAGTGGGCTTCTAACTCCTTCACCATAGAGGCCAAGGCTTCTTCCAGGTTTCCAACCAGGATATTTGCCTTGGCCTCCTCATTTAGCAGCTGTTAAATGCTGTAATGGCTGCAATGACATATGCTAAACCTTCCTCAGATGTCTTAGCACAGTGGTAGATCCCTTCCTACTAACAGACAATGAAAGAGAAAGGCTGACATCACATCTATAAGAACTTTTTAATCTCTGGTGTGGTATAGATTTTTACGATTCCAGATGGTAAATCCACGACTCACCAAATGTGTTTTCACCTCTGCACAAGCACCAGATTTAATTAACTATCTGTTTCTTTTTAATTATGCCTTTGTTTTAGATTTGGATTTGAGACTTTCTCTTTCTCTTCTTCTATCCCTCCCAACAAATATTTGATGGACTGTTTGCTCCAGGTACTCATTTCTGCAAATCTGGCATTTCTAACCCTTGAGTCAGTGTAAATACCAACAATGCACTAGAATGGCTCACTCCAGCAAGGAAGGGCAATTTTGATAGTATTAAACCACATGGAAATAGTTTTTTACTAAAATCACAAGCAATTTTGATAAATTGAATAATAAAATGAAAGGATTTTGAACATAATTTCCTTGTACAGAAATGCACCTTAAGTGGCCAGTCCTCAGTTGATAAAATATGGGATGACTTGTGAGTGGACAATTTTCATCTCTTTGTTGCGTTATAAAAAAGAGAAGTAAAGTGTAAAATTGGTATAATATGCTAAAGAAAATGTTATAATGTGTGATGGTCTTCTACACCTTAATGAAAGCTGTGATGGTGGAGATTCTAATAATTATTTTTCATCACATAGACCAGACCATGTTTAAGGGAGATGTTTCTTTAGTCTTATAGCCTGAAGGAATACATGTTCCAAGGTTTGCTGGGTAAATACCATAGTCTTTGTCCCTGGAAAGAAACTCTTAGCTTCTTACAGAAGGAACAAAGTATCGATCTTATTTTATGCTACTATAAATGGTTTTTATTTTCATAGTTTATGCAAGCACAGGCTAATAACAAAAGTTTTGACTGGTAGCTTTCATCAACCACATTGCACAAACTGTTAGTCTGATAAAATGGAAAATCTGATTCCTTGATTCTTAAATAAAATGGCAGGTAACTTGTGTACATTGGATAATATATTTCCTACTGAAAAATCTAATAATTGTGCCTATGCTAAACAGGCATTGAAAGAACAAATAATGAAGTCATAATGATGAAAAATTATTGTAACTTAAATGTCAATTTATGGTAGTAATGGAAGGATTATTGTTTGGTGACAGTGTTAGTCTATCAAAATACTACATTAAAATTCTAGGCCTATGCTATTCATTTTAATTAATTCAAATTTATTGTATTAGCTCTTTGGGACTTTTTAAAAAATGATTCATCTTTTTTTAAAAAAATATATTTATTATGTATACAATATTTTGTCTGCTTGTATGCCTGAAAGCCAGAAGAGGGCATCAGACCTCATTACAGATGATTGTGAGCCACCATGTGGTTGCTGGGATTGAACCCAGGACCTTTGGAAAGCAAGCAATGCTCTTAACCTCTGAGCCATCTCCAGCCCTCTTTGGGACTTTCGTTGAATGTATTTGATCATATACGTTCTGTGTAACATGAAGGGCCTGCTTGTTGGAGTTTTCTGTCCTGCCCCGTTCCCACAGCTGTTTACCTGTGCTGAACTCATACATTCAACTGCCTTTCATTATATCCTCTTAGTTATCTACCACTGCTATCTGATCCAATCTTCTGTTCTTTCTTCCACAATGAAAACCAGTCTGGATGTTTCTCAAATTGGAAATAGATCCACTACATAATGTACATATACTATTATTGGCATATATTAAAAACTCTCTATCATATATGACATATAATATATAATAATATATAATATTATATATAAAATCTTTATCACATTGATGGCTGCTCTATTAACTAACAATGGTCAGGAAACAGAAGCTGATTAGCTGTGCATCAATTAATGAATGCACACTAAAATGTGGAACATTTACATATTAGGATAGTATTTGGAAATTAAGAAAAGCAAAATTTGGAAACTAACAGATGATACTGGAAGTATCAATCATTCTGAACGAGGTAACCCTAAGCCATAATAGACAAACTTGCATGCTTTCTTCCATTTTTGGATGTTAATTTTGAAACTTCAGATATGTATATTTCGTTTTGATTACTCACAGAGGTCAGGAAATTACTAAGTTGCATTAGAAAAGAGGTGTTTACAGGCAAAGAGATAAAACACAGTAATATAAAGGGCTATAAAGGAATAAAGAAAAATGAATAAAGTTTATGTTTTAAAATATTCTTGCTTTCAAAGCATAGCACGATCTAATTCAACATTTTTATTTGTTATTATATTTTTATATACATTTACTTTTAGTAGTTTGAAAGAACTTTACATATAATATTAATGAGTTATTGAAAACAAGATGCTAGTACATTTCTTGTAGTGTAAAATTAAAAATAAATAATATTTGATTGAATATAAATTTGTTTTGTTTCACCTAATCTGCTGCATGCAAAATATTCCTTCTTTTTATACTTTACTGTCTTTGTCCACTTCTTTCATGTCTTTAGAGACCTCACTACTAGATAAATTAAATAGATATTGCTAGTATGTTGACTTCTCCTTCAAACCTAAGTCTTATTTATAAATAGTATAAGTATCATAATTATATCACATATAAGTACTTAATTTTTATTTTATTGTCATATTTAGTCTCCATAAGACTACATATTTTAAAGAATGAAACGTATTTGGTACTACTAAGTTGTTCTACAATAAAATTTTATTAAAGAAGCATACATCTATCTACACATTTTATATAAGCTGGTATGGATTGCACAGTAAACACTCAAGACTGTCTGCAGCTGATTTACTTTGGCTCGAGTACTATATCTAAAGAAATCTCCAAGTGTCTGTAGTGTGTTTCAGAGATCAAAGTATTTTCTGGCATTCTAGGAGCCTTGAGTTCTATTCTAACACCACAGGAAAATAAAGCAAGTTTCCAGTTTACTAAACATTTTAATTTTAACTTACCCTCCTATGCTAAAAAGAAACCAAAAATCACATGTGTATAATGTGTGGATGATACACTTCACTGGGGAGACATGGTAGTATTACAAGATATGGTATTGGGGTAAAGCAAATTTAAATTGGGACATTCGAGTTCACTGCTCTAGTATGCATGTGCATACAGTCATTAAATCTTTGTTAAATAGTTTAACTGATGTATTACATATTGCATTATTTCTCCAACAAAAAGACAAATCCATAAGGTAGTGCAAAGGAAGCAAAGGCAGCCTCACATTTCTGCTGTCTTATTTTGTTCTGTTGTGAACTGTTCATTCTTGAGCAGTTCCAGATATTGCTTCCTATAAATCATACAACTGGTGGTCTAAAACATAAATAAAAATAGTGTAAAAATAGAAGCAATAGAAAGGAAAAGAAATCCAGAAATATGAATGAAATCTGTCCACGAATGAGAAGAGCTAACAATGATTAACAACACAAAAGCATTGTATGTATGTTAATTATATAAGAAAATAACTGACAGTGTTATAATAAGTGCTCAGTAATTAAGTGCATTAACAGTAAGGTAAACTGTACCTGAATTTGTCCATTGTTCTTCCCATTTTTGTCATGCTTCCCTAGTGTAACTGTTTCTGAATTGACATTGTTGAGAAGCTCTTTGTGGGGTTTTCCACTTCTTCAGCAATCTGCTTTCCTTGTTATGTTCGTACTAGCACTAGCAGTTGCAGATCCTATTGTGAATATATGATTGTATTTGTTAGCATTTGGTAACATTTGAATGGGATGATTTTCAGTTTCATTTGTGGAATGGTTTTGCCTAATTCAGTAACAAGCTTTCTAAGTCTAAACTAGGGGTTACACTTTCAGTTAATATTCTTTTGTACTAGTGACATTTATCACAGGGATGGAATAAAAGTCCGTGAAGGTCAAACTGATAAAACTTTGCACTACAATATGCCTATTTTGTGTTCACTAAGAATACTAAATGTGTACTCTACCACAGAACAATACCCTCCTTAAATACATTCACAACTCCAACCCTCATACGTTCATATAGTAGTCATGGCATATATCACTTTAGAATAGAAACTGATTTCAGAAGGATTTTCTCTGTAATGTGTTTCCTTATTTTCAGGATTATATTATTTGTTTCTTACTCATTAATTTTAGGATTTAATGCCAGATCTAGCTCTGTGGTTGAATAATGGAAAGAATCTGTTACCAAGTCTCTCACCACTTTCTTTTGAGAGCTATATCTGCAGAAGTTACCATGATATCTCTTTTTTTAAGCTAGTTAATCTAAACTTGAATTTATTTAATTGATACAAAAGTCTATCAAAGGCATTTAGAGGTGTGGCTCAGTTCTCCTTCCTTTTTAGTAGCCATGAATGCTGTCCCTTAAACTCTCTTGCACTAACTCCGAAAAACACCAAACCCCAAAACTGAATATATGAGCAAACATAGTTTTGTTCTTTGGGATGAAATCATATACCCAGTCTGTTAAGATTGAGCTTAAGGTAGATTACTCTAGGATTCATTCACTATTCATGTTGACCATGAGAGTGAGCAGCTAGAATGTCTTCAAACACAACCTCATTTCAACATTCAAATCAAAGATCAGTAATTAACAGAACGAGATAATAGCCATTCTGCAACCATTTCATTAGCTGGGTGCTACAGCCGAATGTTATTGAGAAGAAAGACAAAATTCTTCTTCCTGCCTCAAGGGTATATTTCCACTTTAGAAATATATCTAGTCAGGAACCAGAATTGATAGTCTCTGGTTTATTTCAAGTGCCAAAATGCAAAACCAAATTATAAAAATGTTTAAATAAACTTCCTGATGACATGTAGTATTAATTCCAATTGCCGTTATAACATTTTGAGTCAACCTCTCCATGTTAAATATCCTGTTAAATAATACAGAGAAAGGGTATGAAAGTCACACATACAATGAAAGTAGGAGAACTTAGTTTTATATTGAGTGATATATACATACTCAGTGCTGGTATAGAAAGTCATGAAACACATTTTATGACACATAGGGTGATTACAAATTCATTCTATTATGAAATGCTTTAAATGTTTTCTATTTCATCTATGCCCTTTCTTTAACCCAATGCATCTGATAATGAAGTCATGAATGAAGATACATAAAGAGTAAAAGAGTAAAAGTGGAAAGACCCTAAGACTGCAAGAATGAACATTTTAATGACACAAGTAGCTTTTAAAATATAGTTTTCTCCTTCTCGAGTTCAATTATGATTTGAAATATTATATACGTGAATCCAGCTATTTCCCTTCCACTAATGTGATTATAGTGCTTGGTCACTCTATCAATTTTTAACTTTAATCACCATTAAAATATGTTATAGAAAAAAAGAATAACTCAGATAAGCTGTAGTAATACTTTCATGCCTGGTACTTAGAAATAGAACTTTGGGTTTCAGTTACCTCAAAAGTTTCTTCTTAATTTTGAATTTTTCAGTACAGACTTTGCACTTAGCACATTGGATATTTTTCTTATTCTTGTCATGATTTCATACTTTTATATTTCTGTCACCCATGCTTTAAAATTCAAAATGAATATATGAAAATAAGACTACTTGTAATGAGCTTAGAATTTAAATGTATTTCTTTTTAGTTCCCAATATTTCCTCAGTCCAAGAGGACATGAATTTACATATAAGTAATTACTTTTGCTTCTACTGCTACTGGGCCTTGTGCTAGCTTTCCTATACTAAAGCTAAACAATGAGCACAGCCAATTCTGACAATGACCCAAAAGATATTTTCTTTAAATATCAGCAAACTTTGGTAATTAATATGAAGTCAATATAAAGGATCAAAGTACTTAAAAAGAAGGTGTTTACTCCTTGTGATCTGTTCAATAACCCAGCATTCATATACGTATCAACTATGTACAAAACCTTTAAATAAGAGGCTCTGAACTTAGAACCACTCCTTACATCATAAAGTGATGGAAAATAATGATTTGCTTCATATATTTTGACTATACATTTGTGTGGATAATTTCCTATGATGAAGAGAATTCAGCTATTTAGACAATGTTCTAAAAGAAATGTTTTAATCGTGGAGGCTGATCTGAGGACAATAATTCGTTTTCTGTTGTGTGACAAAATTAAAAAGGTGGTTAAAGCAGGTTAGGATTCTAATGTATAGGAAAATTTTAGGTTGTTTCTTTAGTTATAAAAAAGAGAAAATGGACAAAACCTCATTCATCTGCTTCACGTAAAATTTCTGTGGGCTGAGTAAGAAAATACAAACATTTTTGTAAATTTTTTTTAGTGGTGATCAGTGTATAGGTACTGTGAATGAAATGATTCCCAGAAAGCTAATATTGTATCTAATATAATAAACAAGAAAGTTGAATTTAATCACTTCTTTTGAAAAGATTATATTTTGGTGTTATCCTCAAATATACAATAATCCATTTTGGCTCACACAGTTCCAGCATATTCAAACAGTGTACCCCAGTATGCTTCAGTTATATTGTTATGCTATTTATTGTTGTGCTGTGCTGAAATTTGAAAGAGACAGCTGACAGAGACATAATTAAAATCTTTTCCGTCAAGGAGACTTATGAATTATTAAAATTTAAATCCCATTATTCATTCTTAAGTTGTTCTTTTTAGCTTCTTGTTGCCACATGTGTGGGCCCTATTAAAATGTTAAGCAATTGCCCTTCAGAGGCCAAAGTGGCACCTAACGGGCCTATATGGAAGGCTGAGATAAGGGTTGTGGCTCAGCTTAAAGACTGTTGAACCGAGACATTAAGAGCAGGAAAGGTAGAAAGCCATTATCCTGAGTCTCTCTCAGCAGCTAAAGGAGTGTAGTAATAAGGGCAGCAGGGCTGCATCCCCAGTACCCCGGCTACCTGGCTAGCTGATGCCCGAAATAACAACACACAAACTGTATTCATTTAAACACTGCTTGGCCCATTCTCTTCTAGGCTAATTCTCACATACTAATTTAGCCCATTTCTAATCATCTTTGTATTGCACCCCAAGGTGCGCTTACCAGGAACATTCTAGCCTATGTCCATCCTGGGTCGGAGCTTCATCCCGGGAGCGGGGCATGGCATCTCTCTGAGGCGTCTGCCCCCGAGAGGAGAGCTGTGGGGTCTGACCTCACTTCCTCTTCCTCCCAGCGTTCTGTTCTGTCTACTCCTCCCACCTATCCTCTAACCAATAAAATGGGCCAAGGCAGTTCCTTTATTAGCCAATGACCTTCCTCCATCAAAGGAGACTTATTCTAGTTCAGTTTACTTTAATTTCTAGGTGTTTTGTTTGTTTTATGAAGTTCACCTTCATTTATCATCAAATATTGGAATGTCTTTCTGTTCACGTATATACACATTTGCATATGTGTATGTGTGTGTTTAATATTACTTTAAAAGTTCTGTTTTCATACTAATGTGCACACACATACATATGGAGAAGATATTTATGTATTTCATGAAAAATTTCTTAACTACTTGATAATTTCTTTAAAATATGTTAAGCAAAAATAATTCTTATTCAAGATGACTTACCCGAGGGTTATTTTAAAGAATGTTTCGTTCATGTGCTTATTTTTTTCTGAGGCAATTTATTTCCAGAGGAAAGAAAGAGTTGTATATTTAATGTTTAAGTTTACAAACATTTCTACCTCCCAATCTGCTTAACTTTGACCCATGTGTTATTTACCCGGAAGCGCTTAGACAAACACTATCACTATCACCAATGCCTGTTTCTTAGATATCAATACTGTCCTTTGACAGGCTGAAGTTACGGTTGGGCAATATGACCTAAACACACAAAAGAAGGTTGTATGAAATTAAAATTTTGTTCAAAGTCACTACTGTATTTAAGACATTGTGAATTCATCAGTAACAGTTTTGAGTCTCTTCGTGCATGGATGGAGATAGAATAATTCATTTGTGACAGTTGTATGTCTTTTCCTGTGTGAATGGCGACAGAAAGACCGATCATTAATACAGAGTTACAACAGATGGAAGCGAATCCATGGCACCTACAGTTGGATACACTAACAGAGGAAGGAAAATACATAATTATTTACAAAATGGGAAATCTTTATATACTTATAGAGATGTAAAGATGTACTATGCAGTAAATGTGTAAAAATGTAAATATCAATAGACTACTTCATTTTAAAGCCAAAGTCTTCAATTTGGATGCTCATCAACATCACTATGCCAGAATATTACTAATTGTAGGGGTATGCTACTGCATTTCAAATGACACATACCATTTATTTTGTTTATTTAATACCCAAAATATTTCTTCAATCAACAGAGACTGAATCAAAACCAAACTAAACCAGAATGGTTGTTTATATTTAAAGGGTGATATGCTACAAAGATGAATACTTCACATCAGTATGGATCTTGATCTACTTATATAAATTTTAGGTCAATCTTGTTATGTATATTTTTGCTCTAGGTTAAGGTACTGTGATTGTGCAGCTTATTTAAAAATATAATGTGTAATTAAGAAATATAGGTTAGTAGATAGTCATCTATAATAGTCGAGCATGTAGTCAGTTGTGTTAGATTTTTCTAGGTATATAGAGATATATTTCAATTAGATAGTCATCAAATCTTTCAGAGTCTTTCAGAATATGACATTTAAAATATTTCATGAGTCTTGGCAGCCGGAAGACAAACAAGCAGCATCCTGCTACACAGCTGCTGAGACCTGAATAATCATACAAAAATTATATTAATTACAACATTGTTTGGCCAATGACTCAGGCATATTCCTAGCTAACTCTTACATCTTAAATTGACCCATTTCTATTATTTTATATGCTACCATGAGATGTGTGCTTTATGTTACCTCGCATCTTCATTCTTGGGTGGCTACATAGCATGTGCCTGACTCTGGCTTCTTTCTCCTTGCCAATATTTTAGTTTTTCCATCCAGCTATATTTTGTCCTGCCATAGGCCAAAGAAGCTTCTTTATTAACTAATGGTAATAAAGCCTATTCATAGCATAATGAGGGGAATTCCACAGAGGATGAAAATTAGGGTAATAAGCAATCTGATTACAGGAAAAGGCCAGCTCAGTAATCCTCTCCACTTAGGTGTCTTAGCTGGAATCATCCTTGTGGATTCCTGGGAATTTTACTAGTATCAGGTTTCTCCCTAACTCTATAAAGTTTCCCTCTATCAAGATATCTCTTTCATTTATCTCCATCTCCATCCCTCCCCAAATTTTACCCACATCCCCAGAGAAGTTAGGTAACAAGGAGGACCCCAGCTGGATGCATGGATTGCCCTGGGAAGGGGGAATAGAAGAGATATCCTGGGAAAACTGCAGATGGGAGAAGAGGCAGTAGAGTGGAGGGGATGTGGGATGAGAACAAGTATTTGTAATGTGCTTTATATAGTTGATGATACTTATTGTTTAATTTGTTGTTGGTAGATAGACACAGTTCCTTCATAATCTAAGTATAAAAATAGTAGTCATTTTTTTTTTAAAAAAGCAAATACATCACCTTGGGCTCCTGGGAGCCACTCTAGGTTCAAGTCTCTTGCCAACCCTAAGGTGGCTCCCTTAACTAAGAATTGTGCTTCCGTGCTCCCCTATCCAACCTTCCTTTATCCCAATCATCCTTTTTCCCCAAGTTCCCCCCATTCTCCCCTTCTCCCTTTTCTCTCACCATCTCCCCGATGTCCCCAGTTAGTTCCTTGGGCAGCTGAGGATAGGGAACCTGAAATGACCCTATCCTATAGCAATACTGACGAATATCTTGCATATCACCATAGAACCTTCATCTGGTGATGGATGGAGATAGAGACAGAGACCCACACTGGAGCACTGGACTGAGCTCCCAAGGTCCCAATGAGGAGCAGAAGGAGGGAGAACATGAGCAAAGAAGTCGGGACCACGAGGGGTGCACCCAACCACTGAGACAGTGGAGCTGATCTATTGGGAGCTCACCAAGGCCAGCTGGACTGTGACTGAAAAAGCATGGGATAAAACCGGACTCTCTGAACATGGCGAACAATGAGGGCTGATGAGAAGCCAAGGACAATGGCACTGGGTTTTGATCCTACGTAATGTGCTGGCTTTGTGGGAGCCTAGCCAGTTTGGATGTTCACCTTCCTAGACATGGACGGAGGGGGGAGGACCTAGGACTTACCACAGGGCAGAGATCCCTGACTGCTCTTTGGACTGGTGAGGGAGGGGGAGAGGAGTGGGGGGAGGGGGAGAAGGGTGTGGGGAGGGGGAGAAGGATGAGAGGAGGGGGAGGGAAATGGGAGGCTGGGAGGAGGCGGAAACTTATTTTTGTCCTCTTCTCAAAAAAAAAAAAAGCAAATACAACGTTTAAAAAACATGAGCACAGCCACACCAATATATCTTCACATAAGATATCAATGTAGAATTCTCACAACAACACAGGGAGTACGGCATTTCTAAATCAAGGGCCTTATCATGTTCAAAAACTTTTAGAGACACTTATCTCTCACCACAGGATAGGCTCCATGCTGAGGTGAAATTATTCTTTAGGCAAATTGAGAAAGAAATCGGGGCTGTGAAATGTTTAGGTAGCTTATCATGTTTTGGGGACTCCAGAATGGACAATCTAGCTCTTCAGTCTTCACAGAAAAACGTTTATCACTATCCCACTGTAGACCCTATTATTATTATTATTATTTTATATTTTTCATTTAGAACACATATATTTATCAAAGGAAAAGGAAAGTAAACATATCTCACTGGATAATTTGAAATAATTCATGAAAAGTCACTGAGATTATAGCCAGGTTTCTTATTTGGCCATTCTCTAGCCAAGTGGGGCTACAGTTGGAAACACTGCTGTATTTAATGTTCTAGATTACTGAGCTGAGAGACGTTCACTCTTTTCTGAAATGCCATCCATAACAAAGATTTATATAAAAAAGTCTATCCTGAAAGAAAAGACAGAAAAACTGCTGTGACTAATGGAATATTTGGTACAATTCCCAAAACATTGTACATTAAATGTGCAGTAGAGTAACAAGTGTCTTCTACTGCACTTAGTGTAAAACCTAAAAACAATTTAAGCCTTTTAAAATTTCTGTCACTTATTACTCAATGGTTTTTTCTTTATGTTTTTGACATTAGTATATTTACAGTAACACTACAAATACAGAATTTAAAAAAAAAATGTCATCTAATTGCACCAGAACTCTTTTTGAAGCTTGAAATCACGTGTTTTTCTTCACTTTTAGACTTTTCTTTAAGGATAAGACAATAGTAGTTCTTACATGACACAATGTCAACCCCTTGTATTTTAATGATCAAATTTATTACTATACAAAAACTGTTGACTATATGATGTTAGAGAAAATTTTGTATTGAGGAAAAACTAAAATGCCAGTATTTATCATTGTTCATTTCATAATATAAAAAATTTGAACTATACAGGAAGTCACAAATAATTTGACTATTTCAAATATATAGATTTGTTATTCAATTCTTGTTCCAATTACGGATAAGATATGAAACAGGAATTGATCAATATTTCAAAGAGAGGGCTTAAAATGAGTAAAGCACATCACCCTAGCCAGATACTTTGAAGTAGCGGGAGGTACAGTAATGCAATGGGTCACCCTTAGAAAGAAATTTCAGATTGTTTGTCTTGAAGCTTTAGGAATTTCCAGACATTCCTAGACACTAACTCCTCACTGCTAACATATCCCCACCTATATCATATGCTCTAAGCACAAGACTTTGGAACAACATAAGCAATAAATGTAGATTCTGTTTACAGAGGAACCCCAGGAAGCATTTCCTACAGGTATGAGGAAGAAAACTAGTAGTGTGCTGCCTTTGGGGGTTTATTTACACATGTGGAACTAACTAAAATCAAATCACCAGAAGTTTTTCTTACACAAATAATTTCTGCAACTGGTATGCGTATAGTGGATTCATGGTGTTTTGGGGACATCTTTCTCCAGATCAATCAGAATAAATGATAGTTCATGAGACCAGAAATCCCATGTTAACACACATGTTTTAAGTTAAGAATTGGAGCAACTGGAGACTTTTCAAACATGTTATTCATTTCTAATATTTTGTCAAGTTTAAAAGATATATTCCAAAACTCAGACTTTCTCATCAATTGCAACACATCAAGTGAATATCATACTATTCTTTAAAAGTTTTGTCTGGTGAAAAAAGAGGAAGAAAAATGATATTTTCTTGCAAGTTTCCTCTTATTATCAGAAGAGCTGGTCAAGAAACAACAACAAAAAATGGTTGATAATCCATTGAAGTACAATAAATCCTCACCATTTCTACTGAATAAAAGAACTAATTCATTGATTGAATTTTATAACCTCCAATAGAAATGAGTATTATGGTGATATGCAAAATATTCATCAGTATGGCTATAGGATAGGATCATTTCAGGTTCCCTATCTTCAGCTGCCCCAGGAACTAACTGGGGACCTCGCCTTGGGCACCTGGAAGCCCCTCTAGGTCCAAGTCTCTTCCCAACCCTAAGATGGCTCCCTTAATTAAGATATGTGCTTCCTTGCTCCCCTATCCAACCTTCCTTTATCCCCATCATCCCGTTGCCCCAAGTTCTCCCCATCCTACCCTTCTCACTTTTCTCTCCCCATCTCCCATTACCCCCCTCCCACCCCACCCTTAAGATCCCGGGGGAGGGGGGAGGGGGGAGGAGTAGGAGGCTGGGAGGAGGCGGAAATTTTTTTTCTCAATAAAGAAAACAAAAGAAATGTGTATTATGACTTCATTGAACTTAACTGAGAACTACGCCATACATTTTTTCTCACACAGTAATTTTTGTATTATGTAATTTCATTTTTGTTCATTTCAATTATAATTAGAATATAAAGGAATTAATTCCTACATAGCATTTCATACAAACTTTTTCTTTATTGGTCATCTTCCAACATTTATCTGCACATACCTTAATGCCCTTAAAAATTAAGCCACAGTTCTCCCTTCAAGAGGAATAGAAGACTATATTCTAGACACAAAGACTACTGACTTGACAATAGCAAATACCAAGTTCCAAATTGGTAACAGCTTCATAAACGTTTTCATAATTGTTGGGAAGAGCGTTCTTAAGAAAGGCACCTTTCAAATATATTGGTGAAAATATCAGTTGGGTTACAACACAGCTCTGGCATCATTGCTGTAGGTTTTGGATGCTATTTGATGACCTTCATTTTTGGTTTAGTGGAGCTAGTAGTCTTTCAATACATTCCAAAATAATTGATCTGCTATCAATGAGTCCATATTAAGATTGACTTAATATTGACTTAATGATAGCTCAAGATAACTTGACTCCAGATTCACAAAATTCTAGTTTTTCAAAAGGCAAAAACTATAATCAATCAATCAACTTTGTAGAATTTTAATATAGATGTGACTTTATGTCTGGAATGCCAGTTGATACCCCATTTTTATTTCACATCATAGCAGAGCTTTTATTATTGTTTCTTTACTGTTTATTTTTGTTATCTCAACTTGGCTACATTTCAATATATTCTTTGCTATCATGTGTATCTGAGGACCTAAATGCTTATTAATTCTAGATGTATATGTCTTTTTTAGCATGTAAGAAATTTTCCATCTCTTTCTTTCACCTGGAATATCCTTAAATTTGTCCTCTTGAATATCTCATAGATTTCCTGGAAATTTTGGTCATATAGTTTCATTATTTTTTCTTCATATATGCCTAAATGTTCTATTGTCTTTGTGTGGCCCCTCTTTCATAACATTCAATTTCTGCTTCATCCTGTCGGTTGTAAATGCTTTCTGTTTTGGTTATTTCTTTTTTAAATTTCCAGTACTACTTTTTCTCAGTGTCTCAATAGTTGACAAATTTTACTGTGTTTTTGAGTCTTCTCCAAGTTACCAAAACATTTGTATATGTTAGCAATTTTCCTTTCTTTGAAATTGAAAATATTCTTCTTTCATGCACTACTGCCCATCCTCAATTTCCCCTCTCTCAACTACTCTTATTGTCACCTATTTCCCCTCTTCCCCAGAACTACCCTCCGACCATTTATTCTTCAGAAATTGACAACATCTTTTCTATATTGATTTTTCTCAATTTGATCATTTGAATCTTCATTTGAGACATTTTATTCTAACATTAAGACTCTGAAATCATTTTCTGATATTTATGCTAGACTTATAGTGGAGTAGTCATAGTGGGATGATTTGTAATTTATTTCTTTACTGCTTTCTGGTTCTGTTGGGGGGACAACTTCCATTATATTGTGTACTTCATTATTTTCCCACTGGTTTGGTTCATTAGTTTCATTCTGCATGACTCACCCAAGTGCGGTATTGTTCCCACAGTTATTTAAGGAATAAAGTGATAAAATCAATAATAATTTAACAGCAGCCACAGTGTTGACTTTCAGGAGAAGTTCAGAAAAAGAGGCTGTATGGGTTTAGCAGGGAAAACATAGTTTAGAATTTTTAATCAATACTTAAGTAGAAAAGGAGGAATGAAAGCTAAAGGAAAAGATGTAAAGTGAGGATGAAAAGGGAAGTGCATAGAGTTATGGAAATAAGGAGAGTGTATTATAGCTATGAAAATTATTTATGGGGTACAAAATGGAAGGACCTTTATAAAAGTCTTAACCAGGAAGATTCAGGTTAAAACACAATAACATGATAACTAAAGTGTGAAATTATAGATAACAAAAAAATTTGAAAGAGAGAAATAAATAAGGTATTGGGTCTTATTAATTCTCTTTTGAGATGGTATAACATTTATTACGTTTTGGCTTGTCTTTTGTATCTATTATCACATTAGGAGGAATGTGCTGGTGTCCATAATTCAAACACATTAAGTAGTGTGTATTTTTCCTGGTAAAATACCGTGTTGGTTTCTCAGCATACTCACAGTGATGTTATATGGTGCACAGAGGAAATGGTATCAGGGAAGGTTCATTTTTTTGTCACAAATATATCCTGGTCTCAATTTAGATTTCCAACAGTACTTCTGCTCCTCTTCTTAGCTTCTGCCATGCTACAGCCCATCATCTCTACTTTTGGTTATTCTTCTGAGATACAGGCCTATTGTTTCCAGGTCTACCTGAAAAGGTACTATACTTGCAGCTACAATAGGTGCTGACTGAAGGGAATAGCTTGCTGGGGATGAACATCTACTATATTGGACTCCTGCTCTTTTCCTTCCACTGTGAAAGAAAAGAACCATTGATGGGTTCCTTTTCAAACAATGAAGGTGATTGATTTTAGTACATGCATTCCATTGTTCATCTCCTGGTAATTCATCATGGAGAAAGAGTCTCATGGATGGGTAAATTCATGATGACAGAGTTAAGGGTAATTTCTATCAGGAACTTTGAACTGTGGCTTCAGTATAGTGTAAAAGTTTTTCAAGAAAGATGAGGGTCCTGCAATATTTTCAAAGTTCTTTCATTTATAATTTTTTTGTTACTCTAAATAAAATCTCAATGTAAAATACTGTTAATGGTCAAAAAAGTGATAAAGAAGAGAAGAGAAAGATGGGCTTTTTAGGTATTAACAAAATTGTCTAAGATGAGAGAATGACTCCCATAATTCTTTGTGTTTTTAAAAAACATGAAAACAAATTGAATCTTGAATATTATATAAATCTTAACAACCCATATGATGTATCCATGAAAAAAGCCCTGACCTAGATATCGGCATGGTGATAAAAACTCACTAATTCTGACTCAAAGGATGATCCAGTAACAATTTTCTTCCTTTGGCTTGTTGATTATTATGGTTAGATAATTTACATGATTTTCTAAATTTAAAATTTGTTTATATATTTTATATTTATATGTGTAAATATATTATATTTATGTATATACATATTAAAATTTGTTTATATCTATGAAGAGGTTAATAATAAGCTCCTATTGGCTCTAAAATCATGCATACAACTCCTGAGCCACATTAAGATCTATAGCTTTATTGTACAGAGGTATAATATTATCAAGCATCATCTAACATTTATAACAATAAAGAATATTGAGAAAAGAAAATAAATGTCCTCATCTACAAACAAGTCCTGTGCTGCTTCCTTCATCTGGTGAGCATTAGATGAATCATTTTTCCTGTTCATGAACTAACATTTGAAAAATAATTTTCATCAATAGCACAGTTTATCCTAATATTCAAATATTATGCCGTTAAATAGGTTTTACAGTTGCTTGTATCCTTTACTGTCAAATTAAAGGCAAATGTTTAAGAGTTTACCAAATGTTTTGTAGTAGCTAATATTAATATCACCCGCAAAGCTCTGTTTCTTCCTAGCAGATTCCTGCAGTCATATCTGCAGACAATGACTACAGCAATTGTGCCTGTAAAAATGTGCCATAAAAATGAATGATAGGGTGTAACTTCTTTTCTGTAAGACGAGATTCCTTTATGTCCTTGCTCATACTATCTTATTCTCACCTGTTTCTAATTTTGCCCAAGAAGTTTTACATCGCAACAATAAGCCAAAGCTAGAATTTTATCTTGCTTTCTTTGATGAATGTTTGGGCTGATATGTATTAGAGTTAAACTGCCAAAACTGCTTTGAATATTCTTTTCTAGTGTCTCTGGTTGTCAAAATATGTTTCCATTCTCATGGCCCCAGATGTAGGAACTGAAGATCCCAAGTGGTTAGAGTTTAGTTTTATGAGAATCTACCGTATCTATTTCTAAAGCAATACTGAGCTCTCTTGAACTCAGGGCCTATATCACATGCGAAACTTCGGCTATTCTTTGATGCAGACTATCTTTCCAAGAGACCCATGAAGAGATGGGCCTTCCTCAGAAAGAAAGTGCAGACTGACTGTCAGTTATAAAACACACAGGTTCCTTAGAATCATTTCCTGTCCCATGGGACAACCTCTTGTCTATAAACTGAACACAAACCTTGTCCACACCACTTACAAAGAAACACCAGGAAAACATTGATGCTTCAGACATTGATATTGCTGTAAGTAAAACAAAGTTACGTTCTTTTATTAAACAAACATTTATTTATTTCTACCTTATGCATAAGAGTATTTTTCTAAATGTATGTATGTGCACTGTACATAAATGTAGCCCACAAAGGCAGAGCCGGAGATATATCCTCTGAAACAGGAGCTTCCAGGTGATAGCTGTGAGCCATCATGTGGGTACTGCAAAATGAACCTGGACATTACACAAGAGCAGCAAATGCTTCAATCTTAGAGCCATCTGTCCAGTCCCAAAAGTTCTTTTTCTATGAGCCAGGGTATTCAGACTCTCACAAGCCATGAGCTAATGCCAAACTTTTCTTATCTTTCAAGTGGGATAACACGGCAAAGTTTTCAAAGATTTTGATGAGGCTTAGCCATTTTCAGTCCCTACATTAACGAGGCTGAGTTGCAGGTCTCCACAGGTAGTTAGCATCCTATAGTTCATCAAATGGATGAATGGGGCTTGGTGATTGTGATTTTTTTTTGTTTTTACTTACATACTTAGTAACAATTCCCAAGACATTCACAATTTCCTATGCATTTGATCTCTAGACATATTCATCTGACAAAACCACAACCCTGCATCCTTTGACCTACATTTCTGCATTTAACCACCTCTTCTTGTATCTGACAACTATAATTCTTCTCTTTGCTTCTATTTTTCTTTTCTCTATGGTTTGTGGCATCTGCTTAAGAACATGTCACAGTCTATAATTTTAGCCTGGTATGGGACACTTCAAATTTCAAGAAGAACTTGAAAGTGATGGTAAAATCTTTCATGAATTATAAACTTTCAAAGTGCAGTCCATTTTTATTTTGCAGGAATTTTTTCTTGTAATTATGTGTTGTGATTGCATGATGCTAACATTAATTTCTTCTTGCTTATTTCAATTATTGGAGAACAGATATCCTCTGTGATGTCTCATTCCTCAAAGTATGACATATGCCAGTATTTTGAATACTTAACATAAATTATAGTAAGAGTTAAAATATGTCTTTTTTGTATGCAATATCCAATATCCAAGTGAGCCTTGATTGAAGAAGACTATTTTTTTTTTTTTTTTTTGCAAATGGAAGTCAGTTGGACAGATACTCTTGTTTAAGTGTAAAGGATCGTACCTACTTCCCTTATAAAGACTAAAATCCCATCTGGCTTAGAGGATCCAACACATAGTGCAAATCCAATGGTAACACAGGTGGCCTTAGTTAAACTAAATATGTCAGCAAAACAAACTAGTGCATGTAGGAAGGTCCTATGAATAGAGAAAGATAAAAGAATGAATGGTTACATATTATTCAAAATGCATTAGATACATAAATGAAATTGTCAAAGAACTAACTTAATAGAAAAATAGGGAAATACTGGTTTTAGGTAGTTCTTTTATGCCTTTGTCTGATAGTCTATTAGTAAGGTAGTTAGAAGTATTCTAAGTCTGACTGGTCCCATTGAACCAGTCTTTCTCTGTCCATCTGTTTCTAAAGCTGCTTCTGAAATAACATCTCTGAAGCTTATTACCTATTATAATTGTGTGGCCCTTGACTTAGGATTCTTACTGGCTAGCTATAGCCATTAAATTAACCCACCTCTGTTAATTTTGTGTATTGCCTCAAGGCTGTGCTTTACTGGTATGGTATGTTATTCCTTCTGTGATTTATTGTGTCTCATTGACTCTGCCTACTATCTCTCTCTATCTGTGTTCAGAGTTCTTGCCTGACTTTACTCTGCTAAGGCACTGACCACTACAGCTTTATTCATTAACCAATAAAAGCAACACATATACAGAAGGACATCCACATCATAGTAGTTTACAAGAAAGCTACTAATTTTTCTTTTAAAATTGAAAAAGATTTTAATGGCAACTTACAAGCCAAGTATACATGCCCAGCCTCTTTTCTTTTCTTAAACTGGGAAGCAGAATCTTGAATCAGAGGCTGCTTAAGACATTAATCACACTGAAAATCAAAATGTTTAATTTTTCATGTGGACCATTGCTTCTGATAACTAAGCCTAGTATTCAGAGACTAGGAGAATTAGAGATGAAATAGTGGGGTAAATTTTTCCCAATTTCTTTTGAATCAAGCTAAAAATTCAATGGACAAAATCTAAGCATTTATTGCATTTTCTGTAGCCAAGTCTAAAATTACCCTTTTCAGTTATAAAAATTAAATCATCTGTTTAAAAGAAAATCCATGTTTAGATGCTACTGTCTGGGTCAATAAAAGGGGTTTCCTTTCTAGAGCATCCAATCCTATACATTCTAGTCAATGATCTTCCCCTGCGTACATGTAATAGGTTGCTTTTTGTGAATCCTTGGCAATCAAGTAAGTCAAAGAAAACAAATAAAACAAAAAATAGAACTAAAATAGAACTGAAAAGGTTCTATTTGCTCTTATGTCATCAAGAGTGGAGATGTTGAGTAGATAGGGCACATCAATAATTTAGGTATTGAATGAGGAACAAAATCATTTCGAAATGTTCTTAAGCAATTGCATTGACTCTGTTTGGTATCAGTGGCCGAGCAGTTTGCAACAGCCTACATTGGTGCTGTCTCATATGTGTGTTGGTATGATCAGGTACATATGCAGAGTGTGATAGAGTGATGAGCCAACAGCAACGCTGGCAGATATAATTTCCCTCCTTGAGCTGGGAAGAGAAAGCCGGCACCTGGAGTTATAGCCAAGAACTGTGTTGAGAAGAGGAGAAGGTAGGCATCAGAGCATTGTGTGAATACAAGCCTGCATTAAAAACTGGTAGAAAGGCTTCTGATATTACTTTCTTGTAGCTTTCTATGACTTGGGCTTATATGGATGTCAGGTGTTGAAGTAATGTTCAGGACACATATTAAGTGACAATTAAGGCTCCCTATTTGGTTCCTCTCAGACAGCTTAACAAATACCAAGCAGATGAGACTAATTTGGTATCATACATAATTAACATTGATTGACAATTCTAAAAGTAATATTCATCGTTTTTGCTTGCCTGCATAGCTATTGACTCCCAGAATACATTGTTTACGGTTGATTCACATCACAGTATAAGAGAAAAAATACTTTATTTTGTGTTATTTTGGGTAAAAATGTGTATTCCTTTTTCCACTTTCTGTCATATAAATTAGTACCCCCCACATAAGACACATACAGACACACTCACACACATACAGACAGGCACACATACACACACATGTATGCACAATCAAGTAAGCTCTCTCTCTCTCTTTCTCTCTCACACACACAGAAACAAACACACACAACAGTTGTATACTATCTAGGTCTTATCAGTGAAGCTTCCAATTGCTGGCTGTGGTGGAGCTTTTCTGAGATGCTGAAGCAGAAAAACTGTCTCCCGAGTTTCTGAAACTGCCTTTGCTTCTTTGCTCAGATGCCCCCATGTTTCTTTTACCTTGAAAAACAACTTTATATCTTCTGTCTGAACTAGTCATCTGCTCTTTTCTTACTCCCCATTTGAGGATGAGGATCAGATGGTGCCCATCAGGTTAAAACAGGTCTCCACTCATCTTGATGTTATAAAAATGAAAACCTGAGTTTTGCCTGCAATGTTCTTTTTCTTTTTTCACCTTGTAAGACTTGGATGTGATTAATAAGAGACCAGCAGGCAATGACCAATAAGGACAAAAGCATGTGTGTAGGGGACCTAAATGACAGAATTATAAAGGTAGGTCTAACCATGCTTTTAGTAATTCGGAAGAGCATAATTAACTCACAAACATTAGACACCGAGTTATTTATATACTAAAAGAGTGGTTTATGTTTCTATTTTTGCTTTAATCTGATTGTGACTATGTCCCGGTTCTTCTTTCTTTAAATAAGAACTATGTTGTTGATTTAAAAAAAAAAAATCCACAGTTGAGAGACTGGATTTTTAGAAAAGTTAGATATTTTAGAGAGAATGAACTTTTAAAGTGTTTGAATTTTTAAAGACTGTGTCAGTTTTAAATTATATCATGTCTTTATTGTGATATTAACATGAGCTCTTGAGGATACACAATGAAGGATACCTAATATTTTAATAGGAATGTACTCACTGTGCTAAGTTAACAGAAAACTGATTTCATAGTTACATTATTTTTTTCGGCTTTACCATCTACTGCTTTAAGGATTACCTCAGGTATCAGATCCCTGAAAAACCTGATCCTAGCAGCCATCAGTTTTTCAAAGCTCCTCCATGAGGGTTGTGACTTCATAAGCTACTCCTTCATTTGTACTGAGGTTAACTGGCTTAATCTTATGCAGGTCTTGTGTATGCAGTAATGGATTCTTTGAATTCTTGTGTACAAGGCCCATGCACATGCAGCAAATACATTGTCACTGCCGATATCCACTACTACTGGCCGTTATGATTTTTTCTGCCTTATGTGTCACAATTATGCATGAGCGTGGAAACCATGCAGAGCTGTAAAGTGATGCCTTAGCCTTACCTCGAGCTAAGCACTCTACAGTCCCCTATTCTCTAGACTTTTGTATTGACTGCTATCTACCGCAAAAGGAAGTTTCTCTTATAAAAGTTGAGACATACACTAATGAATAGTTATGAAGATAATAACTTATAGGCTAGTTTAATTCTATGTCCTTTTAGCTTTATAATGTGACGGGGGATTACTACAATGTCACACAGGGAAGCAAACTGCAAGAAGAGATAAGATTGAAAACCTGGTGCAGATTGCCTTCATCAACCTGGATCAGACTTCAGGGAGTCAATGGCTGGAGGTCCATTGTCAGCATATTTAAAACATTTTACAAGTTGTGAAAAGGCTTCAGGCAACCATCTGCCCAATAATTTCAGTTCCATGTGCACAATAAAGTTTAAGGTATGAATACAAAGTCTCTCTTTTACAAAGTACCTGTGACCATGAGGGTGGCTTTTATAGCTAAAAATTCCAGATTCTAGTGTTGTTTCTGACTGATAACACAGAGGATGGCAAGTCATAACAAAAATAAAAACATAAAGCGCTTGTGACATCTCCACTAAGGATGGGTAATGGATGGAATATGGAGGGAATAGTCTGGAATAACTATTATGGGGAATGAGGGTGAGATCTGTCCCAACAGATGCCAGAAAGGTCACCAGGTCATTAACAACCTACACTCTCAACTTTCTGGATGGAATGCAGGTATTGGATTTGTATCTCTTCTTTTGCAGAGACACCCCTATGTGGTTCACATTCCTGGATCTTTTAGTATTTCTCTGTGAGTACAAGCACATTTGTCCTCACAACAATAGTAGTCATAGGTTCTCCCAAAAGACATATTATGTAGCTAATCACAAGGACTTTTCCCACTAAATGGTACCAGGCATGAGTTCTGTCTTGTGGAATGGACATTAGGTTCAATCATGAAGTAATTGTTTATTTCTATAACATTCTTGCCACTGTTACACCATTGATCAAATATTGCCAGGACATACATGATTTTTACTTGGAAAGTTTAATGCCAGGTAAAATAGCTGATTACCTTTACTATGGGATATATATTCTAAGAGGAAAAAAAAGGAAATTGTTTTATAGTAAATGAGATTAATACTTGCATAGTTCTTTCATGCACACAAAACAGTTCTTTTTAATATTCAAAGGAACTATTTACAGCTTACCTGAAAATACTTTATTTGATTTTCTGATTCCCCGTTGAGTTCTATGATGTTATTTGCAGTGCCTATCAATTTGAGCTCTGTGAAAGACTGTGCAAAATTGTAGTTTATCCTTCGTGTTGATAAAAATCTTTATTAAACTATCTGAGATCTGAATAGCAAGCACTAGTAATTTTTGAACAGCTAACAGCCAGTTTTGAGGCAAAATATTTACCTATTATACCACAAAATAAATCTTATTAAGTAAGTGTATATGTCAGTGAGATAAAGTTATTGTTCTGTAGAGACTCCATTATTCTTTCTTCTTACTTATATGATATTTTCTTACAAAATAAGTTTCCAAATGTCTTTTGGGTGACATTCCAAGTAAAGCTCTTTAAAAATAAGCCATTTATAAGGCATTAAAACAGAGATTAGAAGAAAACTCACCAAAACAAGCAAATATAACTTTCTCAGTTTTAGCAATATACTTTTTTGAATAATGGCAATTACTTTAAGTATTTTTGGCTTTGTGGATAATCCATGTTTGATTTTTGTTGTTTGCTGCTTTGTTCTTGTCATAATAATCCAAGAAACCTGTAGCTCTAGCATGGTTTTTTTTTTTTTTTTTTTTTTTTTTTTTTTTTTTTTTTTTTTGGTGGGGCATAGTTTTCTCTAAACTGCTTCCTGCTGTTTGTTGGAAAAATATTTTTAGGGTTTGTGGAGACTTTTCAGGGTTTTGTGTTCTGTCAAACTACATTAGCCTTGAAGGAATCTATAGGTTCTCATCTTCTGTGGAAACAAAAGCAGAACCTTTTTTCCAAAGTAATATATTCTTAGGCTCAATTTTTGAAGTCAAGATGTCTTTTAAATATATCTGTTGGTTTAGCTTAGCAGTCCTCAGAATCAAATGTCTCTCTGCAGTCAAAAAAATCAAAGAAAACACAATAATACGCATAATCAAGAGTCCATGTTTTCTGTCTTCATGTGGATTTTTATAACTTGATTACTTTTAATATTTAATTATCTTTACTCCTTTAATCTATGACTTTCTGTATTCTTTCTTCTCTATCATAAGCCCATGTACATTTTTTAACACTGTGACCCATTCAGAGGACTTTTTTGTCTGAACGTATCCTACTGTGTATCCGAAATTCCTTTCTGACCAAGAGCATCTTTTATTTTTAATACTAAGTGAGCTTGGCTTGAACCAATTCCGTGGTCATGCGAGTGTTGTCTCTGCCCCATCTAACATGGTGGAGATGTGATCACCACTTCTGCTAGCCATGCCTACCACCACAGCCCCAGGGACACATTAAATTTATGTTGCAACTAGTTGTGTGCTGCTCATAACCCCATTTAAGTGCAAGACCACCCAAAAGATGCAGAGACCTTTGTGCTACCAGTATGAACCAAGAAACAATCTCTTAAAGAAGCTGAGCAGATTTTGCTGCTAATGCTGAGTCAGAAAGCTTTCTCTTAAAGGAGCTGTGCCCCTGCTCACCACCAACAAACAGAGGCTATCTGAAAGAAAGCGGCCACCAAGAAGCTGCAGTTGGCACCTGATTTTGTGGGTCTAGAAACCCTCCTTTTTTCCTTAACCTTTTTTTTTTTTAGATCATATGTGGAGTCATGCTCCTGATGGTAGGCATTATTATGTAATCAGAGATTGCTAGTTTGTTTCCTAGCTGCCCAGACCCAAGTAATCACACAGAAACTACATTAATTACAACACTGCCTCTCCAATAGCTTAATTGTATTCCTAGCTAACTCTAATATCTAAAATTAACCCATTACTATAAATCTCTGTATCACCGTGAGGTTGTGGCCTACCAGTAAGGTTCCTGTGTCTTTTTCCTACATGGCATCTCTTTTGACTCTGCCTATTCTCTCTATAGATCTCTGTTTGGTTTTCCTGCCGGGCTTTACTCTGCTAAAACATTAGCTGAAACAGCTTTATAGTTATCCACAACTAAAAGCAACACATATACAGAACTACATCCCACACTTCCCTGCTGATCTTTATGTGGATGCTTGGAGTTTTGAACTCAGGAACTTATGACCATGACAAAGATCTATTACTGATTAAATAATGTCCCCAGGACCAAGTAATTTTTTGATGAATATGCATTCTAATAAAATGATTTCTATGGGGATAATGTTTTACCCCTGTTTCTCTCCCATAGATGTCTTTAATAGTATATGAGGTAACTATAAAGCTATTTGCTGAATAAAAAGCTGGGAAAGGAGAGATTAAATAGTCTAGTAACGAGCAAAATTACAAAGGGCAAAATATATATAGAAAGAAAAGATAGCTATATAGATGCAGTTTTGTGGAAAACCAAGTTAGAGGTATATTCTACCAAAGTACATGCTCAATCATTTGATTAAATGTAATTAATTACACCTTGAGTTTCCTTAGCAATATCCTGCTAATATGTGATAACAAACTAATTCACAAAGAGGCTATGCTAAGTAACTGATTCTACAAAACTATTAGCTGGATCAGCCCATTTCTGATTCTGTAAGGGAAAGAAAATTTCCTGAGTCCTCTTTTTGCAATTAGTCCTTTGTGCCTGTCAAATAAGCTGTTATTGGGTATGTGAGTGAGGAGTGCACGAAGAGAGGACAGGAAGGATGAAAAATGTAGCATCTATTGTTAGTGTTTAGAGATCACTGCAAGTTCACAACAAACAACAAAACCAAAAATCAAACATGATGGTCTACAAAACAAAAACTACTTAAAACAATTGGCATCTTAAAAACTGAGAAGATGTATATATCTTTGCTTTACATAGTAGTTCACTAATTTCTGTGTTCATATCTTATAAATGACTTATTTTTTGAAGAGCTTTAAACTTAGATATTCACTCAAAAGACACTTTTGTCAGTAAATATCATATAAATAAGAAGAAAACTAATAACAGATTATTTCCTGTAATCCATTGGGAATATTTATTGTAGCCTCATATGCAGAGAGCACTTATAGCTGTTTCATGTCCATTTGTGTATTGACTGTCCAATTCTCAATCTTGTTGCAAACAATGGCTACTTAGGTCAAGAGTCATCTTTCCTTTGTAGAATCACATCAGTTTAGAATTTTATGATTTTATGAAATAATAGAAGGTTGTGGTCCAAAATTTATAAAATATTATAGAACACTTGTATACTGATACTTAATTAAACCATTGGAATTTTTATGGTCAATATTAAAATGAATTTGCATGAAAGGAAAATGTAGATTGAAAAATCACATAATTGAGGCATTTCTTACTACAACATTGCCTATCCTCTAAAACTCTATAATAAAATGCAGATGACAAACTTTCTTAACACATACACAAAAGTAAAAATGGATTGTTATCAAGCAGTCATGCCTCTATGGATACCCATGGGACCAGAATGGCCACCAGATGGCACTCAGATTTCAAAGGACAATTCAAATTGGACTGTTTACCACTAATGTTTATTTTCACTTTAACTTTGTAAAACTGCATGATTTCTTTCTTTTTCATTTCATTTCTCTAAATATTTGGAGGTTCAAAGACAGAATTGGATTTTAACTCTACAGTACACTTAATAATTGTCACTAAATCAATTACAGATTTAATAATACATTCATGTTGGATACACTGTGATAAAAACAAATATTTTATTACCATTCTATAGCTAAATGGTTTATACAAACAGCCTTTGAGCTAAAATAAAGATATCTCTTATAATATCAATCTTTCTATACCAAAGTCATGGTAAATATCAAGTAAAAATACATTTTGAAAAGACACTTTTAGACTGTACTCAGGCTCTTCCCTCCACATAAATGGGTTTTGAATACTAATGGTATTATTGAAATATTAAGAAATATTTACTTTTTTTCCTAAATTATTGTTATTTCTCTAAAATGTTCTTATTCCTAATGTAAAATACAAGAGAAATGTGGAGCAATGAAGAAGAAAGAAATGGGAAGACATGCAGCAAATACACAGGGTCTAAAATTTCAAGATGAGGAGGTTTTAGGAAAAGAATATCCTAACAGCCAGGTTGTGGTGGCACACACTTTTAATCCCAAAACTTGGGAGACAAAGGCAGGTGGATCTCTGTGAGTTTTGGGCTAGCCTGATCAAAAAGAGCTAGTTCAAGGACAGGCTTCAAATCTACAAAGAACCCTGTCTCTAAAAACAAAAACAAACAAACAAACAAAAGGAATCTCTAAACAGTAGGAAATACTGAAGTAGTAGTGAACAACTTAGGCATAAACTTTAAAATGTTAGTGCAATGCTAATTTTTAAGTTAAGTTATTGATCTCTAGATGAATACCTACAGTTATATTTTATTCATCCCATCCTCAAATGCTAATTAAGTACTTGCAGCTTACCAGTCACTATTCTACATGTTGGTTAGAAAAATTAAAGACCATGTATCAACATAAAGGTACCATGTTTTACTGACACTAACCAAGGAAATAAATAAAATGATTCCTGAGAATAACAGGATTTGTAAAGAAAACAGGATAAGGTGATGAAGTCAAAGCTGTTGACAACTTTTTATTTGCTTAAGTTCTTAAGGCTTAGGAAGTAAAAGCAGAACAAATTTTATGAGTAACAATCCCCACTAGGAAAATAACTTACTCAATACATCTTAGTGAAGTAATAAGAAGGTATGGTTGTTTGTAGATGATCTGAGTACCCATAAATCAATGTTTATTTCTTGCAGAGCCAAATAAGATAACTAGGCAAAATAATGTGTTCAATTTCCTTGAACTTCCTTGGTCTGCATTTTACTGTTATATTTATTAACATTTACTAATTATGCACCGTAGGCTTTAGTACTATGCTTATTGGCCTAAATACTATGTACTTTGAGCACATTCTCCATTGTTAAAAATAATACTCTGTCTTGTAAACCTCTTACTCCAGCTAGTCTCTTTATTCCTCCATTTTACTCCCTTCAATTCTTTCATCTATCTCTCTTTTTTAATATAGTGACTTATATTAAGTTTCTGGTAGAGGGATAGGTGGCATAGTGTTTACAGGAATGTGAGTATGTTACCAGAGACTACATAACTAGGAAAAAATGCTTCTCCAGATTCATTATCTGGGTTTAAATCTTCAGGAGGGGGGTAAGCTCTGGTAAGCTCCTCATGTCCCCATGCCAGGCTGCTGGTAAATCCACTATCATGCATAACTTATTAAGTAGTTAGAACTGCTTTGTGCTTAAGAATGTAATGGTCATGACATTTAGGTATTACTGTTCCATATGCCTTCTGCACTTCTTATAGCAATTTTAAATCTTAGATATCTAACATATTATGTCACATATACCATCAATAAGTACAGTGCTTAAAATTAAGCTGCACACAAATGTAGCAATTTTCATGAATCATCCATGGATACTGCACCTGTAGCTCTGGCTTTAACTTTTACTCTCAGTGCATAACATTTCTTGGAAGACTTATGTATGCTTTGCCTTAAATGACTATAGATATTGCCAAAATTGCAAGATATTTTAATTCTCTTTATAAATTTGACTTTTGTATTTAATACCCTTAAAGTTTAAATCCTGATTTATTATTAAGTTATAAAGATTCATATTAGATACTGCATGCATCAAAAAAATGATGAAAAATTAGACCATGAGTTTGAAAGGGTGCAAGAAGCAGGTATGTGGGAGGCCTTGGACTGAGTAAAGGGAAAGGGGACTATAATCAATTTTTCTTTTGATCACCAGCTCCCAAATAATGACATGAAGGCTTCTTATTAATTAGGAAAACTTATTCTTACTAAAGGCATGTTGCTAAATAGCACTTAAAACTGAAATTTTATGTTTCAGTTATTAAGCCATTTATGTTAATCTATGTTCTGCCACCTGGTTTGTTGACTATCCTCCATACTGTACATCCAAATTACTTCGTGTCTCACTGGCAAATCTCCACTCTTTGCGATTCCTTCCTATATTTCCTATTTCTGCCTGGATGTCCTGACAATCCTCTCTGGCCCATCTATTGGCTACTCAGCTCTTATTAAACCAAGCAGAAGGTACCTTGCTTGGCAGAGACACATCATCACAGTATACAAAAAGTTTAACTCACAAAACTTCCTTTCTTTTTTCTAAATAAAAATTAAAGATTTCAATGCTAACACAGAAAAACTGTATACAATAAGAACAATTATCAAATAAGAATTATATACACAATTGTACCAGGCTTTCTTTTAAGCCACAAGCCATCTCCTGAAGCATGACTTGGAGACATTACTACCAGCTATAAATGTTCAGCCTTAGCTTAGGCTCGGTTCTAGCTAGCTCTTATGACTTATCTTGTTTCTCTTCATCTATGATTTAC
Organism: Microtus oregoni; assembly: GCF_018167655.1. Taxonomy (NCBI): domain Eukaryota; kingdom Metazoa; phylum Chordata; class Mammalia; order Rodentia; family Cricetidae; genus Microtus; species Microtus oregoni. Next base: position 21,691,782 of record NW_024543067.1, on the reverse strand, counting down.
CTCAGGCTTATTGTTTCTCTCTACCCCCCCTCTCTTCTTCCCCCTCTTTTTCTCTTCTCCCTTCCTTCCTTTCCCTTTCCTCACTACCTCCCTTTCTTCCTTCGTTCCTTCCTTTCTTCCTGCTTCCTTCGTTCCTTTTCTCTCTCTCTCTCTCTCTCTCTCTCTCTCTCTCTCTCTCTCTCTCTCTGCATATCTTACATCCCTGCTGTCTCCATGTCTGCTGGTGGCTGCCTGGCTTATGGCCCACGGTGTTCGCCTCCCTTTCTCCCTAGTTCTCTTCGTTCCTTCTTTGCCTACTATATAATCAAACTGTCATGAAGACTCTATAGCCAACAAGATTTATCATGTCTCATCCAGTCTCAGAGTTGTTCCTATGTACTGGGATCAGCGTATATGTCACCTGCCTTGTAGTCTTTCTTGGTTTCTTTTTTCATATCTATAGCCAAGATTTTCTGGAGCTCTTCCCTGGTAAAAGATCCCTATTAATTTTAAAGGAATCCATAGCATTTTTTTTAATCTGTGGAAAATTTAACGTCTATAGCAATGCAACAAATTTATTGATTTCTATTTTAAAGTTAAGAATCCTTAAAATGTATTGGCTGGTTTAATAAAACAGCTTTTTTCATAATCTAATGTCTCTCAGTAACTATTGGTTTTTGTTCATTAGCATTTAAAAAAATTAATAAAGAATTTTATAGTGTCCGGACTCACTGTGTTATAATGTTCCCCATGCTTATATGGCATATTCTTCTTTCTCTTTAAAGATTTTACTTTATTATTTTTAAACTATTTTCTCTGACTTCCTTTACTCATTTTTTTTCTTTCTTCAGCATTTAAGCACATTTGCAAGCATATTGTACCTGTTAAACGGTTTTCCTCTGCCTAGACAAGGTTTCTTTTGTGCACCTCTCTGGCCACATGAACCAAGCCTTAAAAGACCAGAGACAAACTTCTAGATTTCTTAGTATGAACTCCTATCATAAAGACACACATGAAGTCCATGAGGATATTCTTTAGAAACTATAGCGTATCCAAATTTCATGAACTTAAGGAATGTAAAATACTCAGAAGTGAATCTTCAGTTTAATTCCTCATCTTAGTAACTTTCCTTACCATCATATAATTGACCAGAGCATAGAAAATATTGGATAAATTCATAATTTTCATTACTACTTGAAACCAAATAGCTTGCTAAATACTTATACGTATATTTAGAAAATTTTGTTTACTTGAATCATAACAAAATTGCCTTTCTGATAAAAATATCAAAGACATAATTCTAAAATGATCAGTAAGTACCAAAGATATTAAAGAGATAAGAATCATTTTCTATTATAATCCCACCTCATAGCTTGAATGAAAACTCACACAGGTAAGCTTTTTTAAGCAATGCCTAGACATAAATATTTCTTTCTGGGGATTTGCTCGTGGTCACTCTTCATGATCTGCAGGTGCTTCTTTGATAAGTAACACCATAATAATTTTTAAACCACTTTCATGGTTTTGCTTGTTTCTTTAAATTTTTCAGTTGCATGAATTATGGAGACAAAAATATGATCCTATTTTCCTATTAAACAGCAAGTTATGGGAAGAAATTAACCCATTATCAAGGACTAAAATAGAGAGAGTAGAGAATAGTAATATACCCTAGTCACCCCATCTTGGAAGAATGTGGAAAATCTAAATGCTGCGGATCTGGCAGGCATGTAATTCACCTAATCAACGAAATTTCCAAAGTAGTCAATACAAAGAATATGTTCTTTTCTAATAGTATTATGCACAGCAGGCACAAAGAATACTGTGTGGATTCATTAAGTTTAAATTAAAATTACACCTCAGAGCAAAATTCTGCACTAATGGACATTACACTCCTTTAGGGTGGTTTAGCTTCCTTTCTGCATCGCATTAAGCATTCACTTGGCACCGTTTGGAAATCAACTGAGAGAGAAAAAAATCACCACATCACCATTTTTTCTGCTTTGTTCCAGATACCTTAAAATATGAGCACTTGGGGAAGGTACACCATGGGACGTTACTCTATCCTAATACTGAGACTCTGAAAGGTAGAGGACGGGCTCAATATCTAGATGTCAGGTTTTTTTTCCCTTTAAAGGGAAATTATCCCTTACATTGCTTATTAGGACTTTTATTCTATATTTATGGTAATGGTACATATTTGGAAAAAGTTTTTTACCCATGATGCCTAATTGTAATGAAGACAATATTGCTAAAATAAAATTGCAGGAATCTTTATAAGTGTTGTCACTAACATTTCTAAATAATTTTTAATTTTTTTCTCTCTTTGTATTTCAATCTGGATTTCTCCATGCAAAATCACTTTAAGCCCTATTTTATGAATCAGTGTATAAAAGTGAGAACACATTCAAATGTGCCTGCCATGTGAACATCATCTCTGTGTAAATAGTGTGAATAACACAATTACAAACATTATGGTGCACTCAAATCTTAGAGTACTTGAACAATTTTACTTGTGTAGTTTTTCCTATGTCTGCGAGTTCCCTGACCAGCAAGGGGCCTTAGGTTGTTTTTATCAGACTATTTTAGCACAGTACTATAAAAACACCTGTCTAAGTCTTAAAAGTTTATATAAATAATTTAAAGGATTTAAAAATCAATGAAAAGAAAGTCATAATAAAAATTATATCAATTTAAAGAAATCCCAGTGTAGATGTAATCATTGTTATATTGTGTCAGGCTTTTAAAAAGTTAACACTCACATTTCTCAAATTTTTCCATTAAGTAAAAAAATGAATGAATGTCATAAAGTTTTTCTAAGAAGCAAGTTTTACCCTGGAACAAAAAATTACAAAAACACAGCATTATGGGTCAATATCCCTGAAAAAATAATTTTAAAAACCTCAGGAAAATACTTGCAAACCACATATAACAACACATCAAAAAAATTATTCACAGGCCTTTGAGATGGTTATGTGGGTAAAAAGATTTGCTTCCAAGCATTATGACCTGAACTTTATCCCTGAAGACCACATGGTGAAATGAAAGAATGTTGTAATTGGGAGCGGCGGGGCTGTGTCCCCGGCACCCGGCCGCCCCTATGGCTAGCTTTACCCAAAATAATTACATGGAAACTGTATTCTTTTAAACACCGCTTGGCCCATTATATCTAGCCTTTTCTCGGCTAACTCTCGCACCTGGACTAGTCCATTTCTTATAACCTGTGTAGCCCACGAGCTGGCTTACCAGGAAAGATCTTAACCTGCATCTGTCTGGAGTGGGAGAATCATGGCGACTCCTGACTCAGCTTCTTTCTCCCAGCCTTCTGTTCTGTTTACTCCGTCTACCTATGTTTTAACCTATGAGGGCCAGCCAAGCAGTTTCTTTATTGCTTAACCAATGAAATCAACAGATTGATATATGACACTCCCACATCAAAAGAATAATGCAAGTTGACCTCTGATTGGCAAACATGCAGTGGAGCATGTGCACAGTGTGTATGCGCATACACCCATGAATAAAGAAACAAATACTGTAAGTAATAGAGACTATAAAGCTGGATATATAATCAAATTAAAAACTCTCAAAAAAGTCATAATTGTGACTTTATTAAGGGGCAGAGATATATCAATGATGGAGGAAGGTCATTGGCTAATAAAGGAACTGCCCTGGCCCATTTTATTGGTTAGAGGATAGGTGGGAGGAGAAAACAGGACAGAACGCTGGGAGGAAGAGGAAGTGAGGTCAGAGACTCAACAGCGCTCTCAGGAGCAGATGCCTGAGAGAGACGCCATGCTCCGCTCCCGGGATGAAGCTCCGACCCAGGATGGACTAGGCTAGAATCTCCCCGGTAAGCGCACCTTGGGGTGCTACACACAGATGATTGGAAATGGGCTAAATTAATATGTGAGAATTAGCCTAGAAGAGAATGGGCCAAACAGTGATTAAAAGAATACAGTGTCCGTGTAATTATTTCGGGGCATAAGCTAGCCGGGCAGGCGGCTGGGTGTTGGGGACGCAGCCCCGCCGCCGCCCCATTACTACATTTGGCGCCCAGACGTGTGAACAACTAAACCCACTTAAAAAACCTGAGAAGGCTTAAAAATAAGGGAAAGAGAGTTTAACACAGATTTTTGCTGTTTGTTGGTGGCGTGCTGTAGAGAGATTTCCTGATTCAGCAACAGTAGCAGAAAAAAGGCTGTGTCATTTTAAAGCTCGACTTCCTGGGGCTGTGCCGCCATTGCGATCGATCTCTGTCTGGCTCCTGCAGGAGACAGAGCTTTTGAATAGAGCATTTGGAGTAAAGTGCTAAGATTTGTTTGATGGCAACTAGACTAGCTGTGTTCTCGGGTCTGCTCTGCTTGTTAGAGGCAAGCATGCGCTTTCATCTAAGAGAGGCTTCCTGACTCAGCTTTAGCTGCAAAAGCCTGCAGCTCATTAAGAGGTCCTGCCACAAAACACTTAAACGGTTAAAGCTGAACGCATGCTTTTCGGTTTTCAGCCGTAGCAGGAAAAAAGCTGTGCCGTTTAAAAATGCCAGCTTTCTGGGCTGTCCTGCCAGGGCAAACTCTGACTATTTGAGGCAGGAGGGCCGGCTACCAAGAGAGGACTTGAGTGTTGTCTGTTGTAGCTCACTTGCTGGCAGGGACCTTGAAATGCCATACAGTTGTTGCAGTAAACATGGCTACAGCCTGTATATCCGCCATGAGGCTGGAAAGCTAAGGAATGGACTGGATCTAGCTGGCAAAGCCACGCCTTTAATCCTACTGATATTGCTTGGTAAATTAAAGACTCATGTGGTCAGAAAAAGAGAGATATACAGTAAAGAGAGATTCAAAGACAAAGAAAATTTTTAAATGGTTTACAGTGTGTTAAAAATATATGCAGACTAAAAGTTGAAGTTCTTAAAGTAAAAAAAAAAAAGGAAGAGAGTTGTTGTGTGTGGTAGCACATGCCTTTAATCCCAGTGCCTAGAAGGCAGAGGCAAACATATCTCTGTGAGTTCAAGGTGTAGTAGCTTACACCTTTAATCCCAATGCCTGGGAGGCAGAGACAGGCGGATCTCTGAGAGTTCAAAGACAGCCTGGTCTACAGAGTTACTTCAGGTCAAAGATACAGAGAACTTGTCTCAAAAAGCAAAGAGTTAAAAGTAAAAATAAACAAAATAGAGGTTAAAATAAAACGAACAAAGATGGAAAATACACAGAGAATCTTGATACTGTATGCTATTATGCTCTCTTTGAATTGTTTGAATGCTGAGGAAGGAGCAACAGCTGCTAAAAGATATTTGTTTATAAATGCTGCTGAACTAATCCAACATAGATATCTTGAATTTGGATCTAAGGATATGATACTTTGGAAAGGAGTTTCTTATTTTGTTTTCACAGAGGGTGAGACGCTGTTCATTTCTTCTATTCCGATTTGGTATGATGGACCACGCCCTCCTGAAGGGTTGCAGTGAACATCTTTAGAAAATTGCTTCGCTCAACTGCCAACTGAGATGAAACTAGCACACAGGTTATACCATGAAAGACCTAATTAACGACGCCCCCATTCAGCAGGAAGCAGTTTGGAGAGAAAAAACTGCGCCCATGTTCCCAAATATGGTTTCTAAATGTTCTTTTACATTTAAAGGGGGATATGATATAGGTATGAATAATTTGCATTAGTATAGACTTTGCTTTATTGATAGAAATTTAGGGTCAATTTTGTTATATGTATAAGTGTTTCTGATTTTGATTTAGGTATTGTGATTGTGTAGTTCATTAAAAAATGTAATGTATAATTAGGAAATATAAGTTGTTAATAGATAATCATAAATAATAGTCAAGTTTGTAGTCATGTTAGTTAATATTTTCTAGATGTGCGTAGATATATTTTAGATAGACATTCTTTATGTCTTTCAAAGATTACAGAATAGGACATTTAATGTTTTAATAACTTAGGACTTTTCATGACAATGAGACACTCTGCTCCTGGCAGCACCAATCTACTTCAAGAGGAACATGGGCATCGAAGAGGATCCTTATGGAGTTTGATAGCCATTTGGGCAAGAAACTGCTCTTACCTGGACTATTGCATAAACTGGACACAGAGAACCCGCAGAGAGAGGACTACTGAACTTGCCTAAGGTGAGATGATCTTTCGGGGTTCCTGATTCATGAAAGAGTCTGCGAGACATTCTGCAGGCCACAACAGATAGTGACTGAACTGACTTTGAATTTTCCTGCTTTATGGAAATGTCTGCTGGATACCATGGGCCTGAAGGCTGAAGATGGATGCCCCAACGGTACAGAGGAACTTTGGGTGACTGTCCAGGCAGCGAGATGTCTCTGTCATTTCTAGAGTTTTAAAAGTTGCTTTTTTCTTGTTTGCTTAGGTAGTATTGTATCTTTCTGGAGTCTTTGATGGAGTTAAGAATAGTTAGTTAGCCGGGCCGTGGTGGCGCACGCCTTTAATCCCAGCACTCGGGAGGCAGAGGCAGGCGGATCTCTGTGAGTTCGAGACCAGCCTGGTCTACAAGAGCTAGTTCCAGGACAGGCTCCAAAACCACAGAGAAACCCTGTCTCGAAAAACCAAAAAAAAAAAAAAAAAAAGAAAAGAAAAAAAAGAATAGTTAGTTATAGTTATAGTTTTCCTTAGTTATGATAAAGATTATTGTAACTTTTACTTGATAACTGTTTTGTTATATGTAATTTTGCTATGTTAAAGTTAAAGCTTTTTTTTTTGTTTAAACCGAAAAAGGGGAAATGATGGAGGAAGGTCATTGGCTAATAAAGGAACTGCCCTGGCCCATTTTATTGGTTAGAGGATAGGTGGGAGGAGAAAACAGGACAGAACGCTGGGAGGAAGAGGAAGTGAGGTCAGAGACTCAACAGCGCTCTCAGGAGCAGATGCCTGAGAGAGACGCCATGCTCCGCTCCCGGGATGAAGCTCCGACCCAGGATGGACTAGGCTAGAATCTCCCCGGTAAGCGCACCTTGGGGTGCTACACACAGATGATTGGAAATGGGCTAAATTAATATGTGAGAATTAGCCTAGAAGAGAATGGGCCAAACAGTGATTAAAAGAATACAGTGTCCGTGTAATTATTTCGGGGCATAAGCTAGCCGGGCAGGCGGCTGGGGTGTTGGGGACGCAGCCCCGCCGCCACCCTTATTACTTCATATCAACATATATATTTCTATATCAATAAGTATGATTCATTGTATAAATGACTAAGACACAAAAATCACAAGAAAATATCCATTTGGAAAGAACTTTTAAAACACTTTAACATCACTTTATATAAAAGATTTGAATAATATAAAAACAAAAGGAACATATCTCAGCATAATACTAACTGCATGTTATATCTGTAGCCCACATTATTCAAAATGGAGAAAATTTAAACTAACAGCAGTTACCGGACAAGTATGGCACTTTCTTTACTCATATCCAATACAGTGCTTGAAGCCTTACCTAGAACAGTAAGACAAGGAAGGATATGAAAAATTAAACAAATGCAAATAGTAAAGAATCAAGTAAAATATACTCTTTACAGATATGTTCAAAAAATTTACATTGAGTGAATGCTTTCCATAAAGTGCAAAATTAATTCACAAAAGTTGGTAACCTTACTATATTCAAATGCCAAACATGATGAATAAGACGTCATTCACAATGTCAAAAACAAACAAACAAAAAGAGCAACAACAACAACCAAAGAAAACCCCATAACCTGGAAGAGGCCCAACCATGAAAGTGAAAGACCACTACATCAAGTATTAAAAAAGAAAAATGGGAGCACTCATGCTTCTCAAGAACACAGGAAGCAAGGTTTGGGTTCCAATCCCAGCTATGACCTTGGATGGTGGCTAAAATGCCTGAGGCAAATGATAATGAAAGCAAAATATGGAAATATCTCTTATGGTTATGGACCTGGAAAATGATGTTCAAAAACTGCCATTATAATAAAAGTGATCTATAGGATTAATACAATTTCCATCTAAATTCTAGTGCTGTTCTTTATGAAAATAGGGAAAAACCTTAAAAATTGTGTATGTACAAAATAATCCAAAAAGCTAAGGGAACCTAGAGTATAAAAATACAATGCTGAAGGTATAACCATGCTGATTTCAAGTTATATATGCTAAGGATTCATAGTACAAAAAGAGCCCAGAACTATCTACTATAGCTAAGTTATGAAACCAATTTAGATGTCGACAAATGGAATAATAGATGAGGAAAATGTGGTAATTCATATGTACAATTACACTTTTGCCACAATAGATAATAAAATTTAGTGTCAAAAAGACTAACTTTATACCTTTTCTCATTTGTGTTCTCTAAATTTTATGCATATAAATATTTATTTGATGTCTTCTAACACTAAGTTCAAATGTCAGATGTGATATTGGAGGGTAGAAAATTCATATATTATCTACTAAATTTCCCTTAATAATTATGCAATAATAATTCAAGAATATTTCATGAAAAGTAAAATATGGTAAGTCATAACAACAGATGACTCCTGATGTGATAAACACTGTATTGGATGACTTAATTTAAATAGTGAAGATTTAGCTTACTTTTGTCAGATTGGCAATAAAACCAACCTTTTGACACTGATCTTAATTTTAAAACTGGTAGAATCTGTTCTATAATGAAAATCAGAGACTGGCTGTGCATAGGAATGTTGTTCCATGGCTGTGAAGTCTTGCCCTATCTGGAGAGTTTAGAGTGAGTCTTTCCATTGGAGCCACACTTACCAAGAAAAATGCCTATATTAAAAACTACATCAATAAACATCCACTTGGCATGCAGTAACAGCCTTCTGAGGTAAGTTAATAATTCACTATTTTCTCTTATATAGGGATCTACCTAATTTTGTCCCAGTAATACTTACAAAGCAGGTCTTGTTATAGAATTTTAAAGATAAGTAATTACCCTAATTTAAATATCTTAACTTGTATCCTCTGAATGTCATGGAAAAATTAGTACTACTTTTCTGAATTTCTATATACTAAATATCCAAATGTATATATTAGTTATGTAAGCAATAAGCAAAATTTTGTAAAAATATCTTACTGTATTTATAATAATACCCATGGCCTTTGATTTCGGTGTGGACATTTCCTATTATGCAGACCCTCATATAAACTTTAGTGTCCAGACTCTTGTATTTTGGGTTGTGAGATTAGCCTTTAACAACTGAGCCATCTCTCTGGTCTGCAGCAATCAGACTCTTTAGGATATCACAGGAACAAATTTTAGCTTCAATGGTCATGGAATTGATAATACCTCAATGATTGAATGAAGGAAGTAATGAATGCTTCCCAAATATTATGTAATATTAGTTTGAAATTAGCTAAATGTACAATCTATGTAGTATTTTTGGGAATAGTTCTCTATCTCTTTTGTGTCTAAATTCTTCAAAAGTTTCCTATATTATCCTCTATACACAAACGTGTACCCACATGAAAGCAAATGCACAGTAAAGAAAGTAGAAAAAGTAGGAAGGTTGATTTTATATATATATCTAACATATCTGAAGTTTTTAGATATTTTGAGCATAGACTTTTAAATAATGTCTAATTAGGAATAAAAGCCCAAATCTAGTAGATATAATAATATAAATGTATAATAATAAATAATATAATAATTATAAATGTATTGGTGCATCTTCCCCTATTCATAACAATTTTTAGAGGGATTGTAATGAGGAGTTAATAATGAGTTCATAGCATAGACAGACGTGTCCTTTAGTTGCTTTGCAATTGGGAAAATCCACCTTATGAAGGATAAAAATGACCACAGTGATAATAATTCTTAGACTATGATAAATTAATATTTGTTTCACTGGTGACCTACAAGTCAATTGTTAATTATTAATAATGCCCTACAAACAGCCTTTGTGTATGACCCAGGACAGACTAGTGAATCCAGCAAAAGCAGGCTTTCACATTGAAAGGTTCCCCACAACATTTCTTTACACTGAGGTCCTGACACTGATGGAGCTGTATCTATTGCTGAACTCTCAGTAAATGCTGATCAGGGCACAGAATTATAAAAGGTATGTTTCAAAGCTTTTCAGGGCTTCTTTTGGGCAGACAGCCATCACTCAGTCAATTAAATTGAACCATGTCCTGGTAAATAACATCTATGAGAAGCTAAAAGTGACAGCCTACAAGCTGTCATAATCCTATTTATCTTGGGCAAAATAGAGCTTATGTCCCCATGAAACATGAGAGCATGAGTGATTTTTTTTTTATCATAACCCTTTACACTCTATCAGAAAATGAAATTTAAGGAATTGTATCATAATTTCCCTAATTTAAAGAATACCATTGTGAGAAGTCACCCCATACTAGACAGGTGATCCTGGGTGTTGTAAGGAAGCAGAATGATTAAGTTATGAAGAAGCCAGTAAGCAGCATTTATCTTTGGCTTCTCTTCAGTTTCTGTTCTGAGCTTCCTGTTCTAAGCTCCTTCCCTGACTTCTTAAGTGATGAATGAAAAGTTATAAAGTGAGATAAATCCTTTTCTAGCAAAGCTGCTTTTAGACACAATGTTTAATCACAACAAAAGAGATTCTTAAATGTTATTTAATATATGCTCTATATTTCACCAAATAATTTAAATAAAACAGCACTGACTTTAGATAGATAGATACATAGATTTATAGATAGACAGACAGGCAGATAAATAGATAGATAGATAGATAGATAGATAGATAGATAGATAGATAGATAGATAGATGATAGATCGATAGATAGATGATAGATAGATAGATGATAGATAGATAGATAATAGATAGATAGATGATAGATAGGTAGATAGATAGATGATAGATGGTAGATGATAGATGTACTAATACTTTATAGAATTGTTGAATTTATTTGCATATAATTAACTTTATAAGATCATGAAATGATGGTATAACTTACTGAATAACAGAAAATAAGCAATTTTCTAGTATTACAAAATATTGGACTTGCTTACATTTCTAAGTGATCAGAAAATAAGAAAGAACAAATTAAATAAGCACATTCTGCCTCAAAAATACTTATGAGGGACTGGAAAGACATTTCAGTGAATAAGGATACTTGTGTCCATACACCAGAACCAGAACTGATCCCTGGAACATGTGTGGTCAAGAGAGTGAACAGAATTAAAAATCTGTCCTTTGACTTCTATATTTATGGTGTGGTATACATACCCACACCTGCACAAAATAAATAAATGTCAATATTTATAAAACACACACACACACACATGAAAGTTATGATCTTTTTTAGTTCATATAAAAGCATAACAACCTGAAAATGTTCATTTGACTACAAAATGAGTATTTCTAAAGCAATTCTAATATAATGTTTCATGACACTCTTGCCTTCAAAATAATGTCTCCTACCTCACAATCAATATCCCAGTTAACTTAGAAAGCAATGATTATATTCTTTTTGGAAATGATGTACATGAAAGGATATTGATAGCTTGTGAGTTCAGCTCACAAAACTACATCCCCAGGTTCAGGTCAGATGCTACAGCTTAGAAAAAGGGAACTTAGAAAATCTCTAGTCTGCAGGGATATGGAATGAACTCACACATGTGCTGTTCGAGTCACGCCCTTCATTCTTCTGTCGACTCTAATTCTATCTAATTTTCTTTGACTCCGTTCTCCGTTCAATTCTCTCTGCTTCTTTCTTCCTAAATACACATTTTCTTTTTAAAAAGGAGGTGAAGCAATAACAAAAAAAAATCACAAGACTTACATCCCATTGGTCAAAAACACATTCCTTTGGGATGAGTTTTATGGGCAGAGTCCTTTACTAGGGCAACACAGCGTTGCAAGGTCTATGGAGTAAGATTGGTACCAGAGGGTCAGAGCAAAATGTCCAGTGAAGTAAGCATTGAGGCATAGGTCTCTATCAGCCAGACTTAGCAGGAGAAGAATTGGCATGAACTGTTTAGGTTGTTTTGTGTAAATAACCTTGGTTAGACACCTTTGACTCTGACCTTGTGCATAATTATGAAGTTTTTAACGTAAGATCCATTTACAAAATCTTTAGTCTAGTTTGAACTTGCTCTGAGGTATAAATGACCTAATTTTGTGAAGTTTGCCTTAGACTGAGGAGAAATTATTATTTTCTTGTATGGGTCTGAGTAAAAGGAACAAGGCAGTCTTTAGGTGTCTTACAGCCTCGTGGAACAATAGATCTCATGATGAAACATATCCCAGTATATTTGTATATGTCAAAATTATACAAATTAATGAGAAGTCATATTCCTGACCATCCACAAATATATGTGTGCCCAATAGATAGAATATTTTCACAAGATAAACCGTGCAAGCAATGGGAAAATACCCAAAACTATTGTTAGAGAAGACATGAAGTGACTCATGAGAGAAATTATAGACAGAGACAGTTATGTACAGCCAGTGACCCCATAGCCATACCATGTGGGGCTCCTCATCAGAGAATCACTTATCTGGTAGGTTGGCCTGTTGAACACTCGATGTCACCTCCTGTATACTACCATGACCCCTGACTAAAGGACATAACCAGTTGAATTCACCACTGGGTGGTTGTACGTCTTCAGCAGTAGGGCATAGTTGGTGTACATAAGGTTATTAGACTTATGCCTTTAAAGGAGAATTTGTAACATGGTTCTTTCAGTTTTTGTTACACCATGAGATTAGATAGTTTTTTTTTTCTGCCAGGCTGCATATCTATAAATCTGAGTGACAACTCTGAAATCTCTGAAAACACATGCAAAAGAAAACCTTCTTCTTTTCAGTTGGTTATATTATGAGTTTCATCATAGTGATGAAAATCTAACTCAAATATATGACAAGAAAATATATGCTTGAAGAAAGCCATTGTACTGAACGAATACTTTAATAAACTAATAAAAATATAACTATGTCACACAGAAACAGTTGTTTCAAAATGTAATGTGTGACTGCTAAAAATATTGGTTTGAATTTGTCCCTGATTACTAAGCTGTGATACCTTTTCAACCAAATCTAACTTGTTTGTATACCTGATAATTAATTGTGGTTATCAACTTGGTTGGGTTTTAATAAGTTACACCTTAGGGTGTGCCTGTGAGGGCATATCCTGGGATGATAAATTAAGGCCAACGAAAGGTTTGTTTTGAATTAGGGTGCCACCATTTCCATCAGTTGGGGTCCTGAACTCAGTGAAAGCAGACAAAAGAGAAAGGCAGTTAGGCTAATACTGTGCTTTCTTCATATACACTGCCTCTGAGAGATACAGAGCCTCACATTTCTGCCTCGTGGAGCTGCCTCAGATCATGCCTTCTTGCCATGGTGGACTGCATATCCTCAAACTCTGAATCGAAGTAAAACCTTCCTCCTGTAAGCTGCCTTTGTCAGGCATTTGGTTACAGCTATAAGAAAAGAACCAATGCATATGTGGAGTCATGGTGTTCAATGTGAATGATCTGGATCTTTCTTTGTGCTAAACTAAAATTTATGCCAAATGTACTATCTACAAGCTAAAACAGACTTTTATTAACTATTGCTTACTAGGAAGTAATCCCTTTTTGTAACTTGTATCACAACCTTTCTTTTTTCTTTTCAAAAATCAGCCATACACTGTATTAGTTATGAACATAAATAAATTAATTCTTAGTATGTTTACATACATTTTATATCCTAAGTATATGATGAAGACAATAGAAAATGAAAATCTAAGTTTGAGAAAAATAATTATATACAAAAAATCATATGGAAATTTCTGTGTTGCCTTAAAGGGAAGTGGGTAAATATAGTGTTGGTTCCAGTTCAAAATCACTCGTGACAAAATGACTGTTAAATAATCTACCAGTGTACAATTGATCTCTCCCTTTGATAAGGTCCCAAGACTTTTCTTGATAGGATTCAGCTTCAAAGTCTATTATAAACAAATTGCTAGCAAAGGGAAATTATAGCCCTTCACCCTTCTGCAAGCTGATTTTAAAATATGCTAATCTCTGTTAGGTTATACTGAATTTCCATTCTCAACAGTCACAGCAGACAACACAAAAAGATTCATAAAAGAATCAGCCCCCAAATTTTAATCATAAAAACTTTGCAATGAGTCGACTTAGAATAACAATAAATTACCATGACTACCCATCAAATAATCATACATAGTGTATCAAGGGTTATATTGCTTAAACACAACTGATCTTTTTAGTTGAACTTGGGGAAAATGAAAAAAAGTCAACCTTACTATTGGTCAGAGAACAGTGTTATCAGGGAGGAAGCATGAACTGAAAGGTTTGCTAAAATTAGACATGTGCAATCATTTAAGAGGCACCAAAGGTCCCCGCCTGTTCTCATCCTGAGTGAGATTGCTTTGTATTTCATTGATCTTGATTTTTCACTAAAAGATATTGATTGCCTTTAAGATTGCATTTAGGATGTTATGCTTGGGGGAGAAAAATTAAGCTTTTCCTTTCAATATTAGAAGCAAGATTATTTATGGTTTAGCAACATCTTGATTTCAACTGTGTATTTGTCAGTTCTAATGCCAACCGTAGTAAAATACTTTCAATCACAGATAATCACAACACAGATAAAGAAAAAAACAATTCCTTTTAACAACCAATTTCAACTACAAGCCACCTTAACTATTCTGAAATTATACTTGAAAGTAACAAAATATTTGAATTATTTTAGACAAATTAATGAATGAAATGTTGAAATTTAACTGGTACTCAAGCCATAATTCCTGCAGCAGTCACTGCCCTCTCACTGACAATAGGAGGGATCCAACTGAGACAATGTCTGTGAATTTCTAACTAACAGACTCTAGTTACCAAGGTTGCTCATCTAGTACAGTGAGTTATTGTGGGTCACACATTCTGTTCCCTACCATTCCTTCCCTCCTACCATCATTCCTCTTCCCACCATCATTTCTTCCTCCTACAACACATTCCTTCCTTCTACCACCCATCCCTTCATCCCACCAACTATTCCTTCTTCCACCTATTCCTTCTTGCCACCACCCATTCCTTCCTTCTACCTGGCAATCAGAGTGTTTGACTGAAGATTGTACTATAAAACATCTCCCAACCTCAGCAAGTTATAAGAAGAGTTCACACTGTGCCACTTGGGCCCTAATTTCCTCTACTCAGTGACCTACTTCTCCCTGTTTCTATACTCTTTGTCTCTAGTATTAGGGTCTAAACTCTCCTCAGTGACCTTATGATGTTGTCTATCTGTCCATCTGTCTGCTTCTCTAATAAATTCATTATTCCCCATCTCTTCTAATGGCTCAACTAAGAAAATCCTTAACCCCCAAAATGCATCTGTGTTTTGTTGAACCCACATCTGAATGTTTTCCCTCACTCATTAGGAAAAAAGACACAGATACACACACACACACACACACACACACACACACATGCACACAAATCTCCTTTATATAATTATTTGTGTATACACTTTATAGAATTCCTATGGCATATGTAAGCACATATTTATTTGTTCCTTTTGATAATATCTCATATGTAATATTGTGGAGAGGGTCAAAGCATTAGTTACACTTACAGTTCCAAAATTTTGAAAAGAAGTATGTAACTGTTAAGGCATATTTTCAGCATGTGAGCAATGAAGAGAGTATAAAAACACCAGCTGGTACCAAGTCAATGATCCTGTGAAGTGCTACTTCACACTGACTTGTGATGGAATAAGACAATTTTACTTTCTTGTTGTTGTTTCCAGAATGCATATAAGCTGCAAACTTCAAAATTTCAAGACAGACTAAAAATTTCTGAAATAAAATCTAATCCTTGACCTCTTCTTACATTTGAATATTAACAAGATGAAAAGTATAAAAAAAATTCATGCAGAAATAAACGAATAGATTGTATGCCTCTTGCTGGTTTATATGCTGGATTAATTATTTTTAATTTCTAAAATTGTCCATATTCTTTATTCATTTCTGTGATAAAATAGCTGAGGAAAGAAACTTAGGTAAAGTAGAGTTTGCTTTTCTCTACAGTAGCAGAATGGAGACCATCACAGTAGGGAAGGCGTGGGAGAAAGAATGGTAGGAATATGAGAAATATCTGCTTATTTGTGTCCTCATAAGGACAAAGAAAGGTACTCAGTTCATTTTATTCTCTTTTATTTAATCTGTCTTTCAGTCTAGTACAGAGGGAAGTGCCATACATTCTGACATTCTGGAAATATCTTCCCTTCTCAGCTAAATCTCTCTGGAGTTCCCACTAAACACCCAAGAGTGTATTTCCATGGAGATTCCAAATTCAGTCAAAGAAACAGTAAATAATTAAGCAACACAACATGTTTCGTCAACTTGACATCTAGAACACATCACTTTTAAACTGAATCAGGGTAAGTTTCCCAATAGTTGTGCGCCAAGCAAGCTTCACCTTTGTTCCTCAGTGGCTTCCAGACATCTCAGAATGCAAAATACATTTACAATGTGCACATAATTCCCAAAATCTTAACAGTTCTAAAATAGTCTAAAATCCCTAAATAGAAAGCTAACATATAGGCAATCTTCTAACTGTCCCTCTAAAAAATTACAAAAGAACTACATATTTCTAATATATAATGCCATAGAGTAAAGATTCCCATTTCAATCTGATATATGGGACTTACCAAAAGAATATCGGACGAAAATGCCAAACAGCAAATTCTGCCACCCTTTATCTAGTATCAGTGTGCATGATGGCATCATGTATGCTCTAATGAGCTGGCATTGAGCCTCCTTTCCAGTCCAAGAGAGGCTGCATGAAGCACATGCAGCCTCTCTTGTGTGACTCCACATTGTACTTTAAGTTTTGCTTGGGAGATGTCCCACAGTTTTTGCATGAGACAAGAGTTAGACTTATTCCCTGGTAGGTAGACAGAAGCACAGAGGTGTGCCGATATTTGCTTGTGCTCTAACAAAGCTTACCTGCTAATCAGAGGGTGGAGCAAGGCATGCAGTACACACCTTTAATCCCAGGACTAGGGAGAAAGAGACAGGAAGTGATAAGGCTGGGCAGAAAGAGGAAAATAGGACAGGAAGAAATAGGAGCTCAGCCCCTTCCCTTCAGGCTGAAGAACTGACACGTTAAGAAGCGATGTAGCTTGCTCCTTTGTCTCTGTGATCTTTCAGCATTTACCCTTATATCTGACTCCAGGTTTTTATTAAGACCAGTTAGAATTTATGCTACGTAGAAGAACTATGACTAGGTAATAAAAGTAGTGAAATGTTAGGAAGGTCTATTTCTTTCTTACCACCACCACCCCGACAAAATTCTTCCATCTTAAAACAAAGGCTTTGTAGGCATTTTCCTTCTGTCAGCTGGTCCTTGTTGATGGGCTGGCTCAACAAGTTCAAAGGCATATCAGGACATGTTGCACAACACGTGTGAGCCAATCAATAACCCTATCTCTCTTCAAACTGACCAAGCTTAAGTCAGACAGGAAGATTCTAAAGAATCCCTAAAATTCTCTAGAGAAGAGACTGGACTTTTTCAGGTCCCTGAATCCTTTCTGTGTTTTGCAGACAGTTTTTTTTCTCTATGTGTCTGCTGCTTGTGTGTGTTTCCTTATTTCTAATAAACACCTTTCTTCAACTGCTGATAAAGTCTGTTGCTGTCTGCTTCTGTCTGCAGTGTATGAGATTTCTCTGCTGCTCCCTCTGGTGCTCCAGTTTTCCTGTCTTTTAATTCTTTAACTTGCAGAGAAAGTGAACCTTATCAAAACACCTAGACTGTACTTATACTGGCGTCTCTATAACCTGGAATATCTTTGGTTTCACCATCACAACTTCATACAATGGCTTGTAAGGGTTTACTTACAGGACGTCTGACCTTGCAACTCATCGTCTGATTAAGTAGGTTTTTGTATCCTTGTTAGGATTCTCTGAAACTCTATAATTCTTTTACCTTCTGTGTCTGTAAAGCTAGAGCACAGATATTACACTGGCAACTTCTCCTGAACTCTCAAGATATAGCTTCCCCACTCTCCCGGGATGAGGATGAAGCTTCTGTTTATCTTGGAAACATTTTCTAGACACTCCTTTGAAGCAGGAAACCCCTCAATGGACATGTTTGGTATAAACTCTCTTCTTTCAAATGAAAGGCACAGTACTAGGTAAAGCCTTTGATGGATAGAGACTTACTCCTCTCTTGCCTATGCTATCATGAAGGCTCAGAGTCTAAGAATTCTCTGTAATGTTTATCAATTAAGTTTGTTTCCTATGCATTCACCCTTTCTCTAATTTTAGGCATATTTACACTCCTTTGCTCTTTTTATATCTTTTTGTACTCTGTCACTGTAAGCCTCATTGGTGCAGTGAAGAGTAACTAAGACACTGCCTGGATAGAATGCTTTCTTGAAGTATCTTTATCCATACTACTCTATCCATTGCCTTGACTCCACTCATGTTTCCAGTACACAGGCAGAATGCTGTGCAATAAGGTTTGTGCACACTGTAAATATTTGTCACTGGTATTAATTTAATAAAACAGTAGCCAGCCAGAAAGCAAATGTGGGGCAACCAGACTAGGGGAATTCTCAGAAGAGGAAAGGTAGAGAGGCAGTAACGAGACATACAGAGAGGAAGCAAGATGAGAATACCATAATGAGAAAAGGTACTAAGCCACATGGCTAAACATAGATAAGAATTATGGGTTTAGTTGTAAGAGGCAGTGAATAATAAGCCTGAAAGATAGGTCAGTCAGTTTATAATTAATATAAACTTCTGTGTGCTTATTTGTGACTGTATGGTTGTGGGACTAGGAAGGACAGAAACTCCCATCTATAGCAGAAATCAGTTAGAAATTTATTCCGAAGCTCACATGATGTATTAGAGCCAGATTGCCAAGCATCTTCCTTAGCTTCTGAATTCTCATTGATCAGAACTTCACTGTGCATTTCTCTCACAATTCTGGTCATCCTCACTCCCACCAGAATAGGCCATAAAATTCTGCTTACAGTGTGTTAGTGCTTTTGTGTCCCATAGCTATAAACTCTCCCACATTTAATCCACAATACAGTTCCACAATCCTTTGAAAAACATGTTTCAGAAAGCAGAACAATGACCACACTTTGATGTATCAATTTTTTTATATTGGTTAATTTTCTTAATGTGTGACAAAAGCAGTTTATGTACAAAAGAATTTATTTTTACTCAATTATGAAAACAATCACAGGGAGGAATGTTTTTTGGCAACAGTGGTTCTAGTCACGGGTAAGATTATGAGACAACTGCTCACACTGTGTTCACAACCAGGAAGCAGAAAACAATGATGCCAGTTCTCAGATTCCTTCTCCCTTTCTTATTAATCTTGGAGTCATGGTCCATGATGTTCAGAGTGTGTTTTCCCTCTTCCCTTAAAGTTGTTTGGAAATGCACTCAAAGAAACAATTTAAAATTACTTGCATGAATCCAAGTCTAGTCCAGTTGACCTTGAAGATTATTTTAACATTCTTCTTGAAAATGGCCTTGTCTATCATTATTATTCTGGAGTTGTTTTGGCTTTGGTGTAGTAGGTGTAAGTCTTTTTAGAACACTGTGTTAGATCAGGATTAATAGAGGTAACCTAAAATAAGTTAAACAGACCCACTTCTCATGAAGCAGAATTGTTCCTTTAATCAGGACAACAGTATCTCCATGCAAGTAGAGATTATGCACATGTGCCAGAGGGGGCTTGGAGGTCTAATAGGCCAGGAAAGGGGAACTTTGGGGAGGAAGATTCTATCTGTAGGTCAGTTCCCCTGCAGTCACAAAGTCCCAGATACCAGCAGGGGTTGGTATGTTGATTCTCCTCTCAGAATCTCCCTGATCCCAACAGCCCACAGGTATAATCACTCAACTGACTTTCTTATCTGGACCTTCTCAGTCAACCTTAGGCTTTAAGTCAATAAACATTCACCAGGCAATAGCAATTAACTATTATTAAAATCCTGCGTCTGGTCCCTTTTAATATATGGCGATCTGATTTTGTTTCTAGGTTTGATCTTCCATTGTAACCATAAACTGGCATTTGTCTTTAGCTATGCTTTCTGCTCTATGCATGACTGAAAATTGTACGTGGAGACTATTTGTTCAGTTCCCAGCCTCACAGACCCAAATAATAACACAGAAACTATATTGATTACAACATTGCTTGGCCAATAGTTTAGGCATAATTTTAGTTAACTCTTACATCTTAAATTCACTCATAATTCTTGTCTGTGTTAGTCATGTGACTTGGGACCTTTTATCAGTGAGGCATTCTTATCTTGCATCCTCTGCATCTGGGTTACGACTGCAGACTGAGCCTTCCTCTTCCCAGAATTCTCCTATTCTGGTCATCCCACTTATACTCTCTGCCTGGCTACTGGCCAGTCAGCATTTTATTAAATCAATATAAGTGACAAATCTTTACAGGGACAAAACCATTGTCCCAAAGTAGAGGATGAAAACCAAGATCAACATTATTTAAAGAGACAATAATCCCTACAAATTGCATAGTCTTAAGCGTGAATGAAGAAAAAATGAAAAGAATGGTTTTACTGGAGAGAAATAATCATTCCTTCAGGTATTCATATGTTTCCTGTGTTGAATTAGAGTTTCCCATGAATAAAATTCAGATTCCTTCTAGTCTTTCAATTTTTTCCTAGTTTATAGTACACAAACTTTAATATTTCCTTTAAATATAGCTTTCTCTCGGGGAGAGCTGGCAGTGCCATCCCTTAAGAATAATTATCCTCAACCAACCTGGTCATTAGATGTCACTTCTATTCACAAGGCAAGAGCTAAAGGGAGGTTTATGTTTTCCTTGGCAGCACAATGAAAATGCATCTGACAAGGAAAACAAAAGTTTTAAATGAAAACTACAGATGTGTGAACCATTTGGAGAAGTAACTTGTTTTAAGTTAAGGGAGATTTATGAAAGTCTTTTGAACTAGCCTAGACCAATTCTGAAAGTTTATAGCACATTTAGCTTTTACCATGTAGTTGTATATTGCTTTGAGTGGTTTTCACCTTTTGTTTTTCTTGAGCAAATTTAACCCCATGAAAGTGCCAGGAAACTGTTCCCGAAGATGAAATTTTACTACAATTGTAAGCAGAAATATAAAATAACTCTTTTATTGTGTATTGCACTTCTTATACCACCCCCATTTTAAGTGTAGAGAAAATTATTTTTAAAAATAAAAAACGGGAGAAAAAAAAGCAAATATAGTAATAGATCTTTGTTCACCTCGAACTGTGAGGAAAATCCACAATTATATTAGGAAAGGCATAAAAAGATTTGTAGTTAGTCACGTCTGCTCTCTGAATTTTTTCTATTGGCTCTAGTGTTCCCTCTATAAAATCCCAATATGAGTGTCAATTCGGCTGTTGGCTAAAGTGGAACACTTGACACATAGCAGCTGGTTGAACTACATTCATGTAGCTTACACTTGTAGTAGTTTTGAGAGGTGTGCTAAAAGAAGCACAAGACAGTTGTGCATTGTAGTAATCACACTGTGTTGAGACAGTCAGTAGATGATGGGCAAATTTGCACTTTTCTATAACAATGAGTGTTGTGTTAAGATCATTAACATCAGCTTATCACATTAGGAGGTAAAGGACATCCTTGTTTCATCTTTTGTTTGCTTAAAATATGGATTTAGATTTAGATAACAGATTATTCTTTACTCTGAACTTTCTTTTCATTGACAAGACCAGATATATTAAATTAATACAAGTTTATAATTACATCTAAAGCAATTGATATTAAATAATATACTTATAAAATTTCATTGTTAAGCTAGGAATTTCTTATTAATTTCTAGTTTGTATCAATTACTGGCAGAAAACTCAAAAAGGATATTCTCATGAATTCAGCATGCAAAAAATAACAAGTACCCTAGTTAAAAATTAGGGATGCTGCATTGCTTAATTTTGGGTATGTTTCTGAAGTTCACACACTTTTCTAGTTGCAAATATGTATGGAAATAAATTTGGAGCTTCACACATTTTAAAATATTTATTTAACATTCATGTTAAGATATATTTTTTTTGAGAAAGATTGCTAATAAAACCCTCAGGAAGACAAAATATAATCTGTCATGTTATTTTTGCTTGGAATGAGGATAAAACATAAAATTCAATAGAAGGGATTCTGTCTTCCAGACTTTTCAGTTATTTATTACCCAGTGTTTTCCATGGCAGCCTCGGTGCTTAGCGTCTACTTTATAGTATAAGGAAGCATTTTTAACTTTCCTTGGGGAAGCAGAAAGGGCTTTTGGAGATTTAAGCTGACAGTTTGGTAAAGGCCATGAGGGATGAGGTGCACTTTTCTGCTCTCTGCATGATTTGTTAAGTTTTCTTTCACCCACAGCTCTGTTTCTCTACTTTTCAAGAAAAAAAAAAGTCTTTGATGCTTTTTTTCTGTTGTTGTTTCTGTTTCTTTGATGATTTAGTAAAGCATTAAATTTTTTTCTTTTAAATGAAACTAGAAGATGCACGATTACTAGCTACTTAAAAGAAGTATTTTAAAGTTCATAAAGTAGAGCTTTTTATAGTCAATCTGAAGAAGCAATGATAATAATAAATACACCATTAGTAGTAAATGCAAGTAAAATGTCTTAGATAATAGGGTAGTCATGAGTGTACTGTTTTGGTTTCTTCAACAAAAACAGCACAGTTTCCCTGAAGCACAGTGAGAGTAAGTACTGCTCACACCTTAACTCACCTAGTATAAAAGATTATCAAGGCAATATTTCCAGTATTACAGTTAGCTTTAACTGATGTTATATAAGGCATATAAAGCATTGTCTTAATCATTTTAAAATTTCTTATGCTGTAAGAGATTAAGCCAGGTGGTCATGATACATGCCTTTAATTTCAGTATTCTTTAGGAAGAGGAAAGTAGATGTATGTGTGTTTGAGGTCAGCCAGAACTATAGAGCAATTTCTAGGATTTCAGTGCTATGCAGAGAAACCTAATCATTAAAAACAAATGAACAAACTGAAAAGAAAATAAAAAACAAAATGAGAAATTTTATCTAGTAAAGAACTGACAATTATAATGAAAAGTCAGAAGCTAAATATAAAATTTAAGAATATCATCTTTAAGTATTAGTGAGAACACTATATATACCATTAAAACTACAAGCAAATGTCTTACAGTTAAGAAGAAAAAGCAGCACAAAAATTAATCATTACTTCTCACTTGAAAAAAATTGCAAAAATCTCTATTGGGAAGGTAACTATTTAGAGGAACCTTGATACCTAGAGTTTAATCTCTCTCTCTCTCTCTCTCTCTCTCTCTCTCTCTCTCTTTCTCTCTCCCTCTCTTTCACACACACTCTCTCTCTTCTTTCTCTCTTTATATAAAATATGATATATAATGTATATATTATTTATTTTCTATCAGAGTTTTAAAAAACAATTGATAAAAATATTTCTCAAATTATTCCACTAAATAGAAACAAAAGGAACATTGCAAAATTATTTTTATGAGGCCACAATTACTCTATTACAAAACCCACATACGTCCCCAATAACATCAGGTAATTTGAAGGCAAATGGACGGAGGTAGAAAAAAAATCACTCTCAGTGAGGTAACCCAGATCCAGGACGACAGACACGGTACATTCTCACTCATAAATTAATATTAGCTGTAAAGTAAAGGATAACCATGCTACAACCCACAGACCCAGAGAAGTTAGGTAATAAAAAGGGCACAAGAGGGGATGCTTGGATTTCCCTAGGAAGGGAGAAACAGAAGAAAACCCCTGGGTGGACTGGGGGCAAGTGGGGATGAAAACTTGAGGGAGAGGGTTGGTGGTGAATGGAGGTTGAGAGTACTGAAAGTGATGACTAGAAATGGAAGGCATTCCAGGGTCTGATAGAAACCTGACGCAAGGGAGACACCCCAGCTAAGACTCCTAGCAATAGTGAAAACATAGCCTTAACTGACTGTCTCCTGTTATCAAATTGCTGACTTTGCCAATAGTCATCAGATAGCCTTCATCTAGTAACCCATGGGAACTGATGCAGAGACCCACAGCAAGCTGAGTTGGGGGAATCCTTCTCAAGAGAGCGAGAAAAACTGTAGGAGTCAGAGGGATCAAGACATCACAAAAAAATCCACAGAAACACCTAACCTGGTTCAGTTTCCTGCAGTTCCGTTATTGCTTGTCATTTGTTTGTCTTGAAAAATGCCAACCAAGATCAGTTCAAGCATGACTGTCAATATATACTGTGAGTGAAACGAAGTATAATGTGCTGTTAAAGAATATTAAATAAGTCAATGTTGATTTAAAAATATGACATGAAAAGAAAAAATCATTTTGATATATATGCAGTAACAACATCTTTGGAAACTTAAAAAATTAAAATTAAAAAGAAAGAAGACAACTACCTAGGTGCATTTAGGATTTTTGGCAGGGGTAGAATGGTAGTAGCTCATGACAATGATATCAGAAAAAAACTCATTAGCACAAACTCAAGAAAAATGATACTAAAATATATTTAACTCATTATTTTCTTATAGTATCTAAAGTAATGGAAAATAACATAATATTTCAATACCTATGAGTTACATTTTATTAAATGTAGCCTGCCCTTGCAGGGCTTGGTCTTAGGAACTCCTCCTTGGTGAAATAAGTTTACTAAAATGTAAGTTAAAAGCCAGTAATCTAACCCTAGTGAGGCACTCATTGAAAATAATCTAGGTTTCCTGTGATATCAAGAAGTATAATATACAATTGTGCGGATACAACTGTACAAAGAGTCATGGGTATACTATCAAAACAAGCAGAAATGTAATTCAAATTCATGAAGTCTTAGGTTTCCTTGTTGAACCTGATGATTTTTTGTTTTATAGTTGATCACACAATAAAATTGATAGGGCAAAGTCATACTGTGTAACCTCTTATTGTTTTACATTGCTTGTCTTTTATGAAACCGTCGGGATGGACTGAGGATTGGAGCAGCAGCCACTGACACAGCTTCAAAATGAAAGTTTATTCATTTTGAAGTAGGTTGTTCAGGCAAGAAAACACAACTGTTTCATTTCATCTTTGGGTCAAAAAAGGTCAATTTTCAGCAGTAGCTGTTGATTATAGGTTAACATTCACAGGAAGCAGACAGTGGTTATTTTAGGATCAAGATGACAGCTAAAAGAAATGATAATTTCACTACATTTGGAAGTGTAATTAAATGGTCTTTGTGCATGGAATGATAACTGTAGGGAGACTGCTCACTAAAGGTTTGATGAGACTAGAAGGAACTTGAAGGCTTCCTGACTCCAGTTTTATTTAGAAATACAAAATTCAACACACCCATCAGGAAAGTATTTGAGTCTATAAAAATGAAGTTGAACAGGCATCATAAACTTGTTTTTAACTCTTGTGTTATCAAAATACCGTTGCCCTTCCACCAATTTTAGAAAGAATTATTTAGAATTCTGAGGAGAAAATACTTTACACTTCTATCCCACACACCTTGTACTGTAATGTACATGACATCATTGGAACAGTCCAAAGATCATGACATATGCTTTAATGGCTTTCCTTTGATTACACTATCCACAAATTCAACAGTAAAGCAAAGGTATAATTCTATGCTATTCATCATTATGCATTTAAGAATAATCTATCATTTTACTTGCATTTATCCCATTTGCTACAGGATAATTGTTTATTTTGAAGCATGTGAATTTGAGAATAATTTTTTTAATTATTATCAGAAATTTAAGAAAAGATATTCATATACAGTATGATATATATAAGCATATGTAATTGTATTACTTCATCACTGTCATTGGCTCAAATAAAATGTCTAATTTTGCTCAAAATTTTAGATATTATTCATTTTTATTTATTTCTTTAAAACATGCTCTGTTCTTATCATCCTGATTCTACCTATAAATTGAGTCATCTATGGTCTCTCTACAGCTATCATTTATATTGTAGCCAGCTTTTAAAAATTTTTTTGGTCTTTTATTCTTTCTCTGTAACTTGGAGTGATTTCCTATTCTTAAGCAATGATATAAACTCATTTGCTACCTGTAAAGCAGATTTTAATTCAGTACTGCATTTTATATGTAGTTTCATTTTTTTAAATTTATTTATTTATTAAAGATTTCTGTCTCTTCCCAGCCACCGCCTCCCATTTCCCTCCCCCTCCCCCCCAATTAAGTCCCCCCCCTCAGCCCGAAAAGCAATCAGGGTTCCCTGTCCTGTGGGAAGTCCAAGGAACCCCCCACCTCCATCCAGGTCTAGTAAGTTGAGCATCAAAACTGCCTAGGCTCCCACAAAGCCAGTACATGCAGTAGGATCAGAAACCCATTGCCATTGTTCTTGAGTTCTCAGTAGTCCTCATTGTCCGCTATGTTCAGAGAGTCCAGTTTTATCCCAGGCTTTTCCAGACCCAGGTCAGCTGGTCTTGGTGAGTTCCCAGTAGAACATCCCCATTGTCTCAGTGTGTGGGTGCACCCCTCACGGTCCTGAGTTCCTTGCTCGTTTCATTTTTATTGGTATTCATTTTTCTTAGAATTGTCATATATTGAATGAATAATTCTTTGGAGTTCTTAAACCTGATAGTCTTCATTTTTAACAACATACCTTTAGAAAGGTCATATTTCAAGTATATGATGAGGTATGGAATCGGCAGAATAAACAGAAAGACCAAAGCACTTGTGTTCTCTAAGTCTGATACCCCTGTGTCTTTAATAACAATCAGCGTTGCACAGCCTGTGACTCTTTGCTAACTACTACTAATAGTTGTAATTCCCAGATCTTATCTACATTATATCACCCTTCATGCTGTATCAAAATATAAACAACAGGATGACATTCTGGATTTGAAACTGCATACTGAGATGGAATAAAATATACAAAAAGACAGCACTATAGTAGTTAATCAATTTCAAAAGTGAAGAACCAACCAAACACAAATACTCATATGTCTCAATTTGGGCCAATGCAATAATAAAATGTCTTATTTATAATTCAGTGTTGTGTTTTCAGTTATGCTTACCCCTGTTATCTCTGTTTGCTTCTATTGATTTTATCCTGTATTTCAATTTTTTATATGGCAACTTTTTTTCCATTTTATTTTATTGAAGACACAAAAACACACAGTTAAAGTATCATTTTCTTTTAGTAGAAGGATTTTTCATATGTATAACTTATTCAACATCCTAAATTCAGTAATTGATTCTTTACTGTGTTTGTCACCTAAATTATTTTTCTCTACTTTCTTCATCCTTAAAATTTACATGGGAAAAATATAACAAATAGATGATTTCTGATAGTTTACTTGGAAAGTTACTCATCTCCAAAGCTCTGTAAAGTTTGTGATTGGATGTTAAAGTATGAATGGTACTTTTTCTATGACAACATCTTATGAAATTAGCTTCAATAATTGAAAAAGAACAGCTGAATTGCAGGCAGTCCAGAGTAAAATAAATTCATATGAAGTAAAATGAAGTTTTCTTATAAATACCATATGTGTGGACTGTTTTGACAGTGAATTGTTGTAGAGACAGTTTGAGAGTAATAAGAAAAACAGCCTGTCTCGTCTTGGGCAATCTGTAATGTCTATTTTCAGAATCAGACATTTCTTTTTAATATTTGTCCTTACTAATAAGTGTAGTTCATGTTACTTTTTGTTTGTTTGTTTTATGTATAGAAATGTTTGGCCTACATGTGCAACCCATATGTATTTTGTTCAATGAATTCATAATAAAGTGTTGAAACCCTATGAACAGGAGTTACAGACAGTTGTGAGACACTGTGTGGGTACTGGGAATTGAATTCACATCCTCTGCAAGAGCAGTAAACACTTTTAACTGCCTAGCCATCTCTTAGTACCTCAAGTCATATTTTAAAATGGTCACTTGGCTTAAATAAAAAAGAGATGTGGTCAAGTTTCCTGTTGTTGTTGAATTAAAAACAAACGGCTCTTATTTTATTGATCTGCCAAGCTTAGAGTTTACGCTCTTGTTTATGCCTAATCCATTGAATAGTGTAACGTAAGACCTTAAAGTGTTTACTCTTTTATTGACAAGTAAGTCACTGATGCTCAGTATTTTGACTTTGAAGATAAATTCTAATCTATGTTCTGAACAGTTTTAATATCTACACTGTCCATCTTTTAATATGGTCTTTGGACATTTAGCAAAAAATTCATTGTCTCTGAAGTTCTTTGTTGACCTTTTTATTTTTTTAAGTTTTTGAAATTTCAAGATGTCCACTTATCAAACTTTCCTTTCAAAAGAAATACATAACAATAAGGAGAATGTTTCCATCATATTGTAAATACTTTATTGATCAGTTTCCACACTCACCCTAACATTTTCCAGGGATGCTGATGAGAGAGCCTTGACTCTAGTGGAGTAAGCAGCCCTGATCTGCAGTCTGAACATCTTCAGTTTCTCAAACTAACAGTTCTTATAAGCCATGTAAATTAAATGATAAAGCCATGAAGGGGAACAAACTGTTCATATATAGGTAGTTAAAATATTTAACTTCAAATGAGTATTCATTTTAGAATTGAGTGCTGATAGCATGACATTAGAAACAAATAGTCAACTATACAACCTGCTTACTTCTTGAAGTAGATACAAGTTTTAAAAGTGACTGTTAAACACAGTCAGAGGGACTAATGTGGACCTATGCTTGTTCCTTCCCTGTCCAGCTGGAACTGGTGAGCTTCCATTAGCTCCGGTAAACTTTTCCAGTGGGTGTTCCCATCATTATCTCTACTTCTTTACTTATATTCTCACTCCTCCCACTCTTCATCTGGACTTTGGGATCTCAGTCCCATGCTCTGATGCAGGTCTCTGCCTCTATTTCCTTCAGTTGCTGGGTGAAGGTTCTATGGTAATATTTAAGATATTCATCATTTTGATTACAGAACAAGGCCAGTTCGGGAACCTCTCCACTGTTGCTTAAGGTCTGATCTGGGGTCATCCTTGTGGATTCCTTGGAATTTCAGTAGTATGGCTGGGGTAGTCTCAGGGGCCACTGGCAGTGGCACCAAGATTTATCCCTACTGCTTGTACTGGCTTTTTGGAATCCCATTCTTCTTGGATGGATACCATGCTCAGCCTAGATAGAAGGAAGGACCTTGGACTTTTTAATTTTTGAAAATTTCTTACATGTATATGGTGAATTTTAGTCCCTTATACTTTCTATTACCTAATTCCTAATGCTTCTACTGAAACCCTTTTCACAAAAGCTCTCTTCCTGTTTCATGTCTTTGTGAGTATGTGTGTATAACAAAAAATGTATATTGAGTTTGAATGGATCGGCTTGAATGAGCATGAGTATGAGCTTATGGACAATACCATGGGCCACATATCAGTGTTTACAACACTGTAAAGCAATGACATTTCTTTATCCTTCTACCACTATTGACCGATGGTTGTTCAAGGAAGACTAAGGCTTCAAGAATCCTTCCCTATTTCATGATGAACTAGGAAAAGAACCCACTCTTGGATCTTGTACAGATAACCACAGCTGCAATGATTTTGAGAGTGCATTACTTATGTCAAACCCAAAAGAGTCCTCCATACCCTTGACTCTTAAAATGTTTTGACCCCTTTTCAACAATATCCCTTGAGCCTTGAGTGTGCTTATGAACATTGATGTCTTTTTTAAGGTCCAGTTGTTCACAGTCACATATTCTCTCCACTTTAAACTATTGCAAATCTCAGCAGCTGTCCAGTGTAAAAAGCTTATCTGATATGAGCTTAGAGCTACAGTAATGTATACTTATAAAGTTCAATATTTATAAAGCAGTTTTATATTACTTTCCTAAAGCAAAATACTTACTAGATTCACATCTAGGGATTATAAACTTCAATCACAAGTTCTTGGTCAGGTTTACAGTATTTGGTATAAATTCTTTCTTGTGGAGTGGGCCTTATGTTCAAACAGAAAGTGAGTGGTTAACCCCATAACATTCATGTCACTATTGCACCAATTAGCCTTTCTTTTCAGGTTTGTTATTGCTGTAGTTCATAGGGTTAATACATGGGTAGAACTATTAGAAACTCTCTCTTTGAGAAGACTGTCCAGCAACTTCCAGCACTGTGAAAGCTAAATAGCAGGGAAGATTCTTCCAATTGAGAATGGGGCTTTGACCAATTGTGAGCTATTACATCTTATCATCAAGCTCTGGTGGGAAAACAAAAAAACCAGCCATAAACCTGAATGTTTGGGGAGTTTCTACATACCTTGTCATAGAATTATTGTTTGATTACCTATGGATTTTTTTCTGGGAGAAGCATTGTGAACAATCTATATACAAATTCTTTCTAATTTTTTGTTTTGAAGGGTTATAAAAGTAAGTTTTTATTGGACTGAGACAACTTTAGTAATTATCTTTTCCCTCATCCCTCTTCTGACCTTCCTTCCCATCACTCTTTTTACTTAAACTCTTCACTCATTATTCCTAATTTCTCAAAACCTCCACTTAATATTTCTACCCCTCACGACCTTCTTAAAATTAATCACTATTATAGAATATATTTTCTACTTAGATTTTCTTAGTGATGTAGTTCATTATTATTACTATCTGTGATTTTTCCCTCTTGTTACTTCTGCCAAAGGCACTTTTTTGAATTGTTCAATCACTACCTTCTTATCAATTTTCTATCTAACAAAATAAGTAATCAATAGCAAGTAAAGTGAAGAAAACGTATAAAGGTCACATAAATCAATACTTTAACTTGCTCTTACTTATGTATGTTCGCAGAAAGGGAATGCTTTGTACCTGAAGTTTCTTTTGATGTCAGCAGACAGTGTGCACGAGGATGCTAATTAGCATTTTACTTGAAACATTTAAAGTACAAACAGAAATTATTTTGTATGTTCAATGAATAATTTATTCTACTTTCAGCTATAAATGCATAAAAATACATCTTGGAACCGTATGGCAAAAAATATTTATATACTAGTGAATTCTGAATTTGGACACATTAAGATAAATTACAGTCTCCTTGATGGTAATAGAAAAATTTCAAATCTTTATTTCTATTTTCTAATTTGGAAATTACTAAATATTATCACTCATATAAACTGTAGGTGACTTTTTCCCAACATTTGAAAGAAAGTAACATGAAAGAGGATTGGTTACACTGTCAAAAATATCATGTGAATGCCATCTTTATAAAATAAATCTTAAATCAGGGAAAACAAGGAGAACTTTGGACAACTTTTATGTTGTTTCTGAACCCAATGCCAGATGAGGTCCTCTCATTCCTGCCACCCTACACTGCATTTGCACAGCATTTTAGATATGGAATGGTTTTGTAGGATTATCAATGAAACAAGTATACAAATCTGAATCACTTTAGGGAAGTTTAGTAAGATTCTGAAACTGGGCAAAGTTTAAGAGGCCGTTTGCCACTTACAGTTCTTGCCTGGCGACTACAGATTTTTCTATTTACCCATCCATCCAATAAATTTAGGAAAATAAACATGATTTTACTCTGAGTAAAGATTGTGAGAAATCTTATTTTAAATCTATCATTGAGCAAATGTAGTCAAAACAACTAAAAATATAAATGAAAATTTATTTTAAGTGTCTTGAAAAAAATTGAATGCTACAATTTAGTATATGTGGGCTGATACATTAGCAAGATCTTACAAAATCCATTATCTTAGTAAAATGCTAGGCCAATCATGAAATCATAATTAATACCAGATCAATTTAGACACCAAAGTTTCCTGTTATCGCTACTAAGTTAAACATGTGCAGGAAATAGAGAGCTAGTCTCTAGGCAAATTTAGGCAGTTTACCACTCCTGATAATATAGTTTTCTGCACAGACACTTCTGAGCTCAGCCAGATGTCCCTCCTGCACAGTCATTTTCCTGACAATAATGACTTCTCTGGAGTGGACTTGGTGATACATGCATTTTAATGTAATTCTTCCCATTACGAATAAATTGTTATTAAATGATTATTAAATTAATCACTAAGGTATCAACAATTTGGTACAAGAAAATATTTCTTTATCTGGATTATTATTTTCTTCCTGAGATTTGTTCATATATATTTGCTGAAGAGACTATAATTTTCATTTTCATGAGGATAACGGAACAATCTACTAAACATAATGAAGTTGAGTGCATGAATTTTATGGTACATTAAGCAAAACATTTTACAATCTACTATATATTCAAAAGTTCTGATTTCTGGTGCATTGTTCTTCAATATATCCATTAAAAAGAATTATTTTTATCGGCCGGGCGGTGGTGGCGCACGCCTTTAATCCCAGCACTCGGGAGGCAGAGGCAGGCGGATCTCTGTGAGTTCGAGACCAGCCTGGTCTACAAGAGCTAGTTCCAGGACAGGCTCCAAAACCACAGAGAAACCCTGTCTCGAAAAACCAAAAATAAAAAAATAAAAAAATAAAAAAAAATAAAAAGAATTACTGATGGAATTGATATTGTTGAAATGTGAGTTCACACTCCTCTGTTTTTAGATTTTTGTATTCCATCTCTCCACTCTCTTCACTGTGTTCCATAAACCTCTTATGTAATAAAACTGAGCAATACATAGTTTTTCTGCTTAGCTTTGGTATACTTGCTTCATGTTTAAAATTTAAATGTATGTAGCACATCCGAGGCATACTATGCCATGACTTGTTGCACATATCTTTGTGTAATGATCAAATCCAGTGGTTGTTGTTATCAGCAGATAATAAAGTGCAACTATTTAGCATGTTTCCAAAATAACCGAATTAAAAGTTTAGCTTCCTCAAATTCACTTATCATAATGGTAACTATATTTTGCTTGTTACATTTGATTA
This sequence comes from Microtus oregoni, assembly GCF_018167655.1. Classification (NCBI taxonomy): domain Eukaryota; kingdom Metazoa; phylum Chordata; class Mammalia; order Rodentia; family Cricetidae; genus Microtus; species Microtus oregoni. The sequence goes on along the minus strand of NW_024543067.1, from coordinate 21,659,041 downwards.
TGAATATTTTCATTTGTTTGGCATACACATTAATTTTTCTCTTTCTTTGCACTTGCCTTGGTTATGCTGTCCTTATTATCTGTATCTTTTATTTAGTAACCACAAAAGTAGCTAATACAATATGTCTCCATTGTAAAAAACAAACAAAAAAAAACCTTTTACTAATTGGAATTTAAATTTAAAAGGATGTTCAGTGCTTACCTGTATAGCAGTTTTATATGAAAAGAATGATTCTATACTAATGAATACACATTTCCCGTGGCCTTAAAATGGTAAGTCCTTTGCTGTTACTTGTACAGCATTTACAATACTACCATATGCACAGAACTATTAAGTGTTTATAATTTTCATTTATATGAGAGCTAGTTTGTAGGTGATTACTGAAAACGTAAGACATTTATTCAAGAGAAAAATACTTATTTCACATACTAATAGAAGTGGGATGTGTGACAGCATCTTCTTATACTCCTTTCAGAATTGCCGAAATAATGAAATACAACTCTGTCACAGAAGAGATATGGTAAGTTTAGGGGGCATTTTACAACAGGCAGTAAACAAGTCATGCTTTTGTCCAGAAGAGACTAATAGTATCTCTCAGGGGTGTGAGCACACTAGCTCTTTACTCTAGATGAAACTGTAAACATTCTTGAAAAAAGCAAGGTGCATCAACAACCCTGCTCATGATAAGAAAAGAATAAGCCTGGTGAGGAATTCCATGTCACGCAGCCATGTTCACTTCTCAGTTTATACTATGCTTTTCCTAGTTCTTTTCCTTCTTCTGAGATTTTGTGATGCCTTGGTGTTTATATATCTCTTTTGAGAGCATGCAGGTTACTAGAACATAGGACTCTATGTGTGCTCTATTGTGACATCTCCATTTTTAATGATTTGTGTAGGATTTGCCTGCAACAATGAGGTCTTGATGTCAGTTTGTGGAGTATAGCCTATAGTCTGGACAACAGCCTGGGATTTAGGGGCCATAGAGCCCTTTGGTCAGCCAGCATTATTTGGTTTTACCCTTGTGGTCCGTGAGCTATTTAGTCTCAGGTGATCATCCAGGTAGTGTCGAGTATGAATTTCATCTCATGGAGTGCCACCTTCATGAACAGAACTTCTATGTTAACATTTTCTTCACCATGAACTCCATATCAGCTAGCAGACATTATAATTTTACTTTTTAAAATTATAACTATATATTACTAGAGCTAGAACTTCTTGATGTTAACCACTCTGCTTTTTATGCTTGTTAATGTTTCTGGCCAGAAAATAACTGTTTAGACATGAATAAACGAGTATGTTATAAGAAGAGACTCCAGGAAAATATCTGATAAAACTAAGAACTATTTTTTAATAAAAGATGCAAGAAATAAAGCAATATTCTACAACTTAAATAGTCTTTAAAGAAAGATAAATCTTGTTCAAACCCATGATCACGGTAACCAGATGGGATTACAGCCGTCAGCTGTGATTCATTAGACAGTACTTTGTTTAAGCTGCATTAATGCTTTTCTTTATAAGAGAGTATTCAAGTGCTTCTGGAAGTGAGAACTCATTGGTATCTTTCCCTTAATAACACTTTCTCGGTCATAAGCTCCTTTCTCTAGGTAATACTATGATTGTTTTATCTATCCCTCTCAGAAACTGTCCTAAAAACCAGATTCTAAAAATTGTAACTTATCTTTCCCTTCAGTCCTCTCTTATTAAACCTATCAATTTGTTCGGAAGGGTCAGGTAAAAGGGGACAATTTTTGTATAAAATGTACAAAGAAATACATCTATCTCTTTAGCTCATGTATATTACTGCGAGTCTTGACATACAGCCCATTTAACCGAGTAGTCATTATCACTGTCTGGGACCATGTCCCTTCAAAAAGACAATTCAGGATGTTGAAACAGAATTAATTGGAGTTCCTTAGACCCCATTTCCTCTACCTCCACTGTACTAACTAGGCTGACCTTCAGTTGATACCGGGAGACTAAAAGAAATATTGTGCCCAGGAATGTTCAGGAAGGAATCTTAATAAAATGTTTGACAGTGCAAGGATTTAAACCCAGGACTTTAAAACTGCTGAGCACAGGCTTTACTACTGGACTCTTCCCACAGGGGCTAGAATATCTAATTTTAAGACACATCCATGCCATTTTTTATCTTTAGTGACACATGTCAATGTGGCCTAGTGGAGAAGATTCCTTTCTGAGAAAAATTTGATTCATTTAAAAAATCATAGTGAAGTTTGTGAACAAGGAAAAACAAAGAAAAACCAAGGAAATTAGAGTTTGAAATACCTTAAAAGTAAACATTATAGGGCTGCAGAGAGTATACAAAAACATATGCTCCTTCATGAGAAAAGAGATTTTAATACTATCTGATAGTACTATCAGATGTTAGAAATACTAAAACGTTACTTCAGTATTGGTGTATTCTCAATATCATTGAGACTATGCCAAATATCTGATATGTTAGTTTGCTAAGAGAAGGCAAAGATCATTACCCAAGCAATATGTTTTATTTTGTTTTATGGTGAGACAAAGTAGTTGACATTTGTCAGGAGATACAAGAATGGGCTATTATAGTATCTTTGGCAACAAAACCAAGTCCTGCACTATTTTCAGGATAGATACAAATTGTGTTTTCAAGTCTGTGATGATGATAAAATAAAGAAAAATGGGGACATACTTAAGGCTAGAGGGTCATTGTTAAATCTCATATTATTAGAGCTCATAGAATAAATCATTCTTGTTGGAGTAAAATAAATGTCACAAATATTATGATTAGTACATATTATTTGTGTTTATTCTGCACACACCATAAAATGTCTATAATTTACTAGTGTTCAATTTCTAGATGGCATACCAAAAGTGGAAACAGTTCGAAGGTCATTAAAATGCAATCGATTTAATCAAGAACAACTGTTAGAACAGTTGAGTTCTACCAATGGAGTGGAACCACCATGCTCAATTTTGTTTCTTCATGGTTCAATTTGCTAATAGAGGGAGCTTAATGAAGTAAAAAGAACACACACTTCAGAGCTTAAAGTTCAAGTGAAATAGGCACAAATTAGAAACTCTGCATTCTCAAGAATTTTATCCAACTTGGTAATTATCTTGGCAAAGGAACTACATCAGTACCTATTAATTTGAAGTAGTTATGTGTACAGTATATATATTTACTGCTAATATGCTAAGTGACTATATAAGTATATATATAGTTATATAGTTTACTTTTACTATACTATATAAGTATATATAGTCACTTAGCATATTAGCACAAAGACTTTAGAAAAGTATTAATGGGGTTCTCCACCATGATGATGACACTCTAAAAATATCCCTTATCTACTGTCACATAGAAAGTATTATTGCATACTTTTTAAGTGATTGTAGGAGCCTGTCTACTTTTATAATACTTCAACATCTATGAAGAAGTTATGGACTGAAGTATAGCTCTTAGAACACTAACCAAAGGAATCAAAATAGACAGTTCTACACTACACTGTTAGAGGAAATAATGCCACTTTGCTTGAGTTGTACTTGGGTTTAGGATTCACTTTCCTAAACAGTGATAATGCTTTAGATACACTGCACTTTTACATATCTCCTTTATTAACATTTCATGTTTGATGTCGATATGAATCTGAGCATAATGTTGAGAGAATCTTTTTGCTAAAAAGGTCTCAACTTTCAAATTTATGAGTAAAAAAAAGTAAATATATGTTTATTATAGTTCTATGCTGATTCAATGTCTTTTAGCTCTGTAAGAATGAATTTAAGTATTATAAGTTAACTAAATAACTATTCATGCCTAATGCAAAATGTTATAGTAATTTTGGAAAAAGTCTGTTTATTTTCTGCTTTATAATACACAGTAAGTTTTGGTATAAGTACCAAAGAAGAAATAAAATGTCCTCTCCTGTCTAGAGTGTGATTAAAATATCTATTTGCAAATATATGCATTTATATACAAATAGATACATGGAAATATTTATATATTTTATATACAAGTAATCTATATGAAAATATTTCAGAATTATACATTCTTCTTTGAAATAGACTGTCATGAACGATCAAAAATTAATGGTTATACAGAAATATAATAAAATTGAGAATTGATTGACCAAACATGTGGGAAGCAAAGTCACATTTTACTCCAAAACCACATAGAAACCTTGTCTCGAAAAATCAAAAAAAACAAAAAACAAAAAAAAAACAAAGTCACATTTTATATTTGACTTAGATATAGTTTAAGCATGTTTATTTTGATGGTTTTTTCATACAATGCTTGGCTAGATTTTTGAATAATGTTCTTGCTTACATGGCCCAACAGGATGGTTCAGTTTAACCCAAGGGATACAAGACACTTTCTTCTTTCCTTAAATTAACTTGCTTTCCTTTATGTAAATCTGAGCACCAGAATATTGCTGCTAAATTATCTTTACCACTAACTATTAGCTAGCCATGAGGATAATTTTAGCAGAGGTTTGAAATTAGGCAATAGAATAAAATAGAATGATTATCTTGTCTAGACCCTAATTTATACTCTTCTTTAAAGTTAAGCTTAGCCTTTTCCTTGGCTCTAAGACCAAAGAAGACAAAAGATTGAGACCTATGATTAAGTCAGCCAAAAAATGTAGCTAAATCAAGCAATATCTGTCTTTGCATATTTGTTTTCTCTCCATCTTTTAACCAGTTCTGCCTTTGTGTTTCCCATCTTATGTGTCTTGACTACTGCAGGAATATAAAAATTCATGTAATATATATAACATGATATATCAACCATTCTAACTCTGCCTAATCTTGATCTGCCCTGTATTTCTGTTCCACCTAACTCTCACTAAAAGAATTCATTCAAAGAAAAATTGCATTGAAACATTTTCTAAAAGAATTTTTTTCTGTGGATTTATTTAGTTCTCAAGGAAGAGATACTCAGAAAGCATTTTGGGTATAATGTGTGGCTATCAGTTGAAGAAAGGAGAAGGAAATAGGCCAAAGCAGACAAAGAGGTTGAGTTGTAATGAAAGCCTGAAAGGGCTATGGCTGAGACACCAGGAAGCTGTGGCACAAATGCAGTTACAGCCCTAAATGATCAGTTCCATGTGCCCATGACTTGCTCTGTCAGCTCATGGGTCTCCCAGGGGAGCTGTGAATTTAGGGACAGCTGCTCCCAAACAGACAGTTGGAGACAATGTCGACAAGACTCCCCACAGATGAGCAGAAAGTTGTCTTTGAAGAACAGTCAAGATGAAATCTTTCTGCGTCATCTGACTCATATGGTCAAGTAATTCATACCAAAGTCTTGTGTGCTAATGATGTAATTCAGTGATTGCTTAAATATAATCCTTCAAATAAGTGTTAGGAACTACCCTCAGGGGAAAAAATGCATTCAAGTTCTTTCCTTCCTTCTTTCTTTTCCTTCCTTCCTTCCTGCTTCCCTCTCTCCCTCCCTCCCTCCCTTCCTTTATTTCTTTCTTTTTTCCTTTTTTGAGTGTTTTTACACATTGTTTCTATATAGCCCTGATTGTCTCTAAACTCACTTTGTAGATAGACCAAGTTGTTCTGGAACTCACAGAGATCTACCTGCCTTTGCCTCCCCAGTGCTGAGATTAAAGGCATGAGCCACCACCCAATGGCTTTTCCGCAAGTTCTGTAATTATATGAAACATAGTATATTACACAATTAAAGAATTTCCTTTGCTGTAGGATTTATACTTATTCACATTAACCCTTTTAATATTTACTACATAATGACATACCAAGAATAAGCACATAGGTATTTTCCAAATTAATACAGTTATTTTAAATAAAAATATGTTCGATATATTTTAAATACATGAGTTGTTTAAGAATAATAACTCATAAGACACAATTTAGAAAATTTACTTACACAGTTCAGTTAATAAAATATGCATGTTTAGAAGTCTTCTAAAAACAGAAATCGTAATGAAAAAATTGATGCAGATACCATTAAAGTACATGTCACAAAGAAAAATGCTTCTATGATTATTGTAGACAAGGTCTCCTTGGAACCCAAGAACATTGCCTGTTGTGTCAAGAAAAAATGAACGAGAGTGAACTAGGATTCTTGTTCATAGAAAGCAAAGGAACAGTAAGTAGCACATCAAATAAACCTAGGCAGCAACTACTGTGCTTTAGAATTTTCCTTCAAGGAGTCAGGTCTCAGACTCGAAAGTCCAGAGCCATCACCTTAAACAACGCGTTAGATACCAACATGGGCAAGGAGGTACTGAAATGACCAATCACATTCATCATATTTGAAAGGACTGATAAACTAATATTTCTGTGGCTAGATGATTTTCAAGATGGTGATAAAAATACTCATTGTAGAGTCAATAAATTTATTAAAAATAAGACTTCTAAATGAAAATTATTGTATATTTGTTTTATAAACACTTGGTGAACATTTAAACAATTTTTCCACCTAATAATTCTGCTAAAATAACTTGATTCTATTTTTAATTGCAAATTTTAAGGACTAATTAATGTAATAATAAAAATATTCTTAAATTTTTAAGTAATACAAGATATGCCAGACAATTTATGAGCATCTGATAGGTTATGTATCAAAATGTTAGCTGACATTGATGTTGTTTTGTTTAGTCTTCCTTGAAAAGATAGCTTCCTAGGAATCTTGGTGAAGTTCTCTTAGAGGAAACACTGTCTGCGTGCCACCGAAGGCTATTTTGATCACATTTTAAAGAATTTTATCCTAGCTTCCTTGGCATTTCTATCAGAGCCTTAAATGAAACCATTCATTCTCCCATTTCTTCCAGCCCCATCCCTCATCCATTCGTCAGAGAGGGTAAGGCCTTCCATGGGGAGTCAACATTAAGTTGAAGCAGGACCAAGCTCCTTCCCCCTGCATGGAGGCTGAGTAAGGTATCCCACGATAGGGAATGGGCTCCAAAAAGCCAGTTCATGCACCAGTGATAGATCATGGCCCCACCGCCAGGGGCCCCTCAAATAGACCAGGATATAAAACTGTCTCCCACATGCAGAGGACCTAGTACAGTTCCAAGTAGTCTCCAGAGCTGTCGGTCACATGAGTTTTGTTCAGTTGTCTCTGTAGATTTCCTCGTCATGATCTTGACCTCCCTTGTTCATATACCCCCTCCTTCCTGTCTTTGGCTGGTTTCCTGGAGCTAGGCGTGGTGCTTGGTTATGGGTCTCTGCATCTGGTTTTCTGCATATGTGTAACAGTGGTGTAGCTTGGTCTTCTTGTGGTGCTCTTAATGGTGAGGACAGGAGTTGGCTTTTGGAACGCTGTTCCTCATACTGGGTTTCCCTACCCAGCCTTAATATTTGCCAGGACAGGAACCAAAAGCTACGGAGGAACCAAAAACCCTGTCTCGGGAAAAGAAAAAAAGAAAAAAAGTAATATTTGCCGAGGTGTTTAGTCTTACTGTAACTTGATTTGCTATGTTTTGTAGATATCCATGGGAGGTCAAACTTTTTCTAATTAAAAACAGAGGAGCAGTGGATTTGGGAGCAAGGGCAGAGGTGAGGTGGGGGACTGAGTGACTGGAAGGAGAGAAGGGAGGGGAAGCTGTGGACAGGATGTAAAACAAGTAAATACTTTAAAAATGTAAAAAGAAAATGCAACATATTAAGAGTTTTATATACCCATTTGAAACTCATTGATTAGTAAGAAGATGATCCTGCATGTTGTAAGGACCTTCTTTTGCTTACAGGTGCATCCCTGGCATCTAAAAAAGCTACTGACACATTATAAATAATAGATACTTTTTCAGAAAGTAAATAAAGGTTTAAGGATTCATTTTCATATTAATCTGACAGTTCTTTAATAAGTATTTTTAAAAGTGAGAAGTGTGCTTTTTGGTGCTAGAAAAGTTAAATATCAGAATATCTGGATATTCACTAATAGACTTTTAAGTAATTAACAGATAGTCATCATTATTAAGATAATTTCAAGCAATTGTTGTGATCTATGATTTAAAAATGCTTATTCTGTAACTGACTATGATGATATAGCAGGCATTTACGGCATAGAAACAAGAGGCACTAGGAAGTAATTAACCTATGTAGAGAACACTTGAGAGGAAAGAAACAGCCATATTTATGTGTAAGAGTTAAAAAGTTTAGGAGGGAGGTATGAAATACACTCAAAGGGGTATACAGAGAACGGTGTACACATTTTGACTTACACTTTTCTGAGGTTTTCTGACATTTTCAGTTTTTGAGGGAGTCTCATTTCTGCCAGCTTTGGCATCTGATGGGAGGAATGCATCAAAGAAAATGATCTTAAAATTAGGTTTACAATAAGTGAAGCAAGGCCCTAATCATAGAGTAAGTGTTCTAGAAATAATGATATACAACATCAATGCTATATAAAGCTGCGTTTTCTTGATAAAACTATATACACTTATTTTCATTTTTTTCTTTTTAAGATTGTAATATAATTATATCATTTCCCCTTTGTTTCCATTCCCTAAACACTTTCATATACCCATCTTTTCTCTTTATCAAATTCATAGCATCTTTTCAATTAATTTTTACACATGCAGACATACACATATACAGACATATATATGCATATGCATATATTTCTAAGTACATAAATTCAATCTGTACAGTTTGTATGTTGATTAACATCAATTGCATGCTTTCAGGATTTTTAGGTAGAATAACAAATTAGGGACGACTGAATCATCCCTATGATCACCTCTGAATACTAGGCTCTCTTGGTCTAGGAAAAGCCTAGACTTCATGGATGTATGGAAAAATAAATATATTTTAAATTCTATGTGATATTAATTTTAATATTTTAGCCACAATTGCTGTCTAAATTTGTCTAAATAACTTGTTTGGTTAGGAAATAATGATGACATCATGGAATATATTAAGGCAAACAGTCTGATGTTTTCAGTCAGAGGTAGAATCTTAGCAACTCTACTGACCTGTGTTTCCCTATATGCTCTTTTAAATTTTTTTCTCTTCTGTGCCACTGTGCACATTAAGACATAAGCAAGCCTATGCATGAGCCACGTAATGTGATAATCTGAAACCTTTTCTTTTATTCCAAATGCTTGACATTCTATAAAACACACACTAGTATTTTATAAAGTATCTTTTTATTTATTCAAAAGCCCAAGTGTCTTTGACTTCCTGTTACTGTGGAGAGACACAACAACCATGACAACTCTTATAAAGGAAAACATTTAGTTAGGGCTGGCTCACAGTTCAGAGGTTTAGTTCATTGCTGTCATGGCAGGAAGCATAGAGGCATGCAGGCAGATACAGTGCTGGAATAGAAGCTGAGAGTTCTACTTTCATATTGGCAGGCAACAGGACGTGAATATCATACTAGACCTGGCTTGAGCATCTGAGACCTCAAGGCCCAACCCCTTGTGAAACCCTTCTGTCAATAAAGACACTACCACACCAAGTATATTTCGTTTATGATAACTCATTCAACATACTTGCCATTTGGAGACAGTTCTATGTAGATAAATATGTCAGGTTCCAGTAAAATGTGAGCAGTGCAACTAAGAGGGGGATTCTGCCCCAGACACTAGACCTCGTTAGGGATGTGTTCTAGTATTCTAGATATATGTTGATTACTGCCCCAAGCTCCTTCCACGGTCTTTTATTCAAATGCTTCAAATCAATAGATATTTATGTGTTTTTTGATAACAGTTTAGATGATTATATTTCCCAGTCAGGATTATAAATCTAAGGCTTTACTCCTGTGAAAAGTTACAAGTAATTTTGAAAATTTGACAAGCCATTGTATGTCCCAGGGTTCTAGAAGTTCTAGTTTGCTGTTCCCAGATCCCTTAATAGTGTACCAGAATTCACCTTCATGTCAGATTCTTAGTCTCTAAATGAAATATGAATAAATATATCTTACTGGAAAAGTGCTATTTTGACAGGAAACATCTTCATTCACCCTTACATAATTACATGTCTTCTTGACATTTCTCGGGGAGCCGTGCCTTATAGATTCAGTTTCCAGGTTTCTTCGCCACAAAGACTCAGATAGATGGGACACATTCTGCTAAAAGCATTCCAAAGATAAGAACTCTCCAGTGAAAGCCATAATTTGTGTGCCAGTAGGACACTATTACCATGTTTACAAGGAATCTTGGCAAGGTTGTCCTCTTTCTTTTGTGGAGTTGGCTTCTCCCCACTTGGGGGAAAATAGAGACTTCTGACCAGGATGTGACCCATGTGCCTCCCAGATGTTTGGGATGCTTCCCGTCCTTTGATCCATGCTTTCTGAAGGGTTTAACCAGTAGACTGTAAGATGCATTTGCAGGTAGAGTGCCCCAGTTTATTGAAAGTTAAAGTGGAAATCCTATAAAGGAACTCCTTCTTTTTGGCTTTGTTTTCTATTGTGAGCCCAGTTTATACCTTTCTTCTGAGGTGATCTGTATAGTGCCTTCTGACCGACAAAGCCAGAAAATCTCTGAAATCTCTATTTCCAATTAGAGTAGAAATGAGTTTATAAAACCTATATATGTTTATTATGAATCCACAGTACCCAAACTGAGGAAATACATAACAAAATGAAGGTGGTTCTGATTACAGAAACAAAAATTTAAACAGAATGTATATTCTGTAGCAAATTTTTCCTGTTGCTCCTTGTCAGTCAGAGAACAGGCACATGAGAGTCTTTGAGAAGTTGCTTTGTTAGAAAAATTTACTATGAGACATTAAAATCTTAATTTTAATATGTTCAAAATAATTTTGAAGCTTACAAGTTTCTACAAAGAGTTTGTGGAAAAAGCAAAATCCAACTTTAAATTTATAAAAACAAACTTTCAGAAAATATATTTTTAAAAAGACAAAATATTTAAATTTATCAATAAAACTGGGGTAGAGTCTGAGGATATTAGCATTTAGCATGTTTGCATAGCTGGCTCCCACCTTTAGCACTATAGTAAAAGCCAGGAGTGGTCAAGAACTGATGTGGGATTCCCCTCTGAATGCTGTGAATATTATTGGTTAATAAAGGAACTTCTTTGGGTAGTGGAGAAAACTAAACTGGATGCTGAAAGGAAGAAGGCAGGATCAGAGAGAAGCCATGGAGCTGCCAGCTGAGACAGACGTACAGAAACTTTGCTGGTAGGCCACAACCTCGTGGTGAAGCATAGATTAATGGAGATGGGTTAAATTAAGATGTAAGAGTTGGCCAATAAAAAGCTAGAGCTAATGGGCAAAGCAGTGATTTAAATAATATAGTTTATGTGTGATTATTTTGGGCTGAGCAGGAGGGAATGAAACAAGTGGCCTTCCCCAACAGAGAACACCTGTGATTCCAACACCAGAGAGGTGGAAACAAAAAAATCAGCAATTCAAGACCGTCTTTCACCGTTGGAGGGCAGCATGGGTTACGTGAGATCTGGTCTCATTTTCCATTATAAAGAAAGTCCAATGCAGCCAGGGTACATGAGAGCTTGTTTCAAAACAAACAAACATGCACGCATGCAAGCAAGCAAAAAGCAAGGGCTTGGAGAGTGTTAACATTTAATCCTCAATTTCTCCATATTTGTCTAGAAATACCTTGATTTTGAGGAAGAAATTTCATGGCATGTTTAAGTGTAACCTGAATATATGTGAACTTGAGATGTCTGCTTTTAGGCCACCTATTGTTGATTATATTTGTCAAGAATTCCTCTGAGTTTAAAGTTAGCTATAAAGAGATACTTCCTCAGTTAGAAAAAAACTTTTTTAGAGATGGATAAACTGATATTCCACAATTTTGCATATTTTTATTATAAACATGATAAGAACTATTGACAATTTCCAATTATATCCAGTTACAAAAATAGAATTTGGAGGCAAGTACATTTACCTGCTAAGCCATCTCCTATTGTGTTGTACCTGATCTTTTTAGAACTGCCTTCTTTTGTCATTAGTTTATTTAATTATTGGTCAGTTTAATGAATGCCGTATTATTTTTTTGGTTTGTTTGTTTGTTTTTTGAGACAGGGTGTCACTGTGTAACCTTGATTGGCCTGAAAATGGCAATAAAGACTAGCCTTGCCTTGAATTCCCAGAAAGCAGCCTTACTCTGCCTCTGAGTAGGGATTTAAAGCTCTGACCACCATGTCCAACCAAATCCTTATTCTTCAGGAAAAATTTTGGAAATGCTAGAAGGGTACAGCACTTATTCATTTTTTGCTGTTTGTTTTATTGTTATATTTCATTTACGCCTGCAAATAGACTCAGAAATCTATCCCTCAATTCCATTCAGATAGTAAATACCATTAATGTCCACGGGAATGATAATGAAGTAGTGGTAGAAGCTTACAAGTTTCTACAAAGAAACTGTAAGTGGGTGAAAGGATACCTGCCTGGAATAGGAAGTAAGAGGATGCTTAGGTCTCAATAAAACCACATTTTACTTAAATCAGAGAATTATAAATAAATTACTCTAATTCTCAGTGAAATGTGATTATCTTGTTATCTGTTATAGTGAAAATACTAATTTAATAATAAGCTGAGTACAGACTTTTCCAATAGGGGGTCAAAAACAAAGTGTACAGCCTCCTCCACTTCCTCCTCCTCTTGCTCTCCTCCTCCTCATCTTCATCCTCATCCTACTCCTCCTCCTTTTCCTTCTTGTTGTTCTTCCACAGCTTTTCCTGTTATATACTTATACAGTATTTAGGTTTTGGCATATTTTTCTTATATAAACTTGTAGCACAAATTATTGCTAAGAAAAATTAAATATCCCACAACTGTAAGTTGTCTATGAAGTTTACAGATGCAGCTATTTATATGCTAGAGTTACCGTATGAGTCCTCCTTAGAACATTCTTGGGAATAATGTCAGTTCTTTCTGTTGGCAAGCTAGGAAAAACCAAGTAACGTTTTCTGTCTCATGTCCTCACAGACAGTTCTGCTCTTTGGAAGTACAAGTTGCCTGTAGCCACGTGGAATGGGATTTCTTCATTTCCATTTCTCTTTTTAAATATAATGTCCCAAACTTCATAAAATATTTATTACTATGTATTCTTCATTTTCAATCTTATTTTGCAGTTAAATCAAAACAAATAAAATGGGAATGGTGTTCTGAAGTAGAATTTGTGAGAGAGACAACTTCTACAATTAAATGTTATAGTCTCTACCATATCTGAAATAGGTAGAAAGTTTGTTGATTTGACATAGGGAGTAAGAACCACAAGTAAAAGAGTATATTTTTATTCATAAGTGATTATTAAATTTGCATTTTAGTAAAAGGCTACAGTTCAAGGAAAATGACAGTAAAAACATGAGTGGCTGATATCCCTGAGAAGGCTTGCCTTCACCATTCTAGAGTGAATTTCAGTATCTTAAGAGAAAAGTGATTTTCAAAACTTTTTCCTGCTACAATTCCTTTATATTTTAATGCATTTTACTCCCCACAGCGTTTTTTTTTTTTACCTTGGAGACTGTCATTGCTACATTGGCTATATTGTACAAGAAGATCTCAAAAGAGATAATTATTCATGACTGTTGTAAACTGTGAGATTAAGCTATTTAGAAAAGTAATTCGAACAGAAATAAAGAAATAGAAAAGCATTTGAACATTGTTTTTTCTTTGTTAGAGATACATTTTCTGTTCTCCATGAATCCTTTATTTTTAATATTTTCTTCTGTTCTGCCATGTGTAATTAAGCCACATTGTATTCAAAATGGAACTACTCATGCATTTCAAGTAAGGAAGATAGAGTGATGATCTTCACTGATTTTATTTAAACTCTCTTATTCTGATATTTTTTTATTTAACTTCATTTCTATGCTTATATTTTGAAGTATTAATCAAAGTGTGTCATGTAGTGTCAGTGTCAATGAAATGTAGACTGTAGACAGAACTCTACACTGCCCACAGTAGTCTGACAACTTCTCAAAGTATTTTACCCAGGTGTAGATCAGATTATTGATTTCATTTTGGAAAAGAATTTTTGGACATTAAAATATGATTGAAAGCTGCAATTTATTAAGAAGAGATTTTAAACATAATATTAAACATGGGAGTTAACAGAAAGAGAGACAACAGGAATAGGGAGAGTCACACTGAGGTGTTTTAGTAGTAGTCATATATAGAGTTTTGGTTGCTCTTAAGTTATATCTTTTCAGGGTAGCTGAGAATCATTTCCTCTTTTTGGTAAATTTAATTATAGGGATATTATAGGCAAAGCCATGAGACACAAAGATCACACAATAGTGTTAAGGAACTTTTAACTGTAAATGGATTTCCTGAGATTTCTAGGAATGGTAGGTTTACAACTGTGAAAGAAGAAATTCCATGTATGCTCAGAACTTAAGCCTGAGTCATTGCTGCTTCATGTTCTTGTCTGAAGCCTCTCCATGAAAGAAAAACTATCTCTGTGAATACAAATTTCACAGCACATCATAGTGATTGTGCTGGAAAGCTTGACACTCAAATTTGCTCAGAGTTGAGGGGGCTTATTTCCCATATCTCATTAATTTTCCTCATCTGAACTCATCATGAGTCTGACCCTTTTGCAAGATGTAAAAGGCTCTTAGTGCTTACTGCTTCAAGGGACACATGATCAGGGAAAGATGGCTCTGTGGTCACTGTGAAAAGCTTCAAAAAGTTGTCCCTCAGTAGGATGCAGGAATTGTAGCAAGAAGAATTGAAGACCTTTTATTTTCACTGTAAGAACTTCAAAAAATAATCTTTCTTTTTATTTTTCTGAGGAATAAAATCTGGATGGAAGAAGAGGATTTAAATAAAGTCTTAATAGTCTTTGAAAAGTAGATACCTGCTCATATCTCATAATTGATTGAGGTCAATATAAAAACCCTATAGAGCAGTGGTTCTCAACCAGTGTGTCTCAGCTCCCTTGGGGGTTGAACAACCCTTTCATGGGGCCATGTAGCAGATATCCCACATATAATATATTCACATTATTATTAATAATAATAGTAAAAATATTACATAAAACAGTTTTATGGTCGGGATCACCACAACATTAAGAACTGTACTTATTAAAGAGTCACAACATTAGGAAGGTTGAAAGTCACTACTATAGAATATCTGAGGTGTCTGCTGAAGACACACGAATAGAAAGAGAAATGCAGGTCTCCCCTCCAATTTTCTTGTAATAGGTGACTGTCTAGTAAAATGACAAATAAGAGTAATGTGGAAAACATATGAAGTGTTGGATAATAGCATCTAGTTTCTTCATGGTTAGTGTTCACCAGACTAACAAAAACCTCTCTGAACTGCCTTTAGACACTCACTAAACACAAAGTAGCAGTGGCAATCAATTCATGTAGGTTCTAAATTGTTAACCATGGCAGGAGAGTCACACAGAAGCCATGTTTATCAGATTAGAAAATAATCATAAGGAATGAATGACTATATTGGTTCCACTGAGATTTTAGGTTTCACGTGCTTAGCACTTACCAATGGAAAGATGGTTTTATACTATCCAGTTGTTCCTCCATGACTGAATTTATGCGTTATGTTTTATACGTATAGGGAGGTTTCTATTGTGTTAGGTTTTCATAGTATTCCTCAAATGCACCTTAATTTTAGATGTCTCTCCATATATTTCCTCCCACTATGAGCTTCCCCGTTCTAATCCCACCAGATCCTCTCACTCCAGACCCTCATCTATAAATATCTGTTCTCTTTCCCTTCTGTAATGAGTACTATCTGTTCCTTATAGTTCCTTACTCTACATCTACCCTCTGTTGTTCTATGGATTGTAGATTGGTTACCATTGACTTAACAGCTAATATATATATATTATATATATATATATATAACAGCTAATATATATAATATAATATATATATATATAAACTATGGTATGTAGTCACATATATATATATATATATGTGACTACATACCATAGTTTGTCTTTCTGGGTTTGGGATACCTCACCAATAATTTCTTTTTGTGCTAAGGAGGTTAAACCTAAGGTCTCAATGGAACCAATATAGTCATTCATTCCTTATAATTATTTTCTAATCTGATAAACATGGCCTCTGTGTGACTTTCTTGCCATGGTTAACAATTTATAACCTAGATGCCTCTTTTTTGTTCCATTTAATGATTTAATGATGCCCCTTTTTTTTAACATCTTGGTAATGTTTCATTGTGAAATGTACCACATTTTTTTTAATCCATTCATATGTTGAGGGGCATCTAGGTTGTTTCCAATTTCTGAATTTTATGAATAAAGCAGAATTGAACAAGTTTCTCCATGGTAGGATGAAGTGTTCTTTAGGTTTATGCCCAAGAGAAAAAGAGATTTATCTTGAGATAGATCAACTCCCCTCTTTCTGAGAAACCACCACTCTGATTTCCTTACTAGACAAACAAGCTTACACTCCCACTAACAATGTATGGGTGCTCCTTTTATCCCCTTGCTTATCTTACCTGAAATGAGACAATCAACATTAAGAAAGGATTTAAAACCCGTTTCCACAGAAATTGTTGTTTTAAAATACATCACACCCTAATATAATCAATCTGAACCAAACTGAAAACATTTCAAAGGTAAGCACAAGAGAGGCTTTAATGTACTGTCTTGAAATAGCACTTGTACTACGGCATGAAGGACTCTTTTGTAATCCTCATGATTGCTTGCAGATTGCATTTCCTTATGCACAGGTTCATTATCCAGAGTAGATAAGGAGTTTCCAAAGCTGCCTTCTAGAGATTATCATCATTCATTATACTTACTTTCATTCATTATACCTTACAAATTTAATTACCATGCTCAAAGATGTTAGATGAAATGGTTATTTTAAAATGATCATAGATGAAATTTCCCATAATATTAAAATCAAGAAATGACTTTCTCACACTTAGAAATATCTCAAGGTGGATGACAGTATCACAAAAGAAATTTCAATGCAAAAAATCCCATACTTTCAAGAACTTTAAATTTTCATTAAATGACAAAGCTCACAGTTAATTATATTACTGTCTTTGTCTTTATAAACCTAATAATTTTTAATTTTGCAATTTAAAATGTAAAAAAATTTTGTTCAGATGACCTGCTGTTTATTGAACAAGATGTATGATTGCACACATGCTCTTTTATAGCATCTGAAGATTTAGAGGTTAGAATTGCACAATCATGATGAAGAAAAAAATACATATCCTGTGTGTGTGTGTGTGTGTGTGTGTGTGTGAGAGAGAGAGAGAGAGAGAGAGAGAGAGAGAGAGAGATGAGCACTTCCCACACAGATAAAAGAAGTATATATTTTGTGTGTCATGAAGTGCTATGATTACAAGCCTCACTGTGATTGGACTTCTCTTTGTATATAATTTTTGCTTGTTCTTTCTTTTTTCTTTATTGTGATTACATGCTTCAATGATTTATGATGGTAACAGTAAGCCATAGATTCCAAGGCAATAAAATTATTATATTGGAGACTTCTACTTGTCTGCAATATCTTCTGACAAAGGAAAAGTGATTTTTTGGGGGGGGGGGTAGAAAGAGGAATCTTTTCAGTATCATTCTCAAAGCAATTGCTGGACCTTATATTTTGGAATCAATTACCAATTAATGCTATAATAATTTTTATCATATTGAAAGGAGTGAAAGATGTCTCTTTATCCTGATATATGTATTTTTAAAATAACTTTACCACATTAGAGAAAATCAAATAGATACCACATCAAATGTGGTACATTTACCTGTGATATGAGAACAAATGTCCTCATCTCTACCTTTACCCATAGAGCCTCACTTATATTTAAGATTTTGTTGTTTATTGGTTAATGAGTAGACTTCAACTCAACAGTATCAGGTATAAAGTATAAACACCTGGTTAGGAAGAGCTGGCAATATGTTGAAGAGGATGTTTAGCATGAAAAGTTGATAATTCACAGTTTTCAGTTACTACTCTTCACTAGAATTGTAAAGATTGTTTAGAAAATACCAATTCCCAGACCACCCATTTACACTTCACTTTTAGTTTGTTGAGCGTGACACACAAACATGGACAGTTTCTTTGTGCTGTTGAAGTACAACCATGACTAAGATAAAGTATCAGTGTGTAATGGGAAGAAAAATTGGCAGTTCCCTTTATCAGCAACCTGAGATCTGTAGTCATTCAGACTTCCTTTACTTGTGACTTCAATGAAATGCACTCATAAAAACTAAATCTCATAAAAATTAGTTTCACAATTTTTCCTTGAGATTTCTAAGAACTACTATGATCTCATTACTTTAGGAAAGGTTAGTCAAACATCTGCAGGTGTTTTTGAGTCAACAGAATTTTATGTGGCTAAATGCTTATCTGTATATTTGCAACTTCAAATGTGTATTTCTCAGGGTACTCTAGAGTAATATGGAGAGTCATTAGTGGGACTTAAAGACTATCATCCAACTAAATCATCAATAACTGGCTATGGATGGAAAGTCTAACAATCCAGAAGTTGTTCAGTCCGTGATGCTTGATGTCTTACCTGGTCTTCAGTAGGCCCTGCAATCCCAGAAGTAGATTTAAGAAGAAAGAAAGTTGCTAGCAAGACAAAGAGCAAAGGGGTCCTTCTTCAATATTCATATATAGGCTTCCAGCAGAAGGTACGGTCCTTATTAAAGTTGTCTTCCTGCCTTAATAGTGCCAGGTTTATTGCTAGTCCCATAATGGCTCTCTCAATCAAGATATCTCTTTCCTTGCTCTCAATTTCTCTCCTTCTTCCATCTTGACTATCCCATTCCTTCAAGTTCTCCTTCACCCTTCTCTTCTCTTCTTACACCCTCCCTTATCTACCCACCCCCGTGCTCCCAATTTTGTCAGGAGATCTTTTCTAGTTTCCCTTCCCATGGGGGATCTATATATGCTTCTCTTAGGGTTCTCCTTGTTACTTAGCTTTTCTGGGGTCGTGGACTGTAGGCTCTTTATCCTTTGCTTTATAACTGGCATCTACTTAGGAGTGAGTAGACACCATGTTCATCTTTCTGAGTTTGGGTTACATCACTCAGTATGGTTTTGTCTAGTTAAATCCATTCAATTCTTATATAATTAGATTGTTTAACACACTAGCAAATAATATCTAAAATGAACAATAACTGGCAATAGAAAATTTGCTCCACTTTCAAGGATTTGAACCACACAAATTACTTTCTAAGAAAAACTTTAAAAATTAATTGACTAAAATGATTGATCACTGCCTTAACAGAATGGTGGCTAATTAGCTAAGCTTTTCCTGAAAATGTAAGAAAAGAGTGGACTTTCACATATGCATTGGTAGTTATCACAGTACTTCAGATGGAGACCTCAAAAACTAAGGGAAAACACAAGGACAATATAATTCCATTGCCTCTTATTGACCTCATACTAAATGTCTTTCCCTTGCCCCATTATGGGAATATGAAGTGAAATTTATCCAATGTCTGAAAACAAAATTACAGTTACTAAATAATAACTATTGAATGTTTGTATTAATTTGGAAATTCAGCTCTGTCAATTGTTAGTCTTTCCAAATGTCAGTTTTAGTGCTGAAATGAAGATACTATTGAGCTATCAAAAGTGTATGAGCTTGATGTAAATGACAAGACATTCAATATTATCATTCACTTGGAGTATGCTTTCAATCAATAACTTTAAGTAGATCTCCTGTGGCGATCTTTGATTTCTTCTTTAGAGACTGGTAACATTTATCAATGAATGATTCTTAGCTTGCAAGCAAATATGCAGAATAGAGTTCTTCCTCTTTTTGGCAGATGCTCCTTTTCACAGAGTTTGCCCACGGCTGTTAGTTTTTCTTTGAATGTTTGAAGCCTTACACATTAACCACTATAACTGGAAATCATTGGAACATGACAGACACTTGAAGAAATTGCATCCCCTTCCAACAACTGCTTTCCAAGTCACACAGATATGTGAGCTACATCTCTCAGGTGTGTACAGTAACTTTACTAACACCAAGATATTTGACATCAAACTACTTTCTTTTACCTTTACTCCTATAACATTAGTCTGTAGTGCCAATCGTTTCTCTTAAATTAAAATATATCCAAGTACAAAATGTACATTTCACTGCTAGAAAATTTCAAATTTGGAGAAGACATGGTGCAATAAATGTACTATAGGCCAATGTAGGTAGTATAATTTAGTAAGTATAATTCCTTTTGATAAAACTATATGAAAATGATAAAATTATTCTCAAGTAAGAAGTGACATAACAAAAAAGATCCATAATGCTACATTGGATCAAGATCTTATTTAAATAATTCTAGCAATCAGTTGATATATTGGAATGAACTACTTAATGAAGGAACTATTTAAGAATAGTGATATGGAAAAAACAAAGCCAAGCCAAAAAGCTACTTAAGCTTAAAACGGCCACAGAAGAAGGAACACCACTTCTGTTCCTGATGGAAGAAACTTGATAATATAGAACACTTGAGAGGCCGGAGTGTAGTTGATGCAGCCATTGCCAAAACCTGGGTTGGGCAGAAAGGAACGGGAAGAATGTTTATTTGCCTCCTTCTCCTCCTGCTTCAGACTTCTTGCCTTTCATTGGAGAGAAGCCTTTTCAGGTTTTAAATCCTAGAGTACAGAGGAGGTCAGATAAACATGAGCAGGAGCAAATAGAGATATAGTCCCTGCGTGTGTGCCTGCATGCCTTCATTCGTCCATAAGTGTTTTGTGGAGAACAGTGCAGATTAATAACCTCATTGCAGTCAGAAACCATTTTCTGCATTCATACATGTGCATATGAGTTTAAAGAAATTCTTAATCCAACTTGAGAAAAATATGAAGAGCCATGACACAACAGTTCTTCAACTGCGGCAAAACACAAAATGCCATCACAAGCTTTGTTGTATAGTTACCTCAAGTCAGTTATTTCCTTCAAGGTTGTTTTCTGGTTTTATCTATGGAAGGAATCAAATAACCTTTTCAGCAAAGTCATCCAAGACTTATCTTTCTCTTCTTCATCAGATTACTTCGATACTAATTTACTATTAATATTGATTTTTATTTTTTGAGAGAAGATTTCTCTGTGTAACAGTTCTGGCTGTCCTGGAACTTGTTTTGTAGACCAGACTGGCCTTGAACTCACTGAGATCAGACTGCCTCTCCTCCAAAGAACTAGGATTAAAAGCATGTGCCACCACTGCCTGGCTTAATATTAACATTGAAATCATCAGTAATCATTTTTTAGCTTTAACAGAAAAAAATATGCTAAATTTCCACTTTTATGAAAAACAATCATGTTCCTTGGCAGAGGTGCTCTTCTCTCGCATATACAAAGATGTGCATATTTATTTATTTGTATATACATTATAAATATATGCATATTTACATTATAAATTGAATAAAATTATGAATCATAAATACATGCATATAAATATATACAGAGCAATTTATACATAATAAATATATGGGCATGTTTTTACTATATAAATAATAATATATATGAAATTGTGGTCGTGGGCTATTTTGTATCATAGGATTTGCAATTCACTCACACCCCCTCTTCTTTATTCTGAATTTCATAGTCTAGTATTCAGTAAACTATCATGTAAGACCTGTTTAAAAATAACAGTTTCTGACCTCCATATCCTTTAAGAAGAAAATATTTTGGAGCTTGTCATATCCTCTGGTTGTGGCCTGTTTAAACTGTGTACTGGGAACCAACTCAAGTGGTGTTTTGAATAGGAAAGGACACCCTTGGCTCATGTATTTGAATGTTTGGTTATTAGGAAGTGGCACTACTTGACAGGAATTCTGAGGTGTGGCCTATTTGACTAGGTATGACCTTGTTGGAGGAATTAATGTCATTAAGAGTGGGCATAAAAACACCTGTGCCTCCTTCCCTTCTCACAATCTATGCTTTCTTTTTTTGTAGGTGCTTGACTAAAGTCTCCTGATTTTCCAAATATTGTATCACAATTCAAATTCTTACAAATGAGATTATTTTTCCTCATGAGGGTGTTATTGGACTTTGAAAATTATTTGAATTTTTTTTTTTTTTTGGTTTTTCGAGACAGGGTTTCTCTGTGGCTTTGGAGCCTGTCCTGGAACTAGCTTGGTAGACCAGGCTGGTCTCGAACTCACAGAGATCCGCCTGCCTCTGCCTCCCGAGTGCTGGGATTAAAGGCGTGCGCCACCATCGCCCGGCTAAAATTAATTGAATTTAAGATAAGATGATAAGTTTGTCAAAAGCATGGGTAAATTATTTGTGAGTTGATATACTTTTAAGACTTTTAGATGAAAATAAGGTAAATCCTACTGAGATGTAACAAACTCATCTACATGTGGAAAATTATATATTTGTATAAGCATATAAACTGAGTTTATGAAAGTTTTAAGTTGGTTTCTCTGAGAAGCATACCCAAGTGAATCTTAGCTTGTGAGAAGTAAGCTAGAACTCACAGGATCTAACCCTGTGATAATATGGGAAGCAAGTCAGATTTCTATAGGACTGAATATCTAAAAAACCTATAAGCCTAGACTGTCCTTTTAGAATTGTCTACTTTTGGTGAGTCATGGATGAGCTTTTATACTAGGAAGCTACCACTCATTGGATGAAACCAGTTCAGAAGGAACACACCTCTGGATAAGTCATTTTTTTTTTTATCTGCTCCATTATCCAATAAGAATTGACTAAACACTGAGGGCAGAGGTTGAAAATGCTTCACCTAGTGGAGGGATCTAAGATCTAAGAAGCACTGCACATTAATCACTGTTGTCTACCTGGTTTGCTTCTTGGATCCATTTTCCTTTTGTAAGTTTCAGAGCCAGCACAACATAATGGCGATTTGGGTACGTACTGCCAACTGGGAAATGTGTCTCATACTTCTGTGTATCGTCTCTAGTATCTCTGTCGGGCTGGCAGATTACAGATGCAGTCTTTTAGAGTACATTCTCTAGTTCTATACCCAACATGCTATTCCTTTGCTATACACTGAGTATTTGGGTTCGTGATTAATTTATATAGAATACGATGTCAGAGAATCAATCTTAGATGTGTGAATATTGAACAGCTGAATGAATTATTTTAAACTAGTGCTACTTGATATCCTACAAACAACAAGGCAGAACTGTATTAAGTGGTATTCGTATCTGTCAGATCCTTTCAGGCAGAAAGGAACCTGAGTCAATCTTCTACCAAGTGGTTTAGTGTTTTCCTTGAGGGATAATGACATGTTCAAGACTATACTTCAGTTTCTGAAGTTGCCTTGGAGATTATTAAGAAATTGTAGTGTCTAGATAAATCTTAATAAATGAGACTTTGTGCCTTTGTTTCCATGCACACTATACTATCAGCTCCTGCCATTGTATAGAGATCCATTCATCAATTATTCAAATATTGGGAGAATATAAAACTATTGCTAATATGAACTCTCCATTGATTATTTTATTACTACTCAATTAAAATAATTATGGTTAACTGGCCTATAACATGTGACCTCTATTTGGGAAATTCTATCATCATCATGGCTAATAATGAGATGAGACTTAACACTTAGAAGTTGTGGATAGAGTAAATCCAACATATTTATGAATAGTACTGATGCTCTTTTCTCTTTACAACTTTGTTAAGTACAGTATCTTAAGCAATGTTCCACAAATCTCAGTCCTTTCCCAATTTGGGCATTGTTGTAGATTTGCTTACTATGGAAATTTCAGTGTGCTAATTTCTCTCAGCCTTGTTTTTCACTTCTCTCTTGTGTGGATGGTGTAGATACTGAACTCCCATTTTTGTAAATGGGTCAAGGATCAAAAAGAGCTAAACTTACATCTACCTCCAGTGAACTTTAGCTTTTAACTTAATAGATTTCTTCGTTCATGCTGGACTTGTGCTTCCTGTTTTACCCATGGCTTGCCTAACTTTAACTTCTATGGAAGTCATGAGGAAGTTTCTTAATATAGACCACATGTCCTTTTGCTCTAATCCCACAGCACATAGCAGGCTTTTTTACAATGTAAACTAAGATTGCAATGAATGTGTGATCGTTATGCCTCTATCAGAAACTGATGGTATAGTCATGCGTCTACATTCTCCATATGGATGTGCAAGCTTTGAGGAACACTTTCACTGACTATGACCTAGGTGAATATTTATTTACTGATATTCATCTCTATGATAAGGTGACACATAATTCATGCACATCAGAGTAGTGATGAAATCATCTCTGACAATCAACTAACACGTCATCAGTGTTGGCAGAGCATCTGGATGTAATACATACAGCAACATTCATGAATTTCAATTCTATCATCTGTTGCTACTCTAAGGACTGAATATTATTTTCTCTTCAAATTGTTCCAGATTTCATTCTATGATACATTTCATGTGGCATAACCAGTAGAGAACAAGGTACTGAAAAGCATTTCAAATGTAAAGTTTCTTAACTGGTGATTAAAAAAAGTGGTAGTATCCTATTTTATAGCAAAGCCCACTTACGCTCTATAATCATATATTTTGCTCTGTTTTATTCCTTGAAGAGTAGAAACTTAAGTGATTAACTCACCTTTGCTTCTTCAAAATTTTGCTCTCTTGTACTTGCAAATTTTGGCCTGATACTCAATTAAATGCAACATCTTCATAGCACCTGTTTTACTTTAAAACACATTGTCTTGGGTTATTTAGGCCTGGAAGCCAAACTTCTGCTTTGTTTTTGGATATGGTCTAAATTTACCTACTAGAGTTTTATTTTAACAATACAGCCTATTTGTAAACAGATATATAAAATCTGTCTAGAATGTGAAAGAATATTGTAACAGGAGGAGCGGGCCTGCTTTTTGTCCCAGCTGCCGTGCTAGCTTACACCCGAAATAATCACACAGAAATTGTATTCATATAAACACTGCCTGCCCATTATCTCTGGCCTCTTATTGGCTAACTCTTACATCTTGATTTAACCGATTTTTATTAATCTGTATATATCACCATGAGGTTGTGGCTTACTGGGAAAGATTTAGCATGTCTGATTTTGGCCGCTCCATGGCAGTTGTTTCTCTCTGCTTTCTTTTTCTCAGAATTCAGTTCTGGCTTCTCTGCCTACTTAAATTCTGCCCTATCAGGCCAAACAGTTTTTTTTATTGATTAACCAATGAAAGCAATACATAAACAGAAGTACCTCCTACACCATTTCCCCTTTTCTGTTTAAAAAGGAAAGGAAGGCTGTATTTTTAACATAGTAAAATTACATATAACAAAACAGTTATCAAGTAAGAATTACAGTTACAATATTTATATCTATTTTATCTTTTATCATAACTAAGGAAAACTATAACTATCTATCTATTGTTTAACTCAATCAAAGACTCCAGAAGGATATAATATTACCTAAGTAATTGACAGAGACATCTCACTGCCTGAACATTTACCCAAAGATTTTTTGTACTGTTGAGGCATCCATCTTTAGCCTACAGGCCCATTATATCCAGCAGACTTTTTTATGAAGCAGGAATTTTTAAAGACATTTCAGTCACTTTTTTCTGTATCCTGGAGATTGCCTCACGGACTCTTTTATGAATCAGGAACCCCGAAGGAGCACCTAACCTTTTGGCAAGTTTAGCAGTCTTCTCTCTGTGGATATTGCATGTCCAGTGAAGCAGACCATGCAAGAGCAGTTTCTTGCTCAAATGGCTAGCAAACTACATAAGGAGTGTCTTTGATGCCCATTTTCCCCTTGAAGTGGCTGGTGCTGCCAGGAACAGATGTGTGTTATTGTTATGAAAGTTCCTACATTATTAAAACATTTTAAATGGCATATTCTGTAGTCTTTGAAAGATATGAAGAACATTTATCCATCTGAAATGCACATCTAGAAAAGCTAACTAACATGACTACAAACTTGACTATTATAGATGATTATCTATTAACCTATATTTTTAAATTATACATTACATTTTAAATGAACTACATAATCACAATACCTTAATCAAGATAAGAAATATATATACATATAACAAAAATGACTTTAATTTATATCCATACCAATGCAAATTATTCATATCTATATCATAACCCCCTTTAAATATAAAAGAACATTTATAAACAATATTTGGGAATATGAACATAGTTATTTTTCTATTTTAGACTAGATTTTTGTTAGTTTTTTTTGTTTGATGGTGTTATTTTTTATTTGCTGTTATAAATGTTATGGATTGGGGTAAAGACTTTCTCATGATTTAAATTAACACTCTGTGAACATTTATCACAAACACTTTTATTATATTTGTATAGCATTATTGAGTACCTTGGGACTTATCAGCAACCTGTAATATAGGAATAACTTGGTTTTATAGCATAGTCTGAAGTTTGTGTGTTATATCAAATGTCCGAAAGTGAGTAATTTTTCCCAAATAAACCTACTTTAGCAATCAGAGACTAATTTTTAGGTAAATTACTGGCTATTTATTAGCTTGACACATGCTAAAAAGAAAAAAATAACCAGTGCTATTTCAGAAGATTAAATAACAAATTCTATATTTAGGGATTCAGTGAAAACTTTCTGATAGATTTCTATATAAGCAGCAAATACTTAAATTGAGAAAAAAAAATATTGAATTATTCAGAAATTTCTACCACTAAAGAAAAATGGTTATCATTATTTTACATTTGGAAAGGGTAAAGTAAGGTTCATAAAGTTGTAACCACATTTTTTAACTTTCTCTTATGAAGAAGAAATATCTATAGGATAAAAGAACAGAAAAAAATTAAATTAACTTCTTCCCAGTCTGTCTGGATATATTTAATTAACCCAATCACTAGTTTTTCTCTGAGTTCTACTTTGAACTCTGTTTAACATTAGCTAATTTTACTTTTATGAAATCAGAGAAACATATAGATTAAAATTGAGGGCAATTTGTGATGAGCTTGTGTATAGTGAGGGTTATGAAGACAAAGCATGAAGACATTTATATTGTAAACGAATTTGACTTGGAAATACAAAATTTACAAATAGCATTATGTATATCTATCTGAGATCAGTGTGAAAAGAGATGGTTTTTTAAGAAAGGAAAACAATATAGCCAACATATTATAACTGTATGTTTGGTGAAAGTCAAACAAGCAGATTTACATTACCAAATAATATGCTTTCATCTCTATTAAATGTGAACAGATGTGTTGACTGAGGTTTATGTCCTGCCCAATCCCACAGTCATTTAGTCCCAAAGAAACTCACAGAAGTCTACATTAATTATAAACTGGTTGGTCTATTAGCTCAGGCTACTTATTAACTAATTTCTACATCTTAACCCATAGTTCTTGTCTCTGTTATCCACCTGGCTAGATACCTTTCATCCATGAGGCATTCTCGTCTTGCTTGCTCTGTGTCTGGGTGACGACTACAAACTGAATTTTTCCTCTTCCTGAGATTCTCCTGTTCTCCTTATTCCACCTCTACTTCCTGCCTGGCTACTGGCCAATCAGTATTTATTTAAAATACAAGTAAATAAGAGGGTAGAGACCATTGTCCCACAGCACAGATGTTTCTTTTACCATCATTTCCTAATGAGTGTAGAGACAAACATTTGCATAGCATTTATATTCTATTGGCTATCACAAATAATTTAAAGGTTATTTATAGTAAACAAAAGGATGTCTATGCATCATAAGAGAATACCGTGCCATTCATACACTTAACAACTTGCAAATTTTTGCATTCACTTAAGCTTTTAGGACATATTGATGGATGACTATGGGAGATGGCAAGGAAATTATTCTGGACAGAGGAGGAATTGATTATCTAAAAGCATCATTTGCAATGGTGAGCACAATATGACTGAGACAAAAAGTGCAACCTTCTCATAAAAACACAATACAGTCAACTCATTCATTTTTGCAAAATAGAAAACAGTATGCACCGTGACAGCTAATTACCTGATTTAGCAATAGGTGACATTTCTTCCAATTTCCTCATTTCTTCGGTGAAATATTATAAGATTATTCACAAATATAAAGAAAGGAAGAAAAATTTTGAAGTTTTACTTGCAATGAAAAGATATAAAAGAAGTGCCTTGAGATTGGGGAATGAATGAGATACAGACTCATAGTATATTGCCAAGTACACGAAAGGCTCTTTTGGGGACAGTAAGGATGTTTGTTTTTGAACTAGTCACATCCTACTGTTCTAGTATAGTTATGTATCAGCTGAAAATTTAATATATCCAAGGTGTTATTTCTTTTAGTAGTCAATAGAGAAAAATAAAGGAAGGGATTTAAAGTAGTATTCAAAAAGAGAATTTTAATAATGAGCCATTGAGGCTTATTAAGGATATTTGAAAACAATGAGAAGAGTGAACTACAAAGAGCCAATTACATAAAGATCTTGAGGTTTCTTGGTGTCTAAGATGAAAGAATTGCAAATGTAGATACTGATGACATGGTAAAATCTTGAAACAGAAATCAAGAATATGTTCCAGCAGCAAGTTTTAGGTTATATGCAAGTAAAAGGACAGATCATTGTTGGTAAGAAATCAATGAATCATAAACTAAAGGGATAGTGTTGGTTGGATATAGAAGAATTGCTGGAAAGAAACTGTTTTGCAAAAGCTGATTGACTCAGTAGAACTTCAGTGATATAGAGAGGTCAGAATGTTGCAGGTGCAAAGCCTAATTGCAATTTATCTTAGTCAGTGTTTAGCTTCCTACATAGCTGTTCTTTGCTCACTAGTGTGTCAAGACAAACAAGCCAATCAACTGATAAATACCTTTGGAATGCATTAATTAAAAAAAGATGTCTCGATCATCCAAGGGGTAAGAATACAATCACATAACTTCTGGGACCTATAGCTGAAATTTCCCTGGCTAACTCTATTCTACCTTGCTGGGGCTTTCACTTATGTATTTTTTAAAAGTCTTGATTTATGACTTTCCTTGTTCAGTTACTAGAAAAGCTTCATAAACTTGCTTCTATATTGGAACATAGAATTTAGGTTAACATAAATCTGTGTTTCTGGGCCATGGTCACTCAGAAAAAAATTATTCTTAATCACTTTTCATGAGAGCAGTGTTTTTGCATCAGCAAATGGATCAAATATATAAATACAGAAAACATCAAAGATGGAGAAAAGAGTATGATATAATAAGCAAGGTGCTAGAAGTAGTCATGAATAAAAAAATAAATGTGGACTGAGTAGACAGTTAAAAAATACATTACATCACTAAACTTTTGTCCAATAAATCTTTATTTTATGTATTCCACAAACCAGATATGATGCTGGATTCAAAAAGAAACATGAGAGAGTTTTCAGTTCTGTTTTAAAGTAGGTGCAGAAAATTTTTAAAGTAGATGTTTATGGGTGTATGGATTAATATCAGGGTCTTTGATTTGATTCTATTGGTCCACATGTCTGTTTTTGTTCCAATACCAAGTTGTTTCAATTAATATAGTTCTATAAAAGAACTTGATGAGGACTGTTTGGCAATTCTGCATTTTCTGAATTCACATATAAAGTTGAGGATTGTTCTTTTAAGGTCTGTGAAGAATTGTGCTAGGATTTTGATGGGGGTTGCATACAATGGAAAAAAAGAAAAACATCTTCAAGAAATAGTGCTGGAATAACTAGATGTCAACATGTGTAAGAGTTCAAATAGACCCATATCTATCCTCATGCACAAAACTTAAGTACAAATGGATCAAAGACCTCAACATAAATCCAGTCATACTTAACCTTGTTGAAGGGAGAGTGGGGAGTAGCCTTGAATACATGGATAGAGAAAACCACTTCCTAAATATAACACCAGTAGCACAGACATTGAGAACAACAATTAATAGATGGGACCTCCTGAAACTGAGAAGGACACAGTCACTAAGACAAAATGGCAGCCTACAGAATGGAAAAAGATTATTACTAACCACATATCAAACAAAAAACTGATCTTAAATATATATATCTCAAGAAATTAAACACCAAATTACTAAATAATCCAATAAAAGTGCAGTATAGACCTAAACAGAGAATTCTCAACATAAGATTACAAATGGTCAATAGACACTTCAGGGATCCCTCAACATTCTTAGACATCAGGGAAATGCAAATCAAAATGACTCTGAGATACCCTTACACCAGTCAAACGACTAATATTAAAACAGTAATGAAAGCATGTACTGGAGAGGATACGAAGTAAGGGGAACACTTGCTTATAATTCATGACTGCAGAGAAGCTAGATAACAAGAACCCTAAAAGAGATATAGAAGGATCCTCTTGGGAAGGGGAAGCAGACAGGACCTCCTGAGAAAATTGGGGAGGAAGGGAAAGTCGAAGGGGAAGGAAAGAAGGAGAGAGATGAGGAGAATATAAGGGAATGGTATGCACAAGAAGAGGAAAGAACAGAAAAAAAAATAGAAGGGAAACAAATATCTTGTTTGAGGGAGTAATTAAAGGGCTAAAGAGAAGTATGGTGCTAGAGAAATTCCCAGGATTCCACAAGAATGACCCCAGGTAAGACTCTAAGCAGCGGTAGACAAGATGCCTAAAATGGCCTTCCCCTATAATCAGATTGATAGACTATCTTAATTGTCATCATAGATCCTTTATCCAGCAACTGATGGAAGCAGATACAGAGATCTACAGCGAAGCACGGGCCTGAGTTATCAGAGACCAGTCCAAGGGAGGGAGGAGTGTAGTGGCATTTCAATTGCCTTTTAATAAATAAAGAATGTCTGAGGATCTGAGAGTAAAACAGTCTCACTAGTCAGCCTTACCAACCAGGAAATGGAAATACACTCTAATCCCAGTAACATCAATGACACATACTTTTAATCCCAATAATCACACTAGGTGCCATAGAAATCGGGTGGTGCATGCCTTTAATCACAGTGGTACACACCTTTAATCACAGCCCTAGAAAGGATTATAAGATGGAAGGAAACAGATCTGAAAACACAGTCTCATTCTGAGATTCCTGGAGGCAGGATCATCATTTCAGACTGAGGTCCAGGTAAGAGCCAGTGGCTGGCTGTTTTGCTCTTCAGATCTTCAGGTCGAACCCCAATTTCTGTCTCTGAGTTTTTATTAATTGTGCTTCATTTGGCACCCAAGATTTTGGGGCACAAATTTATAAGAGTCATTTACTTGAGACTTTCTAGCCACCAGTACAGACCAGAGCTGGGATTAAAATTCCATCTCTAGGAATTCAAATCAAAATTTAGCCAACTGAGTTTGGGAGAAAAATTAACACTTCCAGCTCCTGTCTACCCTAACTTAGATTCCTTGTAAAGATGGAAACTTCCTCAGAGAATCTGGATACTGTATATTATTGTGTTGTCTTTGTGTTTGGCTGATGAGGAAGGAGCAACAGCTGCTAAGAGACATTTGATTACAATTGAAAAAAAAAAGCTAGATGGTGGTGCATGTCTTAAATCCCAGCACTTGGGAGGCAGAAGCAGGAAGATCTCTGTGAGTTCAAGCTCAGCCTGGTCTACTGAGCAAGTTACAGGGCAAGCACCAAAGCTACTGAGAAATCCTGTCTTGAACCCCCCCTCAAAAAAAAAAAAAAGAAAAGAGAGAGAGAGAGGCCCACCAAGGAATTTCCTGATGGTATTGGGTTGCCTTGTCTGTCTTTTATTGCTCTTATCTGTCCAATATCAGCCTTTGCCACATTTTCTACATAGTCCAATGTAGTAATGGGGCGGCAGGGCTTCGTTCCCAGCACCCCGGCCGCCTGCCCAGCTAGCTTATGCTCTGAAATAACAACACACAAACTGTATTCTTTTAAGCACTGCTTGGCCCATTCTCTTCTAGGCTAATTCTCACATATTAATTTAGCCCATTTCTAATCATCTGTGTGTATCACCCCAAGGTGCGCTTACCAGGGAGATTCTAGCCTATGTCCATCCTGGGTCGGAGCTTCATGCTGGGAGCGGGGCATGGCGTCTCTCTCAGGCGTCTGCTCCCGCGAGGAGAGCTGTAGAGACTCTGAGCTCACTTCCTCTTCCTCCCAGCGTTCTGTTCTGTTTACTCCTCCCACCTATCCTCTAACCAATAAAATGGGCCAGGGCAGTGCCTTTATTAGCCAATGACCTTCCTCCATCATTTCCCCTTTTTCGGTTTAAACAAAAAAAAAGGCTTTAACATAGCAAAATTACATATAACAAAACAGTTATCACGTAAAAGTTACAATAATCTTTATCAAAACTAAGGAAAACTATAACTATAACTAACTATTCTTAACTCCATCAAAGACTCCAGAAAGATATATTACCTAAGTAAACAAGAACTAAGAAACTTCAAACTCTAGAAATGACAAAGACATCTCGCTGCCTGGACAGTCACCCAAAGTTCCTCTGTACCGTTGGGTCATCCATCTTCAGCCTTCAGGCCCATGGTATCCAGCAGACATTTCCATAAAGCAGGAAAATTCAAAGTCAGTTCAGTCACTATCTGTTGTGTCCTGCAGAATGTCTAGCAGACTCTTTCAAAATGAATCAGGAACCCCGAAAGATCATCTCACCTTAGGCAAGTTCAGTAGTCCTCTCTCTGCGGGTTCTCTGTGTCCAGTTTATGCAATAGTCCAGGCAAGAGCAGTTTCTTGCCCAAATGGCTATCAAGCTCCATAAGGTGCCTCTTCGATGCCCATCTTCCTCTTGAAGTACATTGGTGCTGCCAGGAGCAGAGTGTCTCATTGTCATGAAAAGTCCTTAGTTATTAAAACATTTAAAATGCCATATTCTATAATCTTTGAAAGATATGAAGAATGCCTATCTAAGATATATCTATGCACATCTAGAAAATCTTAACTAACATGACTACAAACTTGACTATTATTTATGATTATCCATCAACAACCTATATTTACTAATTATACATTACATTTTAATAATGAACTACACAATCACAACACCTTAATCAATATCAGAAATACATATACATATAACAAAATTGACCTTAAATCTCTATCAATAAAGCAAAATCTATATTAATGCAAATTATTCATACCTATATCATATCCCCCTTTAAATGTAAAAGAACATTTATAAACATTTTTTGGGAATTTGGGCGCAGTTATTTCTCTCCAAACTGCTTCCTGCTAATGGGGGCGTCATTAATTAGGCCTTTCATGGTATAACCTGTGTGCTAGTTTCATCTCAGTTGGCAGTTGAGCAAAGCAATTTTCTGAAGGTGTTCACACCAACCCTTCAGGAGAGCGTGGTCCATCATACCAAATCGGAATAGAAGAAATGAACAGTGTCTCATCCTCTGTGAAAACAAAATAAGAAACTCCTTTCCAAAGTATCATATCCTTAGATCCAAACTCAAAATATCTATGTTGGATTAGTTCAGAAGCATATATAAACAAATATCTTTTAGTAGCTTTTGCTCTTTCCTCAGCATTCAAATAATTCAAAGAGAGCATAATAGCATACAGTATCAAAATTATCTGTGTATTTTCCATCTTTGTGCTGCTTTGTTTTAACCTCTATTTTGTTTATTTTTACTTTTAACTCTTTGTTTTTTGAGACATGTTCTCTGTATCTTTGACCTGAAGTAACTCTGTAGACCAGGCTGTCTTTGAACTCTCAGAGATCCACCTGTCTCTGCCTCCCAGGCATTCGGGATTAAAGGTGTTTGCTACTACACCTTGAACTCACAGAGATCTGTTAGTCTCTGCCTTCTAGGCACTGGGATTAAAGGCGTGTGCTACCACACACAACAACTCTCTTCCTTTTTTTGTTTTTTACTTTAAGAACTTCAACTTTTAGTCTGCATATATTTTTAACACACTTTAAACCATTCAGAAATTTTCTCTGTCTTTGAATCTCTCTTTACTGTATATCTCTCTTTTTCTGACCACATGAATCTTTAATTTACCAAGCAATCTCAGTAGGACTAAAGGCGTGGCTTTGCCAGCTTGATCCAGTCCATTCCTTAGCTTTCTAGCCTCATGGCGGATATACAGGCTGTAGCCATGTTTACTGCAACAACTGTATGGCATTTCAAGGTCCCTGCCAGCAAGTGAGCTACAACAGACAACACTCAAGTCCTCTCTCGGTAGCCGGCCCTCCTGCCTCAAATAGTCAGAGTTTGCCCTGGCAGGACAGCCCAGAAAGCTGGCATTTTTAAACGGCACAGCTTTTTTCCTGCTACAGCTGAAAACCGAAAAGTATGTGTTCAGCTTTTCATCAACATCATTTAAGTGTTTCGTGTCAGGACCTCTTAATGAGCTGCAGGGTTTTGCAGCTAAAGCTGAGTCAGGAAGCTTCTCTTAGATGAGAGCGCTTGCTTGCCTCTAGCAAGCAGAGTAGAACCGAGAAATGGCAGCTACCAAGAGAACATGCTTTACTCTTTCCCAAGCTTTCTCAGGCTTTCAGTGGATTCAGTTGTCCACACGTCTGGGTGCCATCTGTAGTAATGGGGTGGCAGGGCTTCGTTCCCAGCACCCCGGCCGCCTGCCCGGCTAGCTTATGCTCTGAAATAACAACACACAAACTGTATTCTTTTAAGCACTGCTTGGCCCATTCTCTTCTAGGCTAATTCTCACATATTAATTTAGCCCATTTCTAATCATCTGTGTGTATCACCCCAAGGTGCGCTTACCAGGGAGATTCTAGCCTATGTCCATCCTGGGTCGGAGCTTCATGCTGGGAGCGGGGCATGGCGTCTCTCTCAGGCGTCTATGTAGTAATATGGGGCGGCAGGGCTGCGTGCCCCACACCCGGCCACCCACATGGCTAGCTTATGCTCTGAAATAACAACACACAAACTGTATTCTTTTAAGCACTGCTTGGCCCATTCTCTTCTAGGCTAATTCTCACATATTAATTTAGCCCATTTCTAATCATCTGTGTGTAGCACCCCAAGGTGCGCTTACCAGGGAGATTCTAGCCTATGTCCATCCTGGGTTGGAGCTTCATGCTGGGAGCGGGGCATGGCGTCTCTCTCAGGCGTCTGCTCCCGCGAGGAGAGCTGTAGAGACTCTGAGCTCACTTCCTCTTCCTCCCAGCGTTCTGTTCTGTTTACTCCTCCCACCTATCCTCTAACCAATAAAATGGGCCAGGGCAGTGCCTTTATTAGCCAATGACCTTCCTCCATCAGTCCAAAAGATTAAGACTTTCTATTTTTGCCATTCCCAGAGGAAACATAAGCCTTGCCCAATACCATCCATAGGATAAGAAAAAGGGTTATTAAATTCCTGGATGGTAATATTATCTGCAATCATATAAGTTTCAAATTTATTAATTTATTTATACTTACCTCCATTATGAAACTTCAGTTAATTGTAGTAGGTGTAATAATTTTTATTGGCCAGCAGGTGTTGCAGTTGTGGGTGCATGGTACCTAAATCCTGGGACTTAATCAATTAACTAAGAGCAGCATTTTCATATGCAGAAGATTGAACTGGCCAGAATATCAAGGTTGCTGGCAGTTGTGATCTGTGAATGGGCCTTGGCTCAGCCAAGAGCAAGATATGTGCCCAAGCTGGCAAACCAGAGAGTGCATGGGGAGAGAAGAGGGGCAGACCTTTTGGTTCTGCCCTGGTAAGCATGGACTTGTGCCCATGTTGGGCAGCAGATGGAGGAGAATGCTAACAAAACAATCTGACACCAGCCAGGTGGTGGTGCGTGCCTTTATTCCCAGCATTCAGGAGGCAGAGGCAGGTGGATCTCTGAGTTCAAGGTCAACCTGGCCTGCAAAAGCTAGTTCAAAGACAGGCTCCAAAGCTACAGAGAGACCCTGTCTTGTAAGACTAAAACAAACCAAGCCAAAACAAAACCAAAAACAAAACAAAACAAAAAAATCAGTCCCACACTAATTATTATATGTTATTCTCACATATGCAACTTTAAAATTAATATCCCCATCTTGTAGAAAAGCACAAAGCTCTATGCTTGTACACTGAAATGGAGCAATTAAGTGAGCTATTAAATAGAATGTAGGTAGTAGGATCCAAGCTTCTCACTTCTCAGAGGCACCATTGAAGAATGACACTTGGAAGAAATCCCACACTAGTTCAGAATTTAATATAATAGAGGGTTTTTTTTGTTTTTTGTTTTTTTTTTTTTTTTTTTCGAGACAGGGTTTCTCTGTGGTTTTGGAGCCTGTTATTTATGTAGGGGTTGACTCACAGATAATAATCCTCTACTGCAACGGGGAACAGCAACTGAATCCTGCAGCCAGAAAAGAGGCTGGATGTGCACTTTACATGGGCATTTAATAGTATAAAACACCATTGGAAGAAAGAGTTAACTATTTGTGTTTACTTGGTCAGGAACAGACATGGCAATGTCTCCGTGCTGCTGTGTGCTCAGTCTCTGATGCCCTTGAGATAGCCTGTGCTTCCCTTGTACAGCAGTGCTTGATTAGCTTCCTGTTGACTTCTTCCCACTGTGATCAGTTTCTGTCGACTTTGTCGCATTTCTCTCCTAAAATCTATATATAAGATGCTGTATATCTTAATAAACTTGCTTGGTGTAAGTCATTAACATGCACAATACCTTTTGCTCCCAACTTTCCAATCTTCTTTATCTTCTACTCCTAGGTCTTTCCCATTATGACCTTGTTATTGATAAACTGCTGAGTCCAGGTCAATATTCATACATTTGAAAGCAAAAAATAAAACAAGCAGATAAACATGCATTTCTCTCTCTCTCTCTCTCTCTCTCTCTCTCTCTCTCTCTCTCTCTCTCTCTCAGATGGTCAGACTCTTGGTCTTGTGATTTCCATGCTAAGTTGGATTAACTCTTAAACAGAGAAGAGTGTTTGGGGCTGTTGGAATATTATGTCTCGGCTGCAGTCCCAGAGGTAGAAGATACATTCTATTCTTTTGATCAGGAGAATGCCATTTTGTCTTAATGTTCCTCCAATTGCCCAGATACTACCACCTTTATTGTACGGCAATTTAAGTCTAAGTCACATCACAGCTAAACTTTATCTTTCTAGTGTTACCAGGCTATGATCCAAATCTTTACAGGCAGCTAAGGCTACTGTAACGATATTGTATATATTATACATTTTATTAATGGATTGAATAAACTAAATAAAACTTTGGATAAATACAAATCATTCACTGTTCTTTCATATATATATATACATATATATATATATATATATATATATAAAATTTGGATTTCAGTTCCAAATTTTTACTTTGAATCTGAACAGATTCCTACAAAATAAATTTCTATGTAGTTTCTTGTTTCTCTTTTATTGTCATATTTGGTAATTAATTAATGACAACCATGGATAATAAGGAGAAGAATATGAGTAATGACTCTTTGAATGTATCTGGATGATTCACATAAGGTTAGGGGTATTTCTTTCTTAAATGTATGGAGTCTCTCTGGTGAAAGCTTTAGTGCTTTGAATTTTCTTTATGGCAAGGCTTCAAACTGTGTTGTCAACTATTTAAATAATTAGAGAACACTCTGCATATTCCCCATTTGTGTCAATATTCATCAAGTTGAATTTGGTAAATTAGATGACATAATAAACTTCTAATCATATGGGTTAGAATTGGAAGATTTAATAACGTGTATCTGCTAAGGAGTCAATCAAGCATGAAGAGGGTCAACACCCAGAGAATACAAGTGTGTCTTTAAAGATAGGGAAGTGTGTTAATTCTGTTTTCCTAGGAAAAGCTTAATGCTTATTTCTATTACGAATTATAAAGATGTCTCACAAGTAGATACAAGATAGGTACTTTTATAAGCTATTTTTAGTCTATCTATGCTTCCAAACACCTATAAGTAACATGATTAAGGAACAATAGAGATTTTCAGCTTTTCTTAAATTAAGTGGTAACATCCCTGATTGGCTTTTGTTTGCCTTAATCAATTTAGGATGAGAAAGTCTTCAAACCGATTCTAAAGCATGAAGTAATTTAAAGTAGGGAAATTTATGTAGTGGTCATCCAAAGGATAAAGCCATGTCATTTTTCTCAAGTATATTGCTCATGACATCCACCTCTAGCAAGATAATGAATTTTACTGTGGGTATCACAGCATGAAGTGAAGTGATTGACTTACCAGAACATTGTGTAGATGGGAAGGGGAAAATTTTGAAACTCCCTTGGAAACAGAAAATGGTTTTTATCTTATAATCTCTTTTATGTTCCATCTAAGTAAGCAGAGTTCAAAAACACTTAGCACTTAAACACTGGCAGGGCTTCGTATAATTTGGAAACTACACATTAGCAAATTTAATAACATAAAATAAGCTAATTATGGGTTTTACAAGAAAGGTTAATGTATTAGGTTTATGGTACCCTGTACCATAAATTATATATTTCCTTGTCTAATGAAACACTATATTTCTTTACAGAAGATACAAAAACTTCAATTAAAGGTCCCAAATACATTGCTATATGTCCATCAAAAGAAAGTCAAAATTTCATATAAAACATGTACCATACTTTATTTCTTTATTCTACTGTTGATAAATATCTGGATTAGTTCTATAATTTAATTATTGTGAGCTGTGTTATAAATGTCCTGGAAGAAATAATTATATCCTAAAATGACATCTATCAAACTAATGAAACAATGATCCCATGAAACTAAAATTATTCCCAGGAATCTCACACAGGGGAGGGGCTGGCCAGTCATAAAGAGAATTTGCTTCCCAGAAAACAAATTTTGCAGCTGTTACAAATTGTTAGACTCCCTGCAGGATGAGAGTAAAGACATATTTGAGCAATGATGGACAGTAAGTACACCTTAAATAATACTGCATGTGCAATGTACAATCCTAGACCACTATGTAAACTTCAATCTCATGTCAGGACCCAGAAAATGTACTTGATCTTTGTCTCTCTTCCCATGAGCCTCCACCAAATGGATCTCGTTTTCATTTTCTTTTTTTTTTTAATTTTAATTTGTTATTTTAAATGTCTTCTTCATGTTTTTTCTCATGATTTCAAGGGGTACAAACTATGACCCTATATTTGGTAACAGAAATATAGTGAACACCGGTTTGCATATGTTGACCTAAAGTTTCTTAAATGAACACCTAGGTATGGTAATGATCTACTTTGGGTTCTTTTGAGAAACCTCCATGTTGATTTCCAAAGCAGCTGAATTAGTTGATATTACATCCAGAAGCACACAATGCTTATCTTGTCTCCATCCCTAGAATTTACTATTATTTGTTTACTTAGTTCCATTCTGATTGGGGTACGATTAAAATCTCAGTGCAGTTTTAATTTTAATTTCTGTGATGGTTCATGATATCATGGCTATGATAGCCATCAAGAAGGATCAACACATGTTATTTAAAGCAATATATATGTATATATATATATATATACACATCTACATATATATCGAGATAATTTCGGTAAATGAATTAAGTCAGTCTCAGGAACACAAATATTACATATTTTGTCTAATTTCTGGGCCCTGGATTTTATATAGATGCATAAAATCATTTAAATATAACTCACATCAAAGTAGAAGTGAAACTATCTGGAGGGAAAAGGAAAGGAAATTAATGAGAGGGGAGGGAGGAAAGGGGACAAATGGAGAAAGAGGGTTATGTTTAAAACACAGTACAAAGTTGTATAAAAATGATTTTTGGAATTACTTTTATGATATAAAAAATAGTTCCATGAACTATTAGATAAAATACTTAAAACATCAAAATAAAATATAAAACAGAATATTTTCAATATCCATAATAACAAAATATGTATAAGTCTAATCTTTAAATGAAAATGAAAGAGCAGGAGAGATGGCTCTGGGGTTAAGAGCACTTGCTGTTCTTGCAGAGGACACAGGTTTGGTTCCCAATATTGGCGTATGGCTTTGCCTGAAACTTCAGCACAAGGCTGGTATGTGATGCACATGCATACATATAGGCATTCACATGGACACACAAAATAAAAACAAATGGAAGTGCGTATTAATTTTGTCTGTTAACTTGTTTTTCTTTTGTTTGATTCTCCTTTCCATTTGTATGATAGAATCATTGGCTTATATATTGGAAAACTTGGTCTCTAGTTGGTGGAACCATTTGGGATGAATTAGGAGGCATGGCCTTGTTGGAGCAGGTGTATCACTGGGGGAGAGTTTGAGATTTTAAAAACTCCCACAATTCTCAGTGAGCTCTTTCTGCCTTGTGTCCCATCTTCTGCTCCATCCAGTGTCATTTCTGCATGCCTACTGTCATGCTCCCCACCATGGTGGTTCATAGACTCTAAAACACTGGAATTATAAGACCCTCAATTAAGTGCTTGCTATTATAACTTGCCATTGTCATATACTTTGTCTGTTCATTAGAAAACAATCTAAGACAGAATATAAGCCATTAATTTTATAAGTGAGAAGCCTAAAACATGTTCATTGCAGACTGAGAAATGAAATAACTGTTCATACTAATTTACATATTATTCAAAAATTGAATAAAATAAGAAAAAATAAATTAAATATTTAACTGGCTTTTATTCCTTAAAATAGAACTTTTTATCTTAATGGACACATGGACACACTATAAGCATGAGATTATTTCAGTTTTGTTTTTTGTTTTTGCTTTTCGAGACAGGGTTTCTCTGTGGCTTTGGAGCCTGTCCTGGCACTGGCTCTTGTAGACCAGGCTGGCCTCAAACTCACAGAGATTTGCCTGCCTCTGACTCCCGAGTGCTGGGATTAAAGGCATGTGCCACCACCGCCCGGCAAGATTATTTCAGTTTTAATAATTCAATAAAATTTGTTTGTGATCAATTACTTTTTAGAGGTTCAATATATTTTATTTTGCAATTGTAATGGAAATTTGTAATAGGAAACAATGTGGAAATAGCTCAAAGATTATTATCCATCTAATTCACATGTTTTCTAGAAATGGACAAATCTTCTTTGCATGTGATAATTGGTAAAACCGAGTGTAGAATGTTAGATGTTTCCTTCATCAGAAAACATTCAGCCTTATAGTCATTATTTAGTGGTCACAACGCCTTTTGATTAAACTTAATGCAACATCAAACTCTTAAATGGAGTTGTGGATACTTTCTAGTATGTAAATACACGCCTTCTGTAGCAATCTAGGCAAGACAAATAGCCTAGAAGTAGACCTTAGCACTAGCAATTTTACCACCACTGTTTTAGAGCATTAAGTAATTTGAAATTAAAATCATAAATCATACAGTAAAGCTTAAAGCTAATATACGATTTTTTTTTAATTTATTTATTTATTAAGGATTTCTGCCTCGTCCCCACAACCGCTTCCCATTTCCCTCCCCCTCCCCCGATCAATTCCCCCTCCCTCATCTGCCCGAAGAGCAATCAGGGTTCTAATATACGATTTGATCTCTAAATGCTTTGTTAGAATTAGAGCCAAGTAATACTAACTCAATGAAGTTGTACTAAAATACGCAGAGAAATTTTTCTCAACAACAAAGATCTTTTCATTATACATAGAATCCATATCCAACTTTCCATAAGGACAAAAATAACTTCTCCACACTGAAGAGCAGTGGCTTATAGTCAAGGTTTAGGACTACAGAAGTTCTTAAAAATATATACCAGAAAAGAGGTCTGATCAACTTGACCCATTTCATGGCTTCAATTAACACTGGTAATTTTTTTTATTATTGGTCTTATTATGCAGAATTTGACTTTCCTTGCCACCGTTATCAATTTGAAAATCCATTATAAGACAAAATATAATATTAATGATAATCTATTTTGCTTAAGTAAATAATAACCTGTACCCATAAAAGATTACAAGTGAATATAGGAAGTATACACATCAAATTATAAGTGAGATATTGATGTTTTTAATCTATTGTCTTCCCCCTTCTTTCCTTTCTTACTTATACCTCCTTTTTCTATCCATTCATTCCTCCTTTCTGTTGTCTTCCACTGTTTGCAAATCTGAATAATTTGCCTTGATTTAGATTCATAATCCCTAATCCTCTTAAAATGTCTTTAAAATAATCATACTATAACATAAAGATTTAATAAAATTTTATTTTCCGATGCAAATAATTTCTACAATATAAAATATAAGACATACTATTTAATTGAGTTCTACATTGCTTAATATCAAATAGATTCAATGCTATACCCAATGACTACTTTATTTTCTGTATAGTTTTATTCATTTTTCATCATTTGCCTAATGTCTGCTTTCCCCATTATATTGAACTCAATAGCTGAGATCAACAACCAATTAATATTGATCAATTGCTGGTAAGCATTTTAAATTATCACTCTCCTGTTAAATTATTCAAAGTAAACACAGAGAGTCTGTGTCTCTACGCTTGGAGCACAGCACATGTTCAATAAAGTTTGTTGAATGATCATCATTTCTTTTCCCAGAATGTCTGTCTGTGATATTATATCACAAGGGATTAGCAAGTGTGTTTCATAGGACTTTCCCAGAAAATGGAATATAGAACAGAAATTGAGATGGAGAACATGATCTGAATATAGGTAATACCATTTAGTGGACTGGGCCTTTTTATAAAACAAAAGTTGGAGCATGAGGAGGCCAGGTCATCCTGGGCCTCTCTAGGCTTCTTGGGCAGGAGTATCTATTGTTGTTGACTCCAACTTCTGTAACCTGCAAATCTGAACTCATACCAATGATTCTGCAGTGAGTTTTCATAATGAGAGAAATTATATATATAGTTTATATATATGTGTATATATATACATATATATGTTTTAAAAAATGAAGCTTGTCTGAAGGTCAGTCCAAAGCAGTCACACTAGTCAGTCACAAAGGCCAGGAAGTGGTTGCACACACCTTTAATCCTAGCAGCCACACTAGTTAGCCATAGAGGCTGTGGGGGAGGGGGTGCATGCCTTTAATTCCAGCACTAGAGAGAAATATAAGGTCGGGTGAGACAGGAATTCACTCTTTTTTAGTCTGAAGATTTCACAGATGTAAGAGCTCTCCAGCGGCTTGACTGTATTTGCTTTTTTGATCTCCGGGTTATCTGGGTTTTTATTATTTGTGCTACATATACATACATGTAATATACACACAAACACAAAGAAAAATAGGCATAGAGACCAAACTGTAGGTCTCATGTCTGGTAATTGAGTTTATAGAGAAGCAATAAAGGATCCCAAACTATTAGGAAAGCTACAAGAGTAAGAATAAAATCAGAAATGAGATACAAGAAAGAATTGTTTTTTTCCTGAGTATTTCAGTAAAGCAGAAAAACTTCCAAAACTGTGTTTTTGTAGAATGCCTTGCTAATACTCTAAGTGGCAGGAACTCCATCATTCCTGGATGGAAAATGATGTGCATAACTCTTTGGGTCTCTGCCATGAGGTGCCTGTCCATTTTCAACTTCCTGTTCTCATAATTCCACCCTCTCACAAAAGGGTAACCCAAACAGCAATTAGGGAATTGGGTCAATACCTTGTCTGGTTTCCTAGAGCTGGATGTGGGTATTGAGTGTGGCAGTATGGATACCCCTCCAGTGAGTTTTTCTGATAGGACCCCCAAAATGCATTAGTGGTTACGTTTGTCTGAACAACAGATGTAGAAAGATGTGTTAGATAGGTTAACCAATTATAAATGGTCAGCATTAAACAATTGTGCATTTTTATCAACAGTAAATAAACTCAGCACGCTGCATTCACATATACATATGTGTTTATATGCAACAGTATTAAAGAATAAGAGGCATGGATTTAAGAAGGAATAGTAGGCAGCATGGGTGTTGTTGGAAGAGGAAGGAAGAGTTGATATGACTACAGTACACATATAGGAAATTTTCAAAATAATTAATATTCAAAAGAGAAAGGAATTGTTAAGAGCAGGTTTAATAGCAAGGATTGCATTTCTATTGATTTACTTGTTCTGCCAACTAATCCCCCCAATGTCCTCTAAGAGTGATCTCAATGACTTCTATCTGAACAATTTTTTACAAAGAATGAATTCTGCTTTCATTTGCAGTGTGGATGTGATCAAAGGATAGAGGTTGGGCTGAATGGTTCTAGGTTTGTTCTGCGTTGGCTCTTGTTTAAATGGATTTCCAGACCCTCTCAGAGAGCAGCTCTGTATACTTTGGTCTCAGTCCTCATCTTCCCAGCAGAGAAAAGGGGCAGTATCAAGTCATAAAGTACAGTCATCACGGCTTTTGACACATCTTGTAACATGAAACATCTTAACCTTTTTCTGAAATGTAGATCAACGTTCAGCAATGCCTTGATCACAGTGACATCAGTGCAACTATCTATAGCCATAGTGTGAGGCCACAGCTGATGAGAAGCGTAGTAATTCTCCTTTCCCAGTGACTGTCTGAAAGGATCAAGGTAACACAACATGGAAGTTAACACCCTGTGGAGAAATTTAAGCCAGATTCAAACAAGAAATCAAAAGGAGCCTCAAGACTCACTAGCTCTTTCCAAAACATAAAACAATATTTTCACCCACTTTTTAAGCCATGTGATATATTAGCTTCAAAGATATTCTGGTGACGATGTGGCAAGTTCATTTATTGATTATGTTTTTATTTCTCTCCTGAATGTTTGTTTTTCTTGCTACCCTTTACTTACCACTTTGGTTTATTCTGGCGAATTCCTACAATAAGGTACATGCAAACACGTATTTTTTTTCTTGTATCATCTCAGGAACCTCACTCAAAAGCCTTATTCAACATGCTGAAAAATATCATT
This sequence comes from Microtus oregoni, assembly GCF_018167655.1. Taxonomy (NCBI): domain Eukaryota; kingdom Metazoa; phylum Chordata; class Mammalia; order Rodentia; family Cricetidae; genus Microtus; species Microtus oregoni. The sequence goes on along the minus strand of NW_024543067.1, from coordinate 21,614,543 downwards.
AATACCCCTGCACGTGCTGCCAGCATGGATAACTATGAAACTCATTATATTCCTAAACATATATAAGCCTCTGTTTGTCTCTTGAATAGTAAAGATATTTTAAGAGTGAGTATGATGCGGATTATTCAACTATCTTGCTAAAGTGTGTGATAGATCTGTTTTATGCAGAAAAAATATTTCCAAATATTACCAAATAATGTGCAGATGCCTCCATGTGTCTGTTAAGTATTAAGGAAGCAGTAGGTGAACAAAGACTGATAGTAGCTTACTTGAACATAATAATGTAAACAACTTTTATGTTAAGCTACATATATAATTATATGATATATATGAACACTAGAAGAACTTTCATGATGAAATATTTAAGCCACATATGAGAAAAATGAAGCAGAAAAAAAGGGAACAAATGGTGTATGTGTGTGTGTGTGTGTGTGTGTATGTTTGAAAAGATCTTGTACCCCATGTTCTGAATGGAAATTGAGAGAGATAAAAGAAAAACAAAGAAAAAGAATGTACATCAAATGTTGTAGAAAATATTTATAAATAATTTATGTAACTTGCTTAAAATTTTATTAGTTTCTCTTCTCACACTGAATTCTTGTTTTCTGTATTCTTGATAAATTTGGATATTTTAAATAGGGAGACTGTCTTGACAAATGATAGAGAGCCACTTTACAGTCACTCTTGACAACACTAAATTTTTTCTCTATTCTTATTAAAACTTGAAAGCATTCCTGAAATCATTTTAATACAGATGCACAGTAATGCTTTGTCAAGTGTTCTTTTTCATAAGCCTACAGATTGGCAGAGGAAAAACATGAATGGAAGAGTGTCTAACTGGCTCAGAAATGCACAACCACATGCGGTTTCAGGATCTATTCACAGGTACACTATTTAGGTTAAGCCACCACTTCACATTCTTATGTTTCTAACCACACCAAGAGCTATTACTTACTACCATTCATAAATATTGGGAAACTGAACTTATATTCCCCAAATCAACATCTTATACCACTGCTGGGCCCTTTGAGGATAACCTCAGCACCAACATGTTTCTGTCCTTGACCTCAATTGCTATTAATGCAGAGAACTTAAATAGTACAAAATGACATACAGCAAAAAGTTAGGAATTAAGTATTAATATCTTCAGTGGAACAATTGCGTGAGGATTAACTATCAACTGATTTAAGAGAAAACGCCACTGAACTTAAACTATCTATCTATCTATCTATCTATCTATCTATCTATCTATCTATCTATCTTTCTATCTATCTACCTATATTTATCAATGTTGAATTAAACAATGTTATTATTGCCTTTGATCAACTAAAGACTGCAAGGTTATAATTTCAATTTCTTTTCAATTGATTGTTTACTAATTACCAAAATACTTGAGCAAATACTATAAACTCTGGGCTATGTTTGTTGCTGAGAATATAGTGATAACAAAAGGAGTCTACTTGTTTCTCTAATGGAAGATTTACTCCAGATGCATTATCAACTATAATCTCTTACACAAGCCAGGAGTAAGAATTTAATTTCATGACTATAATTAACATTGGACTATGAATTAAGACATTTTAAAGATTATGAAATCATTTAAAAAGTTACAAAAATAGTTTGGGAAACTGATGGTATACACTACAAGTCAACAAACAATTTTATGTTTTATAGTCAATTATGAATACAATGGATAGTTTTTATTTTATCTTATTATGTTTTAATTTTTTATGTTTCTTTGTTATCTGGTAGAAGCCTGTTCTCTTCTAATGAGAGACAGAAAGGGAGTGGATCTAAAGGGGAAGTGAGGTGGGGAGCAACTTGGAGAAGTAAAAGTAGTAGAAGAAACCATAATCAAGATATATTGTTTGAGAAAAGAATATGTTAAAATCAATAAAATGAAATGATAAAGAAAGAGCCTTCTACAATGTAACTTGAGAATAAATTTTAAATAGGAAAACACAAATTCACTTATGGCCTTCTGAGTAGTCATCCCATAATGCATTGACTCAGCCCAATTGCGTTTAAGAAAATAAAATTAATAGAGAGATATTTGGGAAGCTCGTTTATTAACTCTAAAATTTGGATATCATAAAAAAAACATTTTGACCTTTTAAGCTAAACCATTATTCTAATCTCTAAATTCTGAACATACCTTTGTCTGGCAGTAAATTTACTGGAAATAAAATAATGCATTTGTCTGTAACAGGATATACTCCTATTAAAACAGTTGTTTGGTCGTATGTTGACTCAGACCAATTAATTGAATGTTTATTCTAACTTAATATATTTTCCATCATTTACTAATGTCTAAACAACTTTTATTTACAGACTGAATTGAGCCCCTCCGGCTCTCAGGTTCCTCATGGTCACTATGACTACTGACTAAGAGATCTGAATATTTATTCACCATTTTTAAGGTATTGTAGCTTTGCAAACCCAAACTTCCTTTTCTTGTTCAATATATGGGCCATGTGGTTCTGTTATTCATGGTCAATTGCTTGCCTTTATCAAAGGCTTGCAAATATCTTTAACAATTTGTTGTTTTGTTGTTTTCTCTGCATCGCTGTTGATCTTTGGAGTGCCTGTGCTATGATTTTATTTATTTAAAGGATTTTATTGGCTTCAGATTTTGCTGTGAACTGTTCATTCTTGAGCAGTTCCAAATATTGCTGTATGCTGCCGTTTTGTTGTTTTGAGAGTGTCCTTTGCCTTACAGAAATTTTTCAGTTTCATATTGGTGACTACCCTAATTGTTAACAGAGAGCCTTTCTCTCGTAACTGATGGAAACAGATGCAGAGATCCATAGGCAAGCATTGTACCAAACTCTGGGAGTCAATTTGGAGGAGAGATTTATGAGCAAGGGGGGTTAGGTTCATGAAGGGGAAACCCACAAAGACAGTTTTCCTGAGCTAGTGGGAGGTTATGTACTCTGGTACAACAGCTAGGGACTCTGCATGAAATCAAATAGACCCTTTGCATGTGGATGGCAGCTGGGCAACTTAGGTTGCTTGGGGTGCCCCTAGCAGTGGGATCAGGACCTGTCTCTGATGCATGAGCTGGCATTTTGGAATCTATTTCCCATGCAGGGATACCTGCCCAACTGTGATGCAGAGGGGAGAGAAGCTTGGTCCTGCCTCAACATGATATGACATGCATTGTTGACTCCCATGGGAGGCCTACCCCTTTCAGAACTGAGGAGGAGTGGATTGGGGAATTCATGAGAGGTGGGATATGAAAGAGGAAGAGAGGAGAGAAGAGAAACTATGGCTGCCACATAAAATAAATGAAAAAACCATAAAAAAGAAAAAAAATGATATGCTTACTTTAAGGAACTAACTTTTGAAATGGAAAAATAATAGGATTTCTGTTATTTTACTATTTGGCACAGAGAGTTTTAAACTGTGAAATCATTGAAGAGCATTATTTTTTACTTTTGCTAATTTTAGTTGTTTGATGAGTAAAATTTAAAATCTAGTTAATAATCAAATTGTAAAGTGAAAAGTAATAAAGGAAAGAAAAATATGACAAAAAAACAAAACATAGTTTCTCAGAAATGGGAAATGATAATGGGACCTTTTTGTAAAATTACTTTTTAATTTTTAAATTGTAATTAAAACATGATTACACTCTTCCCCTTTCCTCCCTCCACCACCCAAATTCCCTCCCCTCCTTTGAACTGCTCCCAAATCTTCATCACTTCCTCTCAAATTGATGGCCTATATTTTATGATTATGATTGTGAAATCACTGCATACACACACACACACACACACACACACACACTTTGCTTAGTCCAATTAGTATTAACTGAGTATATAAGATGTCAGAGCCAATTACTGTGTATTGAATAGCCAATTAGAGGGCTCTCTCGGCAGTTGTTAGTTGCCTATAATTCTTTGTCTGAGGGTAGGAACCCTGGGATATTCCTCGTTCTTTCGTATTATATCTTTTGGTATCTTCATTTCTCATATCTTTTATAGGCAGCCACAGTGTTAAGGTATCATGAGTTTAGCTTTGCACTCCTTTCTAGGCAGCACAAATTTACATCAGACTTCCTGGTCTCCTGGCTTTTGCAATACACCATCCCCTCTTGAATAATGTTCCCTGAGGTTAAGGTGAAGGAGTTATCTTATACATGTATTTCTTGGGATTTAAATTGCCATAATCAGTTGAGTTTCTGTATTATAATAATTTGGGTTTTCTGTAATGGAAATAGAGCTTCTTTGGTGAGAACTGAGAGTTACACTGATCTGTGTATATAAGAATAATTTTAGAATGCTGTTGGAAATTATACTGTTTAGTAAAATGTCCGTAATAGGTTATCCTCTAAGAATGATAACTCCACTAGTCTCAGATTGTTTGCCAGAATTCTAGTACCAGACATGGTTTCCTCCTTCTTGAGTGGGCATTGTGTACAGTTTTATTGCTGTTGGTAACTACCAAGATATGAATACTACTTTTGCACCTTTAGAACTATCTTGTCATGTTCGTTATTTTTATTGTTCGTACATGTCACAGATAGATAGGACTATTAATTTCTTCCCTCTCATTATTTTGCTTAGTACCTCCACTTACTATGAAAGTTAGACCAAGAAAGAATGTATTCAGGATAGAGCAAATCTTATGTACAAACCATGTAGTACATTTAATAGTAGACACTTAATTTTTACTTGTAAAAGGCAACAAAGAGTGTAAATAATAGTCTATATTGTTTTCAGAACTTCTTGTATTACCCTGTTCAACCACTTGCTTTCTCATGTATGGTACACAGATTTTTGAAAGCCTTTGACCTTTCACCAAAGTTTGTTAGTTTAATTTAGAACTTTTAAATAATTAGTAATCTAGTCCAGTGCTTGGGCTTCCATTTTTGTTCTCTCTTCTTTAATAAATGGAAGACAATGACTCTTAATTTCTGTATGTCTACCATCCAACTTAATACCTATTGATTCTGTCTTGCTTTATAAATTTCCTAATATGTTATAGACAGCCCTTTACCCAAGTACTTCAACTGAAACCGAAATGTCTTTCTCAGTTGCCTCATACATAGCACTTTATTTGGTTCAATTTTTAAGTCTATTCTTAAACATCTTTGGCATGTTCTTTTCTTTAGATAACTTCCCGAGAAACTCCAATAACAATGACCAGCACATGTGCTTGGGAACCAAACCCAAGTCCCAAGTCCTCTGCAAGAACAATAAGAGTTCTCAACCTCTGAGACATCTCTCCAGGCATCTCTTCAGAGTGCAAGTTAGCCTATATGCTAAGCACAATGCAGAAGTGTGCACAGATGAATGTGCCCAGTTACCGACCGAGGTCTGAGGTAAGTACTTCCCATTTAGGTGTATTTTTAAAGTAAGTTTTCTTGGGATTTCCAGTAGAATTTCATTGTTCTGTATCATTTTTTCCCTCTTTTCCATGGGGAGAATGCTGCTATTTAATTCTTTGCTTTGGCTGTATTATTTTAGTCTGTGGAACAGATGGCTTTTGAATTACTGAGATTGCTCTTGAGAAATGTCTTAGGAAGTATAAACTTAGTCAAGAAAATCTTTACAGAATTTCTTTTTTTATGTGGACTTCATAGATTTAGTTCGTGAGACCCAAGTTTTTATGTAGATGGCAATTCAAAAAGTTTAAACAGGAGAAATTCAATATTTCTTTAATTTTTAATTAATAAAGCATATTAAAGGAAGCTGAAAATGTTTAGGTAAATGAATGACATTAGTGAACAAAAATAAAATTTTAAGATGAATTGAAATTAGCTCAGGGAAGCACAAGAAAACAATTCTAATTCTCACCAACTCATTCATTTTTTTCTTAGTTTCTTCACAAACAAATTACCTTACACTTTTAGAATGAGTTTATCATTTCCACATCTGAATGCTGGCTAGTCTCCTTTTTATCCTTTTAACCCTCTGTTGTTCACTTTTCATAACACATACCAGTTATCTCCCTAAATCTTATAATCTGTTTTTCATGAGATTCACATGATTTAAAATTTCAAATGACCCAGATTCAAGGACTGGCTTTCTTGGCTTGAACATTTGAATAAACTTGAAGTTCTAAGTTCCTGGACACTGCCCATAGATAATTACAAAAGTGGAATAGGAAAATTTAAGAAACAAATGCTGCTGTCCCTTAGGCAGACTTCCTGCATACCAGGGTATCCAGGAGACTCTGTCAATACTTCCTTAGTGGCAAGCAAAAACGAGAAAACATAAAGACATTTCCTCACCATGACTAATATTCCTGAGTTCTTTATCCTCTCAAATAATTTTGTTGAAGATGTCCTAAAAAGTGAAAGATCCCAACATCACTTCATTCATCATAACAAGACAAAAAAATCTGTTTTATTTTTCCTCTCTCTCTCTCTCTCTCTCTCTCTCTCTCTCTTTCTCTTTCTCAGTATGCCTCTTTGACTTGCTCACAGAATTTCAATAAGCCATTATGAGTTCTACCATTGCATTTTTTGTATGTATGTATTCGAACATGTATGTGTGCGTGTATGTATGTGTATTTTTAAGTTTGAGGATTTATGAGTGTGTGTTAAAGTGTGCATGCATGTATGTGTCCCTGCCTACAATGGAAGGAGGCCAACCTTGGGTATTATTCCTCAGACAACCTTGGATGTTATTCCCCACAAGGCGGCATCTTCCACTTTTCCTGGAACTCATCATTTAAGCTATACTGGATGGTCAAAAGCTCCAGAGACACCCCTGTATCTACCTATCAAGTGCTAGGAAATCAAGTACACACCACTATTCCTAGATATTTATATAGGTTATGAGGACCAAACTTGCATAATAACCACTTTAACAATTGAGATATCTTCTCAGACCCACCACTGCTTTTCTTTTTGCCTTATGGATTTGTGTGTCTACTTTGTCATATGACAGCTCAGCTTACTCCCCAGGCTAGAAAAGCTCCTGGTCTAGTGGTTATTCTGACACGTGGATGATGGAAGGCTTCTTCCCAAATATGAGTAGTTTAAGACCTCACCATTTTTCTGTTTTCCTCTGTACTCTCATGTGTTTCTACTTTCAAAGATTTATCTCCAAGCTGACCTTTTCAAGCAGGATTGCCTCCTACTCTATTTTGTCTACATCTTGACAGGTGATTGAGAAGCAACAACTTATTAAAATGGTTTAAACTCCATAATTATAGAATCCAGCATGGAATGTTATAACAGACATGGAAACAAAAAGGGAAATAATTTTCAATTATCCACCCACCGTGAGATGGCCTCCATTGTTCTTTTTTTTTTTTTTTTTTTTTTTTACAGACACCAGCAACATAATTTAATCCAACACATAAGTTCCGAATAAGCAGGCGCTATGGGCAAGTCCTTTTCATCCTGACAGCAGACTCCAGCCAGGGGCTGATCCACCTGTAGTCAGGGAATATGTTCATTCTGACAGCAGACTCCAGCCAGGGGCCGATTCACCTATAGTCAGAGAATATGTTCATTCTGACAGCAGATTCCAGCCAGGGGCCGATTCACCTATAGTCAGAGAATATGTTCATTCTGACAGCAGACTCCAGCCAGGAGCCGATTCACCTGTAGTCAGGGAATATGTTCATTCTGACAGCAGACTCCAGCCAGGGGCCGATTCACCTGTAGTCAGGGAGTATGTGTGGCTCTGGAGCTGATCTGAAAACATAAACATCTGTGCTCCAGCACAGCCTGGGCAGGGCTAGGCTTCAGCGAACAGCAATGTAAGTTCGTGCACAGGGGTGGTAGCAGGGCTCACTTTATGGAAAGAAGTTCTCAAAGAGAACGCATCACATCCAGTGCCCATTTCCCTTCAAATTTTGTAACTTAAGTCAAGTTCCATGGAAATCTGGGGTGGATATTAGACTACTTTATCAGTGTTTCTAACATTCAAATAAAAAATGTTATAATTTGAAATTTTACTACATATATTTTCCAACACAAATGCCACCAATCACTCCCCACAACAGATACAGGACATCACCTCCCACAGACACAAAGACTCTGACATCAACCTCACTTTAATCACAGGTAGGACTGTACTTTGGAAACCCTGGTGCGTGATCAGTGCGTGCTCACGTGGAGGATCCTGGAGAAGCGTACATCACTGCTCAGAAAAGCAGAAGATGACTTTGTACAAATATTTTGGAAAATCCTCAAAGTTACGTAAGTAGTACCAACACAATTTTAGTACAGTTTGCACCTCAGGAGGCACTGAAGCAGGGGTTCTCAGGAATCTGGGTACTTCATAACGGCCTCCTGGCTCCCAACAGACAGAGGCCGCGTCTTTGGAGTAGAGTTGGAGGCTCCCAGTCTGCTCAGTCAAGGGTTCCTGCCCTGCCGCCAGCAGGTTCATCGCTCTCTTTGTCCCAGTCCTTCATACTGGCTCCCATCATGAAATCATCTCGCAGAATCTTCCACCCTGGGCCCTCTTCTGATTTCGCTTCAGTCTGTCTGGCTTTGGGGTTCTTCCCAGCAGAACTGTTCTCATTTGTACCATCCATTCCTCGAAGAACACTGATGAAATCCTTCTTGAAAACAGTTGACATCAACTTAGCTTGCTTCCTGATGGAGCCTCCTGCTTCCTTAACCTTTTCACCAACATTCTTTTGGTGTTTCTGAACAGCATTGAATAACTGCACCACACCCCTCGTTGCAATCCTCTGAAGGTTCCTCTCTGCCTCTTTGTCTTGGACAACATCTGGCTTCACTCTGCACAGCATCTCCCACTCCCGCTTCTTATCAAGCTGCTTCCTTTTCTCCAACCTCTCCTGCTTTAGCTTCTCCTTCTCCTTCTCCAGCTCTTTGTTTTTGGTGAGGATGGTGGGTTTACTTTTAGGAGTCTTTTTGTTAAGGATTTTGGCCATGGCATCTGCCCAGCCAGAATTAGTCCCAGCACTTGGCTCTGCAGCATCTTCATTTTCCTCCTCACAGGACTCCACATTGTCCTCGCTGTCGGCTTCTGCTGCGCCATCATCTGAGAACTGGCCCATTTCTGCATCACAGCTTTCTACCGAACCTTCCCCGTCAGAAGAGTCTTTGAGCTCATCTTCCAGATTCGAGATTTCAGCCTTGGCTACCAGCTTCATCTTTCGCTTCTTCTTCAAGGAACGCTTCAGCTTTTTCCCCGCGCTCACACGTGAGTCTTGAATGGTCGCAGCCATCTTGACCCGCCGGAAGTGCCGTCTGATCTCCATTGTTCTTATGATAAATATCTTAAAGATTTATTTTTTTGCAACTACTATAACAGCACTTGTAGCACAACTGCATCATTTTATTATTATCTCAAAAAATGTATTAAACACAGCTTGGTAGGCATATGATCTTCAAAAAGTTGCTAATATATCCTAATACTTTAAATTTATTCATGTGATTTGCTAAGCTATATCATGACATATGTGCTGTCTAAAATATTGATGTTTTGTTACATTAAACTAGAACTTAAATGAGAAATAGCTGTGATGAGGATACATAATTTTGTATATGATAGATCCAGAGCTCATAGTAGTCATTAAAATGGTAAAAACCCGCCCCCACATTTTACTTTATGATATAAAAATCTGGCAATGTCAAACTAGACCAAATTATGTGGGACAGTTCTATAGAACACTTGAATATCTCTAGTACATCTTTGGGCCTACCTTTGGTTTCTACAGTTTGGGGAAAATTCTTTTGTTTCTTTGGGCACTTATGTTACCTTTAAACTTCATTCTATCATAATACTGTATCTGGTTTGGTTAAAAAAGACGCTGCAAGAATTGCTTCTGGATTTAGCATTGACTACTGCTATAATTTGGGTCTTGAGTGTTCCCCTAAGACTGAGGTCTTAAACATTTGATCTCCAGAGAAGCTCTATTAGAAGCTGTTGTATCCTATCATAAGTGGGACCCAGTGGGAAGTATCCAGGTATCATTGGAGTGTTCCATTAAAAGGGATTCTAGGAACTGGTCTTTTTGTTTGCTTCTCGGATTTTGATGTAATTCCAGCTCATGACCCTGTCATGATGTACTGTCTTATCACAAACATAAAATAGTGGAACAATTAATCATAGACAAAAATCTTCAAAATCCATGAACCAAAATGTATGCTTCTGTGCATAGCTTCATTTTGTAGGTCATTCTATAATAGTGAGAGAACACTAACACAACTTTCCATCTCTCTTCTTATTCATCTTTATCATCCAGTGGTGATTTCCAATTACTCCAGAAAACAGTTCAAGAATAAGTAAGAGTTATTTTATTTCTGAAATCATCATTTTCAGACTTTCCCTTGGTTAATACAGAACTGTGTTGAGGAAGGCATATTAAAGAAGAAGATTTTCTCTATACATCCTAAAAATCTGAAGAACAAGATAAAGGGCTTCATAATGAAAAATATGACAGAGGATTTCCAAAGCAAGACATACTCTTATTGTTGTAGGAGATCCAGAAAATAAATGTGAATTATTTTTTAAAGTTTCAATGAAATATCTGCCTATCTACTTCACTTTATAATGTATGTCATTTCCTAGATTCTGAGCTTTGATTTTAGTACATTTAAGATATTCTGCAACAAAGTCAAAATAACTGTTCTTTAAGACTGTGAAAGTCATTTTAGTACATTAAGTGATGGCAAAGAGAAAATAAAGAATACGCCTAACTTACAAAGAGATATACATTACTCAATCACTTTCTTCTCTTTTCCCTTAAAGAGGAAATATTTGAATAAGATAACAGTGACCTACTTTTTGTCACAGTGTCTATATCTAGAATATATTTTCACATATGAGGGAGGATACATGTATAGTGCTATTTATAAACATACAGAATAGCTAATTGAATAACATCTAATAACTCCACAGTCAAATTATCATGGTAAAAAATTTAGTAGCAATTTTCTTAGACTCCGTTTCATAAGAATACCCTGGTCATGAAACAAAATCAGACTGTGGAGGGCCTTAAAGGGGTTGCTTCAGGACAATTGGTGTGGGAGGGGCAGAAAAGATGAGAGGAAAGGTATATCTACTGAAGTACACTTTGTTAAAAATGGCATAGTGATATCTAATCTTTGTATGCTAATTTTAAAAAAAACAAAACATTAAAAATAAGTAAAAATCTCCCCAAATGGGCTTTTACAAGAACCTTGTGAAGACACCCAAATGTTGCAATGCTGTATGTAACTAGGAACAATGCTCTATTCTTATACTGTAATGATGAATTGCCCAGGTCCTTCATTCAAGTCATTGTTATAACAATTGAGGAGAATTATAGAAATGCCAGGAAAAAGAAGTAAGAGTATAACTGTGATTAAATTTTAGTAAAGAAATAGTCATTAGTGTGGCTGCCTTAAATGTGAGGCATTTTTTGATTTAATAAGTCATCTTTCCTTTCCAGTCTTCCCATGATGGCCTCATAATTTCCCTACTTATTACATACAAACACAGATTTTCACAAATGTTTTGCCAAAATAATCAAAAGAGAAAGGAAATGAAGGAAACAAGGAAGGAAGGAAGGACGGAAGGCAAGAAAGAAAGAAAGAAAGAAAGAAAGAAAGAAAGAAAGAAAGAAAGAAGTGCTATCTAAGATTGTTGAAATGTCAGACAACAAAGAAAGTGAGTAGGTAATATACCTGAAGGGTGCCTTGTCTCTGTGTAACACTAAGGAGTCCTGAAGTTGGTGCAAATCTTCTGATTCCATAATAGATACTCACATTTTATAACAAATACTAGTTACTATCAATGGAAAGAAAATTAGCTAAGCAAAAATATTTCATTGTATAATGAAGGCATATTGACATTAAGTAATAAAATAAAACAACATCAACATAAATAAATAACTTATACACTTTTTGGTGAATTGAACAAATATTGCCCCCATGGGCTCAAAGGGAGTGTCACTATTGGTAAGTGTGATCTTGTTAAGTAGCATTGTTAGAGGAAGTATGTCACAGGGTGGGTTTTGGGGTTGCTGAAGACTAAACTAGGCCCAGTGGTTCTTAGTATTCCTGCTGCCTGTTGATCCAGATATAGAACTCCCAACTTCTCAATCACCATGTCTGCCTGCCTTCCACCATGGTTCCCATCATGATGATAATGAACTAAACCTCTGAACTGTAAGCCGTCACCAATTCCATGCTTTCCTTTATAAATGTTGCCATGGTCATGGTGTCTCTTCAGAGTAATAAAACTATAACTAAACCATACTGAAATACAAATTATAATCAAGGAAAATCTTGTCAGTTTTCCACTCTGAAGCACATGCTTAATATATCCCTGAGCACACTCCATACATGTGCTAGAACATAGTGAGTATGAAGATCAGTGTCTATACTTGAGAGCAGACAACCCTCAAGTTACAGAGAGCAGGTCACAGTACTTATAGCTGAGCTATATGTTTTCTAGTTATGAGCATAAAATGGATTCCAAAGAAAGCTATAGGTTTATTTTGAACCCCTAAGTCTCCTCTTCTGCTTTAATTTTGTCTTTACCACCATCACTTCCTAACTTTTCTGCTAACATTGTTCCTTAAGGCAGGTGTGTGATAAATGCGGGTCTTATATTCCAGTATATAAAAAAAAAAAACCCTTAACCTTCAACCTAGCTTAACTATTTTACATTTATAAAAATTTTTTTCTGAGTGAATTACATTCCCTATTATTGATTTTTATTTTTTAAAAAGGAAATAATGCATAGCTCACAGAATCGTTGAAAAATTTCAAAGGCATTTAGGATGTGTTTTAGTGGGAGAAACTGTACAATAATGCTGGTTCCCTCTCCCTGAGGGATCCTGACCCCATTCTTCTGCAGAACCGCCATTTGTCTCATTTGCCAAATCTCTGCCATTTTATCAGCCCAGTCACCTGGGATGCCTTCCACCCTCCATTTTCAGGTCCTTTTAATTTCATGCCTGAACTATTTCAATAGTCTCTTGTCTCTGATCTCCAGCTTATGTCTTCTCTCACCCTCTTGTTCACTGTTGCCAGACTAATCTTTCTAAAGTATCATTCTGATGCTGCCATTTCCTTGTTTAAAAATATTTAAAGAATTTCTAATAGCTGCAAGGAGAATTGAAAACCATTCACTGACAACAAAGCAGTCTCCCACAGTATGAACTGGCTAACATTTAATACTTGGGGTCTAGGATCCTGGCATTTTGTACACATTTTCTATAATCCTCAGTGCACTGAAGCAAGGCAGGGTTGTTATTTATTTTTACAAACAGGAAATGGTGGATCAGACACCATTCAGAAATAGCTGAAATATGGCAGTTAGCAGGTACGAGCAGATAAAGGAGTCTTTGGTTTTGTTTCCCTATAACTGCTCTGTCCTTCTTTACATATCAAGTTCCAAGCCATTGCATCCTTCTTCTGTAGAGTTTACATTACTGTATTTTATTTGTTTCTAGCTATTTGTCTCCAGGATGGCATCACCCATTAGAACCCCTGGCAGGGAAGGGAACTGATTTCTTCTTTCATCCCTTAGACCATATCTTGAGTGGAAGGTATAGTCAGAAAAAGTAAATATTGATTAAGGAACTACTTAATTAATAATAGAAAGATGACATTAATGATATCTAAAATGGTACTTGAGATTCAAGAACAGTCTTAGGGCAATGGAGGTAATCTTTTTTTTTAAGATAGTGATGGTGTTTAGTGTGTGAGAATGGTGTGTGGGCATTAGATGAGAGACTGAGGATGAAAAGAAAACTGTAAAATTACATGATGGCTTTTACTTATCTTCCTGTTTTATTTTCTGATTAATAATTGTGGTATTTATTCATGATCAATTCACAGTGTACTTTGTATGTTATATAGGAATCTGTTCAATAGTAGCCTTATTTTAGAAGGAAATTATGTCAAACATCTAAAGAAGCAAATATCATTTTATCATTTACTTGTGGTATTCATGGTGATTTTTAAACAAACAGCAATATATAAGTATATATAATAATATATATGTATATTTTTATGTTAGTGTGTGTGCATGTGTGTGTGTGGTATTTCCTCTAGGGTGGTCAAGAAAAAATAGAGGATATTAATTTCTGCATCTAGGTTTTTCAAATATATTGTGAAGAAAAATTTAATAACAAAATGTTTACAAGTTCAACTATAAAATTTTACACACACACACACACACACACACACACACACACACACACTGACTCTTGAATTTAAAAAGAATAGACAAACCAAAAGGAATTTTTCCATTTAACTGCTAATAAAATATAAATATGATTAGGCCTTTAAAACACACAATAAAATCTCTCCTCATACAAACAAGCACACAAGCCTGAATCCCAGAGTTGAGCAGCCTCTTTGCTGGTCCCTAGATAACTGAGTCTCTTTGCAATAAAGAATTGGAAATAAACCTTTCATAGTTCTTTGCCTTTCAGCAACAAATGGTTAGTAAAACAAGTGAGAAAAATTACTCTTGGAAACTAATTACTAGTACTTAAGCAGAGGAAATTGTGAAATTAACTATAAAAGCAATTTCTTACCCCAGTTGACATATTGGATGATAAATAAAAATTATAGAAAATGCAGGCAAAAATAAAATAATGGGAAAAATAACAAAATAAAAATTAAAGATTTAGTATTACTGGTAATTGAAAATTCAGTTTCAATCAGTGGGGTTTAGATTTCAGGAATTTAAAATCATGCAGAGTCAATAACAAGAAAAAAAGTACCTCGAAACAACAGTAGATATTTATCATTATTGCAACAATGATCTTATTTATTTTATTAGGCAATTTTCCATTCTCTTCCTGAGTGGCACTGCCTGTCTCCCTTGCTTCATAATTGGTTTCGGCTGCTAGCCATCTGACAAAGTCAATTATTTCTTGTCTGTCTTGCAGTCCTGGGAGAGATCTCAATATCAACTGAATGCAGTTTGAAGTAGCTCTGTCTGTAGTAAAAAAAGGAGAATAAAATCATGATTCCTCACATGAAATCTCTGCATATGAATGCAGTTGTACACAGGAAATGTGATCAGTTTCTATCATGGGCATAGCAAATTTGTCCTTTCATTAAAGGTATATCAGTTTGTCTTCCCAAAGTGATAAAATTTGAAAGTGTTTATAACTGCAAGTCTTCTAAATGCATTAACCTATTTTCTTGTTGTTGGACTAAAAATTCATATGGAGGAGGGAAGAATATGCCTCATGTTCTTGATATTTCCTTGGCATATGATTGTGTTGGAGAATGTGTATATATGAGTGTGTACAAAGAGGAAATTGTCTATGAAGGTCTTCAATGAAAAGGTTTCTAATTAAAAAGGCCTCTTGGTCTTCCCCTCTTGACCAGAGCCCAAGACCCCACTAGTTCTCCTTTGCTTCTTCCAGTCACTCTCCCAAGCCAATCTCCATTACCTTTGTGACTCTCCTAATGGTCCACAGAATTACTTTAGACTCCTTACCCACAGCCACTAGGCTTGGCTGACATTCAAGCGGCTTGTCTCTCCCTTCCCAGCTCCACTCTCTTGTCTGTAAGGTACCACTATCCCAGCTCCTGCTGCATGCCTTAGCTCCCCATCCCAGTCCTTCTCCAATCCCTTCTGACCTGTCCCTATCCTTGTCCTGACAAAATTACTACCAGTTCTCCCTCTGCCTCCCTTTGTGGAGCCAAACATGTCTTACTTATGAGAACTCTAGGATCATCTGAATCCTGCTAGACTATCATTCATTCCACCCATGGCACTGACCAGAGACGTCTTGGTTTGAATCCAGAGTTCCAACAAGAATTTCAGATCTGGGAACAAGCAGAGGCTAAATTCCAAATCCCAGTGCAGACCCAATGCTAAAACCTAACCATTGTTCCTCTTGTACATACCCTGTATGAATTGGGTAATAAAACTCAACAACTGAGCACTCACACAACAAAGGAAAAATCAGATAGAAACATCATAAAAACAAACATCATAAATTCCAATATCTAGATTTCATCAAAAACAAAACCAACAAAACCCACAAACAAATATGAACAATTTGCCCCCTCAAAAAATCAGCATTATTATTGTAACATGCCTCAAGGAAGAAATATAAAGCACAAGATAAAGACTTCAAAATAGTGATTATCAATATATTCATGGACCTTAAAAGAGGATATGAATAGGCGGAGCATTGGTGGCAGTGCATGCCTTTAATTCCAGCACTCTGATAACAGGAACAAGAGTTTCTCAATGAGATGAAGGCCAGCCTATAGTCTACAAATTGAATCCCAGCACAGCAAGAGATACACGGAGAGATCCTGTTTTGAAAATCAAAAACAAAACAAAACAAAAAATAGAGGATATGAATAAATGCCTTAATGAAGACTGGACAACACAAATGGTTAAATGAAATAATAGTAATAATTCAAGACAGTAAAGTAGAACTTAGCATATATGTAGAATCACTAGAAATATCAAATTAAAATACTGTTTGAAATGAAAAATGTTGAATATAAAACAAAAATGTTTATAAGTAATACTCATTCACATATTAAAAAGTGTGGAAGAGGGAATTTCAGGTACTGAGGAAAAGGGTAGAAAAAACAGCTGAAAGGAAATGTTCAATCCAACATTTATGAAATACCTTAAAATCAGAAGAGGAATACTAGCAATATGCTATGAAAATATTATAAAAAACAGACAAAACATAAGTTTTCATTTTTCTAAAAGAAAAATGACAGATTGAATCCAAGGTAATTGAAAACAAATAAGCAAAAGAATTACAATACAATATAAACAAATGAAAAAAGTTAAGCTCAATAAAACAATAAAATAAAAAGAAATTTTTTTTAAAATACTTTAAAAATTAGCAAATATTGATCTAGGCTATAAAAGTTACATATTAATATCAAATATGAAATTTCAGCTTAGAATTCTTGAATATCAAAATGAAAATTAAAGAAAATATGTAACTTTATATATATATAAAATTGATAAGTAGAGGAAATGGGTCAATTCATTCCAATAGAAAAAGCCCCAAGTCCAGTTCTTTCACTGATAAGGAAGGAAGGCATAGTAATTTTTGAATTACAAGAAGATAAAAAGTATGTTTATATTCAATGTATATGATTTTTATTATTTTAATATTGGAACCAGATCATGATGTTAAAAGAAAACTAAGAATCAATATTGGTCATTAATACAGATAAGAAAAATAAAGGCCTCAATGACATATTAGTGAGTTAAACCCAAACTTTCATTTAAAAATTTTTATATCATGATCCAACAGAATTCATGCTAATCATTTAAGTTGCTTAGCTATACAAAATCAATTAGGTTCAACAACTATATTGACATGATAAAATGTAAAAAATCTATCCCACGTTACATCTATAGATACATAAGAATATTTAAAATAATCATCACCCATTCGTGATAAATAGCAAACATCTCACCAAACCGAAAGTATTTAACTTTCTTGAATTAAGTTACTCTTAACTTTGAAAACAGCACATGTATGCATGGTATGTGTGTGCAATAGTGGCACAAACATTGCTGGAGAGATCAACACCTTTGCTTGTATTTAAGGCCCAATATACAGGATATAACCATTGCTTTACACTGTTTTGGTGACCAAGATTCTGAGATTGATTATGCCAAAAGTATAGGGGAAAAGCAAACACTATTGTTCTACTAAATGAATATAGCAATAAAATAACACCTAATGACATTCTGCTATGACTATAGAGCTACAGCTCACTTGGATGTCATCACAAAAGCTTTCTCTTATAGTAGATTGGAACTAACACAGAGCCCACAAATGATGAGTGCAGGGAAGGAAAAAATTTAAAACACTTGATCCAAAATGGAATGTCTTCATCAAACCCCTGTCTTTGGGGGCTTTGAAAGCTATGTAAAAGAGGAGGCTGTACTTTTACCAATGCCTTTTATGACCCCTCACAGTGCCAAACGCTCAGCTTTAAAACCACCACCACCTTGCTAACTCCTACTACCACATTTGACTGCCAGGGCAAAGTACAACCTCTGAAAAAGCATAGTGAAATAGCTTAAAATTCACTCTGGAATACAGAGTCCCGAGTCTTTTATCTTACACCAGAAAAAAAATCACGTAATCAGAGTAGAAAGGGAACTGTCCAAATAGATTAACTGAATTGTGGTTTAAGTTGTTTTGTGGTTAATCGCTAAGCACAATGGTATTTTTTGAAAAAGTCATATGAGCATCAGATCACCAGTATATCCCTGAAGTTTAGTTTAGGTAGAGATTGTTCTATGCTTCCTGGCCTCTTTCTGTAGGTTAACACTGACAATGAAATGTTACTGCCCTCTAATGGATGGAATGTGATAGACTTAGTTAAATTTAAATTTAAATCAACTACCAGGAGTTCCTCATTTAAGATGGGGGTGTGGTCTCAGTAGTTCCTCTCTTATCAAAGCTGGAAATTGACCAAGTTTGATTTTGTGCAGGCCTTGCGTAGGTAACCACAGTTCGTGTGTACAATAATCAAGCTATGCCTAAAGGACAATAATTTCCAGCATTACTCCCATCCTCTGGTTCCTTTACACTTTTTAACTACTCTTTAAGGATCTTCCCTGAGCATTGAGAACAGTGGGTAGGTTTTCAAATGAATGTTTGTTTTAGTCTCCTTCATGTAAAAGTGTTAACTGATTTTCACTGATATGAAAACAATTTTATCGATTTAATATTGAATTCAGATCCCAAATTCTCATCTAATAGTCAAGTACATTGAGGTAAAATAAATTAAATAAACTGCAAGTATTGGATGTTTTTCTGGTTTTCAGTGTCCCTTAAAGTGTCTCCTCAAGAACAAAACTGTAAACTTCTCAGTGGATTCCATTTCTCCTGTAGTAATTCTTCCAGAAATACGTATTAAAACAGGAGTTTCCTCCCAGTAGCCATGACAGCAGCAGCCCCTTGTGGCTCCGTGGTCACCTTGAGTTATGTTCTACTAATCACTCATTTCACAAATCAAAACAATGTCACTTCAGTCGTTAAGTAGCAAAGTAGAGCAGAGAACAGAATTAATATATATTATGTTATATTAAAATTGTATTAATATATTATATTATATAATCTTTCATAATTTATATATGCATATTCATCACAGCAGTCATAGTGAACTAAACCCAAGAACATGTTTTCCTCCCTTCTGTGTCAAGCTGTTATGTTTTCTAAAATCACAAATATTTGCTTCAGTGTTTGGAATAGTATATGATAACAGGTGTCAAGAAACCAGAGTAGCCCACAAAGATTTAAGATAGAACTAAATAGCAAAACAAACCAACATAAAAAAGCTGTTATAAGTTATTAGTTCAATTTAGTTTTTAACAGAAATTAAATGAAATAGAAATTTTGCTTTTCAAGAAAATAAAACATATTCCATTTGCTTTCACTGATGAATGTACCCTTATAAAACCTGATCAAGCAAGAACAAAGATCAGGGAAGCTGAGTGCTTCTAAACTTAAGAAAAATTAGTATAGTCTTGAAATCCAAAGAAAACCTTATGATATTAAGTTTATATGTGCAATTTGAAGTATTTTTAAATTTGTATTTACTATCTCCAGACATCTATTTTAAAATAGAGCAATTAAATTATATAAAAAAAAACATTCAAAGAGTAACAGCAAATTTTTTGGATGATCCACAAACTACTAATAATTTTTAAAATGCTTTTGTCAAAGCTTAGCTTAAACATCAACTGGAAGTAAGTAGCTGTATGTACATGATGTAATTTTATTGTCTTAAAAGTGAAAATTATAATTTTTCCTCAACTCTGCCCTTTGTCATCAAATTTTGCAGTCAACCATATATATATTTGGTTTTTCGAGACAGGGTTTCTCTGTAGCTTTGGACCCTGGCCTGGAAATAGCTCTTGTAGACCAGGCTGGTCTCGAACTCATAGAGATCCGCCTCCCTCTGCCTCTGAAGTGCTGGGATTAAAGGCGTGCACGACCACCGCCTTGATTGAGAACAAAATGCTTAAAAGATAATGTAGGAAAAAACAAAAGGCTATGTGAAAATTAGTTTGTTTATATTTAATCATGCAAATTTATATGTGCAATAAGGATTTAAACCTGAAAGTATTCTTGACTATATGAATTTTTCCATCTGTCATTATTAAGATACTTTTTCATAGCTAATATTGATAAAATTGTCATAATTTAAAAGTTACCAATAAAGCAAATACATATCTGGCGGCATACTGTTTCTATTACAATGAGTGCTTAATCTAAACTTTTCCAAAATAACATAGATCATAATTTATACAACTGGTGCTGTGATCATTGTGAAAACATTCAGCTATGTTCTCCTCTAATTAGTATGACAACCTTGAAATTGAAGACAGACCATAACTGTCAGGTTTGTTGGCAGGAGGCAACCATAGTTGATATATTAAAAATATAGACATTTCTTTAATACACTTTACATTGTTGCCAGACAGTTATAATTTTAAAAATTATTCCATGCCTTTATAAGACATTCTTCTAACCCTATGCATTGATTTACACAATTGATTAATATTTTAGTATATATAGAACCATTTCAGCACTCATATATTAAGGTGTTGTCTTCATTTTTTTACTCTTTGGTATTACCAAGTAAATAATAATGCACATATTAATACTACATGATGAGCTAGTCATCTGTCTTAGTGTTATATTATGTTGCTGAAAACTAACACCACGACCACCACAATATATATAGGAACTCATTGTGACATGAGGTTAGAATCAATGGTCATCATGATGGCAGACAGGCATAGCACTGGAGCAGGAGTTCAGAGCTCACATCTAATCCATGAGCAGAGGCAGAGAGAGACACATGCTGGTAATGGAGTTAGGTTTTATTTTTATTTGTTTGTTTGTTTGTTTGTTTATTATTGGTTTTTTGAGACAGGTTTTCTCTGTGTAACAATCCTAACTGTCCTGGAACTAGCTCTTGTAGAGCAAGCTGGACTTGAGCTCACAGAGATTCACCTAACTCTGCCTCCCAAGTACTGGGATTGAATGCATGCACCACTACTACCCAGCTGGAGTGAACTTTTATAACCATCAAGCCTCCTCCAGTGACACTCCTCCTCCAAGAACCATACCTCCTAATTCCTTCCAAACAATCACCATACCCAGTCACATGCATGAACTTATGGGGCCATTCTCTTTCAGACAAACACAAGAGAGAATTCAGAAAGAGAATGTGAATTTAGATATTTTTAAACTCAGTTTATTTGTATCTAGTTCAATTATGTATTGTCTTAATTGTCTATCATTTCAAACTAAACATTGTTTTATTAGAGGAAAAATGTTGAACAGAACACTTAAAATCTATGCCTTATTTTTGTCATTTTTCCTTCACTTTAGATAACATATTTTAAATATAATTGTATAGTTATGCTATAATACCACACCAGAATCAAATAATCCCATGTGAAGTCTTTAGGAACATCTGAGTTCAACTAATTTTAAAGTCCTTACACTCAAATCATAACTGAATGCACCTCAACATCTAGTCACCTTAATAAATAGCTATTTACATGAATGTATAGAATAACAGCTGTAACGGCGTAAATGAATGCAGACAGAGTGTAAATATATATATATAGCTTTAATGTAGTAATAGACTTACAGAACCACCGTTCCCGCGGAGACCAGGAAAGCAGAAGCAAGCACTCGGAGCTTGCTCGCCAAATTTATAGGCAGACATTAGCCCGAGGCGAACACGCCCCCTAAGGGGCGGGACTTATCCCTACATCTCCCCTTTTTGTCTAAATAAGACAGAACTAAACCAAATACAACTACATACAATAACAACAAATAATAAATATAACAAACAATATTGAGAACAAAAGCTTTGCTAAACATTCTATCTCAAGGAGTCCAAATAATGTAAAGAGTAACTACAATTATATAATCTTCAACTCAGTCAAAGATCTGAGAAGGGAATAAACACTACTCAACAAACGAGATATATCCAAAATGTGCAACAATTGACAGAGACAACTGACTACCTGGGCAATCACCCAAAGTCTCGTTTGCAACGTTGAGTCAACCAATTTTGGCTAAGGCCTAACATAACTGACATACCATTATTAAAGGCAAGGAACTTTTCAAAACTATCTTACCCTGTCTTGGCAGGATATGACAGTCCTGTTTTATCCATTGATGCACTCTCTGTATCTGTGTCAGTGGTTGAGGTATGGGCATTTCTTTGCCCAAAGGCCAGTTCTGCCAAATAGAAAGGCTCCAGGTGGAGTGTTTTTGGTGCTCAACATTCTCTCGGGAATAGAGCGGTGTTGCCAGGAGCAATTGTGTCTCACTATCACGAAACTCTGAGTTAGATTAAAGGCCATATTCTACAGCTCTTTGAAGAGGTTGAAGATTATCTATCTATACTGAGTATAATCTCTATATATCTAAAGAACCTGATTAGTCTAATTATAAATGACAAACTTAGATGACAATTAGTCTATATAATTCTCAATATCTAACTTAAAGACTAAGACAATAAACGACTGTGAAACAAATGAGGACAATGACCTCCAAATATAAACAATGTACAAATATACATTGCAGTAGGTAAATATATATCAATACACAAATATTATATAAGTATCTTAATCAGAGGTAGAAATGTACACTGCAATATGGTAAATATATACAATATATATATATATATATATCAATACAATATATGTCAATACATAAAAATGTTTTAAACAGAGGTAGAAACATGCATGCGTACAATAGTCCATATAATTTAACTTTGTTTCAATATACAAGAATTGATACCAATATATTTGTCTAAAAGCAGTAACTCACAATTATAAATCTATTATCCCATCATTCCCTCTTTTTTTTTTCAAAATGATCCTTGAGCTTATAAAATTCCTCTCCCAACCCTCAATCATATACTAATTATATCATATACTAATTTATAATATATCATATACTAATATCATATACTAATTATATCATATACTAATTATATCATATACTAATTATAAATTTGGCTTGCTCGCCAAATTTATAGGCAGACATTAGCCCGAGGCGAACACGCCCCCTAAGGGGCGGGACTTATCCCTACAAACAACTAGTGGTATATTTGTCTAATTCCTGATTTGCACCTTCCAAGAAAAGAATGCAGAAATAATGAAGCATTTTAAATAATGTAACAGTAATATTCTGTCATTGTGAGCCAGCTCCTACAAGTATGAAAGATAATCTCAGCACATGTGACAGACAGGAGAAACCACAAACGTTTTCACACTTTGTAATGTGTTGTATGGCATTTTGTTGTGCTGAGAAATGTTCCAAAGTATTTTAAGAATGTAAAGATAAAAATGAATGCATCACTGAAGTATAATGTAATAGTGTAGCAGTAACAATTTCAACATTTTTCTTAAGCCACCAGTATATCTGAAATGAAAGGACATGAATTATCACTGCAGTTTCCACTTAGTTTACTAATTCAGTATACATTTGCATAAAGCAGCATCAATATTTTCTTTGGTATATCAGCATTTGTTTTCTATTATTTTAAACATTGAGCCCTCAGTGTATATTACCTTCATTCTTAACTAAGCTGTTTAACACATTATAATCAGAAATGTTGGGTTTTGGTTAATATTTCAGCTGTGATGCTTATGGATCAAACCAAGCATTTTAGATGTTGCAATGTAGTGAGAACCATAAAGATTATGTGTGTGTCATATGTGGTGTGCTATGTATATGTATATATATACACAAACATACATATACATAGTATATACACACACATATAATACAAAGGAGGCAATGAAAAAAACAGACTCACAGAACTGGGAACTGGCCACACACTGCTTCATGCCCTTGACCTGGTCTTTACCACCAAAGAGAGTATGTGACCTCTCTCTCCCTTCAGGAAATCACATCTTCAGACAAGAAGCCACACCCTAAGGGTGGTTCCCCAAAGCTATTGGTGGAATGAATTCCCATAACACTTTTTTTTGTCTAAATAAGAAGGTTCTAAAACTAATACAAAACTATATAAAATAAGAACACTTATCAAGTATTGTCTAGGAGAAAGAAAGGGTAATAATATACACAAAAGTAGAACTACGACCACAAGAACAGCATCAAGCAAGAAACATGTACTAAATGTCTAGGCTATAGGTATTTGGCAACTCAAAAATTATCCTGACAGCTGTTCTATTCTGAAGTGTCTAAATCTTGTACCTAATATGCCTTAGCTAAAATATGAGAAGACAGTAATTGTGATTATTTAGTCTTCAACCCCAGCAAAGACCTGAAAAGGAAAATAACATTACCTGATTAAGCAAGAAGTGAAAGCATATGACTTCCAAAGGATTCAAGAAATGAGAGAAATGGATGGATACCAGGGTAGTAAGGGCAATCAATTTTGGTTATAGACCTATTATATCTGACAGATCAATTTCAGAAGCAGGAACATTTGAAAGACTGTCCTACCCTGTTTTAGAAAGGTTTAGCAGTCACTTATCCTTGTATCCTGCTTGTTCACATTGGACAGCATGCTTATTGTTAGCAGTCAAGGCAGGGACAGTTCTGAGCCCAGTAGACCAGTTTTGTTAAGAAAACAAGCTCCATATGAAATGTATTTGATGCCCATCATTCTCTCAGGAGTAGATTGGTGCAGTCATATCTCATGTCAACAGAATTTTAAATTATTAAAATGTTTAAAATCCATATTCTGTAGGTCTTTGAAGTGTTTAAAGATTACCTGTCTATGCAGAGTACATATCTATGCATCTGGAAGAAATAACTAACATAACTATGACAAATATGGGTGACTATTAATTATTAATAATCTATTTAGCCTAAAGACTAAAACTTCACATTAAAAAATACAGAATCTTCAAGCATGCACCACATAAAAAATGATCTCAAAATTGTAACAATACATAAAAATCTTAGAGGGAGAAATTTATAGTGCAATAAGACAAAATATCCTTAATTTGTATCAATATACAAGATATCTTATGCAGAAGTAGAAACATACCTATAGTATGACAAAAATAATGTTAAATTTGTGTACAAAAATATTGTTTTGATAACTAGGGTCCCTATATTTTTGGTTTCCTTCTGTCCCACACCAGATGGCTCTTCTGAAATGAGACAGAAATTCTGAATTTTTCTTTTAAGAACATCCTTGGATTTGGAGAAGGAAAGAGCTAAGCTCCAATGCCTAAGCCATCTTTGATTTTTAATTGAGTTGGGACTATAACTTTTCTGAGAATTAAAAAGCTTAGATGTTTTAAGTAGTGGGATTTTGACCTAAAAAGAATATTGGTACCATAGGACAGATTTTTCTTTGCTTGGTAATTTTTTACTAGATAGTTTTTCCTTTTTTCTAGACATCTAGATGTGTAAGGTCTTTTGATTTATTGAAGGTGGGTATCTTTACTTTCCTATAAAGCCAACAAACAAGCAAGCAAACAAACAAACAAATAGAACCCTACCCGAACACTTATTGGTTGAGTTTTCCTTTCAACGTGTGATATTGTTTGATGAAGTGTCACTTCTCTTATTAAGAGGTCTTTCCTGTTTGAATCGAGTCTTTATTTATTTTGATTTTATTATAGCTTTTTCTTTCCTGTGGAAACAAAAGTGAAACCATTTTCCCAACATAACACATAGCTTGATTTCCATTCTGAGGTCAACACATCTTTAAAGTTCACAGACTGATTTAACTCAGTAGTTTTCTTTATTGTCCAATGTCTTTCTGCAGCTGTTGTTATTTTCTCATTAGCATTGAGAAAATTTGATGTTAATAAGGCATTATGCAACCTATCTCTGAGGGTCTTAGCTTCCCCTACCTGTATATTAAGCATTTCTTTTAATGTATGATTAGTTCTTTCTACTAACACTTCACCTGTAGAATTGTGTGGTATACCTGTAACATGATGTCTTATATATTTTAATATTCAAAACACTGTTTCATTTTGCTAAAGACAGGTGTCAGTCTTAATTTTGCAGGTATTCCCATGACAGCCATGATTACTAATTGGTATGTAATTACAGAATCAGTCTTTTCAGAACTCAAAACAATTACCCATTGAAATTATTTAAAAAAATGTATCTATTGTATAATGTATATATTTTAATTTTCCAAATTCCACAAAATGAAGCACATTCATTTACCAAATTTGTACTAATCAGATGTACTGAGCAACTCTGTGAAACTGTGATAAAACACCTGGGGCACTAACTTATAAAGAAAGAAAGGTTTTCTTAGTTTGTGTGGTTGGAGGCTAAAGTTCAGGACATGACAGTTCCATCGCATGCATGTGAATTGTAAGAGCAAGAAGGCCCAGCGAGAAGAGAACAAAGAGAAGGTATGGAAGTGAAGAGAACAGGCATGATCTGTGATAATAGCTCTCCTTAGAAAAATACTTCATACCTCTGCTTGTCTAAGACTACTCATCTATTTTCACCTTTCAAGAATTCTAACAACTCCAACAATAACCTGGGAACTAAGCTTTCAATGGCAATGGACCCTTGAGGACAGAAAAATCACAGGCAAATTGTATCAGTTGTCACCTTCCTAGAGCTGCTGCACAATGTATTTGTGCAGGTAATGAAACAGTAATGTAAAACTGATATCATGGAGAGAACTTGAAAAATATGACAAAATAAATCTGACAGTCATTGTATTTGCAAATTACTAAAGGGCATGGAAAGAAATAAATAAACATAATTGAAAAAAGCATGCCGTGAGCAAAGATTTTAACGTTACTGGCCAAAAACAATGAGTTTTACTAATCAGACAGAATCTTCTTTCACTGTCCACTGAAGACACTTAAGTGAATTGTCAGGTTGAGGCATTTCTCTTGGTATATGCCTACATACCACCTGAAAATACGGTGATAGCTTCAAAAACTCACACTGCTAGAATCTTGTCTTTAAATGTGTGTTATTCTTCTCCTTTCCACAATGTAAAGCTGTTGACTGATTCTTAATATATCTGAGATTATGCATAATTTAAAGGGCTAAAACCACTGTATGCTTTCTAGTAACCATCCCATTGCTTTGAACTGAGCTGTGATGTCTCTTTTATCCCAAGGAAAGATTTTGATTTTCAAATGCCAGCTTAAATTTTCTAAACAACAAAGGCATGCTCTTGTTTCCTACTCGGCTATATACAAATGAAGCTGCCACTTGTCCACTAGGAAATGTGTGTTAATGTCCTGGTGGAATTAGTCAGGTTTAAAGCTAGTAATGGCTAAGAAAATTTTTAAAATATAGGCTCACAAGAAATTAAGACAGAAAAAAAAATCTTTACTGCCCCCAAAATGTCATAGTTTATTTATATATGAATGCTGAATCAGGAAATTGCCATGTGGGTGAACTACTATTAGTAGAAATCATTGCCAAAGGGAACAGAGGTTTATTTTATGTTTCCAATTTAAGTGATCATCATTTTATGATGTGTTCCCAGTGGATTCATAAATAAGTTTATCTTGATTGCATTTACCACACACAGGAAGCATAACCACGGGACTTTTTTGAGTCTTGTTTCTCTAATTCTAAACCACAAGATACTTAGAGGTTTATACCTCATGTTTTTCCCTTGAATCCAATTAACTGTTTAATTTCAGGGTCCTTAGTCTTATCTGACATCCTGATTATAATATTTTTAGATGTTGATTATAATTAGTAATTCTAGAAATCTCATGCTAACCCTTTGAGCCTCAAGAGAAGAGTAATTATTTCATCATGATGAACCCAAGGAAAAACATATAGTTATCCTCTTGGCTATGGGAAGTACACAAAATTGCTGGGGAGAAAATTGGGATCTTGGGGATGGGGTGGGATGGGGGTAAGGGGAGATGCGGAGAGAAAAGGGAGAAGGGGAGGATGGCGGGAACTTGGGGAAAAAGGATGATTGGGATAAAGTAAGGTTGGATAGGGGAGCACGGAAGCACAATTCTTAGTTAAGGGAGCCACCTTAGGGTTGGCAAGAGACTTGAACCTAGAGTCCCAGGAGCCCAAGGCGATGTCCCCAGTTAGTGCCTTGGACAGCTGAGGATAGGGAACCTGAAATGACCCTATCCTATAGCCATACTGACGAATATCTTGCATATCACCATAGAACCTTCATCTGGTGATGGATGAAGATAGAGACAGAGACCCACACTGGAGCACTGGACTGAGCTCCCAAGGTCCCAATGAGGAGCAGAAGGAGGGAGAACATGAGCAAGGAAGTCAGGACCACGAGGGGTGCACCCACCCACAGAGACAGTGGGGCTGATCTATTGGGAGCTCACCAAGGCCAGCTGGACTGTGACTGGAAAAGCATGGGATAAAACTGGAGTCTCTGAGCATGGCGAACAATGAGGGCTGATGAGAAGCCAAGGACAATGGCACGGGGTTTTGATCCTACTTCATGTTCTGGCTTTGTGGGAGTCTAGCCAGTTTGGATGTTCACCTTCCTAGGCCAGGATGGAGGGGGGAGGACCTTGGACTTTCCACAGGGTAGGGAACCCTGACTGCTCTTTGGACTGGAGAGGGAGGGGGAGAGGAGTGGGGGGAGGGGGAGAAAGGTGGGAGGAGGGAGAGGGAAATGGGAGGCTGGGAGAAGGTGGAAACTTTTTTTTTTCCTTTTCTCAATAAAAAAAAAACAGCAATGCTCTTTTTTTCCTCCTATTATCTCTGGGAAAGATTTCTTAAGTTTATATGATGTACTGCCTTTACCGATTTGTAATATAAATATGTTATCAGAGCATCTCATGAGAGATTTCTATGAGACTGGATCATTCTTTTCCAACACAAGATTTAGATGAGATACTGCAGATTTAATTGAGATAACACCTACTTGGTTTTAGTCATTAATTTCCATAACCAAGCAGAAACTGCAACTATGTCATCATGTACTGCATATATCCTGATTTAGAAAGGTATTTGTCAACCCAAAGTCCTTAAGCAGTAATGTGGGATTCCCCATTGTATGCTGTGAATATTATTGGTTAATAAAGGAACTGCTTTGGGACTATAGCAGAGCTATAGGGGAACAGAGCTAGGCAGGGAAAACTAAACAGAATGTTGGGAGAAAGAAGGAAGAGTCAGAGAGAAGCCATGCAGCCCTGCTGGAGCCAGATAGAACTTTATCTGGTAAGCCACAGCCATGTGGCAATATACAGATTACTAGAAATGGGTTAAATTAAAATGTAAGATCTAGGTGATAAAAAGTCAGAGCTAATAGACCAAGCAGTGTTTTAAATAATATAGTTTCTGTGTGTTTATTTCGGGGCTGAGCAGCCAGGACCTTAACTGGTTGCCTTCCTTCAAACAAAGCAAGCATGACTTATAAATAAGAAACAACATTAGGATGCAAACAAAATTTAAATCATGTTTTGTTCAATAAAAATTGGATCTTATAAACCTGATAGCACTTTTATGAGCATGTTGGGATCAGGAAGTCACCAGTGAATTGTGCCTGCTTTGTCCATTAGGACATTAATGTTAAAGAAGAATGACTCAATTGATTGGCTTAACCTGTTAATTTATTAGTTAAAAAGTTATTTAAAACAAAATGAGTGTTTTTGTCATTAAACAAGGCATTTTTGCTTCCTAAGTCAGAGTCTTATTGAGATTTTAAATGTTTATGTTCTTCTAATTACAGTGATTAAAAACTGAGAGCAAAGCAGGTGAATAAAAAATTATTTTTGTGGTTATTCTCCATAGAAATAAAAGTCTTTATTATTTTCATGTAAACAAGATTGCAATCTTTGTTATAAAAAGCAACTCAAGATACTAAGTGTGAATGATAAGTAAAAGCTATTCGTACATATGAATATAATAGGACTTAAGGAAAACCGCTTCCATAGTAGCCACTTTATCAATATTGGCACAATTCTACTGTTTGTTTACCATTTCTGATAGTAATAGCCAATATCTATCATTATAGACCTTAAATGAAATTGGACAACCTTGATTTCTCCTACAAAAATAATTATTTTTATAGCATCTGGTATTTCTACTCTCACCTGTCCTTGAGTATCCAATTTTGAATTTGTTTGTGAACTATCCTACCTTGGTGCCTTTACTTAATGCATTTTAGGAGCAGCAGCTTTTAAACACAATATGATAAGAAGGAGACATGCTTGTTCTCTTCTGTCCAAATTGTGGAGGTGTCAGGGGAATACCTCAGAGCATGCATTCACCCCATAGGGAAGCCCCCAAATACACCACTGCTGAGTTGGAAAGAATTTATTAACTCTCCAGGAAGACTCATATTACATTTATCACTTTTAAGGCAGTGGTGGCACAAGCTTTTAATCCCAGCACTCGGGAGACGGAGGAAGGTGGTTCTTTGTGAGTTTGAAGCCAGCCTGGCCTACAGAGCGATGCCAGGGCGGGCTTAAAGCTACACAGAGAAACCCTGTCTCGAACGAAAAAAACAAAACAAAACAAAACAAAAAAACAACTTAGGCTGGAAAGCACTGACTGACCTCTCCTCTACTTAACCAAAACTCTCAACCCTATCCACTCCTGCTCTTCTCCTTACAGAAACTTACAGGGCTCCCAAGGGAGTCAACAATCAAATTGAAGCAGGACCAAGCTTCCCCACCTGCATCAAGGCTGGGCTAGGCAACCCATCATGGGTAATTGGTTCCCAAAAGATAGCTCATATGCCAGGGATAGGATAGGATAGGATAGGATAGGATAGGATAGGAT
This sequence comes from Microtus oregoni, assembly GCF_018167655.1. Taxonomy (NCBI): domain Eukaryota; kingdom Metazoa; phylum Chordata; class Mammalia; order Rodentia; family Cricetidae; genus Microtus; species Microtus oregoni. The sequence continues at coordinate 21,583,916 of NW_024543067.1, read as the reverse complement.
AGGATAGGATAGATACTGCTAGTTTTCTCACAGACAGATCCAGCTACACAACTGTCACACACTCACACACATGCAAAGGACCTAAGTCGGTCCATGCAGGCTCTCTGCTCCAGAGACCACAGTCAAGTGAGCTCCCACAAGCTCTGGTCAGATGTCTGTGTGGGTTTCCATGTCAAGATCCTGACCCTTCCCGCACCAATTGTTAATATACTGCTTCCTCCCTCTCTACAATTCGATTTCTGGAACTCAGTCCAGTGCTTGACTGTGGATCTTTGCATTTGCTGCCATCAGTTACTGGAGGAAGGCTCTCAGGTGATAATTAGTGTACTCACCAGTCTGATTACCTGGGACAGCCAGTTCAGGATCCGCTCCAATGTTGCTAGGAGTCTTAGCTTGGGTCATCATGAAAGATTCCTGGGAGTTTTCCTGGCACCAGGATTCGCCATAACCCCGAAATGTCCTCCTCCCATCAATACATCTCTTTCCCTACTCTGCCTCTCAGTCCTGGCACCAAACTGTCCAACCAGGACACAATCTGGTCTACTTAAAACATCTAAGAATTACCTTTAAAATTCCAGATAAAACAAGCAAACAAATGAAACATTTATGTAAATATAATCTTTTTTTTTTATTGCGAAAAGAAGAAAAAAAAACCATAAACAAAAAACAAGTTTCCACCTCCTCCCAGCCTCCCATTTCCCTTCCCCTCCTCCCACCCTTCTCCCCCTCCTCCCACCCTTCTCCCCCTCCTCCCACCCTTCTCCCCCTCCCCCCACTCCTCTCTCCCTCCCTCTCCAGTCCACAGAGCAGTCCGGGTTCCCTGCCCTGTGTTAAAATATAATCTTTTTTTTTTATTGCGAAAAGAAGAAAAAAAAAACATAAACAAAAAACAAGTTTCCACCTCCTCCCAGCCTCCCATTTCCCTTCCCCTCCTCCCACCCTTCTCCCCCTCCTCCCACCCTTCTCCCCCTCCTCCCACCCTTCTCCCCCTCCCCCCACTCCTCTCTCCCTCCCTCTCCAGTCCACAGAGCAGTCCGGGTTCCCTGCCCTGTGTTAAAATATAATCTTTTTTTTTTATTGCGAAAAGAAGAAAAAAAAAACATAAACAAAAAACAAGTTTCCACCTCCTCCCAGCCTCCCATTTCCCTTCCCCTCCTCCCACCCTTCTCCCCCTCCTCCCACCCTTCTCCCCCTCCTCCCACCCTTCTCCCCCTCCCCCCACTCCTCTCTCCCTCCCTCTCCAGTCCACAGAGCAGTCCGGGTTCCCTGCCCTGTGTTAAGTCCTAGGTCCTCCCCGCTCCGTCCATATCTAGGAAGGTGAACATCCAAACTGGCTAGGCTCCCACAAAGCCAGCACATTAAGTAGGATCAAAACCCAATCTTAACCATACATGACAAAATTATAGAAACTAAAATTTATTTTTGAGTCAGTGAAATGTTATTTTTAACAGAAAAAGAATTTTATATTTTCAGATATTAACTCTGGAAATGAGGCTAAAAACAGAGGAAAAAATTTCACTTTTTAATTTAAAGGGTGATTGGATTATTAAAATATAGCTCTATAAAAGGCCATAACATTTCTAAACTTTTGACAGCATAATTAAAATATAAAATTAAAACAAATGAAAAAATACAGTACTCAACTATATACAGAGAGAGACTTCTACATGGTTTCTGGGCCCATGTGAAATATATGTGTGTTTTGCAGTGTTGAGATTGCTAATTTTACTATTGAGAAAATAAGTTTATCACTCAATATTAATTAATTGTTAATAAATAATGCATTATATTATGAATATTGTTATGATAATTTAATATATAATTTTGTATTTATATTATAAAATTATTAATATAAATTTAATACTATTAATAAAAGACATTGTCTAATTTAGAGTCTGTGCTCATTAAGTCATTAGACTCAATATTTATGTGTAGAAGTGGAAATCATTAAATCATTAATCTAGTTAAGCTTGCAATATAAAAAACTTTTGGATAGATACATATACAATGCCATACGAAATTTTAATTATTTTTTTTGTGCACAACCATGTTACCTTTTTATAATAATATACAAATTTCTTGTGATCATTGTACCCTCATTGATCCCTATAAAAAATATTTTGCACAATCTTGACATCATTTTATCCTCCCTTTATTTTGTTCTAAAAAAAAAAAGCAAGAAATAAACAGACAAAAAAAAATTGCTAGTTTCCCAATTGCTCAAGGAGACTTTTGTTTTGCAAAATGCAATTAGTTGGCTAACATATAAAGATGGTTGACTCTATAGGCGTTTTGTCTTTTGTCTGATTGTGGGTAAGACAAATTCATTGTCTAAGGTAATTTATTATCTGAGGCAGACATTTCTAAAGTATTACACTGTATAACTCTCATTCTCTTGAAATGGCAAAGGAAAAAGATGTGTCAATCACCAAAGATGTCAGTCCTGAAGTCATATACACACAGGTAACACTAAACATATTAAACCGGTTGCATTATATATTTGCGTACATGCATAAATACAGTGCATCTCACTATATAAAAAGTAATAATCAAATAAAAATAAGTAATTAATTTGATTAAGAGTCTGTATGGTAGAAAAAAGGGAAGGGTGGCAGTAATGAAGCAAGATTTTAATTAAAATTAAATTACAAACAAATTTTAGCTAAAATTTAATTAGAAACAAACAAAAATAGCCAAAATGTTTGCCTAAAATCTAAACTTGACTAGAAATTTATTGTTTAATAGCATTTATATAAGTTATCTTAGGTTCCTTCATTATTTCATAAATGTGATTTGAATTTTATTCTTTAATATGATTAAAAATGTCTTTTACTGTGGTTTTATACCGTAGTGTTAAGAGAGAAATTGTATATAGTAAAATAAAAAAGTTTGATTATTAATTAAAATGACTTTTTCTGAAACAGTAAAGGAAAGTTAAAATATGTCTTATAAAGGTTTGCAAAGATAATGTACCTATGTGTGCATATATACACATAAACATATATTAACACTAATCAAACATTTCAAAAGTATCTTCTATCCACTTTAAATACACTAACTGTCTTAGTTAATTTTCAGTTGTGATGGTGAAACACCATGGCTGAGACAAATTACAATAGAAAGCCTTTAATTGGGGACCCATGTTTCCAGAGGCTTACAGCCCATGACAATCATTGTGGCCAACTTGGTGGAGTCAGTTAGGGTCCAGCACAAGCTCACACCTGATCCGCAAGGTCCACGTACCAGAGAGCTGAGCCTGTTACTGGGGTTTTCAAACCAAAACTGTCTCCCAGTGCCACACCTCATCTAACAAGGCCTCTTCGAGTCATCCTTCGCAACAGTTCTGCCACCTGCAAAGAGTATCCAAATATCTGAGCTAATAGGGGCCGTTTTCATCTCTACCACCTCAATAATATAAAATTAAAAACTAAGTTTCTATTTAATATTATACAGCTTTAGTTTACAAAACTGAGTTAGAAAATAGGGTACATTTAGGACATTTTAGAAAATAAGTTATCTTTTATTGCTATTCCAATGGGACAATTAAAACATAAAAATTAGAATTTATTCACATGCCTTGAACCCATAGACATCAATACGTTTTAGTAAAGGTTGTAGGTTCTGCTGGGATAAAGCTTTTTCTTGCCAGAAAACTGATTCATTGTTGCCTGAAAAACTTGGAAAAGAATTTCCTCTCTTGGAGCATTAGTGTTAAATTACATAGTAATAAAAGAACACATTTTTATGAACCAATATTTAAATCTATTTGTGAAACTTAACCTAGTGCACAAAATTTTACAAGCTGCAACCTGAATTAGTGACTTAAATAAACAAATGTTACTAATAACTAATCAAAATTGATCATGTGTAACTTTGACCAAAGAGTCTACAATCTATTTTTTTATTTCCACAATCTGTTTCTCTTTAGAAAAAAAATGAACTCTTTGCTTACAAAATGGTTACTGTGCATCCTGTAATGTCATATTAAAAAATATTTATGCCAGTTCACTAAAAAGGAAAATATTCATACAATTATAAAGTAATTTTCTAAATGCAAACTAAAACTTCATAATTGGTTGTGGGGTACTTTTGCAGTGAACTCCAAGCAGATGATAATCTAAAATAATGAAAATTAAATCCAGATGGTTTGTCAAATGCACCTTATCAGAGACTTTTTTCCGTCTAGAGTAAAGGGGCTGGGTTCTCCAGCAGATAGGGCTAAGGCAGAGCCGCTCCGGCCAGTCTCTCCCTCAGGCTGAGAGGGATGATGCTAGGGAATAAGGGCCTCTAGAATTTTACCACTAGCAGTGGCTGGGCAGAGGCGGTTTTAGGTCCGTCTGTGCTGAGTCACCCAAGTGCAAAAGTTATGGCCAGGGACAGGTCACCAAACTCGTTAGGCACAGGAAGTTACACAGGGCCTCATGCCCGGGCCTCATGAGGCCCAACAAAGATCAACTCCATCAGGTATTTCTAATTATCTATTGTGCCACAAAACTTCAGAAAATAAACTTTTCAGTTTCTATTCCTATGTCAGTTTCCCAGCCTGTGTCTGCGTGGATTATAAAAAATCTAGGTGGTACTCACAGTGTTTTCTTCAACAACTGAGCACCCTGCTTAGCAGAATTAAAAACCTCTCAATCCATATCTACACTAAATATCACATTTTGTGTTTCTTTATTTTGTTTTATTTAGTTATTTCTAAAGCCGAGTTGTCTAATTTTTTGGCAATTTTTGGTCAAAACCTTACGTGATTGAAATAAATGTTGATAGTTATTTTAGTAAAATTCCAAATGTGCTTATAATACTTTCTAATTAATCATGTTTTAAATGAACATTTGCTTGCCAAGACCACTTACTTCATAAGAACCAGCTTTTCATTCTTAGAATATTTAAAAATTTCACAGCCATAATAAATTAATTCTTTCATTCCTCAGTATAATTTTAATTTTAAACTGCAGAAGACTCATTTTAAAATCTTCCAAAGGAAATTCAATTAAAAATGGTACCCTATTTTAGATATCAACCCACAGAATGATAAATGGGTTAAATCAATTTTATTACCATAATAATTCATATTACTAAAATAAATTAAAATAATAAAATAAATTAAAAGCTCTGAGACATCATATGACATAATCAGACCTCAAAGGCACTGAGTAAGGATTCTAGTGACATTTTGTTATGAATACCTACTGATATGGTTTGGCTTTATAGTTATACCAAATAGTACAAGAACAAGTATTATTTGATAAAGCATATGCATTCTATATAATAATAGCAACTGATTTTTTTGGTTTAATGAGTATTTAAGTTATCACATAATACAGTTAGTTCAATATATATATATGTGTGTGTGTGTGTGTGTGTGTGTGTGTGTGTATATTTCAGATTTTGCCAGTAAAAAATAGATGAACAAATGAACAATAGTATTGGAGTCTCATTTCTCTTTCTGGTTAAAAATTAAGAAGTAAGACTTTTACTGTGCTCACAAAATTTATGCAATCTGGTTGAATTTCTCACAAATCCAAGCTCTTGTTTTGATCTCTGTCAGGAATATTTTTACATAACAAAAAATAACTTTGTTTAAAAATTTTTCAAGTGACTATATTGTTATCTAAACACCTATACAATGTGATTATTTATTATCCCATACTTTAACTATAGGGAATACCAAGATGATAGAATAAATAAAATTATTAATAATGAATAGGTATGACACAATTTACTAGTTTTCTGAAAATTACAATTTTTACTTCCACTTGAAATTGTACTATGAATACAATCAAATCAACATGGTTGAAAATAGAATTAGAAGATTATTAGTTCTTCCCATTCTCTAACCCTCAGATGAAATAGTTCATAGAGTAGAAATAGCTATAGAGATAAAAGGAAGCAGCCAATATAGCTAAAGGGCATAATTGTTGGTTCACCAAAATGTTTTCTTTCCTCAAGTGCCACCTTAGGTCTTTAGGGAATACTGTGTTCTTAATTACTTTAACTTTACTTTTATATTCCTCCTATCAGGTTCCTTGTAAATATCAAATCACTGATGAAGCAGAGAAAACATCGTTGTATCATATGGGCTGCTGAATCTGATACAATTTGGGAATTCTTCTTTAATAGCTTTGTCAACTTCCTTGTTTGCTAAAAGCTGCATTCCTATCAATTCAGGCTGATCTACAGCCAACACTAGGGATGTACCACCCTTGAAGTATGATATGTAAAACCACATTTGACTTTTCTGTACACAAAATTCCATACTTGGCCAATAGAAGAAGTATAAACTGAAGATGCACTCCTCAAAACAAAGCTATTTCTGTCTTACATATTCATGATCAAAAGAAAAAACTTTGTGCTCATGAAGGAGAATTAATACATAGGAAAATAGACTAAATTTTTGCATACGTTATTGTAGTAATAAGAGCGGCGGGGCTGGGTCCCCGGCACCCCGCCACCCGCACGACTAGCTTTACCTGAAATAATTACATGGAAACTGTATTCTTTTAAACACTGCTTGGCCCCTTAGTTTCAGCCTCTTAACCCATTTCTATTAATCTATGTAGCACCACAAGGTGCGCTTACCAGGGAGATTCTAGCCTGCGTCTGCCTGGAGTGGGAGAATCATGGAGACTCCTTGACTCAGCTTCTTTCTCCCAGCATTCTGTTCTGTTTACTCCACCCACCTATGTTCTAAGCTATGAGGCCACTGTTTGATCCATATTGGCTTCTCACTTAGCCATTTTAAAGGTAGGGCTGTTGGTACCTCTGGAGGTTTGGTATTTGCTGTATGTTCTTGTACAGCTTGAATGGCTGGTGACATTTTTCCATAATACCTCATCATATCCTTCCCAGAATTATGAGTTCCTGGAACTACAGGAATGTTAATCTGGGTATTCCATTGCTGTAGCAGGTTATGGCCCCATAAATTTATGGCAATATTGGCTATATATGGCCTTAGTCTTCCTATTTGCCCTTCGGGCCCTATGCATTCAACCCATCTTGTGCTTTGTTTTACACGAGATAGGGTTCCAATTCCCAGGAACTGAACATCTACCTCTTGAAGAGGCCAATTTAGATGCCAAGATTCTGGGGTAATGATACTTACATCTGCACCTGTGTCTAATAAGCCTTCAATAAAAGTGCCATTTATACAGACTCTTAGCCTTGGTCTTTGATCGTTAATAGAAGTCTGCGAAAATATACGTTTACTCTGTCCTACTGGGTTTTTTGACTCATCCTCCACACGTAATTCATCATTTAGAACAGTATTATTTTTTACAGCAGAAATTGGAGCTTTTAATTTTCTTGGTGAGGCACATTCTCCACTGTGACTGGGAATGACTGGGCCACTGTTGGCTTGGGGGCCTGTGAGAGGCCCCTCAAGGAGTTTCCCGACGGTATCGGGTTGCCTTGTTTGTCTGTTGTTGACCAGCATTTGTTGGACCAATGTCAGCCTTTACCGCATCTCCTACATATACCTGAAGGCCTAGGTCTCCTATTTTTGTCATTCCCAGAGGAGATATTATTCCTAGAAATTCTGTGCCTGCAATCCCTTTTCAGATGTCCTAATTTACCACAATTAAAACACTTGGCAGTTTGATGTCTCCTCATTGCTGTGGAAATCGCTTCTCCTACCCAAGATTCATCATTATAGCTAAACGTCTCAACATTCATCGTATGCTGAATCCATTCATCCATAGGTGCTGATCTAGACTTTAAAGGCCCAATTATCTTTTTGCATTCTATGTTTGCATTCTCAAAAGCTAGAGATTCAAGAAGTATTCGTCTAGCTTCTGGGTCTGTTACCCCTATGTCCAGAGCCTTAATTAATCTTTGCAAAAAGTCAATAAAGGGTTCTCTCTGTCCCTGCCTAATTATGGTATATGATTCAACCCTTTTTGCTGGATCTTGTATCCTATTCCAAGCATTTAAAGCTGCTTGGTGAAATAGACACAGTACTTCATCATCATAAAGAGCTTGGACCTGTGGATCAGCATATTCTCCTGCACTAAGAATTTGATCTTTGGAAACCTTGACACCTCTTGCTCTTCCTTGCTCTTCCATATGTTTGGATTCTTCTCTGAAATAAATTCCAAACATCAAGGAAGGTCCATTATCTAAAACTGCAGACACTAACTGATGGAAATCATGGGGGGTAGCTCTAGCATTAAAAGCCCAAGTCCTTATCATTTCCTTTACATATGCAGAGTGCAAGCCAAAATTAACAATAGCTTGCTTAATTTCTTTTAGATCATTCATTGCTATTGGTGTCCATCTAGCTTCTCTGACTCCCTTTGAGCCTTTAGAAGTTGACGCTTTGTCAGAATTAAATATAGAGTATGCCGCTAAAACCTTGGGTAAGCCAGTTCTAATAGGTGGTGTTGGCATTGTATCCTGTCCTTGTGCATTATTACTCTGTTCACCAGCTCCAGTCATTTCTTCAATCATTTCAAGTCTTTTTATTATTGTCTTTGTTATTGTCTCTTTTTAATCCTGAATCTCCTGACCTGCATGAGTTTCTAGTAAAGATTGTATGGTTCTTAGGAGTGCCATATTCTTCCTAAATGATAGAATATGCAAAAGAATACTGAAACCTACTAACCAGTAAATTAAGTTATCCCCATAGTCATATAAACCTTGCATGATATAACCCATTGTATTGGTAACCAGAACAGTAAAATTGGCGTTGGAAATGAAAACTGCCATATTACCTATTATCCAGCAGGTGGCGCTGTTGCCGAGTCGCGACGAAAACAGGGTCCTGTTTCAGAGTCTGCCTAGTATTTGTTAAAAACTGGAAAATGTAAGTTGCTCACCAAAGTAAATGTAATTAAATCAATTCCAGAGATGGAACCAGAAACCCAGAATTCAGGGGTAGAAAAGAACAACCTGGAAGCAGCTTATGCCTCCACGTGACAGAGTCACCCTGAGGGGTTGCAGCTTTCAGCAACCGCGTGCTTTGGTTCGCGCCACTTAAGAGCTGTGCTTGCAAGGGAGATTTAAAAATGACTCAGAAAAGAGCAAACCACGTGGGCGGAGACTACGCAGGCCTGTGGAGTTTAAGTCCACATGGGGAGGCAGACAATAGGGTGCGTGGGGACTGGAAGTCAATCTGAGGTGTCTAAAGAGAAAATATAAAGAACTGCAGCAATAAAAGCCAGTGCGTGATGATTTATATTAAGCTGCTGGCTCCACACATAAGACACAGGCCACAAGGCTGCCTGCTGGCCGCAGCAGCTAAGGAAGGGAGGCTCGCGCCAAGCCGAACTCATGGCCGGCAGCTGAGCGGGGGAAAGGAGAGGTCCTAACACCAAACGCTGGGTGCCAACTGAAGGCGTGAGTCATAAACAATGCCACACCAGTTTGGAATTATGATTAATAGGGTGGTATTTATTTAAAGGGGAAAAAACTTATAGATCACCGTCAGCCCTCTGTGCCACCAGGAAGGGAGTCTTGTGCCCGGTGGAGCAGGAAGTGAAGAGAAGAGGAGAGGGAAGTGGCTGCTTTCTTAAAGGGAGAGAGACCACGCCCCAATGGGCTGGTGTCTCAGTGGCTATAGGCTGGAGGAGTGGGAGGACCTCCCGTAACACCTCCCCCTTTTGTTTAAATAAGAGAGTTCTAAACCTACTATGAATTTATATACAATAAGTACAAATATCCTATTCTAACTAGCTTAGGTCTTGTATAATAAATAACTTGGCCAAGTCATGAGAGAAAGTAACTACATTTATATAGTCTTCAACCCCATCGAAGATCTGAGAAGGGAAATAATGTTACAAGTCATCTGTTGCCCATGTTTCTGCCTTACCATTAGGCATAAGTCATCAAAGTCTTGAAAATGTAGTTATAAAAAAAGGATTATTTTCTGCTCACCCAAAAATTAAAAGTCATTGGATAGCACCTGTGACCTATAATAGAATTTTGCACATTATACTATAATTTATTTGCTTGACCCCACAGGGTATTTGATACATGGTTTAATTTATGCCTTTCTTTGATGATCTTTAACTAATAAAATTTCTTGTAAGTACTTTACATCTTTTAGGGACAACTTGAATTTAAATTCTCTTTCCATGGTCACTCACATTTAGTTGGAGATTAAATTACCTTTTACTCTTTTTGAAGTGAGGGATGTACTTTTTCCTCAAAGGACTTTCTCTTTAACTCTATATGGCAGTATAACTATTGGTTAATAAATAAGCATCTTCTGATGAAAGAAAGAAAATTTGTCTTGATTATTTGTACAAGAAGCAAAACATCACAAAAGAGGCAACATTATTCAGATCACTGCTGTGGATGACTTAACCCTACAGCATCTTCTAAGGAAAGCACTGTTGCCCAGGTCTCAGGCAGTCCAGCCAGACACAGAGAGTCACACAATGCATGTTTTGCAGATTCATTGCCATTTTCATCTGTCTGCACACAAGATTCTACTTTTTATAATGGCAACAATGACTTTGATATTTTTTCTCTCATTTAATCCTTAATTAATATGCATGATTCAGGACAATCTTGCAACAACTAAATCCAGAGCACTGAGCAAAGCACCTCAAGGAAGAAAAATTGACAACAATAGAATTTGTGTCTTCATTTTCAATTCCTTAAGATATATTTTGTCTCTATTATATTTATTAAAGTAGCTCAACAAGTATTGCGAATTGTTCTCAAATCTTAAAAATTAACACATTTCTATTTGAAAATATAAAATTAAATGAAAACAAAATTTAAAACACTAACAATGATTCCTATGTCAAAACAAAAACGTTAGCATAATTCTTCCAGTATATAATAAGATTCACCAAACAAAACAGTATTACAAGCCTATTTTTGTGCCTCATTAAAATATAAGTCACTGTAGAAGTATACTTTTACCTGGATGTTTACATTCTTCTTAAAGATCTAAGACACTATAGGTTACATAGTGCAACTACAATGTTGGTACTATTATCCCCACCTTTTATGCATTAACTGAAGCAAAATTTTATGCTACCATTTAGAAGTGAAACTACGATATGAACAAATTTTAAAGGATTTTTCTAGACCACATCAATCTTATTGATGTGGAAAGTCCTTTTGTATATGTGTTGTTTCTTCTGGTTGATAAATAAAGCTGTTTCAGCCAGTGACTTAGCAGAGTAAAGCCAGGCAGGAAATCCTAACATATAGAGAAAGAGTAGGCCGAGTCAAGATACAATGTAGCTGCCAAAGGAGACAGACACCAGAAACTTACAATTAGCCTTGTGGTGATACACAGATTAATAGAAATGGGTTAAGATGTAAGAGTTAATTAAGAAGAAGCCTAAGTTAATAGGCCAAAAAGTGTTTCAATTAATATAGTTTCCGTGTGATTATTTGGCAGCTGGTAAATGAAAAAGCTGAATCAACTTACAAAATGTCACCCACTGTACGGGGCATGAATTCACGTAAGACCTAAGAAAGCATTTTTTTAAAAAAAAAAAGATGAAGGGGGCTTCTAGATCCACAAAAACAGGAGCCAAGTACAGCTTCTTGGTAGCTGCATTTTTTTTTCCAGATAGCCTCTGTTTGCTGGCAGTGAGCATAGGTGTGGCTGTGTTAAGAGAAGGCTTCATGACTCAGCATTAGCAGCAAAAAGTGCATGGATTCTTTGAGAGACAGCTTCCTGGTTCACACTGACAGCACCAATAGCTTTGACTACTTCAGGAGGCTGAGCATTTGAATGGAGTCTCTGGGCAGTGTGCTGCTAGTTACTTGGTGGTGGCATGGACCAAATGCTTCTGAGAGTAGGGGTAGTAAACAGAACTACGCCTTGCAGAAAAAGCTGAGCAGGGTGGAATCAATATTCAAAGCATCTGCTCTGGTCCTAGTAACACCCACTTAACAGTTTGCAATAGTCATCAAAAAAAGATTACGAACCAAAAAGCTACGGAGAAACCTTGTTTCAAAAATTCAAAAAAAAAAATTACAGATAGGCAATAAAGACAGATTCAAATAGAAATAAACCACTGAATTGGTCACAGTGTGTTAAAAATGTATGTAGGCTTAAGAAAATAAAAAATAAATGGGTATAGGCAGTTATAGAAAGAACTAGTTTTAAAAAATAAAAGAATGTCTTTAAAGAAACAGTCAAAGTAATATAAGAGAGTACAGACAGACACAGATTAAAGGAGTTAAATTAGCAAAAGAAAAAGCCAAGTAAAGATGTAAATACACAGAGAGTATACATTATGTATATTATTGTATTTTCTTTTAATTTTTTTGACTCTGAATGAGTTAAATACAGAAAGACATTTCACTGTACAGGCTGCTAAACTAAATCAACATATGTATTTCAAGGGTATCTTGACTTCAATATTTAAGTTTAAGGATACGTTACTTTGTAAAAGAGGTTCTGCTTTTTTTTTTTCCACAGAAGATGGGAACCTGTGGATTTCTTCCAGGATTGCAGCTATACACCATTGCCTTCAGGTCTTATGGTGTACCAGAGATTCAGTATTAGTATCTTTGCAGAACATGTTCTTTATCATCTGGCCCATCTCCATTATTATTTTCTACATAGTTGCCAACTCTGGTTTCACTAAATATTCTGTTAATGTTAAAATCTCTTATAGAGGACTGTTTATTGAACCAAGACTGTCAGACAAGATGAGAGAATTAGTTGGAAGACTAGAACCTGATATTTTTACTTAGTAAGATTACCAATACAAACACACAGGCACTCAGAAGCCAATTCAAACATCACTTAGAAAATGTTAATACTATTTATAAAATGTCAAAAGGAATATAAACTAAATGTAACAATGTTTCTTCCTTGCTTCTTTTAGGATATATTGTGCTATGTCAAGTTTCAAATTTTCTATTACAGCACAGTTAAATCTCTGTGGCAAAAAATAAACTCACCATGACACCACTTGAAAATGTAAATTAAGGCTTAGCTATTCGGTCATTTTTTACTTCAGTGCTTAGAAAGAGTGTTGTCAGGCTCTTTTCTTCTCACTATAAGCTATATCAAGAACAGCCAAATTGCTTGCATAAAGTTCAAACTAAATATAAAATAATTTTGTTTAGAATGTGCTTTTCCTCAGTGATGAGGTGGCATTTTCTAAATGAACCCTTGAAACAGTGCTAAGGAAATTTTATCCAAAAAAAAAAAAAATCTACCACTTGAAAGATTTTTTTTCTTAGAGTTGTGAGAATGTTATTTACCTTATGAGGGGCGTCTGACAACCTAAATTCCTCAAAACATTAAAAAGTTTAATGCTCTGGGTGTTAACTCAGGGGTCCTGCAACTTTCATGAGTAACTGTTCCCTGGCACATGTTCCAGAGAAGGATCACAAGAGAAACAAGGTAACAATGAGGTAAAGATGGTAGTCAAAGATACAATGACTGACAAATCACTATCAGTCTAAGCTCCTTCCATTTCAAGCAGGACTTATCCAAGAATGACTAAGCAGATGGTAACATGTAAACATCAGTATCTGCTTCTAAAAATTGGATGTGACTGGTCTACAATGGGTCCTCAGCAGTGGTACTTTTAAAAGCCCCACACAATATTTAAAACACAAGATTAGGCTTCACTTTCTAGACTAGTGAAAAATATATTTAATCTGTCCTTGGTTACTTCATCTTGGAGAATATCTTACAAACTCTGATCCTCTCCATCAAAGCCATACACATAAAAAGTTCCACAGGGGATTTATTTGCATTCTGCACTCTCTGAAAATGTTTTATGAACATATTTGAAATATTTGGCATATTTACAGATTTGTTTTTAGTAAACTGGATACAACATGGAGTCATCTGGGAAGAACAAACCACAGATAAGGAACTGTCTCCATCAGATTGTCCTTCAGCATATCTGTGGAGTATTTTTTTTTTGATTAATGATTGATGTAGGAGAGCTCTCAGCTGACAGTGGTGGTGCCAGTCCTGGGCAGGTCATCCTAGGTTGTATAAGACAGCACAATCCATATAGAAAGCCAATAAAAGCCTTTCCTCCTCTGCTCCCATGTTCACTCCTATTCCAACTTCCCTCAGTGATGAACTGTACAATGGAAGTATAATCCAAATAAGCCTTCCCTGCCCCAGTTTGGTTTGGCTCATTACAGCAATTGAAAGAAAACTAGAAGAGGCAGCTGAGTGTTACAGCTTCTCCAGAATGTTTCCCAGAGTTCTGTGTTTTCAGAGCCAGTAAAAGACAAAATATTTAGGAAATGCCATCTACAGAAGGGAAATGAAATCATTGAGGGTGGGTCCTTGAAAGGACATAGCACTGGGACTTTCATAGCCGTTTTTTGTTTTCTGACCTTAGTGATGTATTATACTACCCCAGACTCAGAACAAGAGCACCAAGCAACCATATACTGAAACTCTGAGTCAAAATTAATTTTTCTTTCTTTATATTATTTATTACTGTTGCTTTGTGACAACAATAGGAAGATAATAGAAAAAAGTCATCTCAAAATCTTTAATTCATGAAGAAAGTACAATGGTTATGAATTTTTATTGCAGTGAGGATATAATCAGTGTTAGGGGCACTTTGATTTAAAGAGAGAAATTCTAAACAAAGTACCCATTTACAAAGAACCATTTGAATATAAAGAAACTTTTTATGTTATTATATGTTAGAAGAATAAAGAACGAAACATATTGAAAGTGATCTCTTTTTTATTCAGGGTCCAAACATCATCAGAGAATGTCTTATTGAGCCCACTTGGTAACAGGACAATATATTGGTTGGCTAGTCAAGAGCTAGTTTGCAGTTATGAGACAAATATAAAGTAACACTCCAGAAAAGAGAGAAGGGTGACAATTGAGATTTTGATTTTATTGGGTAGTGGAAGTAGTAGGTCCAATATAGGAAAGGAGCATAAAAAATGATGCCTCTTAGTGACGGATTTTGTAAAGGGATTCCCAAGGTGTTATAGAATCATATTATCAATGAGAAGGGAAGTGTGAACATTTAAATAGAGAAGGTTTCCATTAGATGTTTTCACGCACATACACACACACAACAGTGAAACCCTATGTCACAGACCAATAAAGCATTACAAAATTATTTCTTTCTATGATAACTCTCCAACATCATTTATTAAGAAATGAGTTATTGGGGATGTATCTCCAGGCAAGACAATACACACGGTTCTAATGACTTGTTAGACTACTTTACAGGATAAGATGGAGACCCAGACAATGATGGTCCAAGGGTAGGAATAAAAACAGCCTCAATATGACTGATTAAAAGTGCATTTGCTTAACCTCATATATAAACTATAATCTTGCATAAGGAACCTGAAAATGAACTGGAGAGGTTCCTAAATGCCTACCTTATTTCTCCTAATGTGGCCATATTGAGTAGGTCTCCTTTTACTGTGTTTCACTTAAAAAAAAAAAAAAACATAAAGCAAGACAAATTGTCTATGCCCTTCTCATTGACATCTAATAATTTATAAAAGAGTAATATCCCAGTGTGAACAGTAGTAGCTATGTTATGTTATAGAACGTTGAACCTAGTCCTTTTATATACCTACTACCTATCCTTTCTCTCAGTCTCTCTATCTTTACTTTATCATTCCTAGCTTCCAGTGATGAATATTTTATCTCTTCTATGCAACATTTTAATGCTCAAAATGATTTTATTTTAAGGAAATAAATTTTAAATATTAGTTTCCAATCAGGCCTTATTACTTTGATCAGCCTAGCTACATATTAGACACTTTCCTCCTATCTATAGAATTCTATTCTCTCTCTCTCTTTTTTTTTTTTTGAAAAAAAAATTGCTTCAGAAGAGTTGTTATTGTGAGTCTCTTATCTGCCCATTTGAGATGTAAACCTTCTCACATCCTCTTCACTATTCCATGTTGGCATAAAAAAGAGTTCAACAATAGCCTGGAATGGAATTCCTTTTTAAGCTTTCTCAGGTTTTGTGTGGATATAGTCGAACATGTTGCCATGCCAAATTGTTGGCGGAAGACAGCTTGTTTGTTCCTGGCTTCCCAGACCTGAAATAACCAAACACAAACTTATTAATTAAATCACCCCATTAATCTTTGTATCACCATGTGGCTGTGGCTTACCAGGTAAAGTTCTGTCCCCAGTATTTGTCTCTGGCAGGGCTACATGACATCTCTCTGACAAGTCAGCTTTATTAAACAATGGTATTCACCGCATACAGAAAGTAATCACACATTACCTCCCCTTTTCGTGCTAAGTCATGAGAAGAAAGTAACTATGATGATCTATCTAGTCTTCAAACCCATCAAAGACCCGAAAAGGGAAATTATATTAAATGAGTGAATAGGAAGTGCAATCAAGCAGCTTCCAAAAGATACAATAAATGACAGAGACAAGTAGCTACCTGGGCAATCATAAAAAGTCTCATTTGCAACATTGGGGCAACCAACTTTGACTAAGGCTTAGAGTAACTGACAACCATTTTCAAGGGCAGAAAATTTTTTAAGACCATCTTCCCCTGTCTTGGCAAGGTTTGGCAGTCATTTTGCTTATACCCTGCTTGTCTAGTCTGGACGCTGTGCATTTTTTTTCAGTGGTCAAGGCAGGGACAGTTCTTTGCCCAAAGGCCAGTTTTGCCAAGAAGAAAACAAGCTTGAAGTGGAGTGTCTTCAGTACCCAAAGTTCTCTTGGGAATAGATCAGTGCTGCCAGGAGCAATCATATCTCACACTAACAGAATTCTAAGTGATTTAAATATCATATTCTACAGTTTTTTGAAATGGTTGAATGTTGGGAGCAGTGAGACCCCAGATCCTGAATTTCTTGTAATCCCCTGATCTGAGTGCCTACAGCTGCTCTGAGCACGAGACCTTCAGGAGTTCCTGATGGCAGGAGAGTGGTGTCTGATGGGTTTGGCTGGGGCGTGGCTATCTCTATATAATCTGCCTCTGAACACAATAAAGGGGGCATTCTTGGGGAATTCAAGGATAACCCGTGTCGCTGTCTCTCTGTCTGTGAGTGTTTGTATTTTAACCTCCAACCCCCTTGCCCGAAGCTCGCGAACTAGGTGCCAGCGCACAGAGCGCAGACACGGGGGTGCGGTGCGCGGCAGTTGAAGATTGCATCTCTATGTGAAATACAATCATTATGCATCTAATAAACCTGATTAGTATAACTATAAGACTCTTGACCTATAGTTCTTAATACCTATACAGTTTAAAGTCTAAGGCTTCATATGAAATTATTAAGCCATCTTTAAACAACTGTGTAGCAAATGAGGACAATGAACTCAAAATGTAAACAATGTATAATTATCTTGATCAGAGGCAGACATGTATAGTACAAATTGATAAATATATCCTAAAATTGTATCAATATAAAAAATATCTTAAGCAGAGTTAGAAACATACATGCATGCAATTTGGCAAAATAACTTTTCATAGGTGTACAAATATTGTAGAACAGAAATAGGAGCATATTCAATATAACAAACACAATTTGAATTTGTGTCAATATACAAGTGTAAATCACCTATAAATAAAAGCTCACAAGTATTCACTCTATTACTCACTCTTATTAGTAACATGGGTAAGCTCACACTAATCTACCTACTATCCCATCCAAATCCTTTTTATATTGTTTTTCAAAATAGATCCTTGAGCCTACTTTATTTCTACCCCAACCGCCAACTCCATACCACTTATAATCAGCACCTAATAAGTCTTCCCAACCCCTGAGAACAAATTACTTCCAGCTGTCACAGGAGTGATGATATTGCTATGGGATCCTGTAAAAACAAAAATGATGGTTACATTTCCGGATTATTGTCTTGTATAGTTGCAAGCAGTCTCTGATTAGTCAGTAGGGTTTTTCTGAAGTTCTTAGCTGAAGTACGGTCCAGAACATTATAAAAAGGTGCACCATCTTAGCTAACAAAGTTGGAATCATCCCAGTCAGCTTGTACCCAAAACCGATCTTAAAGTAGTGCTATTAGCACTATGACATCATATCAACTAGGTGGAATCATTGTTGGGGGCCTGATCTTCTTCCTAGAAACTTGAAAGATTACTGCAGAAAAAAATGCTGATCATTTTGGAAAACTTAAACATCATTCATAAAGACATATATTCAAAGAAAGGTACAACAAAGACAAAAATAGTTATGAGAAGTAATTTTTTTCCTAAATTCTTTCTTCATTCTGTCTCATGCCAGATGGCTACTTATATGAGATAGTAACTGATTTTTTGTTTTAGCAAGCTTTGATTTTGAGATGGATAGCGATCGTCTAACTCCAAAGTCATCTTTGATTTTAAAATCAAATAATTATACTGAGAAGTGTGTGTGTGTGTGTGTGTGTGTGTGTGTGTGTGTGTCTTCAGGTAATGAGATTTTACCCTGCAGAGGATATGATGCCATAACAGATTTATTTTTGCTTGGTGGTTCTTTCTGGATAGCTACCTTTTCTTATTTAGACATCTAGTTGTCCAAGGTCTCTCAACTTTTTGAAGATGAGCATTTTCCTGCAAAGACAAGATTAGAACCCTGCCCTAACCTTTATGAGTTTTCCTTACCACCTATATGATTGTCACCTCTGTGGATGAGCTGTCATTTCTCTTTCTCAAATGTTTCTCTTTTTTAAACCAAAGCTTTATTTATTTTAATGATAGCTTTTCTCCTCCTATGGGAACAAAAGAAAAATTCCTTCTACAACCAAAAATATATTTCTCAATATATTTTTTTTTCTCAAAAAAAGTTAGGTTTCTCAAAGAACCTAAGAGTAGGCTGGGGTTGTAGTTAAGTCAATAGACTGCTTGGTTAACATGCTTGAAGCCCTGAGTTTGGTCCCAGGCACTGCAAGACCATATCCCCTGCCTTTGGGAGGTAGAGCTGGGAGATTCTGGACTTAAAGTTCATGTTCAGCTATATAGTAAATTTAGAGTTGGCCTGAATCCCATGGAAAACTATATCAAAAAACAAAACAATCTCCCGGGAACCTTGTCTTTGGATTATGCCATCACAAAGACAGTCCCACAATTTCTACTATCTAAGGGTGCAAGATCTTACCTCTACCAATGCGAAATCCACTCATAGTTATCACCTAATCACATGGAGAGCCTCTGCCACCCTTTCTGCACAACCTTCCCTCTGTTGAACTTCCAACTTAGATCCACCAGGATTTGTATTAACAAGTTGGGGCCAAAGAGCACACATTGCACTATTCTTGAGTAAAGTATTTTTTGTGTACTTTATGTACTCAGCACACAGTTTCCTTGATGACTTTTGTACAGAAAATATTGAAGTATGGATATCAACCTCATAGACAATAAGTTGATCATCTCCACAAGTGTTCATGCATTTACAATTACTCATTTTTGTATTTTTTTTTTTTTGGTTTTTTGAGACAGGGTTTCTCTGCAGCTTGGGAGCCTGTCCTGGAACTAGCCCTTGTAGACCAGGCTGGTCTCGAACTCACAGAGATCCACCTGCCTCTGCCTCCTGAGTGCTGGGATTAAAGGCGTGCGCCACCACCGCCCAGCATAGTACTCATTTTTGTGCTTACTAGAAACATATTTGATCCAATCCTTATAAATGATTAATTTCACACATTCAATATTATAGCTAATTAAAATTTACTTAACATTTGGAGATGTTTCCCAAATGTCCTCGATAATTTGAAAAGACACAGTCAACAAAATGAAAATTGAGCAAACTCAGGAAGAAGAGAAGGCTCAGCAGTTTCTTCCCTTTTCATTATAATGCTTTTGCTATCTTTATGCTCTACCAAAATACATATTTTGATCTTACATCCAAAAGAGGAGTTTCAATTTAGAGTCCTCTTGAATGAGATGGTGTTCTTATATCAAAAGATAAACCTGTCCCTCTAACATGGAAGGTGAAGTAAGGCAGCACAAACTTCAAGAAATTGTCATTGACCAAGTACCAATACTGTTAGAATACTAAAGTATAGAAAAAACATAGAATCCTTATTTGTTAAGACACCCTGGATGTATGGATACATGACCATACCCAAATGTCTTTTCTTTGATACCCTACAGAATAAAATTTTCCCATCGGTTTTTGAAGTTTCCATTTTGCACTTTTTCTTTTTATGTTTTTTCTTTGCTTTCAATCAAATCTTGCTTGATCCATGTTCCATTTTAGCAGGACCTCACTAATTAGATGTGCTATTTCTACCCAGGTGTTAATAGCTAAAACACTTATTTTCACATCAGCATAAAAATTTTAATTTGATGCATTGCCTTAATAGAAAAAAAGTGACTATGACAGACATTTTAGACACCAATGAATGTGCTTAAGGTCAAGAAAGCATACAGCTTCCATGGAAAATTATAATCTAACTACTTTCTTAATATGATCCCCAAACCTGGATTTACAGACCAAACTTTAAAACAAAAAGAGCAATGATTCAGCCTCCCCCTACATAATTATGAAATCTGCTCCTTCATAAATGTTATGTATTGACTCATCAAGAGTCATGTGGGACATCATATTAAATAAAACCTCACAAACCTAGAGTGCTAAAGTGTCTCCTATGGCAAATTAGTGATTAGTTATTTTAAAGCTAAATTTGGAAAGTACTGGATATGCTAATTGTGCCTGTCAGTTGACCTAAATAGAGACAAATTGAAATCTGACTGGCAGTAAAGATAGTCTCAGAAAGTGTTACAACAGGGTTTTCAAATGTGACATAAAGGCCATCAAACTCCTGTATAACAACAATTACAGAATATAGCCATACAGTAGAGAACATTGTTCCAACCCAGCAAGTTGCTCCCTAAATTTTTTTGGGATGAAAAATCACGTTTCACCAATAATTTGTAGAAAAATTACCATTTCAGATGTTAATACAAAGAACAAATACAGATTTATTTTTTAATTAATCCCTTCAGATCTGATATAAATTATTAATAATCCTAGAAATTAATGCTTATAATTAAGCCTGTAGTCATATATGTTAAGAAATTTTTATGTGAGTGAATAAGGACTTTTACTATTAAAAAAGTAACTGAAGAATGATTTAAGAAGATATTTCTCTATATATTTAATGTACCTTTATTATAAATTTAAGCATCTTTACTTGCAAGTGTTCATTGTAAACAGTCATTGGTCTGGTTTCTACTACACTAACAATGCTGTGCCCTCATTAGAATTCTTCCTGGATATTCTTTTATCCTATGTTGTGAAGATCCTGAAACTTTGGGTCTGTGGATCAGGTCCCTTCACATGCTCCTGCTGATCATAGATGGGGTTGATGATGGGGTAGGCCACATCATAACTTTGGGTCTAGATCTGGGCAGTTGTAGGGCTGATCTGCCGGATGTAAAATGGTGAGAGCTCTGCCATGCTCACACACATGCACTAACAGGCTTGGATCCCCTTAGGACAACAAGGGCAGCTCTCCTACCTGTGCCAGGTTTTGGAGGGTGGATGCGGAGAGGAAGGCAGCTTTCCCCATGCCCATACTTCCACAAGACAGATGAGAAATGGGAGAGCTTTTTGTGGGTATGTGTATTTGTGTATGATAAGTGCATGTAAGTACTTGTGTAACACATGGTATATTTAGAGGTTAGGTTTTGATCCGCAACATCTTTATCTGAAATGGAGTATTTGTTATTTACCACTGTGCTGCATATAACAGTACAGCTGGTCCTATAGCTTTCATGGTTTGTCCTGTCTCCATTTCCATCTGGCTTAGAGAACATTGGGGTTAAGACACTTTACCCAGCTTTACATAAACTCTGGAGATTTAACTCAGGCCCCAAATTTGCATGACAAACACCTTACCTACTAATCCCACTCTGCAATCCCCTATTATCCCACTGAAAGAATTTATCACTTAACATCTACTTTCATGTGCTTTAGTTCACTTCCAAACATTTGCTTACTAGTCTTTAAGATGCTACACTCCTCCATATTATCACTACCCTAAAAGAAAAGGAATCAGCTATTTGTTATATTTTAGTTGGAGGGATAAGATGCTAAGGACGAAAGTGCCAAGTAGGATATTCCAGGATAACACACTATGGGAAAAATATGAAGCAGTTCATTCCCTTGGGGTACATTATGCAGAACGAAGTCATAACCTATCAGCACTGAACAATGTTACTAAGGCATTTATATGCTGGTCATGTAATTTGGCTCTAAAAGTACAAATAGAGGACTGTCCTTGTTTGCTTTCTGTTGCTGTAATAAAGACCATGACCAAAAGAAAACAGGAAAGGAAAAGGTTTATTCCATTTTAAAAGAAGCAGGTTACAGTTCTCACTGACAGAAGTCAGGGCAGGAACTAAAGCATGGAAGGGATTGGAGGAGGAACTGGAGAAGATGCCATGGAGGAATATTTCCTGCTAATTTATCCTTCCTGGTTTTCTCAGTCTGCTCTTTAATATGATTCAGCACCAAGTGCCATGAGATGGCACTGCCACAGAGACTTAGGACCTTCTCCATCAATCATTAATCAAGAAAATGCCCTACAAGTTTGCCCACAGGCCAATCTGATGGACATCTTTACTCATTTAAGGTTCCCTCTTCCCAGATGTCCTAAGTGTGTGTCAGATAGGAAAAAATAACTGGAACAAAAGCACATACAAATATGAACATAATAAATACATCGAGTAGATGCTTCTGTCAGAACCATTCTCTTAGAAATCACATGGATTGAACTTGGTATCATTAGATCTTAAGTATCCCAAAAGTCCATTCATGTGTGTGTAATTGTGTGTGGGTATAAAATGCATATATATATATATATATATATATATATATATATAAAACAAATATACTTGAAGGTGCAGTATAATTTGAAGAAAGGAGAACAAGAAAGTGTGAATACTAGGTAATAAAAAAAGGATTGAATAGAGGATATGGACACTCGAGTCATGAAAGAGGATATAAAGGTAACTGTTCTCATAGATATTTCATTTTTTATAGTGAGTAGGTGTATAAACATATATTTGATAATGAAAATGCGAAATCCAGAATGAAATTCCACGATTGTCAAATGACTATTCACACTTTGTAGACATTGGGTCTGGATATTTTCATGGCATAATGTTTTTTTAATTGAAGGTTCTTTATAATAGCAAAAAATACAGAGAATCATAAGGACATACTTTAAAAACTTACTCCATGATATTAGAAAATCTAAAAGAAATGGAAAATTTTCTCAATCGATGCCATTAATCAAAGTTAATCAAGATAAAATAAACAACTTAAGTAGATCTATAACCCCTAGTGAAATAGATGTCTCCCAATCAATTAAAGCCCAGGGCCAGGTGGCTTAAGCACAGATCTGCCAGATTTTCAAATACAACTTAGTGCCTATACTCCTCAAATTATTACACACGAAAAAATAGAAATAACATTGCCCAATTAATTTTATGAGGCCACAGTTACCCTGATACCCGAACCACACAAAAACACAAAAAGAGAATTACAGACCAATTTTTGTTATGAGTATATCTGAAAAATGTTCAATAAAATACTTGCAATCTGAGTTTAAAAAGCACATCACAAAGATCATTCATGCTGATGAAGTTGACTTCATTCCACAGATGCAGGGATCAGTTTGTATACAAAAATCAGCAAGTAAAATTCACCATATAAACAAACAGAAGAAAAAAATATAATCATTTCATTAGATGCAGAAAGGGTCTTTGAATAAATACAACACCATGTCATGATAAAAAGTCCTCCAGAAATTAATGATACATTGTCATGCCAAAACATAGTAAAGGAAATTTACAGAAAGTCTATAGGCAATATCAAATTAAATGGAGAAACTCAATACAATTTCATTAAAATAAGAAAAAAACATAAAGTTGCCTACTCTCTCAATATTTATTCAATATTATACTTGAAGTTTTAGCTAAAATCATAACACAACTGATGGAGATCAAAGGGAACAAAATTGAAATGGAAGAAGTCAAAGAATTGTAATTTTCAGATGATTTGATAGTATAT